>NC_073382.1:67634487-68369487 GCF_028641065.1 Leucoraja erinaceus
CTGCAGTTCCTTCTTTCAAACACGTTTTCTTCTCCACACAAAATCTCCTCAAGGTATGCCTACTTTGAGACTTTCCCCTCCTCCCTCCTGAGACAGTTTTCACAAACCTCCTCTCTAACAGCCCCTCCCCCCCCCTTCTGTGATCCCCCCTTCCCTCCACTCTCATATCCACTTGGGATGATGTCGCTGCATCCTGGTGTGCATGCCTATCCTCCTCATCACAAAAGGGCCCTCTTTCCCTCCTCCTCCTTTTTTCTTTATTCTCCCTCTCTCTGCCCCCTCCCCCCCACCCAATTCCCCCCTCACCCCCCCCCCCTCCCCCTCCCCCTCATTCTCCCCCACCCCCCCTCCCTCGTCTCCCTTCCCCCCCCCCTCTCCCTCCTCTCCCCTCTCCCCCCCTCTCACCCCCTTCTCCCCTCCCCCGCCCCTCCCTCTCCCTCCCATTCTCCCTCTCCCCCTCTCTCACCCCCTCCTATCTCTCTTTCCCTCTACCCTCCCTCTCTCTCTCCTCCCCGCTCTCTCTATCTCCCTCCCTCTCTCCCTCTATCCTCCCTCCCTCCTATCCTCCTCCTCCATCCGCCTCCCCTCCCTCCTCAGTCTCCTCCCCTCTCCAACTATCGCTCCCCTTCTCCATCCCTCTCCCCCACCTCTTCCTCCCCTCTCCGCCCTCTTCCTCCCCCACTCCCTCCTTCTCCCGTCTCCCCTCCCTCCCCCTATCTTTCGCTCTTCTTTGCTCTCCTTATTCAATAAGTAATCTTCAGGAGTATGCCAAGGTCCCTGAAATACATTAGAGCTATATGTATGAACTTCTTGCCTGGTGACCATGTTGGATTTTCAACTATGTTTATGAATTGTAGTTCCATCTGCAACATCCTACATCTTAATTCAGGCTATCAATTAAGTACATTACTCAAGAGTGCTGCATTTTTACTGATATGGGTAGAATTTCATCTTCTACTAAGTGCACAACTTGAAAGAAGATTTGTGCTGCTCTGTGCTTTCAAAATTCAGGCCATTGACTCCATCATTAAAATGAAAACCATGAGCTTCAGCTGAATCATAAACCTCCTAAGGTTCTGTTCAAAGAAATGCAAGAGACACTCTGATGCCCTTGACTACCACTATATCGAAACTAACATGGTAATTATGGGAAACCTCCTGGGCAGAATGACTGTAGCCTTTCTCGACCTAAGAGCAATTGAGTTTCAAGACAGTTTGAAAAAATAAGTAAACTTCTGAACGCATGTAAAAACTGTTATAGCTATCGTATTATTTAGACTGTCAGGATACTTTCATGCATACCCTCATTCGGGGTGCTAAGGCTTAGAGGTTAATCCATTGAATTTTAATAGATCATTTTTAAGTTCATTTTTTTGGTAATATACAATGTTCTGTGCAGAAGGCAATCTTACATGACGTTTGAGACAAATTATGTGATCATGGATAATTCAATAAAGCTCAATTATAGTGCCTCTGACTTTAACATCTGATTAAGCACACATTAATGGTGACCATCAATCATTGGAACTGGCACGATGATGTGGTTAGAACAATACAAATATAAAACATTTAAAAATTGATATGCTTTCAACATTTAATGTAAAGCATATCAGTTCATTTCAGGTCAACAGATCAAGCCCTTAAATATGCAAATCAGAAATGAATCACAGAATTCTTTTTGTACTCTCCATGTCTCTGCATTGGCAGTTTGTCAGGACTTGCTGTGATTATCTATCGCTTAGTTTCAATCGTGAAAGGGACATTCACTTATGGCTGGAAATTAAGATGGTTTTGACATTTTAATTTTTCCACTCTAATTGGGCTTTACTTCCAAACCAATGCCGAAGCATAAGGTTTAAGTGTAACAATGAAGAAGTAGGTGCTTGTTTGCAGAGGCTGTGCTGTGCCAATTTTGCTTTACTAGGATTCAGCTTGGTTTTTTGTGAAAGTTACTATTGGAATAATAAAATCCCAAACAATACCATTTACTGCTTACCCAGACTTTGTATTAAAAGTAAGTTGAGACTATCAACGTAAAAATCATAGGACAGTTTTATCAAAGAGGAAGCTGCTTGGTCCATCATGTCAGTCCCAGCCATCTACAGAAGCAATAGACAATAGGTGCAGGAGTAGAGTAGACCATTCGGCCCTTCGAGCCAGCACAGCCATTCAATGTCATCAACAGTCAGTACCCCGTTCCTGCCTTATCCCCATATCCCCTGATTACACTGTCTTTAAGAGCCCTATCTAGATCTCTTTAAAGTATCCAGAGAACTGCCCTCTGAGGCAGAGAATTTCATAGACTCACAACTCTCCGTGTGAAAAAGTGTTTCCTCATCTCCATTCTAAATGCCTTACCTCTTATTCTTAAACTGTGGCCCCTGGTTCTGGACTCCCCCAACATCGGGAACATGTTTCCTGCCTCCAGCATGTCCAAACCCTTGATAATATTATATGTTTCAATAAGATGCCCTCTCATCCTTCTAAATTCCAGAGTATCCAAGCTCAGGCGCTCCATTCTCGCAGCATATCCCGGGAATTATGCCATCCTGCCATCCCGGGAATTAACCTTGTGAACCTACGCTGCACTCCCTCGATAGCAAGAATGTCCTTCCTCAAATTAGGGGACCAAAACTGCACACAATCCTCTAGGTGTGGTCTCACTTGGGCCCTGTACAACTGCAGAAGGACCTCTTTGCTCCTATACTCGCTCCTCTTGTTATGAAGGCCAACATGCCCAATTGTCATGTCATACAGACAATAGACAATATATTGACATCCTAATTACCTAATTGTACATGATTTTCCTAAAATAATTGGTAAAAAATTGGTAGAATTTTAGGCCTTGCACAGAGTAAATGCTGGGACGGCACTGGGAATTTAATCAGTCTGGTGAGGGGCGTTTCCATTAGTAGACTAGACTAAGTCGGACCCGTTGGGTCCCAGCATCACACAGGAGGGCTGGTCATCCAACGCAATATTCCACCTCTCCACCAATTCTAATATTGGTGGCCAGTTGGGGGGCTTTCTGGAGCGCTAGTATGGGTGTTGTGGGCTGAATGGACTGGTTTCCAGAGGGCTAGTATGTAAATTGCGCGCCAAATGGATTCTTGGGCTGGCGTCTCAGTCAATCAAGCCTGTTGTGCTGGCAACTCACTCACTCCTGGTGGGCTGGTAGTTGACTCACGGCTAATCCTTGAAATTCTATTTCAAGCAGGGTATAAGGCCACCAAATTCAAGTGCAGTTTCTTACCACTTCTAGCAGGGTGCAAGGCCACCAAATTCAAGTGCAGTTTCATACCATTTGAAGTAGGGTGCAAAGCCACTAAAGACAGCGAGTCGTGACCTCTCCCTCCTCCATCTTGCAGAGACTGAGCCACACCCACATTTCCGGGTTTTATAACCCCTCCCCCCTCCGGAAAAGGTGTGGCTTTCATGGACTGATTGACAGGAGAGAGATTCTCAACATTTTTTTGAAAACTAATAACACTTTTATTTTTCATTGATGGGAAGAATTCGCTGCATCTGCTCAGCGGAGGGGGACTGAGTAAGATGGCCAAAAATCACAGCCGTAAGTGGTAGCGTTTTATCTAAAATCAATATACAGTGCAAACAAGAAGTAAGTGCATTTACAGTAGTGCCTTTTAACTTCAAGCCAAAGCATCCAAGCTACCATTTGCAGTAAGTAGTGCCTTTCAACTTCAAGCCACACCCAAGCCACTCCCAAGCCATCATTTGCAGTAAGTGGTGTCTTTCAACTTCATGCCACCATTTGCAGTAAGTAGTGCCTTTCAACTTCAAGCCACAATTTGCAGTAAGTAGTGCCTTTCAACTTCAAGCCACAATTTGCAGTAAGTAGTGCCTTTCAACTTCAAGCCACACCCAAGCCATCATTTGCAGGAAGTAGTGCCTTTCAACTTCAAGTCAAAGCTCCCAAGCCACCATTTGCAGTAAGTAGTGCCTTTCAACTTCAAGCCAGCTCCCAAGCCACCATTTTCAGTAAGTAGTGCCTTTCAACTTCATGCCACCATTTGCAATAAGTAGTGCTTTTCAACTTCAAGCCACACCCAAGCCATCATTTGCAGTAAGTAGTGCCTTTCAACTTCAAACCAAAGCTCCCAAGCCACCATTTGCAGTAAGTAGTGCCTTTCAACCTCCAGCCAAAGCACCCAAGCCACCATTTGCAGTAAGTAGTGTCTTTCAACTTCATGCCACCATTTGCAGTAAGTGGTGTCTTTCAACTTCATGCCACACATTTGCAGTAAGTGGTGTCTTTCAACTTCAAGCCACACCCAAGCCACCATTTGCAGTAAGTAGTGCCTTTCAATTTCAAGCCAAAGCAACCAAGCCACCATTTGCAGTAATAGTGCCTTTCAACTTCAAGCCAAAGCTCCCAAGCCACCATTTGCAGTAAGTAGTGCTTTCAACTTCAAGGCAAAACACCCAAGCCACCATTTGCAGTAAGTAGTGTCTTTCAACACATGCCACCATTTGCAGTAAGTAGTGCCTTTCAACTTCAAGCCACCATTTGCAGTAAGTAGTGCCTTTCAACTTCAAGCCAAAGCAACCAAGCCACCATTTGCAGTAATAGTGCCTTTCAACTTCATGCCACCATTTAGACATTTGTTTGCAAGCATTTTAGAACCAATAGACATGTGTTTGCAAGCATTTTAGAACCAATAGAGACACTTTTTGCAAGCTTTAGAACCAATAGAGACACTTTTTGCAAGCTTTAGAACCAATAGAGACACTTTTTGCAAGCTTTAGAACCAATAGACATTTTTTGCAAGCTTTAGAACCAATAGAGACACTTTTTGCGAGCTTTAGAACCAATAGACACTTTTGCAAGCTTTAGAACCAATAGAGACACATTTTGCAAGCTTTAGAACCAATAGACAATTTTTTGCAAGCTTTAGAACCAATAGACATTTTTTTTGCAAGCTTTAAAACCTATAGACATATTTTTGCAAGCTTTAGAACCATATAGACATATTTTTGCCAGCTTTAGAACCAATAGAGATATTTTTGCCAGCTTTAGAACCAATAGACATTTTTTTTTGCAAACTTTAAAACCTATAGACATATTTTTGCCAGCTTTAAAACCATATAGACATATTTTTGCCAGCTTTAGAACCAATAGAGATATTTTTGCCAGCTTTAGAACCAATAGACATTTTTTTTTGCAAGCTTTAAAACCTATAGACATATTTTTGCCAGCTTTAAAACATATAGACATATTTTTGCCAGCTTTAGAACCAATAGAGATATTTTTTCCAGCTTTAGAACCAATAGACATTTTTTTGCAAGCTTTAGAACCAATAGACATTTTTTGCAAGCATTTTAGAACCACTGAGGGCACTTACATTTGAGTAGACATGTGTTCAGTGTTATTCACAGCTCAGAGAAACATGACCCTCTGCCTTCCTCCATCTTGAAGAGTGAGTGAGGCACACCACTTCCTGGTTTTATAGTCCCTCCCCCCTGCCGCCAGCGGGGGCAGCAGAGAGAATGGGGAATTTTGTACAAACATTAATATCTCTGTCATTTTTAATCAACGGGAAAAATCCTCGGCACACGTGCGGCAGAGGGGGGCTCTGAGCAAGGTGGCCAAAAATGACGGCCGTAGGTTGGGGCGTTCTCTTGGAAATCGCAGCACAGATAGCCAAAACCGGTCAAGAATAGACTTTTAGTAATATATATAAAATAATAGGTAATATAGATAGATATTTAACACATAGTACTTTTGAATCCTATTTCCTGTTGCACATTTGACTGAGCCTCTATGCACTATGTCAATGTTATCTTTTTTAAGCATGATGTCAATGAAAATAAAAAATGATGAATAACCATAAAAGGAAGTGTCACTTTGATTACTACTTGTAATAATTTCTAGATTACATTTCACCTTTGCTGCAAAACCCTATCCAGTCATTATTATAGCTATTCTCATCAAATGCAGCAAAATATAAATCTGTCAGCTTTTGTATTAATGCCTAGACTTAAGATGAATGTTGTTTGACCCTCAAATACTAATCACTGAAACCCATTTTATGTGAAAAATATACTTTCAACTCATCATCAGAATTCCTAATCAAATAATTCCAGAGGCAACAGTTAAAAAAGAGAGAATTATGGCATCTTGATGAAAGAGTGTGGACACTGTGGAATGTCAATGAGAGCCAGCAATATGCGTGTTGCGGACAAGAATCAATTATGAAAGAGCAACTCCATGGTTATTAAACGCATTTGAAATATTGGACAGCGGACAGAGCCAGTGGATGTGATGAAATGGACTGACAATAAGGTGACAATGAGGAGCAGTGGATGTACTGAATGGTACCGAGAGGCAGGAACAACACTGGAAGGGGATAGGAAAAAGTGATATCACTGGATAGTGTTAGCAGAATGTAGTAACTCTGATTATTGAAAGTCACATTGAATATGATGAGAGGTCATGGTAGAGTCATTCAACACAAAAAATAATCCCCTATGACCCAACTCATCCATGCCGACAAGGTACCCCCATCTAAGCTAGTCCCATTTGACGGCAGTTGATCCATAACCCTCTAAACCTTTCCTGTCCATGTACCTGTCCAGATGTCTGTTGTTAAATGTTGTTATTGTATCTGCCTCGAGCATTTAATTCCATACACCCACCAGCTTTTGAGTGAAATAGTTGCTCTTCAGGTTGCTATTAAATCTTCCCCTCTCACTATGTCCTCTGGTTTTAGATTCCCCTACCCTGTATAAAGGTATCTGTGCATTCACCCTATCAATCCCCCTCACGAGTTTATACACCGCTGTACAATCACCCCTTGGCCTTCTGTGCTCTAAAGAATAAATTCCTAGCTTGCCCAATCTCTCCCTTTAGCTCAGGCCCTCGAGTCCTGGCAACATCCTTGGAAATCGTTTCTGCACCCTGTCCAGTTTAATGACATCCTTCCTGGAGGGTGGCCTAAAACCAAACACAATACTCTAAATGTGACCTCAGCAACATCTCGTACACCTGTAACAGAATGTTCCAACATCTTTACTCAATATGTGTAGGAAAGAACTGCAGACGCTGGTTTAAATCAAAGATAGACACAAAATGCTGGGGTAATTCAGCAGGACAGGCAGCATCTCTGGAGAAAATGAATGGATGACGTTTCGGGTTGAGATCTGAATCTCGACCTGAAACATCCCCCATTCAGTCTTTACTCAATACCCTGACTGACGAAGGTCAATGTACCAAAAGCACGCAATCAACCTATGATGCCACTTTCATGGATCTGTGCACCTGGACTGCGAGATGCATTTGCTCTACAATACTTACCAGGGCCCTACCGTGCACTATGAAGGAAGTTCCCTGGTTTGACTTCACAAAAAACATCACCTCAAACTTATCATTATTCTTCAACCCACTTGTCCAGCTGAACAAGATCCCACTGCAATTTTTGATAACCCTCTTCACTGTTTATGATACTACCTATTTTACTGTCATAAGTGTATGGTAATACTGGATGGTCATTACAGGCAGTGGTAACATTGGAGGAAGTTGATGCTGGTATTGATAACATGTAACTTGAGATGTGGACGAGAGTCAGTAGTAACACTGGATGGCAAGGAGAAACAGTGGTAACATTGGATTGTGAAGAGAGTCTATGGTAACAATGGACAGTATTGGAAGTCAGTGGTAGCAATGGGGAGTGATGAGAGTCACTGGTCACCTTGGCTGATGATGAGAGGGAGAGGTAACATTGGCTGGTGATGACAGAGAGAGATAACACTGGCTGGTGGTGAGGGTCAGTGGGAAAACTGGGTGGTGATGAGAGTTAATGATAACGTTGGCTGATGGTGAGAGTCAGTGGCCACACTAGATGCAGTGAAAGTCAGTGAGAACACTGGATGGCAATGAGAGTCAGTGACAACATTGGATGGTGATAAGAGGCTGTGATAACACTGATGCTGATGAGTGGTTGTGGTAATACTGGGTGATGATTGCGAAGCAATCCATTCTGAAACCGGCTAGCAATTTTTTTTTTTTTTACTTGTCTGACTTTATTCATTGAACTTTTATGGGGTATTTTATTGAAGATGTTCTAAGCATCTAGGTAAATTATAGTTACCTATAATGCTGTATCAGTGCTATTTCCTCTTTAAACATCTAATAAGATTAGTCAAGCAAGACTTTCCCTTTTGAAATTCATGGAGTCTATTTATTATTATACTTTCCATTTGTAAATGTTCTTCTATTCACTCCTTCAGTTAGGAATATATTATTTTCCTAGCATGATGTTAAGCTAACTGATCTATAATTCCCAAGACATGAGAATTCTATCCTCTTATAAAACTAAAACTTTACATTACTTTCCACCATCGTCCATAACTCCTTTTTTTTAAATTAAATAAATGCCTGTTCTAACTTTTCCATACAGCTTTAAAATGTGTGAATGCAATCCATCTAATTCAGTGGACTTTATCCTACCTAATGTTAATTCATTTGTTGACTCTCACTACTTTTTCCCTTTTAAATGCACTTACCTCATTACTCATTTTATTATCTAATGTCATGAAAACAGAATCACATGTGAGTCGTGCCAATGTGTGAACTGCAAACTCTTTCGAGGATGGTGCAGGTGGTATCTTCCAGGGCAAGTAAGTGGGTAGTTTGTGAGGTGGTGTACTCTTTCTGGTGCCTACGCCAGTTTCTATGTGCCTCTGATGCATGGCCATGAGTTTTCCAATACAATCCTGAATGTTGCTTCTTCACTTTTAACAGTCATGAACCAGAAATTCACAACAGTCAAGGGGGTGTTACAATTTCTTCAGTTGATGTCCTTGAATCTCTTCCCATGACAGAGCTTAGAGCAGAGACTCAACTTCCCTAGGCTCATGTTAGACAGGCAGGCACGTGACCTGCCCAGATGATTAAGTACAACTCGGCTTCAATGCTGACGATGCAGGGAGAGAAATGAGGGAGGGCATTGATACTGCTTCACTTATTCTTGTAATGAATTATGTTTTTGGATTGAAGTTACGTGATCCAGAACTCTGAAGTACAGAGGAGGACAGGGATCACTTGTATCTGCTGGATCCCGAGTTTTGTTACTGCAGGAGTCATAACCATCTAAACCGAAAGCTGTACTGGCATGTTGAAGGTGGTGGTGAATTTTATCATCACTGTCTATTTAACTAAGAGCTAGTTCCCTAGATATGGGGAGTGGTCCATATTTTTCAGTGCCTGGCCATGGACATTTACTTTTAGAGACTTATTTGGTGCTGAAATGAAAAGGTAAAGGGCATTTAGAAACATAGAAACATAGAAATTAGGTGCAGGAGTAGGCCATTCGGCCCTTCGAGCCTGCACCGCCATTTAATATGATCATGGCTGATCATCCAACTCAGTATCCCGTACCTGCCTTCTCTCCATACCCTCTGATCCCCTTGGCCACAAGGGCCACATCTAACTCCCTCTTAAATATAGCCAATGAACTGGCCTCAACTACCCTCTGTGGCAGAGAGTTCCAGAGATTCACCACTCTCTGTGTGAAAAAAGTTCTCCTCATCTCGGTTTTAAAGGATTTCCCCCTTAGATCCAAAGATCCAAAGATACAAGATCCAAACAGCCATACATTGTGGCTGATACTGCTCCCTGCAATTTTCTTGCAGATGTTATATGCAAGCCTATACCCTCTCATTATGCTTCAGTGAAGGTACGAGTGATGTGTAAACACAGGTCATGACGCATATTGCAATTCAGCTACTAAGGTTTAATTCTTGATTCCAAACTTTAGTCTTCACATATTAAACAGCTTCTCATTAGTTCAGAAAATTAGCTCCACTGCACCAGGAGTTTAGTCGAGGTGAAATTGAATTGCACCAAGAAGGATGAACAAATTTTGGGGCAATGGAATAACCTTGTTTGACTGGACTTCACAGAGATTGCTTCTGTGGGAGACCCTCTGGTGAAGCAAGGATAAGATGGAGACAAAATTCTCTGGGAAGTTAAACTTAAGGAATCATGTGGATTCCATAAGGAGTCTTTCCCAACTAATGGAGTCACAGGCTATTACGAGATCCAAACGGCCATACATTGTGGCTGATACTGCTCCCTGCAATTTTCTTGGAAGTGTCCACAGTGAAAATCACATCCACTGTGTCTCTGGATTGCTGAATATGCACTGTGATTCAGGGAGATCCCCTTGGTCACAGCAAGGAGATGGTTGTAAGGAATTTACCAAAGACCTTCTCTGTGGCACTGCAGGAAACCCTCTATGCAGTTTCCACGGACAGATGTCTCCATTCCTGCAGATGTTTATGTTTACAGCATGTCCCTCGGGGCATCTTCCTCTTCCCAGACTTGGGGGATGGCATTGTAGATTTGTGACTGAAGTCCTTCACATCCAGGTTTTAGGATTCACTTGCGGTGACATCAACTGCCGAGGCCTTTTCTTTCAACCGAACCATAGACTGCAAGGAAAGCTTGTGCCTCACAATGCACGAAGAATATTTTACAATGTGTGATCTGCCTATTGCATAAAGAGTGTGAGCAGACTGATCACTGAACTTGGAGGAGTAAATTCCTGAAACTCAACGAGTAAGCTGAGCTCAAAGTTGCCATAGTAGGGGGTAGAGATAGTTGGAAATGGCCAGACGTTGTAGGGAACTCCTGCTTCAAGAAAATTTAAATACCAAAAGTATTTCAAACCAATCTGTGACATTCCTTTAAGTTTTAGTGGTTTGGCCGTTCATCACCTATTACAAAGAAATTGTATTCTGTCAGGCATTGGAGCTGACTTGCAGATCCAAGCACCTTTTATCTGATTAAATTGGAAGAAGTAGCCAAGATTGTTCGGTTATTTTAAGCAGCTCTTGGCTTATAAATAAGTGGCTGACAGGTGGAAGTTTACTGCTGTCTGAGTAAAATAGCATTTATTGCAAAAAGGAGATGAATGGCACTGTGGAGATTCATGTTACGTAGACGCACATTAATACTTTCATTTGTCAACATGTTCACAAGAATATTGTAGTATCCTGGAGGGAGACTTTGTGTGTAAAACAACTAACAGGCTCATGCTAACAAATGGGGTTACTGACATAAATACAGCTAAGAATTATAAATAACAGTCAATAATTACGTGTGGAATCCTTTGCCACTGAAAGAGGTAGCATTAATGTACGTATTTAAGAGAAAGCTGAATGGTTATAAAGGAAATTGAAACGGATGGCCTGCCAATGGAGATAATGTAACTACAGTGCAGGGCATACACCAAACAACTTGTTCCTGTCCCTGAATTCTACGCAATTCCACACTTGATGCTCACTGTTTCCATTATAGGCTAGTCCAGGTATGCTGGTGAGTTAAAAGATATTGGATTTGTTGCAGTCAGTCAATCATCAGCAAGGCTATGCTACAGTATTCTTTTGCAGTATTACAGTACGTAACCTGCTGTTGAAAACATATTTGATGAGACACATAGTTTAGGGCTTGTGAAGAAATGCTAAGTGCAGTAGGAAAGTAATGAGAATGCTTGAAGGCTATAAGAGAAATTAGAACAGTTAGAATAAAGGTTAATTAAGGTCAACTATCACAGATTGGTGCAATCTGACACAGCTGCGAAACTCTTTAACAAAATAAAGGTCGACAAGCTTGTCTTTAGGTAATTGTTTAGGTATTTCACAAGTAGCATATGTTAGGCAAGGAATTGCTGGTATTGATGGGAAGTTGGCTCAAGGAGAATGTATTTTGCGCAGGAAATATTTTAAATTACTATATTTTAAGTATTTTGCACGGGAATCTGTATCTACTCTATCTTGAAGTATACTAGCGATGTTACAAAACCTACCTTGCATGCGACTCTGGCGTCTTTGGGGGGGCGGGGGCGGAGGATTAAAATCCAGGTTTGTACTGCTTGTCGGAGGCAAATTTCCTCGGGCTGCTAGCTGATGAAGAAAAATCGATCAGACTTCCGTTCCCGGTTTATTTTATTTTTTAAATTGTTGGACAATTTAATAATTGGATTAAAATAGAAAGCGACTTCTAACGCCCTCAACGTGACGAATCGCAAGAATGGGACAAAGCAAAGGGTAAGTAATCTATTTTACATATAATCTTGCTTCTTGGGATGGCTTTAAATCTAATTTTACCTTGCGAAAATGTTATTTGGACCCCATACGAACTGGCAGTATCTTTCCTGCCAATATGGGGTTCAAATTCACCGCAACCGCAGCGTTCCAATCGATCGCATTCTAGAAACACCCACTCACAAGATGATTAAAACGCTCTTTTTTTTGGACAATCATGTCATGAGCATCTAAATCATCTATATTTTGTGTTATTGTCTATCCATAGTCAATATTTCTATACTAAATATACACAACAGTTTTAGCCACATGTATTGTGCAAAAAATAATAAGTTTGATCATATTAAGTGGATGTTTCTAGATTAATTTATGGGAATTAAATATTAAATTCTTTCCATCTGACATATAAATTCATGACAGTGAGATTTAAAAATCATGTTATATTGTGAATTCTTGTGTGAATGGGATTAGTTTGTTATTTGGATACAAGCTATTTTTAAAAATAATCCTTTTCTTAAGAAATAGAATCTACAGGACATTCGTAATGGGAAAGTAGTGGGGAAGAAAGGCATGACGTGTGGTTTGAAGAGCAAAAACGTGCAGTATACAATGCCAAAATTGAAAAGTTGAGGAAAAACAAGGTGTACAGAGTTGCTTATTGGTTACAATTTGAGGAGTATGATGATGCTACTGATTATGGTATGCCATGTACCAGCTAGCAACTGATCTTCTCCATAGAGACTTGGTCTATTGCTAGAAATTGTAATTTATTTACCCATCTGTTACGGACTTACAGCCTATAATACAATAATATTAAAGTTCTGATCTTGAGAATATCACATTTTTGAATTCAAGGCAGTCTGGGTGTTTATTACTATCTCCGTCGCAAAGGTCAATTTTGTAATTAGCTACAATTAGGTTAAGTAATTATATGCTTTAATTTCAGGTCATCGAAGTAAGATGTTTTATGTTTGTTTCAGAATGTTTCAATCTTTTTTAACTGATATTTCATTCAGTTCTCTTAATTTTTAAGAAAGTTATGGGCTTTTGACTGTTCTCGATCACAGCTTGTGTTAAGTCAATGGAAAAGCAATTTGGAGATGCTAATTTCTGAGTATGCAAATGGCCATAACATTTTTAATACTGAAGATATGAAAGTGAATTAGGTGTCAAATTAAACTTATTTTTATGCTTTACCTGATGGGATAAATCGCAGACTTGATTTTTTAAATCTCAAAATCTTGGAACATTGCTAAGTATACGAGCAAGATAATATGCTTCATCCAGAGTCATTTTAAATATTGTAACAAAATCATGAAAATGGGTCCAGCAAGATAGGGCCTGAGCTCTGGGTTAAAGAGAGGTGTGCGACTGGGTTTGATACATAATCATCATTGTTCAGAGGAGTCTCGAAGGGAGTTGTGGACCATGCCTAGAAACTGCAAAAGTGGGATTTTGGAAACAGAGCTAAGCTACTGGAATGTAGTGAACGGCTGTGTCTCACCATAAACAAGAACATCACTCCTCTCCACTCATCCCTCCCCACTCATCCCTCCCACTCTCCACCCTTCCCTTTCCCCCATCCCTGTCCCTCACCTCCAACTCACATCATTCTGACTTAGAAAATATATCTGTTCTTTCATCATTGCTGGGTTTAAATCCTAGAATATCACTGTTGGAGTACATTCACCAGAAGGACTGAAGTGGTTCAATAAAGCATTCCCTCACCACTTTCCTAAGGCCAGGTCCTGTCTGTCGTGAATGCATCCTGCAAATGCATTTAAAAAAAAGTTTAAATGGTGTGGTCTGGAGGTAATGAGATGTTGTGATAAAGCTAGAGTGTTCTTGGTAGTGGGATGATGCGAGCATGATACAGAGTGGTGGGGTGTGGAACCTGTTATTGCTTTAGATCTTCAGATGTTTAGGGTTTGACACGGAAGACTTTGTTATTATCCGAGAACTTCACAAATGGAAATACTGAAGGTCTGAATGATGCGCCTTTGGTGACGTCGGGGATGTACTGCTAGTGGAGGGTAGAAATGGTTACTTTGGTCTAGATTCTGGACATATTGACATTTCTATCTGGAATGATTTCAACCCTCATGATCCTTAGATAAGGTTTATTGCAATTTAGTGAATGATTAACTTTGTATTAGGCCCAAAATACAAATTTTAATTACATAATCACATGTCTTACATTTGCATAAACATATTTCCTTATAAATCTAATTGCTTCCTGCTCAAACTTATTTCCTTCACCTGACTTTATGAAAATGTTAGAGACAAAATACTGGAGTAATTCAGCAGGTCAGGCAGCACTCTAGAGAAAAGGAATAGATGACGTTTCATCTGAAGAAGCGTCTCGACCCGAAACGTCACCTATTCCCTTTCTCCAGAGATGCTGCCTGACCCGCTGAGTTACTCCAGCATTTTGAGTCTAACTTGAGTGTAAACCAGCATCTGCAGTTCCTTCCTACACATTTATGAAAATGTTGTTTCTATCTGCCTCATCTCTGCAGTAACAGTCTTAAATCTGAAAAAGAGGAGTCACTTTAAAGTGCATTCAACAATCTTATTCATCTAACCCTGGTTTCCATTTTGATAATTTACTGAGGGAATGCTGCAATTTTAGAGATATTCACCAATGGACAACCTAATTAAAAATTACACTTGAAGTTAAACTTCAAGAGGTCGGGATCGTGCAGACTGCGACAGTTTGAAAATGGTAGGTGCCTTTGTGCATAATTGTTCCTACATGTATGTACTCTGGATATTTTAATGGTTCGGCATATATTATTATTAATGCATTTGTAGTTTATACTTGTAGGTTAGTTAAGAAATTAAGGTGTGGTGTGGATAAGCATTTTTGGTGAATGTACTCAGAATCAGCTCTCTAAATCTTTGAGCATTTTTTTATTTTGGGGAAGTTGAGTTACTGTAATAACCAGAATAGAAAGTACACATTCTCAAATTCACCAGTCCAGAGAAAATGCCATGTCTCTGTTGCAACATCCAAATGTATTCAGTAATTTGTTTTCTCTACGCTAAGCAGACATTTATTCAACAAATGCTTATGTGAGAAGTTATCTGACATCAATCTTGAAATCTTCCAATACCATTTCATGTCATTTGCAAAGTTTTCAAACTGAGAGATCAGCTATGAGGGAAAATATTAAAGTTAAGAAGGGGACCCGATTTTTTACATTGTGTACCTTAATTCAATGTTTATAATTAGAATTGAGAGCATAAATTAGGTTGGTTGAGGTGGGGTGGGAAATGTTAGAAATCACAGATCTCCTGGTGCAATACAAGAAGTAGGTTTGGGACTATCTTGTGAGATGATTATATTATTGATTTTTTTAATCTGAAGTCTGGAATGAGTCCACAGAAAGAAAAATATGATCTCTTCATGCTGATTTAAAAGTTTGAAGTTATGGAAAGAAGATGATGAAGCAATTGTTCTGGCAAGGCCTTTGGGTGGACATTAATTGGCGACCTTGGCAACAATACCCACAACCCAAAACAATACAAAATTGCTGGATTAACTTTTTCTAAAATCGCAATAATCCAGCTAGCATTTAAAAACTTTCTCTCCAAGCAGGAAAGTCCAATGTTTCATCACCTTTATGTATCTCTGACATTGGGGCTGAGCATTGTGTCAGTTCTGCCTTTCAGCAGAAGCACTTCCATTGTACCTCAGTGACCACAAATGTACACGGATTCAAGAGATGGTCCCAACCATAGGACTCCACCATTAGAATCTGAATAGCATCTACAAAGTCTTGCATCTCCTCCTGCTCAGAAAACATGAATTTTAATGTCAACATTTTTCTTGAACCCTGATAAAACATGGTACGTTCTTTATCAGTAGGAAAATTATTCAAGTCAGCTGGCTTTACTTAATGGAATAATTTTTGAAGTCCATGTTTCCTGGCATGAACTAACAAAATAAGATGAAACAAAAATCTTAGCAGGAAGGAACAAGGGACGCGGCATTGGGGGACGGCCAAGAGGGAAGGGGAAGAGTAACGGGGACCCAGCGTGGGGGGACTGCCGTGAGGGGCAGGGGGGAAGACCAATGGACAATGGAGGACACGGCGTTTGGGGACCGCTGTGTGGAGGGGGGAAGAACAAAGAGGGAACTGACGCGTGGGGGGGTGGGGGGGAATTTGTAACTTTGTAAGCACCCTTTATGGGCGACTCTTTGCATACCTTGGGTGTGCAAGCAAAGAATTATACTATGACTTATCACATGTGACAATCTATCTATCTTCCATACATAACTAAAACTCTGATCTTGTGCTCTTCCGGTTTACGTGGTTTTTCTATTTGCGCAGAAACGGTACGCGATAGCGCTACGATTTTTTGTCAGCTCACTCATCATTCTCTTGTGCTACGATTGCATCAAGTTTCGTTATGATCGGTAGCGTATGGTAAAAGTTAGCGAGGTTTAAAAATTGTAAAAACCGTGCGAGCGCAGTTCGATCTATGGATTGGTCTCTTCTCCTGTCACTCCGCGGGACAGTCCGCCCCTTCCTACGCCATTACATCTTTACTGGAGCCGAGGATGGCCAGCGGAGGTCACCAGCTGGACATAATTTGCAGAGAGACCGGAAGTGGCACAGCGCGGAGCCGGAGATATTGCCAAATGGAAAGCGGAGAGTCTGATGCTGGCGGAGGAGAGCGCGAGTCCCAAACGCAACGCCATCGCAACGCCTCACAGCTCCAGCCCCTTCCCCTCTGGTCACCCTCACTGGCTCCTGCCACCATCCCCCGTGATAGCCCCCTCTCCCCCATGGCTCTTCCCCCGTCTTTTCTCGGTCTATTTGCTGCATATCCATATTGAATTACTACTAATCTTCAAATTAATAAACTGAAGAACTAAGATGAATTTTATATTGTAATCACATTTACAGGAAGACATTGAAAGTGTATCTACTTAAACAAAGCTTTGTTACAATATAAACACTGGGTCTGAGACTGCTTCTGGCTGGAAGTGTAATGTGCCACATAAAAGCAGCCAGCAGGAAAATAACTAAATTACGATTTTGTAGATTAAAGCAAACACTTTCAAACTGGCATGCTAATTAAAATCGAGCAAGAAAGAAGGCAAACAGAAGTTAAATATTTACCTGAAATAAACTGAAAGGTTTGGTCGTGCCCAATATTTATTTCTCAAACAACGTCACTAAAATGCAAATAATCTTTAAAATTTGGTTCAATGCCTTACCCGGGAACTGCTCTGCACAATTAAATTGTCATGATTCCTGTATCACAATTGCTCTCCTTCATTAAGTGTGAAGTTCCTCTGGACAACCGAAAGTAAATCCAATGCTTGCGGATGTGAATGTGAGTTATATTCGAGCAAAGAAAATAATTAATTGCTGAATGAAATAAACAAAGATGAATCCAGCATGTTTCAAGACTGGCTGAGAGCCTGCCATAGTTGTGCACTTGTATATAATTCAGCTGACCGACAAACTCTACGAACTTCATTCTGACCATCTTCATCATAAACTGACAATTGGAGTGAGATTCATAAAATATCAAGCTATCCCACTAATTTTCCCATAAATAAATATAGCACTTTCTTCACAGTGCTGCTTTTGTAGACCTTAAATAGGCTCTCGTTTTCCATTCCCTGTGATATGCACCAGTGTGAACAATTCCCTAGAAAACTCCAGGCAATATTCTCTTCAACAGACAGACATATAAAGCTGGAGTAACTCAGCGGGTTAGGCTGCATCTCCGGAGGAAAGGAATAGTGACATTTTGATTTGAGTCCCTTCTTCAGACTGACCCGCTGAGTTACTCCAACATTTTGTGTTTCTCCTCAGCAGTACTGTTTGTTCAGGGAGGTTGAGGTTTGTCACACAATTGCGAAAGGCTTGATCTTGTTGAGAATTATATTCAGATACATTGCAAGAATGCTTAGCACAGGAAGCAAAAATTCCTGCCGCGGGATGATTAGGTTCATCTCTTGCTGGCTCCCAAACCAGGGGGGAAAGGGGGAGAGGGGGAGAGGGGGAGAGGGGGGGGGAGGGGGAGAGGGGGAGAGGGGGAGAGGGGGAGAGGGGGAGAGGGGGAGAGGGGGAGAGGGGGAGAGGGGGAGAGGGGGAGAGGGGGAGAGGGGGAGAGGGGGAGAGGGGGAGGGGGGGGGAGAGGGGGTTGCATCTCCGTCCCACCTCCAGCCTAGTTGTTGTACTGGTTTCACTGTTGTCCTGTTTGTTGTCTGTAATACGGTTTCACATAGCCTGCAACTAACAATTGCCTGTTTCCTTGATCACCGTTACTTTTTGGCATTTGATTCATTCATTTGTTCTATATCTCTCCATATCACCATCTACAGTATATCTCTCGTTTCACTTTCCCCCGACTCTCAGTCTGGAGAAGGGTCTTGACCCGAGACGTTACCTATTCCTTTTCTCCAGAGACGCTGTCTGGCCTGCTGAGTTACTCCAGCTTTTTGTGTCTGTCCACCTATCACTTGCCAGGCATTATTCTGCCTCTATCTCCCTTTCAACTTTCTCCCACCACAATCGGTCTGCAGAAGGGTCCCGACACATCACGTATCCATGTTCTCCTGAGGTGATGTCTGACCCGCTGTTATTCCACCTCATGTTATTTTTCTGCAACCACCATCTGCAGTTCCTAGTGTCTCCATTGCCCTGGATTATGCCGTCCTTGATAAGATGTTGGCCAAAACTCACCTCTAACCACATCTCTCTAGTAAACGCATCCAGCCCCAACTCATCCTAAATGATCATCAATACCTTATCAATTAGCGTTCCTACCTTCATCTTTTGAGAGGTATTCCATGTGTCTATCCATCTCTCCCCCACCTTCACTGTAACCTAATTTAAAATTATTTTTTCTATTACCTCTTGGAGGTAAAAGGTCAGCTCAATTTGTCTCTCTCTGCAGCTGCCGCCTGATCTGGTGCGGGTCAGACAACACCTCAGGAGAATATGGATAGGTGATGTTTCAGGACCCTGTTCAATATTATCCGTGTGTATTTCTAGCATCTGCAGTTATTTTTGCTTCACTCTGATCTCTCCAGACACTGGACATTGTCAATAATATTGTCTATCTTCAAACCTTATCATTGGTCATCTAGCTACACCTGGCTATGCTTGTATGGCTTCAAATCGACACATGACTACTGCATCTCCAAATTCAGCTCTCTTCTCTACTTATGTAGGAAGGAACTGCAGATGTTGGTCTCTACATGCTCCTATATCACAAGAAACAAGCATCGTGTTGGTTTCTGAACATGGTATTCTGTGATACTTTTCCAACACATCACAGCTCCTCGATACTTTTCTACTGGATCAGCACTCATTTATCTGCCTCTGAAGTACCTTGAAGTTTTTTAATATGTGGTATATAAATGCAAATTGAAATGTTGGGGGCACAGTTGAGACTTCTCTTTGATCTTGACTGTGCCAAACCCGATTTATGATTTACGATGCTGACACTTTGAGATGAAAATAAAAAGCATTCCATCTCGAAGTGAAGGTATTTCTTAACAACAGAACTTTAAAAATCCACAGTGATATTCTTAAATCACTGCATTTATACTGGTGAAAGGGTTATCCTGATAAAGTTTGGCAATTGTGAAATTATTTTCAAAATGCTAAAATGTTTATTTTTTAGTTTAGAGAGACGGCGCAGAAACGGGCCCTTTCGGCCCACCGGGTCCGTGCCGACCAGCGAACCCCGCACATTAGGACATTAACCTACTCGGGACATTTAAAAATCAAGCCAATGAACCTACAAAACCTGTACGTCTTTGGGGTGGGGGAGGAAACCGAAGATCTCAGAGAAAACCCACGCAGGTCTCAGGGGGAACGTACAAACTCTGTACAGACAGCACCCAGATCGAACCCGGGTCTCCGGCGCTGCACTTGTTGTAAGGCAGCAACTCTACTGCTGCGCCACCGTGCTTGACTAAAAAAAAAAAAAAAAAAGAAAATCCTTTCTAAAATGTTTTCTAAAAGCTAAATATATCTGTTTAATGCACAGGTCCATAATTTATTGACTGCCACCCAGATAAGGGGGTGTAAAAGTGCACTGATTGCTTTTGCAATGAGGATAGAAATGTGAAAATCTAGGAGTAGATTGCTCTCAGCTAACTAGTTAAATAGACATGGCGACATGAAATTGTCCAGATCATACTTATTCCCAGATCAAACAAAAACAATATGAGCCACCATGCCAATAGACCAAGAAATCCCTTGCAACTTTTGATGTAATTTATGCGTATAAACAAGTCAACTATCACTTTTAGTATTATGTTCAGCCGAGCAGTGCTGAGGCACTCTTCTGCTGTGAGACATTAAGCAATAATGGCATTTCTTTACTTTTCTTTGTAAAAAGCTTTTGAAGAACATTACTCTGCATTCCTGACATTGGAGGTACAAATGGATTTTAAACTGAAAAATCACTACCAATTTGTTTGTGTGCAAGACCAATTCAACGAAATTTGAGTATTTTGTAGGTAATTGCAAGTGCACAAAATACGTTTCTTAAACAACAATTAAAACAGAATTTACATTGGGAAATGGTTCTATTAAATTGTTCTAATAGGTGGTCCTTCACAATTGTGTCTTGCAGCATAATCATATTCCTTACAAATACAAATATTACGGTGCCAATGATACTTCTGAAAGACTGATATATCCAGTGCATAATTGATGCATGCTTGATGCTATGCATCAATGTTGAAAAGACTGAGGCACACCTCCTCCAAATCACCAACCTTTGTGCACTTGCACTCAAACTACAGTGCAATTGCTGAAATCATCCTAAGAATGTGATACCAATCAATTCGATACCAAAAGGGTTCTGGATGCACATTCAATGCAGAGCAAGAGCAAGCACACTTTTCAAAGCACTAACCTCCCTGTTGACTCAATTACTACTGTTTTGTGCATTAAAGAGTTTGCAGTGGAGGGTTGGTACTCACAAAAGTAGCAAACAGGGTTGTGTTTTATTTTGATACTAGACCAAGTGCAGACCCGTTGGGTCTGCTCCCCCAACGCAGCCGTTCCCTACCCATAGCCCACACGGGAGATGTGGTCCTCCAACTCAAGCGGCTCAGGAATCAGCAGTGCGGCTGTTTTTTAATGGCGTCTTTGTGGCGAGATGCGGGCGCCAGCAGCCGTTATGGTCGCTGGCCAGCAGGAGGAGACAGGTGGGGGGGGGGGGGGGGGGGGGGGGGGGGGGGGGGGGGGGGGGGGGGGGGGGGGGGATGAGTGGGGGGGGGGGGGGGGGGGGGGGGGAGAAGGATTTTATTAAAATTGTGTACATAAACACGACAAAATTTAATGAGCGGATACTTGGAATCTAAAGTGAAATCTCTACCGAAATGGAAAAAAACTCGGCATTTCTGGGTCTGACGTTGGCGTAGCAACGAATCAAAGGCTGGCAGCCCCAAGGCAGAAACGCACACAGCCAGCCAGCAACCACACAGTTTTAATATTATATAGATGGTTAGAGGACTAGTTAAAACACAAAAAAAGAGTAGTTTTTTGAAGTTGAAATACCTATGCAATTGGTTCCTCAACTTCCTCAAATGCAGACCTTAATCAGTGTGAATTGGCAACAATACTTCCTCCTCAATGTCCATCAGCACAGGAGCACCTAAAGGCTGTATGTTTAGTCCCCTGCTCCACTCCCTCTCTCCCAATGACTGTGCAGCCAAACACAGCTCCAATCCCATTTTTTAATCCGCTAACGATACAACCATTGATAGCCAAATAGCCAGTAATGATGAGCCAGAGTACAGGATGGACATCAATAAATTGATTGAGTGATGCCAGAACAACAATCTTGCTTTTAACATTAGCGAGACCGAGGAGCAGATTGGTTTTGGTATTGATTTACTACTGTCATGTGTGCCGAGATACAGCAAAAAACTTTGTTTGAATGCTCTCCGGTCAAATGATATTGTACATGAGTGCAATCAAGCCATATACAGCTATAACAAATAGTGTAAGGAAAAAAATACCAGAATGCAGCATATCATTTTACACCATTATGTGCTTTCTTGACCGCAGCTTCGAGAGAAAAGCCAAAGATCCATGAATCTGTCTTCATCAGCAGGACGGCAGTGGAGAGTCATCAGCTTCAAGTTTCTAGACATGCAAATCTCTGAAAATATGTGCTGGGCCCAGCAAATTGATGCAATCACAACAAAAGATATTTGAAGCCTCGATTTCCTCAGAAGTTTGAAGAGATTCATCACGTTGGTGAATACTCGATCAATTTTCTATAGGTGTCAGCAGAGAGTACACCGACTAGTTGCATCACAGCTTGGTTCAGTAACCCAAACACCCAAGAATGAAGGAAGCTGTAGAAAATAGCGGACCTTGCCCGGTCCCACCATTGATAGGATGTGCAGCAAGCGACACTTCAAGAAGGCAGTTAATATCATCAGAGACCCACACTAACTGGACCAAGCCCTCAACTCGTTGCTATCATTAGGAAGATGGTACAGGAGCCCGTGACCAATACCTCCAGGTTCAAGAACAGCTTCTTCCTATCAACCATCGGGTTCTTGAACCACACTGTGAAACACTATCTCAGCAAGGAACTACAATCAACTTTGGAAAGATTGCACTATTTACTTGGATTTGCACTATTATTGTCTAGTTCCTGTATTAATGATTATTTATTGTATTATTAAATATTGTATATTGATTTCTTGTGTTGTGTTACTGTGCCTGTAAAGCTACAGTAAGAATTTTATCACTCCGTTCATGATGCAGATGACAATTCAGCATTCATTACTGGCGAGGTACCATAGGGATAAGATATTCAGAATTTTTAACGAAAACCTTAAATGGTGAGAAATTGATGAGTGCTGTAGATTTGGTTGAGTACAGCCAGAAAATGAACAAGCAAATGCAAGAATTAATTAGCAAGTCAAACGATACTTTGGATTTTATTGACAAGATGTTAGAGTATCCAAGTAAGGAAGTCGTGTTGAAGTTGGTGAGACTACATTTGGGGTAATGTGTGCAGTGTGAAGGAAATATTACATCCTGCAGCAGAGGTTTACTGAACTAACTCTTGGGATGCAGTTGCTGTTCATTGAACAACAATTGAGGAAGATTGGCCTAACTCACTGGAGATTAGACAAATGGCACAGAGCCAAGAAACTTTCAGAGAGGCATTAACATGGTAGATAGGGAGGCATTTTCGCTAGTTGAAGAATGGAGAGAAGTCACAGGATAAGTGGCAATGCGTTTACAAGTAAGTAAAGGAACAAATCCTTTAGAGGATAGTGGATGTTCAGCCTTTCAGTGTATTCAAGGCTAAAACCAATAGATTTTTTGACAGATGACGCCAGAGGATTGGGAAACTTTCAACGGACAACAGAAGGTAACAAAAAGGGTAATCTAGGGTGCAAAGATGAAGTACGGGGGTAAGCTGGCCAAGAATATAAAGAAGGGTAGTAAAAGCTTCTTTAGGTATGTTAAGAGAAAAAAAAATAGTAAAGACAAATGTGGGTCCCTTGAAGGCAGAAACAGGTGAAATTATTATGGGGAACAAGGAAATGGCAGAAGAGTTGAACAGGTACTTTGGTTCTGTCTTCACTAAGGAGGACACAAACAATCTCCCATATGCACTAGAGGACAGAGGATCTAGGGAGACAGAGGAACTGAAAGAAATTTGCATTATGCGAGAAACAGTATTCGGAAGACTGATGGGACTGAAGACTGATAACTTCCCAGGGCCTGATGGTCTGCATCCCAGGGTACTCAGGGAGGTGGCTCTAGAAAGCGTGGATGCATTGATGATCATTTCCCAATGTTAAATAGATTCAGGATCAGTTCCTATGGATTGGAGGGTAGCTAATGTTATCCCACTTTTCAAGAAAGGAGTGAGAGAGAAAACAGGTAATTATAGACCAGTTAGCCTGACTTCGGTGGTGGGGAAGATGCTGGAGTCAGTTATTAACAAACTAATACGGTGCATTTGGATAGCACTAAAAGGATTGGTCCAAGTCAGCATGGATTTATGAAGGGGAAATCATGCTTGACTAATCTTCTAGAATTTTTTGAGGGTGTAACAAGTAAAATGGATGAAGGAGAGCCAGTGGATGGAATGCATCTGGACTTTCAGAAAGCCTTTGATAAGGTCCCACAGGTCATTAGTGAGCAAAATTAGAGCACATGGTATTGGGGGTAGGGTATTCACATGGATAGAGAATTAGTTGGCAGACAGGAAACAAAGAGTAGGAATAAATGGGTCCCTGTCAGAATGGCAGGCAGTGGCAAGTGGAGTGCCGCAAGGCTCGGTGTTGGGACCCCAACTATTTACAATATATATATATATATAAATGATTTAGATGATGGGATTAAAAGAAACACTAGCAAATTTGCAGGTGACACAAAGCTGGATGGCAGCGTGAACTGCAAAGAGGATGCTAGGAGGTTGCAGGGTGACTTGGACATGTTGAGTGAGTGGGTAGATGTATGACAGATGCAGTATATAGATAAATGTGAGGTTATTTGGCGGCAAGAACAAGGAGGCAGATTATTATTTTAGATTAGGTAAAGGGAAGTGCACCGAGACCTGGGTGTCCTTGTACACCAGTCACTGGAAATAAACATGCAGATACAGCAGGCAGTGAAGAAAGCTAATGGCATGTTGGCCTTCATAACGATAGGATTTGAGTATAGGAGTAAAGAGGTCCTTCCGCAGTTGTTCAGGGCCCTGGTGAGACCACATCTGGAATATTATGTGCTGTTTTGGTCTCTTAATTTGAGGAAGGACATCCTTGCTATTGAGGCAGTGCAGCGTAGGTTCACAAGATTAATCCCCGGGATGGCGGGACTGTCATATGAGGAAAGATTGGAAAGACTGGGCTTGTATTCACTGGAATTTAGAAGGATGAGAGGATATCTTATAGAAACATATAAAATTATAAAATGACTGGACAAGCTAGATGTAGGAAAAATGTTCCTAATGTTGGGGAAGTCCAGAACCAGGGGCCACAGTCCAAGAATAAAGGGGAGGCCATTTAAAACTGAGATGAGAAAAAAAACTTTTCACCCAGAGAGTTGTGGAATTCTCTGCCACAGAAGGCAGTGGAGGCCAATTCACCGGATGAATTTAAAAGAGAGTTAGATTAGAGCTCTAGGCTAGGGGCTAGCGGAATCAGGGGATATTGGGAGAAGGCAAACATGGGTTACTGATTGTGGATGATCAGCCATGATCACAATAAATGGCGATGCAGGCTCGAAGGGCCAAATGGCCTCCTGCACCTATTTTCTATGTTTCTAAAGAGCCTGTCCCACTTGCGCGTCCTTGGCTCGCAAATTACGCAACCTCGTGGTCGCTTGAGGCGTACGGGCACCGTATGGCCGCGCGGGGCCGGTCCCACTTAGAAGTGCGGAGGAGTATGGAGTAGTGCGGGGTTGGTCCTGACTGCGCGGGGCTCCGAAATTCTTGCAGTGAACAAAATCTTCGAGCGCCAACGGCCTGTCGCGTAACTGACGGCCAAAGTGGGACAGGCCCAAGACCCTGGTGCGACGCAACGTCTCACCTCCAACAGCAGCAGAAGCAGGCAAACAATGGCCGAACTCGGCCTGGGGCTCACGGCCGTTGCGGTCCGGATCCACCCCCACTTCTGCTCCCAGAGCGGGGCCAAGAAAATTGAAGATAGACACAAAATGCAGGAGTAACTCAGCGGGACCGGCGGCATCCCTGGAGAGAAGCAATGGGTGAAGTTTCAGGTCAAGACCTTCTTTTCAGACTGAAGAAGAGTCTCAACACGAAACGTCACCCATTCCTTCTCTCCTGAGACGCTGTCGGTCCCGCTGAGTTACTCCAGCATTGTGTCCATCTTCAAATGACGTAACGCGCTCCAGACGGCTGTGCATACGCATGTAATCGCGCCCGACCTTTGCTCGACCGTCTCGGCTCAACGGGACCACGAGGTCGCGTAATTTGCGTGCCAAGGACACGCAAGTGGGACAGGCCCTTTAGGATATAGTAGTCAGAAGGGAAAGTGGATTTGTGGCATCTGATCAGTCATGACCTTATTGAATGGATGACTGCTGTGTATATTCCACCTATATTCCACCAGAATGCTACTTCAGGCTCAAACAAAAAATGTGTTTTAAAAACTATCCTCTGCTACATGTACACTTGGAGATTAATCCAATTATGCTTGGGTTTTACACCAGTTATCGCATCAATGGATATACAAATAGCTGGTTCATTGTTTTAATATAAATACCTCTCCAGACCATCATGCAATTCCGTTTCCTATACACTTTACTCCATGCCTCATCAGATGCAAGAATTTATGAATCCGCACATCTCGGACCCGCAAACACTCAGCATAGGAGCACCGCAAGGCTGCGTACTCTCTCCTCTCCTCTCTCCACACCAACGACAACACCTCCACAGACACCTCTGTCAAGCTTCTCAAGTTTGGGGACGACACAACCCCGATTGGACCAATCCAGGATGGGGAGGAATCTGCCTACAGACAGGAAGTGTCACAGTTGGCGTCCTGGTGCCATCGCAACAACCTGGAGCTCAATGCTCTTAAGACAGTGGAACTGATTGTAGACTTTAGGAAAGCCCCCCCCTCCCCTCACCCCACTCACCATCAACAACACCATCAACAACACCACAGTCACATCTGTGGAGTCTTTTAAGTTCTTGGGAGCTATCATCTCCAAGGACCATTGACTCCACAGTCAAAAAGGCACAACAGTGGATGTACTTCCTGCGGCAGCTGAGGAAGCACAATCTGCCACAGGCAATGATGGACCAATTCTACACAGCCGTCGTAGAGTCTGTTCTCACCTTCTCCATCATGGTCTGGTTTGACTCAGCCACCAAGCACGACACCGTGCTGCAGCGAATCGTCCGATTAGCAGGGAAGATTATTGGCCTTCCATTGATGAACTGTACACCGCAAGGGCCAGGAAGCGAGCGGGCAAGATCATCTCTGACCCCGCTCACCCTGGCCACAAACTCTTTGAATCGCTTCCCTCTGGAAGGCGACTCCAGACTGTCAAAGCTGCCACAGCCAGACATAAAATCGCAAAAACATGTTTATTCACGAGTAGTTGCTCTACTCAACAGCCAAAAATCTGTACCCTCCCTTTGATCTGGTATTTTGTTGGTTCACATGCTTGATCAAGTGTTTTATCATTAATGTTTTATTATTATTAAGGTTTAGTGTTTTCTGTGTCATTCGTAACTGTCACTGTATGTCATGTTGTTACTTGTGGGCGGAGCATGAAGGCAAATTCCTTGTATGTGAATACTTGGCCAATAAACCTACTTACTTATATGCACCCTGCAATCCTCTATTTTTACTAAATCACCAATTAGCACTGTTTACACTATATTGCCTTCCTATGTTGTCATTTCCCAAGTGCATTTCACACTTAATCACATTAAATTGTATCTGCCTTTATTTCCACTAGCCTGACTGCCCTTATTATTCTGATAGATACCTTTAAATGGCTACATTTTATATCAATCTGTAAACTTATATACTATACGACTTACACTTGTCCAGCACACATACATGTTTAGGCACAGAAATAGCCATCTCTTATATCTTGCTGACATTGAGGGAGTAGTTGCTGTCACACAACAGTGGTGAAATTGAACACTGATTGAGTGAGCACTTTGCAGACACCTACATTTGGCCCTCAGCAGTGACCCTGAACATCCAGTCACCTGTCACTTTAATTCACAGTTCCCCTCCCACTGACATCTAGTTCTGAGCTTCTAAAGTGTTCTAATGAATTCAATGAAGTTCAACATAAGCTCGAGGAAAGCATCTTAATGTATTGACCCATTGAGCACAGAAACACACCCTTTGGCTATTGAATCTGTGCTGATGATCAAGTACAATCACACTAATTCTCAACCAGTCCCAGACACTCCCCTCATTCCCGTTCGCTACTACCTAGGTACTAGTCGCAATTGATGGTGGCCAATTAAACTACTAAAAAGTAAAGGAGAAACAAAAGGCTGCTGCTTAGCAAAGATCCTTTGATATCGTGGGAGATGCAACATAGGGCTGGAATGCAACTGGCACTCATTGCGTTCAAGGAAATTTGGGCCATCTTTGGAGTATGGGGGGGGGGGGGGGGGGGCGGGAAATCGAAGCTCCCAGGTGCAAGCACACCAATGCCTCAACATCCTTAGAAGGCTTAGGATGTTCGGCATGACCCCAACAACCCTCACCAACCTCTGCAGAGGCGCCGTAGAAAGCATTTTATCGGGATGCATCACGGCATGGTTTGGGAACAGCTCCATCCAAGACCGCAATCAATTATAGAGAGTTGTGTGATGGTCTGGGCTACGTCCACAAACCAACCTCCCTTCCATTCACTCCATTCACACTTCACGCTGCCTCGGCAAGGCCACCAATATAATCAAGGAGCAGTCTCACCCCCGTCACTCCCTCTGTTCCCTTCTGCCATCAGGCAAGAGGTACAGAAATTTGAAAACACATACAGTGCCCTCCATAATGTTTGGGACAAAGACCGATCATTTATTTATTTGCCTCTATACTCCACAATGTGAGATGTGTAATAGAAAAAAAATCACGTGATTAAAGTGCACATTGTCAGATTTCACTAAAGGCCATTTTTATACATTTTGGTTTCACCATGTAGAAATTACAGCAGTGTTTATACATAGTCCCCCCATTTCAGGGCACCATAATGTTTGGGACATATGGCTTCACAGCTGTTTGTAATTGCTCAGGTGTGTTTAATTGCCTCCTTAATGCTCAGCACCAAGTATTTCCATCACCTTTGGAAACTTTTATTACTGTTTATCAACATGAGGAACAAAGTTGTGCCAATGAAAGTCAAAGAAGCCATTATGAGACTGAGAAACAAGAATAAAACTGTAAATCAGCCAAACAGGCTTACCAAAATCAACAATTTGGAACATCATTAAGAAGAAAAAGAGTACTGGTGAGATTACTAATCACAAAGGGACTGGCAGGCCAGGGAAGACCTCCACAGCTGACAACAGAAGAATTGTCTTGATAATAAAGAAAACCCCCCAAACACCTGTCAGACAGATCAGAAACACTCTTCAGGAGTCAGGTGTGGATTTGTCAATGACGACTGTCCACAGAAAACTTTATGAACAGAAATACAGAGGCTATACTGCAAGATGCAAACCACTGGTTAGCTGCAAAAATAGGATGGCCAGGTTCCAGTTTGCCAAGTACTTAAAAGAGCAACCACAGTTCTGGATGTGACGAAGATCAACTTATATCAGAGTGATGGCAAGAGCAAAGTACGGGGGAGAGAAGGAAGTGCCCAAGATCCAAAGCATACCACCTCATATGTGAAACACGGTGGTGGGGGTGTTATGGCCTGGGCATGTATGGCTGCTGAAGGTACTGGCTCACTTATCTTGATTAATGATACATATGCTGATGGGAGTAGCATAATGAATTCTGAAGTGTACAGTCACATCCTATCTCTCAAGTTCAAACAAATGCCTCAAAACCCATTGGCTGGCGGTCCATTCTACAGCAAGACAATGATCCCAAACATACTGCTAAAACAACAAAGGTTTTTCAAAGCTAAAAAATGGTCAATTCTTGTGTGGCCAAGTCAATCAACCAATCTGAACCCAAAGAAGAAAGGAAGACGGAGACAGTGGGCTGTGGGAGAGCTGGGAAGGGGAGGGGGAAAGAGGGAGAAAGCAAGGATTACCTGAAATTGAAGAAGTCAATGTTCATACCGCTGGGGTGTAAACTGCCCAAGCAAAATATGAGGTGCTGCTCCTCCAATTTGCAGTGGGACTCACTCTGACCACTACTACAAATCCACTGACTCCCATGGCTATCGGGACTATATTTCTTCCCACCCTGCTTCCTGTCCCCTACTCCCAATCCCTCCGTCTGCACCGCATCTGCACCCAGGATGAGGTGTTCCAAACCAGAGCATTGGAGATGTCCTCATTCTTTAGGGAACGGGGGTTCCCCTCATCGACTATAGATGAGGCTCTCACCAGGGTCGCTTCCATATCCGGTAGTTCCGCTCTCACTCCTCATCCCCCCACTCACAACAAGGGCAGAGTCCCCCTTGTCCTCACCTTCCACCCTACCAGCCGCCACATACAACAAATAATCCTCTGATATGTTCGCCACCTCCCACAGGATCCTACCACTGGCCACATCTTCCCAACTCCTCACCTTTCGGCTTTCCGCTGAGACCGCTCCCTCTGCAACTCCCTGGTCAATTCATCCCTTCCCACCCAAACCATCCCTTCCCCTGGTACTTTTCCTTGCAACCACAGGAAATGCTACACTTGTCGCTTTACCTCCTCCCTCGACTCCATCCAAGAACCCAAGCAGTCTTTCCAGGTGCGGCAGAGGTTCACCTGCACCTCCTCCAACCTCATCTACTGCATCCGCTGCTCTAGGTGTCAAATGCTCTACATCGGTGAGACCAAGCACAGGCTTGGCGATCGTTTCGCCCAACACCTCCGCTCAGTTCGCATTAACGAACCCGATCTCCCGGTGGCTCAGCACTTCAACTCCCCCTCTCATTCCTTATCTGACCTTTCTGCCCTGGGCCTCCTCCATGGCCAGAGTGAGTCCATGGTGCAGCACCTCATATTTTGCTTGGGTAGTTTACACCCCAGCGGTATGAACATTGACTTCTCCAATTGATGCTGCCTCACCCGCTGAGTTTCTCCAGCATTTTTGTCTACCTTTGATTTTTCCAGCATCTGCAGTTCTTTCTTAAACATTTTTTATTACAAATCTCAAATTGTGGTGTACAGAGGCAAATAAATAAATGATGGGTCTTTGTCCCAAATATTATGGAGGGTACTGTATCTCCAGATTCAGGGACAGTTCATTCCCAGCTGTTATCAGGTATCTGAACTGCCCTCTCACCAACTAGAGAGCAGTCCTATCCTCCCATCTACCTCAATGGAGATGTTTGCATTATCTTTAATCGGAAGTTATTGGACTTTATCTTGCACTAAACGTTATAACCTTTATGTGTAGGAAGGAACTGCACATATATGTGTGCTGTGGATGGCTTGATTGTAATCATGTACCGTCTTTTCATTTACTGGATGACACGCAACATAAAAGTGTTTCACTGTTACCTCAGTACACGTGACAATAATAAACTAAACTAAAAATCCACATGATCTGAGGGAAATATGTGAACCACACACTCACACACCTGAGCTCAGTATTGAACTTGGGTGACTGAAGCTGTTTGTTGGCAGCTCTACTTGCCATATGCTTCCCTAAACAATTCATCAATCAGCCCAGTGGTGCAGCTTTAAAGTACAATTAAAACACAAAGTACACGTTATAACACCAGGATAAGCGCTTAACCAAGAAAACCAAGCCCAAAGCCAAAGTACTATGTAAACTGATGATACAAACTTTTGCTAAGAACGATAACTAACTCCATATGCAATAATCAGATACCTACATGTTTACAAGCACATTAAAGAAAACTGATCGTTTGTATGCAAGTATCATTGGGGTTATCAAGTAGGCATCTCCCTTCACTGGTGTTTCTTTGCGTTGGGCTTACGACACCTCAGGAAGGCTCAACAGATAGTTGTTCAAGAAGGAATTGCAGATGCTGGAAGATCGAAGGTACACAAAATTGCTGGAGAAACTCAGCGGGTGCAGCAGCATCTATGGAGCGAAGGAAATAGGCGACGTTTCGGGCTGAAACCCTTCTTCAGACTGATCAATCTGAAGAAGGGTTTCGGCCCGAAACGTCGCCTATTTCCTTCGCTCCATAGATGCTGCTGCACCTGCTGAGTTTCTCCAGCAATTTTGTGTACCTAGGCTCAACAGATAGTTCAGGCATCCCAGAACAACCCCCCTCATTACCTGCTCTCACCTCCTGCGTTACCAGGATCTACTAAATAAAGGCAACTACAGGCGATCAATTCACTCTAACAAATGCTAAACACTCGCATCCTGTCTTCCACTTGTCCCAACCCATCATTAAACTCATAACACCACAGATATCAACCTTGCATAAAACCGGGATACATTTACACAGATTTGTGCTGCTGTCACAAAGCGCCAGACATCCTGGTTTAATCCTGACCGTGGGTGATGTCTGTGAAGTTTGCATGTTCTCCCTATGACCACGTGGTTCTGTAGCGAATGACAGCAAAAATTACTAAAAATTATGGATTCAAGCATTTTTCAAATATAATCCCTCCCTTTAGAAGCATTAATGTTAACAAGAGTACAGCCTGCCTCAATGGAAGTTATGCTCTGATCCACCCTCCTATCTAAAACAGTAAATCCTAGAATTTATATAGTGCAAATGCTTTCAATATTTCTGCTGTACTACAGGGCACTGGGCACAAGGACTGTGCTCCTTTCATTACGTGTTTGTAAGACCCCTGACTACACATGATGTATTGTGACACACATATCCCAGAAGAAGTGCACTATTTCAATAGGTTTAGTTCCAGTGCCACAACCAGGTGCTATGAATGGCAATAACTGTCTACAATGTCTATTTCAATATCATGTTGTTTTGATTTTCTAAATCCTTTGTGGCATTGCTGCATTTTGGTAAACTGTAACATATACAGTGCACACAAACATAACATTTCATAAGAAATACAAATATCTTTTCAATTTCAATTTCTCATCAAGCATATTTGCTTTATTTTACAAACCACAATAAGCTAAAAATTAACATAATAATAATAATAAATTTTATTTATGGGCGCCTTTCAAGAGTCTCAAGGACACCATAGGAACAAATATTACAAGAAGATTATTGTGTATATTTCTTTGGAGAAAACCGCTAGACCAAAGAATTTTAAAAATATATTATTTTTAAGTTGCATATGAAATTAGACTGGAAAATCATTATACTGGAATTAATCATAACTGGGATATTTGGCTAACTGTATAGAAAGCAATCAATGAATGTGTCAATTTCCATTAGAATTGTGAATAGTCTACTCTGCCATATTGTTTGCAATTTTATGTACATGACTCATAACATACATGACCTTGGAGGAAAAGAACATATCACTAGATTCTAGTTTACACAATTTCATTTTGACCTGAATGTACATCCGTCTGAAGAAGGGTCTCGATCCGAAACGTCACCCATTCCTTCGCTCCCATCCTGCTGAGTTACTCCAGCTTTGTGTGTCTATCTTTGGTTTAAACCAGCAGCTGCAGTTCCTTCCTGTGCATTAAGTGAGTTTACTCAGTCTTGTCCCAATTCTCAGCAGGTGCAAATCAGCAACACAAAACGAGTGGTAATCAGCCACTAATTGCCACCAAGTTGCCATCAATGTTCTCAAGGTTTTAAAATGAGTGCAAATCTGAAGCACATAATTACTCTTATTTCTGAATTGACTCGCATTGCTTTTTGAAATTGTGGTTAACAGATGCAGGCTGGGGATTTTCTCAGTATACTATTTGTAGTAAATTTGCAAACATATTCTGCAGATGGGCACTCATAACATTAAAATGAGAACAGATCTTCTGGCTTGGGTGATGCTGATGCAAATTGTCAGTGAGCTTGAAAAGTGGCATGGAATGAGTCACAAAACACCGGAGAGGATGGTCAAGTGTCGGTAGTGAAGGAGAAACAAAAGGTTGCTGCTCAGCCAAGATTCTCTGAGAGCATGGATAACACTACATTAAACAGCAAAGCAAATAGTACTCGCTGCATTCAAGGAAACCAGGCCCAAATATCGTCAACTAACAATGGCACAGCAGTAGAGTTGCTGCCTTATAGCACCAGAGACCCGGGTTCGATCCTGACTATGGAGAATACGGACTCCTGACTGTACAGAGTTTGTACGTTCTCCCCGTGATCATGTGGATTTTCTCCGGGAGCTCTGGCATCCTCCCACATTGCAAAGATGTACACGTTTGCAGGCTAATTGGCTTGGTATAATTGTAAATTGTCCCTAGTGTGTGTAAGATAGTGTTAGTATACGGGGATCTCTGATCGGCGCAGTGGGCTGAATGGCCTGTTTACACGCTGTATCTCTAAACTTAACTAAACCAAGAGCCAGCAAAATATCCTTTGCGTCGCACATAGATTCCCATCGCCATGCCACTGGACACTTGCACATTGCTCTTCTATTCCCAGTTTTGCCATTGTCAACCTAAGTGTGCATTGAGTTGTGACCGCTACTCCACAGCCATCCCAGTCCCAACATCATGCCACAAAGCAAACCTGTCATTCTCTAAACATCATCACTGATCCATCCGTCCGATTCGGAACCGCACATCACCACGACATCCCAGTTGCCACGAGGCTGCGGATGCTCATTGCCATACTATTTACTGCAATATCCCCACCACATAGGCACACTTCCTGACATTCCTCCGCCACGTCACCGGCACTCCATCCGCTGACTCTTCCAGCCTAAAGTCATCATTCTTTCCCACACGAATCTGCCATTCCTCCTACATCAAAGCTAACTTCCACCATCATCACAGCAGCCATTCAATATACCATAGAACATTCAACAGTACAGTGCAGGAACAGGCCCTGCAGCCCACAATGTCTGTGTTGAACATGTTGCTGAGTTAAACTAGTCTCCTCTGTGGGTGTTATGACATCAGCATGCAGTCATGATGAAGCAGGGCCAGAATAAACAGCAATAGAGTCATAAAGTGATACAGTCGCAACCTTCCACCCAACTTGCCCACACAGGCCAACATGTCCCAGCTACCTGCCTGCACTTGGTCCATATCCCTCCAAACTTATCCATGCACCTGTCCAACTGTTTCTTAAACGTTGGGATTGTCCCAGCCTCAACTACCTCCTCTGGCAGCTTGTTCCACACACCCACCACCCTTTGTGTGAAAATGTTACCCCTCAGATTCCTATTAAATCTTTTCCCCTTCACCGTAAACCTATGTCCTCTGGCCCTCGATAATCAGGAATAGGAATGTTCGGCAAGGTAGAAGTCACGAAATCATTGTTAGCAAGTACAACATAAATAAATACTTTACATAAATATTTGAGTACTCGAGTTTGTTGATCTGGAGTGATAACTACCATGCGCTCCTCAATTAAATAACTCAGCATAGAATTAGATGTACAAAACTGCACGGGCTGGAAATGTTTTGTAATATTTTGTATCACATCTTATGCTATCACTGTAAGCTTTTTAATTTTAAGTTAATCTATACTAATAGGCATGAAAATAAACTATTGATATTTCAGAACAACTAATCCTTCACAATGAGAGGAGACATATACTATAAAACAAATGCACATCTTAATACTGGAGGTCGGAAATGTATAAACTGAATACACCAGAATATTCTTGCTCCTTCACATTTAATTTATATGAACATACACTAAAGGGCCTGTCCCACTTAGGAGACCTAAACAGCAACCTCTGGTGACCTTGCCCACCACCCACAAACAAAATCAAGGTCGAGGTGACCTGGAACTTCCTACCACCTCCCACGCATATGTTGAAAACCTTCCTCAACTATGAAAACCTCCTTCAACTATGTTGAAAACTGGCTTTGACCATGCACGTTTTACTCGAGGATGGTCTCTGTTATATTGGTCCGCGATTGAACAACACCCCCTTCGACCTCAAACAACCAAACTGAAAACCAATAACGACCAGCGTCGACTGGCTATAGCTCAGACGATCACATGATAAAATGATGTCATGAATGCATTCTTTTTCTTCCAATAAAAGCCTCCCAGGTTTTTTTTAAATCATTCTGAACCATGCGAGCAGGGAAGGAACTAGTTAGGTGGATGTTACAAAAAGTACATCTACTGCTGTCAGCAGCAGCCCTTTTGCTTCATCAGCCTTTCAAGAAAGGCAGAAGGGAAAGCACAAGGGTGAAGAGGAAGCATAAGAAGAGGTGTCAGTGGGTGAAGCCCCTCTTGCAAAGAAGACTGAGGCTTGGACAGTATGATAACCTGATGAATGTGCTGCAAGAGGAGGATTTGTCCGCATTTAAAAACTTTACAACTTTGCTGCCTTCAAATGTGGCAGTGGAGGATGGGGCGGTGGTGGGGACATTGACTACCTTCCTGTTTTCCTCTTCCAGGGGTCTCTCATGCTGGGCTATCAACTCCTGCGGCATGTCCTCTTGCCACTCCTCCTCCTGGGTGTGCAACACATGCAATGGCAGGCTCTTTGAAGGGTTGTGCCCTACCCTTGCAAGTCTGCCTTTTGGGAGCCATCACTTGTTCAAGTTTCCTCTGCTAAAAGAACTCTCCAACTATGATTGAGCGCCCAGGAGTGACACATGCTTATGCTTACATTGACCTTTTTTTTCAACCAATTTTTTCCACCCCGGAGGTATTAGCTTTGACTACCTTCGACCTCCTTTGACTACCTTCGTCTAGTATCACAATCGGCTTCGACTAGACCTGCGGCTAAAAATTTATCGATTTTTAAAACGCAACCTATTTCCAGTCAATGGTGTTTTATCTTTAATGTTTTATTATTTATTAATGTTTAGTGTTTTCTGAGTCATTCGTAACTGTCACGGTATGTCATGTTGTTACTTGTGGGTGGAGCACCAAGGCAAATTCCTTATATGTGAATACTTGGCCAATACTTACTTACTTACTTAAGTGTTTACATGTTGTAGATCTGAATGATACTGCACCTCTGCGGGGTTTCCTCAAACTGCATGAACAGCGAACACATTCATCCGTTTCTTAACTTATCAGACTGAAAATTGTGAATGAGTAGCAAACCAGGGAATTTAAATAAGAATAGCAAATTTGATATGAACTCCAGCATAGAAAGCAAAATGGAAAGGAAAAGATAGGATAGTTTTAATGAGTTAAATGGATAACATACTGAAAGACAAACATTCAGAAAATATATTTTTCAGCAATAATTAAAATATCATTGAATGAGATTCAGAAGGAGATCTCATTTGGCAGTAATTAACACCAGCTGCTGCATTAAATAGGTTTAATGTTAAAAAGTGTTCTGTGAAAGTTGTGTCTGTCAACAAATTAAAACATGAATCCTGCACCATTTGAATTGCTCCAGTACATTTATTATTGTATTGAACTGCCTAGGCTCTGAGCTGCCTTCCTAGACCACTCGGCTAGGTTTAATATATGATCTGTAAAACTTACATCTTTGAATAACATTACCTGTATAGATAGCTCTGTCTTAATGTCAAATTTTGCTTAATAATATTCCTGCCATGTGCCTTGGGATATATTAATACAAATACACAGTGGTATTCTTATTCAATATGAATGCTGTGGTAGATAATGAAGTGATACTTTTGCAAAGTGAAAGTTAAACCAGAGGATTTGAGACAAAAATCTCAGGATTGTTTTAGTGTGTCTGCATTCACCAGAAGACTTACCCAATCTGCATATAAATAGGAATAAAACATTTTAGCCTCACCTCGGTTTAAACAATACATTCTGGCTCGTTGTCAATTGGGTTAGGGAGAGATTTTGAGGGAAACCCAAGCTCATGAGATCAGGTCAAGGGGGATCAATGTACTAAAGAGAGGTGTGAAATGTACAAGGTGGCTAAGAACAGCCATGCAAAAATCCATGTGCTGGAACCACTGGAGTAAAGGTACTTGGCACCATTGAAACACTAATGGCCTCTGCCTCAAATCTAGATATCGGAACCGATAAGCAAACAGGCGTCAGATAAGCAAACAGGCCATCTAGGTTGACCACCAATGGTCATATCATACTTGATAGGCTCTTACTCATCTGTCAGATATAATCACTGCATTGACAACATATGACAGTCTATATATTTGATTTTCAGTACGATTATATTGAAAATCAAATATTCAGCACCATATCTCCTCACCCATATGCTTATACTTAATTAAGGCTTGTTACATCCAGTGTATATTGCAGACTAGCTAATTTTATGCCACTGCTCTTTGGATAGCAAGTATATGAATCCATAAAAATGTGGATCTCTATTTTATGCACCAGGTATCAATGGTGGTGGCCCTTCGGTAATGACGATGGCGGGTTGTGCACTCGATTCTGGTGAGTTCTGACATGGCTCACGAGTCCAATTCGTGAACCACAAACTCGAGGGCAGTGCGGCAGATGAAGGTAATCGCTGGCGGGTTCTGGGCGGCAGCCTCGCTCCTCTCCCTGGCGTTGGTAAGTTGCTCTAGGCGGCGCTCCTCGATACTGCTGGCGACTGTTCGCATTGCTGCGCGCCGGCGTGTTCTGTCGCTGGCGCAGGATTCCAGTTGCTTGGGCGCTAGACCACATTAGTGGAGATGGTCCTTGACGCAATCTTTATGCCGCTTCCTGGGATGCCCACGGTTCCTTTGTCCCTGGGAGAGCACGACGTAGAAGACCTGTCAAGGCATGCGGGTTTCATCCATCCTGACGACGTGCCCAGTCCATCGGAGCTGTGCTTTGATGATCATTGTCTCGATGCTTGTGAAGCTGGATCTGTCCAATAGAAACATAGAAAATAGGTGCAGGAGTAGGCCATTCGGCCCTTCGAGCCTGCACCGCAATTCAATATGATCATGGCTGATCATCCAACTCAGTATCCTGTACCTGCCTTCTCTCCATACCCCCTGATCCTTTTAGGCACAAGGGTCACATCTAATTCCCTCTTAAATATAGCCAATGAACTGGCCTCAACTACCTTCTGTGGCAGAGAATTCCAAAGATTAACCACTGTGTGAAAAAAGTTTTTCTCATCTCGGTCCTAAAAGATTTCCCCCTTATCCTTAAACTGTGACCCCTTGTTCTGGACTTCCCCAACATCAGGAACAATCTTCCTGCATCTAGCCTGTCCAGCCCCTTATTTTGTAAGTTCTATAAGATCCCCCCTCAATCTCCTAAATTCTAGCGAGTACAAGCCGAGTCTATCCAGTCTTTCTTCATATGAAAGTCCTGACATCCCAGGAATCAGTCTGGTGATCCTTTTCTGCACTCTCTCTATGGCAATAATGTCCTTCCTCAGATTTGGAGACCAAAACCGTACGCAATACTCCAGGTGTGGTCTCACAAAGACCCTGTACAACTGCAGTAGAACCTCCCTGCCACTATACTCAAATCCTTTTGCTATGAATGCTAACATACCATTCGTTTTCTTCACTGCCTGCTGCACCTGCATGCCTACTTTCAATGACTGGTGTACCATGACACCCAGGTCTCGTTGCATCTCCCCTTTTCTTCTTCTAGGTTGTCAATAATAAATCAACAATCATGTTTATGTTCCTCCCTTTAGCACTTGTCAATGAGCCTGAAAGAAGTAGCGTTAATTAGCTGCCTCCTGTGCAGTGCAGCTGTGGGGCATGGAATCGACAACGCGAACAGTGCGTGCCAGATTAATGAACAAAATCTGTCAGCTATCTCTGCAATACAGATATGCACACGTAAATGTAAAAATCCACAAGTTGGTGTCAATGATATGCCACTCTTCCACAGAGTGCTTTGTTACTGCCTTGCTAATTAGTTCAATGCTTTGAGAGGCACTTTATGATTTGAGTTTGGAGTATTGGGTGACTCCGGCTCTGTAAATGCTAATTATTCTTATGTGACTAAAAACGCTGAAAATATTTCTCCATGACAATAAAAGAAAACTGCAGATGCTGGAAATCTGAAATAAAAGCAGAATAACTCTGAGAACACTCAAGGTCAGTGGAAAGGGGGAACAAATGTGTCATTTCAGATTACAGCTATTGCACTTCACACCTCTCTGTTGTACACTGACCTTCCTTTGTCAGAACCGGGGTGGAGAATAGACAAGTCAACTAAGATGTAGACAGAGAAGGGGAGGTATGGATAGGACGGAGAGGATATCTATGATAGAGCGAACCCAACATTGCCAAAAGCATGAAGTATGAGAAGTTGTTTGATTACTGGGTTAGGGTGTGGGCAGTTTGGGAGGGAAAACTGAACAAACGAGATGAGAACAGTTAGAGGATAAAAATACATACAAACAAACATGAAATAATGTGGAATCCTGGGCTGCAGCTCAAAACTAACAAGTCAAACTGTACTCATTGTTAGAGAAAAAAGAGCCAATAATCTCTGACATACTGTAGATTGAGAAAGCAAATTACCTGAAACGATAGAATTCAATTTGCCCCTTCCCCTCACCACTCTCTAACAATTATTCCCCTCCATTCTATCAGTCTGAAGAAAGGTCCTGACCCAAAACATCATCGGTCCATTTCCCTCCACAGACGCTGCACTGAGTTCTTCCAGCAGCTTGTCTTTTGCTCAAGATTCCAACATCTGCAGTCTTGAGTCTCTTTGCAGAATGCAATGTTGAGTTTGGAATATCAGACCCAATATTGCTTGATATTTTAATTCTCCATCCTAATCCTAAAGTATGTGCATGTGCACGCAAAACCATCTCCGTAATGAAGGTATCGTATGTTCCCACTGATTGCCTAAGCAGCCTGGCAGAGCACACGGTCGCTGAGGAGACTTTACAATTGCTGTCTGCAGTCCTCTGGCGTGGCTGGCCGGATAAACAACACAACACCCCGCTCATGATCCGCCCATACTTCCTGGTTCGCGACGAACTGGTGTTACAGGACGGGATTATAGTCAAGGGCCACAAGGCAGTTGTCCCAGCTGTCCTCCAGGACAAGTACATCGACACCGTCCACTGGGGCCACCCCGGTGTGGAGGCAACTTTACAACGGGCACAGAGCATGTTTTACTGGCCTGGTATGACCAAGTACATACGTGACAAAACTCAAGTCTGCACCTTCTGTAAAAGCCTGACGCCACACCAGCAGAAGCAGCCCTTACTGCCGCACCCGGTTCCTCCTCTACCGTGGTCCACGGTAACCACCGACATCTTCGAATGACATGGGAAACACTATCTGGTTCTTGTCGACTCTTATTCGGGCTGGTTTGACATTGATCTACTCCAAACCATCACATCTGAAGCAGATATCCAGAAGTTGCAACGCCATTTCTCCATGCACGGTTCCCCTGCACGCCTTCTGTCCGACAATGGCAGTCAGTTCACCAGCCGACTTTTCAAAAACTTTGCACAACGATGGGACTTTCAACATATCACCAGCAGCTCTGAGTTTCCGCAGTCCAACGGACTCGCCGAACGGGCCGTCCGAAGTGCAAAACAACTAATGGAGCGTTCCTACCTTGCTAAATCTGACGTCTACCTGGACCTGCTCAATTTAAGGAACATTGCCAGGGATCCCACACTGGGTTCTCCAGCCCAACGACTGATGTCTGGTCAAACCTGTGCTGCCCTGCCAGTACCCCAGCAGCTTCTGCAGCCACGGGTCCGTTCTCCACCCGCAGTCTAGAAACAACTACAATTCAAGCGCGATGCACAAAAATGTTTTTTCGACAAGTCCAGCAAGCCACTTAAACCTCTCTCCAGTGGACAGGTTGTTTGCCTCCAGACCAACAAGGGCTATGGCTGTCTGGGTCGCATACACAGCCCTGAGAAAGAACCGCGCTCCTACCTGGTTAGCGCGGACGGGGCCATTTACAGACGCAACCGTCAACATCTCCTTCCTGTGAAGGAACCGCGTCCTGCGACGGTGTATCCAAAGGTCTCACGTTTTGTATACCATCCCACTACCGGGCCGGCTACTCCACTACCAGAGACTGTGCCCCCCGCGGCCTCTCCACAGCGTTCCACGCCCAGCTCGCCTACTTCACCACCTCTACCTGGCGGGTCTCCGGTGCCCTCCCCGGTCACACACAGGTCCCTTCCCCAGTCACTTCACCGGTGAAAGGAGGAGATGTGGATTCATACCGCACACGTGCCGGATGGGTCAGCAGGCCACCCATTAGATACGGCGATTTTGTGTAACCATTTATACTTCCCCATATGCGTTATTAATGTTTCGGCTACTGTATTGTTTCGCCACCATGTTTCCACGTATCTATGCTTTATTTGATTTCTACAAGGAAACATGTAGATTGGTTATTTCCTACTAACCAATTGTAGTGCTTGTTAGTAGTTGCTCCGCCTAATATGCGATTCATATTACCAAGATCTTGTTTACGCAATTCAGTCTGAGTAGCTGCTAGTTACTGTAATGTCCTGCAGACCAATGCTGTAAGTGGACTTTAATAAATATGTGTTGTATCTTGACCTGTGTACGCTCGACTCATTACATAGCCTATCTATCTGTCTGCCACCTCCTGCAAAGTTATAATGATGCCCAGAGTAAACAATGAACTATAGCTCATCATCTGTGGTCATATTCCTTCATTCTGGACTCAATATTGAATGTTATACCTTCATGTAACACATTTTCTCTGTATCTATTACAGACTTGTTATGCTGCTACAAGTAAGAATTTCATAGTTCAATTTTGTCACATTTGACAACTAAACATTTTTGATTCTTGACTCTGAACTGGCTATTTCCTCTATAATTCATTCATCCCTGTTATTCACTGTTTTCTCTCTCTCCAGCAGCATACCCTGACCTGCTGGGTACCCCTTACCGCTTGGAATTTTACATCTTTTCACATTCCTTTGTTTGTATTCCCACTCTCTAACAACTGCCCTTATCTCATAGCTTGTATTTTAATTTTCTTCTCTTATCCACACAGCATCTTATCCACACAGCAGCCCCGTGTCACATCACAGTCAGTCCCTTTGTCCTCTATTTCTGTCCTGTCTTCTCTGCAACTTAAAAATAGCCCGTTTTCACTGTTTCCCAGTGTTTGATCTGAAACATTCTCAATTTATCTTCCAGGGATGCCTCACGAACTGCTGTGTTTCCACCATTGTTAGTGTTTTTATTGCTGACAATACTACCCCAATTGAAAATTCTATGTGAGATGCAATTCAGTTTTAATGGTGTACTGAAAAATAATTAATGGTTAACAATATATCTGACCATAAAACATTAGAAATATCTATGTAGTTTGTTATTCCCTCTGAATAAGACATCAGAGTTCCATGCTTGTTATAATTGTTATATTTGAAATGTTTATTTTCGATGTTTCATCTTCAAGGTTAAATATTGCTATATTATTTTTGATGTTTCATCATCCAGGTTAAATAATCCGAAACATTGTCCAAACAGGATTTTCTGCTCTAACCTCGAAAGGCATTGCTTATTAGTGCATACACATACACTATATTATAGTGGCAGTACATTGCACTCTACCTCCAAGAACTGAATTTTTCAAAGGAACTGAATTCCAGAGGCAAGAACACAATGCAATGCTGCTTATCCGTGATATGTCTAACTTGCACACAGTAAGAAATGTCTAGCTATAGTATGTTATACATTGCAGCTTCAAATTTAATCATACATAATCATGTCTAATATCTAATCTTAATTTGACAGTTTAAATGCCTGAGAAGTTAATAACAATTATAGAAACATAGAAATTAGGTGCAGGAGTAGGCCATTCGGCCCTTCGAGCCTGCACCGCCATTCAATATGATCATGGCTGATCATCCAACTCAGTATCCCATACCTGCCTTCTCTCCATACCCCCTAATCCCCTTAGCCACAAGGGCCACATCTAACTCCCTCTTAAATATAGCCAATGAACTGGCCTCAACTACCCTCTGTGGCAGAGAGTTCCAGAGAATTATGTCCTGGTATGCTGTGTGTAAGAATTCTTCAATGCAAGATTGTATCAGGTTGGTGGGTGCATTTATCTATTTGAACTATTAGTCAGTTTCAGGCCCTTCAAAGGGTCATCAACACCGCACAAAAAATCACTGGCTGCCCACTGCCCTCCCTGAAGGACATCTTCAGCTCTTGCTGCCTTAGCAAGGCAGCCAACATCCTGAAGGACCCTTCCCACCCTGGACACAACCTGTTCCACCTGCTGCCCTCTGGCAGACTGTACAGGTCTTTCAAAACTCGCACAAACAGACCCAGAGACAGCTTCTACCCCATAGCCATACGTGAACTTAACAATGCAAAATAAGAAATAACACTCACATTCAACTGAATGGTTCTACCTCAGTTGCTATTGTTATTTATCTGTAATTTTTTAAAATATGTATATATTTTTACCTTTTCTTATATATTTTAAATTGCTCTTGTGAATTGCACCGTGGGATTGACTTTAAAATTTTGTTGTACTATGTACAATGACAATAAAGAGATTCATTCACTCATTCATAGAAGAAGGAACGCTCTCACCAAAGCGATCGCTAGACTAGATGACTTTGATGTGGCTGTTATCAAACACTCTCAAGCACACGTGTAAGCTCACACAATTCAAATCCTTTCACAGGATGTTATTTTGCAGCAGGCAAGTGATGGATATTTTGTAAATCTTTAATCTTATGTTTTATTTCTTATATTTACATGAAAGTGAGAGGACCAGCTCCCTTCAGGGTGTAGTTCAGCAAAAGCCAGAGAGGGCTTTGGCATTGTGAGATAATTTATACAAGGCCAATCTTTTCTAGATCACAACTCTTCTGCCTTCTGACTCAAAGGATACAAAATTGATGAAAGGTTTCCCCAAAGGATGAACATAACTATGTATCTATTTAGTTGACAACATATCTTAGTCTTAACTGTGTTAAGTTAAGAAAAGATAACAACAAACATTTGTGTTTCCCCATTACTGTCTCTTTTATTTCTACGTGCCGTAAAACTGATGGCCACACCGTACTGACTTACATCTTTGCTTCCCCATAAATTACATTGCTGTCTGTTTTTGCTTTCATGACCATTCATTCCTTCAACTCCCTTACTCATTGTCCTGCTCCTAACGCTTCAGTTTGCAAGGTAGTAAGACTATTTTTAATTCTCACTCTACAAGATCAGTGATGTTTTTCAGAAACTGAAACATTTCATCTACAAACAAAATGTAGTTCCGATTCTCATGCATCTCTCTCCTACCATGACTGCCTACACTTTATCCTGGATCTGACTTCCCTGCTGTCACTCTCCCAGCTTTTATACTTCTGCTTCTGTTGTCTTATTTTATACTTTTATGCTTCTGTTGTCTTCTATTGCATTACCTCGCATCACCAAATCTTTCCCTGCATCTCCTTTTTGTTTGATCTTCTTCACTCCACTATTTGCTGTTTCTGGGTACCCTACTGTTATTTTACTTAACATTACCAAATTGATCCTCATTATGCTGCTCAAAATAACAAGCTCCATAGCTCCCATTGCTGCCTGTCAGGGAGACAGCCTGTCTGGTTGCTTACACCTCCTGAATGCACAGCCTAAAGGGACAAACCTCATCACTAATCATTGGGTTGCTGCAACTTGAAGCTGAAACCAGTCTAGTCAAAATTTCTACAGCATCACATGAGCCCTTGATCCCATCATGACAACCTCTCATTCTTTCAATTGCAGAGCCCTCCATAATGTCTGGGACAAAGACCCATCATTTATTTATTTGTCTCTGACCACAATTTGAGATTTGTAATAGAAAAAAATTACGTGTGGTTATAGTGTACATTATCAGATGTTATTAAAGGGTATTTTTATGCATTTTGATTTCACCATGTAGAAATTACAGCTGTGTTTATACATAGTCCCCCCCATTTCAGGGCACCATAATGTTTGGAACACTTGGCTTCACAGGTGTTTGTAATTGCTCAGGTGTGTTTAATTGCCTCCTTAATGCAGGTATAAGAGAGTTCTCAGCACTTTGTCTTTCCTCCAGTCTTTCCATCAACGTTAGAAACTTTTATTGCTGGTTATCAACATGAGGACCAAATTTGTGTCAAAGAAAGTCAAACTCATCGGCTGGCGGTTCATTCTACAGCAAGGCAATAATCCCAAACAGACTGCTAAAGTAACAAAGGAGTTTTTCCAAAGCTAAATAATTGTCAATTCTTAAGTGGCCAAGTCAATCACCCAATCTAAACCGAATTGAGCATGCCTTTTATATGCTGAAGAGAAAACCGAAGGGGACTAGCCCCCAAAACAAGCAGAAGTTAAAGTTGGCTGCAATACAGGCCTGGCAGGGCATCACCAGAGAAGACACCCAGCAACTGGTGATGTCCATGAATCGCAGATCAAGCAGTCATTGCATGCAAAAGATATGCAAAAAAATACTAAACATGACTTTACATGACATTGCTGTGTCCCAAACATTATGGCGCCCTGAAATGGGGGGACTATGTATAAACACTGCTGCAATTTCTGCATGGTGAAACAAAAATGTTTAAAAATACCCTTTAATAAAATCTGACAATGTGCACTTTAACCACATGTGAGTGTTTCTACTACAAATCTCAAAATATGGAGTACAGAGGCAAATAAAGAAATGATGGGTCTTTGTCCAAACATTATGGAGGGCACTGTATTTTTACGAAAGGAAATAGATGGCTGTTCCAATCTTGCAGCCTCTATAGACGGTGGTTTCTCAATGAAAAAGCACAAACTGCAGCTGACGAGGTTAGAAGATTCACTATTAAATCAGAGAAAGAATTCAGCTGTGGCCTTGCACAGCGCTCCTTATTAAGCAGTGTAATGGTGAGCTGCTGGAACTCTGGAAAAATATTATATTAGCAATCATATTTGACAAAATGAAATAATTATTTTAGTTATATGTTGTTTTGGAAACAATGATTATAGCAACACATTTTTAAAATGTTTAAACCGTATAATTAAACATGTGAAATGAAAGTCTGTAATCCACTCAGTTATGTGGAAGGCATTAGTAACCAGATCAGTTAAACTTCAGTACTTTGTAATTAAGAAGCCCTGAATGCCAAAATAAGATTACCATGTTTAATTCACTCTGTGTAACGTTTCTAATTACAGTGTTAATATATTTATTGTTCATCAACAACAGTGGAAATATTTTTAACTAAGTTTAATTAACATTCAAATGCAATCTGGTGACTGATATATTTGGTATACAGATTCTTTAATACTGTAACCAGGAACATGTAGTGTCATAATACATAATAGAATGGCTATCAACTATATAACATAATAAAATGGCTATTTTTCAAAGTATTCATTGAAATACATTTGACCAATCATTAGAAAATACAGACAGACAAACTAATTGGTTTAGCTTAGTGATACAGTGCAGAAACAGGCCCTTTAGCCCACTGAATCCGCGCCGACCTGCAATCCCCGCTCACTAACACTATCCTAACACAATGGACTATTTACAATTATACAAATACAATTAGCCTACAAACCTGTACATCTTTGGAGTCTAGAAATACTCTTATGTAGCATTTTGATTTTATGCAATAGTGTCGTAGTTATAAAGCATGGAACCTTCCCGTCCAACTCACCCATGTCCCTTTGGAAAATTAAGTTATTATCATATATACCAGGGTGCAATTAAATTCCCTTGTTTATGTGAAGTTTACAGTGCAAACAGTGTACATACAAGAGAGAGAGAGATACAAGAGATACATTTAATTGTCATTTGGACCCCTTGAGGTCCAAACGAAATGCCGTTTCTGCAGCCATACATTACAAACACATAGACCCAAGACACAACATAATTTACATAAACATCCATCACATCGCTGTGATGGAAGGCCAAAAAAACTTATCTCTCCACTGCACTCTCCCCCCCCCGATGTCAGAGTCAAAGTCAAAGCCCCCGGCTGGCGATGGCGATTGTCCCGCGGCCATTAAAGCCACGCCGGGTGGTGCGAGGTCGCACACCGGGTCTTGGTGTTAGAGCCCCGGTGTGCGCTCGCAGAGTCCCGCGGCCATTCCAAGCTATGCGGGGCGGTGATGTAAGGCCCCGCTCCAGGAGCTCTTCGACCCCACAACTCGGGCGGGGGAAGTCGCCGTTGCGAGAGCCCTGAAAAGCGGTCTCCCTCCAGGGAGCCGCGGGCTCCCGGTGCCGCCGTCCACAGACCTGCCGTTGGAGCCTCCGACTCCCCGGTAGCAGCAGCAGCAGCAGCAGCAGCAGCAGCAGCAGCGCTCCTCCACCGCTCCACCCGCTCCGGACTCGGCCAGCCCCGCGACGGCGACGGTGAGTTGTAGCACCAGAGTCCCCGGCTTCTTCCTGTTGGAGGCTGCTCCTCGTTGCGGCCCCAACGACAACGGAAACCCGACGAGAAAAGGTCGGGTCTCCAGTGCAGGGAGAGATTTTTAAAAGTTTCCCCCCCCTCCCACCCCACCCCCCCCCCCCACACACACACCCCAACAAAAAATAACAAAAACTACATTTAAACACAGACAGAAAAATAATAAAACGCGGACAGACTGCAGAGGCCGCTGCTGACAAGAGTCGCGCCGCCCACCGGAAATGATAAGACAATAAGTACAAGTGCAAAACTGCAGTATGATGCAAGCTTACAGTGCTAAATCTGGGCAACCTAAAATTAAAAAAAACAGTGCAGTCTCAATCAAATATATCTGTTAATATCATGTTTCATTTTCATGCGCACAAACTTAATGCATTTTCTATTTTAAATTAACCCATGTCACCACATTGGACTTCAGTTGTCCAAAATGCTCCTCAGATATTGAATCCAATGTCACCTAATGCAGCAGCTAAAATACAATGTTGTTGCTCTCTGTTATTATCAGAATAGCACCATCTGGTTCAATAACCTGGTTCATGACAAACATTTGGTCATGAAATTCTCATGGAACCAAATGTGGACAATAACAATGAATTGCTAATGATAAATGGTAGGTATGTTGCAAAGCCTACCTGAAGCGTCGCTGAAAATCTGTCCCAGCCCGTGTGCGCGATTTTGGCGCCGTTTAGAGGGGGGCGGGTTTAAAATGCGATTTTTCACTAGGCTGTTCAAATCGAGGATGTTCGGCCTAGTTCATTATTAACGGAAAATCGCTGGAAGATTCTGTCGCTTTAGCTATTTTTAGTTTTAAAGGCTTTATATAATTGTTATAGTAGGTTAAAAATTAACCTCTAAATCCCCGACCACTGGCAACTGGCAGGGTCTCATACAGCAGACAACAGAAGGTAGGCTGTTTATTTTTACATTAAAAAGGGCTTCTTAAGATCCCTTTATACAAAGTTTAATGTTGTGAGTAGCTCATTTTGGGCCCATTATATCCCGTAGTATTTTTCTGGGCATTTGAGGGTACAAATCTAGCGCAATGTGAACGTTCTAAACCAGCGCGTTCACAGGAACCCACTAGAAAGCTGATTTAAATTGACTTTAATTTACAGCAATTGAACACTAAATTCCTTCCATTTGGCCTATAAATTAATGTAAATGAGATTTAAAAATCATGTTTTATTGTGAATTATTTAGACACTTAGGCTATTTAAAAATGTTAATCATTTATTAAGAAATAGATAGATGTTTAGATCTAGTAATTGAAGTTTGAAATTAGCTCCTATTGGGTAACTAACTAATTATATGCTTTAATTTCAGGTCATCCAAGTAAGATTGATTTATATTTGTTTCAAAATGCTTCAATTTATGATAACTGAAAATTTCATTCAGTTCTCTTAATTTTTAAGAAAGTTATGGGCTTTTGACTGTCCACGGTCACAGCTTTTTTGTTATGTCCGTAGAAAATCAATAGGGAACAAGATGCTAATTTCCGAGTATGAAAATGGCCATAACTTTTTAAATACTTGAGATATGAAAGTAAATTAGGTGTCAAATTACACTGCTTTTTATGCTTTATCTGATGGGATAAATTGCAGACTTGATTTTTTAAATCTCAAAATTTTGTAATATTGCTATAAATGGTATGTCCCCCATGGAAATTTGAGTAATGTCCTAAACTCAGAGCACTAATTAACGGGTGAGAAGAGTTCAGTGCTGCTTTGGACCCATGAACCTACTCAAATTTTCCAACAACAAAATATGCCAACCAGGACCAGAGCCAAGGAAAGTAAATTAATGGACTGGCAGAGATTCTCATCGATGGTGCAGCCAAAGTACCAGAGAAATCAAGAATGAAGGAATCAGGGAATAAGGATTAAAACATTCAGAGGAACCCTGGAACGGCCGCCTCCGTACTGGAGGCCGCGCCGGTTGGAGCTCCACAACTGGCGATCTCGTCTCGTGATCCCAGGCTCCCGGTGTAAAGTTCGGCGCTGCCGCCCGCAGCTGGTCGCTCCACAGTCCCGCAGCTCCGCGATGTTTTACCCGGCGGTCTCAGCTCACCGGTGCTCCAGCGCGGCGACCCAGGCAAGGCATTACCCGCTCCACGATAGCGCTCCAGCGCTGTGCCGCCACCGAAGCCGAGATTCTGGGCGGTCCGCGACAGGAAACGACACTCCAGGCCCGCTGGTAGGCCTCCAAACAAAACACTTTAACTAACTAAAAATAAAATTAAAACGGTGAAAAGACAGACAACTGCTGGCAGGGCAGCCGTGCACAGGACAGCGCCCCCTTCCTAGCTTCTATCCTTAACTTCTCTTGTCAGCCACAGTTCTTCCTACTGCCATTAGAATCTTTCTTCCTTTTTGGAATGAAATGATCCTGTGTCTTCCGGATTATGCCCAGAAATTCTGACCATTGCTGTTCCACTGTCATTCCTGCTAGGATCCCTTTCCTGTCTTCAGACTTTGACAAGAGTGTTCAGAATGAGCCCCCACAAACTGCAATAGCATAATAACCAAATAATGACTGCCACATTCCAATGAAATGCTCAACATTTACCTTTGAATAACAGAAGGATTTTATATAAATCTAAATGGAAAGGTGGTCAGGAATTTAATGTCAATTCTCAGATGATACCAAACTGCTTTTTTGATGGCGGCTCCAAGTCTTTCATTACTGATCATAGCATCAATATTCCCGACTGTCATCTTGATATTGGACGCATTCTTCTTTTCTCAGAATTTGGCTTTCACTTCATCCACCTTTGCAATGTTGTGTTTAATTAAACATCCTCAATACTCTCAAGATTCACAGTGCTGTCATGGAAAAAAAGTCAGGCTGTTGATCTTTTGCCTTTCAGCTGACACCACTCTTGTGAAACTCTTTAAGATTTCAAATTTAATTTGTTCAACAAAGAGGTTGAAGACCTGCAGTGAAAGCAGCCAACAGCCACATCTGTGGTCTGTCAGTATTTTCTGCAGTTAAGGGCCTGTCCAATTCGGGCGTCATTTGCGCGTCACGCAGGTGGCGTGCGAGGATTTTAAGAATCCCAAAATCCTGGGGCGCCGCGCGCTACTGCGCGTCACTGCTTACGCCACCACGTCTCACCACACATCATGCGCGCCTAATGCACAGCATGCGTGCGTTATGCGTGCGTCGTGATGCATAAATAATGTCGCGTAAATGACGTGCAAATAACGCCCAAGTGGGACAGGCCCTTTAGTGCCATCAAGGGTTTCCTTGTTATGCTTTTCACTTGTGACCAAAAGTGCTTCGTGCTACACTTTTCAGAACGCCTTCTTGGTGTTCCTTGTATCCTTCTCAACTGATGAGGATTTTGTCTGGGAGAATTCTCTCCAATACGTAAAGTGGTCGTAAACTACAGGTAAATGCATGTGTGCATGGTGACCAACACAATTTTAGTTTTAAGCATTGAGCTTGATACTCTTGTTCTGCAGGATTTACTTTTAACCAAGCTGATCTCTCTTGCCTCCCTTATCCCTCTTCTACCTTCTGGAAGGAGAACCAGAAGTTTGTAAGACCAGACATTCATATTTAGGGATAACATCTTTGCCACTACCATAATGTCTTCTAAACTAATCACATCTCTCACAACCTGTTCAGAGTTGCTGCCACATACTCATATTCTTACCATTATTTCATTTGGTTATTTCATTATTGTACCTTTGTTTTTTTTCTCAACTTCAGATTGCATTCCAAACGTTGCACCATTCTACTGTTTTGCACTTCATTGTTGTATTTATCATTACAGTGTGCACCAGGATAATTCCCGGGACGGTGGGACTGACATATGATGAAAGTATGAGTCGACTGGGCTTGTATTCACTGGAATTTAGAAGGATGAGAGGTTATCTTATAGAAACATATAAAACATATAGAAACTTAAAGGATTGGATGGGCTAGATGCAGGAAAAATTTTCCCGATGGAGGAGTCCAAAACCAGGGCTCACAGTTTAAGAATAAGGGGTAGGCCATTTAGGGCTGAGATGAGGTAAAACCTCTTCACCCAGAGAGTTGCAAATCTGTGGAATACTCTGCCACAGAAGGCAGTGGAGGCCAATTCACGGGATGTTTTCAAGAGAGAGTTAGATTTAGCTCTTAGAGCTAAAGGAATCAAGGGTTATGGGGGAAAATGAGGAACGGGTTACTGATTTTAAATGATCAGCCATGATCATATTGAATGGTGATGCTGACGAAGGGCTGAATCCTGCACCTATTTCTCTATGTTTCTATACTGTTTACTACATGAGCTTCATGCAGACAACAAATTTCACTGCACCCTGGTGTATAAGTCAAGAAACTAATCTGATACTGACACTTTAACACTTGCAATTGGAGTTGTATATGGTCAAAAGTAAAAATTCAAATAATTTTTGGCATGTATTTAGGAAGGTGATTTAACCTAGAATTGTTTATAATCACAACCTTTACTATGACAAATAACAGTTTAATTAGACTTTCATTTAATCCCTGTTAGCTGGGGATTCACAGTGCGAACGAGTTTAATGAGGTAAATGAAGCAATGAAACAACATCACTTGGTTTATAGCAACAGCCATTTGCTGAGTTGCCAGCTGTTCAAGAATACACCATGCTGAGCAGAGTTATACAACAGTTCTATCTCTGCAGTAGAACCTAATATAGATACACCATTTGGAGTAAGATAGTGATGTTCAAGCAGTGTGGGGTAGATTTTGATGCCAATCAGATGCACCATTGTTTGAGGTAACGAGGAATAAAACCAATATTGGGATCAAGGCTAAAGTAAGATAGTGAATGATGATAAAGATAGGGCATAATAAAGGACAGGTAGAGACGTAGAATATGGGGGACATTTTATCATGAGTGCAGGAGAATTGTATAATTTTATAATGTTGAAAGTGCAGACGGATTTAAAGGATTCACCTTCCTGCTATAATCAGTTTAATCAGTGTGACAGGTGTCAGTCGAACTACAGGAGAAGCTGTGATAGAGGAAAGGAAAGGAATAGTGGAAGAAACCACAAAAGAAGAAAGGAATGAAGACATGTGAAGTAGAAAGATAAAATAGAAACATAGTTGCAGGAGCAAGCACACCATTTTACTAGTCTGCAGCCAAAGTGTGAACTAAAAATTAGGATGATGATGCTTATTCAATCATCAGGATAAACAAGGTAAAAATATGAACTTTACAATAATCTAGCATTTAAACATAATTATCAAAGCAAAAGATAACCCACATATTAATGTGATTCTGCAATGCTTCTTTCCGCAAGCTATAAAATGCAGCTGACTTTCAGATTCTAAGCTGCAAAATGCATTCTTGTTAGCAAATTTAAAACAGATTGAATCAATTTCCTTTTAAATTTCAGAAATATTTTAGAAGAATTTCTTTCAGCTCTCATTGAACAAGTGTAGGCTTCATAAGCATATTTCATCTCAGGGCATAGAAACATAGAAAATAGGTGCAGGAGTAGACCATTCGGCCCTTTGAGCCAACAATATTCAATATGATTATGGCTGATCATCCAGAATCAGTACCCCGTTCCTGCTTTCTCCCCATATCCCTTGATTCCGTTAGCCTTAAGAGCTATATCTAACTCTCTCTTGAATACATCCAGTGAATTGGCCTCCACTGTGGCAGAGAATTCCACAGATTCACAACTCTCTGGGTGAAAAGGGTTTTCGTCATCTCAGTCCAATATGGCCTACCCTTTATTCTTAAACTGTGACCTAAATCTTCCCTAAACCCATATCCTTCAGTTTTATCAATCTCTGTTATGGGGAAATGCTTCCTGCACTTTATCCTATCTATATCCCTCATACCTCTATCGTATTCCTTCTTAACGTCCTGTGCTTCAAGGGAAATAGATCTAGCCTCTCCTTTCTCTCCTCATTACTGAAGTGATCCACCCCAGGCAACATCTTGGTGAATGTCCTCCGCACCTCGTCCAGCACTTTCATATTTTTCCTACAGTGTGATGTGTTAAAAGAAACTTTAAAACACAACACAAAGATTGGAAAAGACAATCAAGTCAATTTAAGTGCGCGAAATACAGCAATCACAGGGAGATTGAATAAAGATTCATACACATAATTTTCCTTTGATGTTTTGTTTATTGCAGGCACTTTAGAACTTTTCCTTTTCCAAAAGTTCTTGTAACAAATATACATCATTTACCTCAGAAAGACACAGCAGAGTAAACACAGCCCAATTCCACCCAATTACAGATAAGCAAATGTCCTGTTACTATTTCAACCTTATTTTATTGTTTTACTATTGCCATTTGTCCTTTGACAACAGAATCTGACTACAGTATACTGCAGCGAGTCTCAGTTACACATGCTCAGTTTCAACCTTCTTTAAAGCACAGAATTATTATAACATATGAAGAGGACTTCAAGCATTTTTAAGCACTATACCCATCCCTATCCCTAGCTGTTTTCTTGAAGCTTTGCAATTTATCTTTGATAGATGTCTGCGATTGGATGCAGTACTCTAGGTGAGGTCTGACCAATGTTTTATAAAATTGGAGGATACACTCCCTGTCCTCGCATTCAATGTACCAACAAATGAAGACCAGTGTTCCATGTACCTTCTTCACAATGTTATCTACTAGCAATGCCACTTCAAGAATCTTTGAACTTGTACGCTAATGTCCCTCTGTTCCCCAATACTCCGTAGAACAGTTTAATATTGAGCATTACCAGACAAGTAGTAATTTTTATATTGCCAAGAGGAATATAAATGTCTGTAATTACATAAACCCATTGCTTTTTCTCACTACTGGCACTTAGTTATTCACTGGTCAATAACATTTGTCAGAAATAATGTATTCCCTAAATCATTGACAGGAGTTTATTCATTAGCCCTTCAGTCATGGGAATTAACTCACAGTAAGGGCTGTTCTTGACCGGTTTTGGCTTTCTGTGCTGCGATTTCCGAGAGAACGCTGCCACCTACGGCCGTCATGTTCTCTTTAGAATTACAAAATCCAGTTGGTGTAAACATGCACATTTTATTCTCCCTTCTCCTCTCACAACAACCTTTTCTTTGTGTAAGAAACATCTGCAGCTGCTGGTTTAAATCGAAGATAGACATCTTTTATTTGTGCCTCTCTCCTTTCAAGTGCCTAAGAAGGGGAATGAATCCAGACAGCATAAAGAAAGATAAATTCTTATAACCATTAGTTCAATATGATGAAATGTTTGGAGCAGGACTGGAACTTGTGGCGGGGCTCTGGACATATCACTGCCACCAGTAGAAGGATCAAGGGTGGAGCTGGTGGCAACCTACTAAAGGACAAGGTTGGCCATGACTCCTAACAAAGAGGCCTCATATAAGGAAACAAAGCCCATTGTGGGAGCTGCAGAGACTGTTGTGCTTTAGTAACTCAGTGGGGTCAGGCAGCATCTCTGAAGGGCACGGATTGATGACATTTCAGGTCAGGAAGGGTTCCGAAACAGTGTATGTCCATATCCTCCACAGATGTCGCCTGACCCGCTGAGTTAATCCAGCACTTTGTGTCTTTTTTTGTAAACCAGCATCTGCAGTGTGTCAGTGTGTTTGCAGCAGACTATTGATGGGTATTCGCAATTAAATGTCAGGTGCATGCAGAAGCACTCCGGAACGCCAGTGTGCAGTCGCTGGGTATGAAGAAGTCACCTGTGTACTGTGGCACTAGGCTTCCATAGCCTGAAATCCAATCTTTCCAGCAGAGATCATAGAAGTCTAAAAATAAGGCATATTCACTTACATACTTACATGCTCTAATAAACATTATTTTAGAGTCATATGGCCATACAGCATGGAAACAGGCCATTCGGCCCGACTCTTCCATACCAGCCAAGATACCCCGTCCAAGCTGCTCCCATTTACCCATGCTTGGCCCATATCCTTGTAAATCTTTCCTATCCATGTATCTGTCCACTACGCGACGTTAAGAAAGTTGTTTGTTATAGTTGTCTGCTCGGATAGTTTACTCAAAAAATTAGTTAATCGTATCTTTGTAACTAACATTCCTGGGATTAAATATAGATCTATATGATAGATAAAGAATTATGTCTGTATTTAGATAGGAACATGAATTTATATCTAATTCCTGCGATTAGATATAAATTATATAAAAATATATATAAAATGCATTATATATGTGAAGTTTTTAGATGGACGCCGGTAGGCGGCGCGACTCTGGCCAGCAGCGGCCTCTGCAGCCTGTCCGCGTTTTATTATTTTTTTGTCTGTGTTTATATGTAGTTTTTGTTATTTTATGTTGGGGTGTGTGTGTGGGGGGATGGGGGTGGGCTGGGAGGGGGGGGGGGGGGGGGGGAAACTTTTGAATCTCTCCCTGCACTGGAGACCCGACCTTTTCTCGTCGGGTCTCAGCTGTCGTTGAGGCTGCAACGAGGAGCGGCCTCCAACGGGAAGAAGCCGGGGACTCTGGTGCCGACTCACCGTTGCCGTCGCGGAGCTGGCCGAGACCGGAGCGGGTGGAGCGGTGGAGGAGCGCTGCTGCTGCTGCTGCTGCCGCTGCCGCTGCTGCTGCTGATGCGAAGGCTGCTACTGCGGGTCTGCGGACGGCGGCACCGGGAGCCCGCGGATCCCTGGAGGGAGACCGCTTTTCGGGGCTCCTGCAACAGCGACTTCCCCCGCCCGTGTTGCGGGGTTGAAGAGCTCCTGGAGCGGGGCCTGACACCATTGCCCCGCCCGGCTGGAATGGCTGCGGGACTTTGCGAGCACACACCGGGGGCTCCAACACCAAGACCCGGTGTGCGACCTCGCACCACCCGGCGTGGCTTCAATGGCCGCGGGACAATCGCCATCGCCAGCCGGCGGCTTTGACTTTGACTCTGACATGGGGGGGGGGGGGGGGGGGGGAAGAGTGCAGTGGAGAGATAAGTTTTTTTGGCCTTCCATCACAGCTATGTGATGGATGTTTATGTAAAAATGTAATTATGTTGTGTCTGGGGTCTATTTGTGTGTAATGTATGGCTGCAGAAACGGCATTTCGTTTGGACCTCCAGCGGTCCAAATGACAATTAAATTGACTCTTGACTCTTGACACTTTAGATATAAAGTATATCCATTTTAAGAAAATACACCTTTTAATCTCCACTTAATTTCCAGTCACTTCGTTTTACACCAGCCACAGTGTGTAAATTAGGTTTTTACACAATGACTGGTGTAAAATTAAATGGCTGGAAATTAAGTAAATCTGGCCCTCGGGTGTGCAACTTATAGAATGCCTCTGGACTCAATGTTGTGTCTAGATACAGACCGAGAGGTCAGAAGTATTCCATCCTTCCTGCTGAAGGGACCCGAACCGAAAGGTCAACAATCCATATTCTCCAGATATGCTGCCTGACCTGCTGAGCTACTCTAACACTTTGTGTCTTTTTCCATACCTCCACACTACATTGTGCAGGCGCAGAAGTCTGGAGCAAAGTGGATTAAAGTACAATAACCAGCATGCCCATGTCGGAGAATTGCTCTCTGAACATCTTTGTTGGATATGGTCTTCTATTAAATGTCCTTTATATTCCTCTCTCTCTAGCAGCCTTTTCCTGTTGTTCTTTCATTCATGTTCGAAGGTTGGGGCTGATCCATGCCATGCAATCTTAATGTAGCAGCGGGTTATTTAGCAAGCTGTTCCATTAGTTACGCCACATGAAATATTTAGGGGCAGGAATTAAGGGGGAGGTGGCAGATTTTCTCCCTGTGACATAACATGAATTTGGCCATTCAAAAAAATGTTCGGGCAAATTCTTCCCTTCTTTCAGTCACCTCACTGGAAATATAAATACTATTGTAATAGTCCAAAAAAAATGTTTTTCTAATAATTTGATTCTCCTCGACAAAGTCCCATGAACAAGTTTTAAACATGAAAAAAGAACAGGCTTATTATAATATAACCTGAGGAAGTTATTTTCGAAATTACATGGAACATTTTCATCATTCTTCTAAAGAAGAAACCGAGCTCCAAATAATTAGAAATATTTACATGACACCAAATAACCCTCTGTATCTCATCCTTCCTTGAAAGGCATTTAAGTTTCATAAAATAACACAAAAAATATTTTAACTGCATTCTAGTTTCAATTACTCATTGATCTCTACAGCACCAATCACATGAAAGAACTGATACTGGTAAACTGCATGTAAAAAGAGCAGAATTTGTACGGTATTTTTCAATAAATTCAAAGTCCTCCATGTTTTTCCATAATTGCTGCAGGCTGAGATTTCAGTGCTGTGTAGTGCAAATCGCTCCAAAAAACTACTTTTTAAGATCTTTTAAAATATTCAGGAATGTCCTCACAGCGCCGTGATTTAAAAAAAAAAAATTTATATATTTTGCTAATTAACAATATAAACTCTTCAAGAAAAATTGTGCTCTTTACTTAACTACCAGCTAAATCAGGGGTGGGCAACCTTGTTCTACATTGGGGCCGGGACGCATGTCTGTGAGCGGATGGCGGGCCACATCTATCACGTGTACACATGGATCCCGCCCCGGATGGCAGGCATCAAATCACGTGTTCACAGAAGGCAGACAAAAATGCTGGAGAAACTCAGCGGGTGAGGTATCCTCATGCAATCCTTGCATGCCTCACCCGCTGAGTTTCTCCAGCATTTTTGTCTAACTTCGATTTTTCCAGCATCTGCAGTTCTTTTTTAAATGTGTTCACAGAAGGTGCGCAGCAGTGCTGGCGGCTTTGCGCAGGATGCGGTACAGCCAGAGCTCAGCCGCGCTTGGGGCGGGCGCTCGGCTGGCAAGATGAATACGGAATACATTGAAACAAATACATCGATAGATGCTCCTGGACACATCATCAGTGATGTAACCTGGGGTCATTGGGTGTTTCGGATCTTTCAACATCAGACACCCTCACCCAGGCGACCCAGCTGCGGTTGATCAGACCACGACTTGTGTTCAGGTGGCATTCGCTCCTCCCCATGGACCTTCTCTCCTGATCCAGCCAACCTCGATGGGCATACACCTTGCCTTCCAGCCCTGCTTACGGCAGTCTATGACCAGCTCTTCATACTTGGCCATCTTCCTCTCGTGGGCCTCCTCCAGACGGTCCTCCCACGGCACTATCAGTTCCAACAAGACGATGTTTTTGGTCGCCTCTGAGACCAGGAGGATATCTGGCCTCAGGGTGGTCGTGGCAATGTGCTGTGGGAACTTCAGCTGTTTCACCAGGTCTACGGAAAGCTGCCAGTCCTGTGCAGTCACCAGGATTCCTGAATGATTCCAGGCTGCTGTGGTTCTTGGCAGCTGCACTCCGGCCTTCATGAAGGTGATCATCTGGGAGGTGGGGCGTTCCCGTCTGCAGCTGTTGATTCCCATGCAGATGGCTTCTGCAATGGGTTTGAGAACCTGGTCGTGACGCCATGTGTACCGGCCCTGCCCAAGAGCCTTTGGGCAGCAGCTCAGGATGTGTTCCAACGTCCCCTTGCCTGAGCATTGCGGGCAATCTGGAGATTCCGCTTTGCCCCAGATGAAGAGGTTCGATGGGCTGGGCAGGACATCATACACTGCCTGGACTAGGAACTTGATGCGCTGTGGTTCAGCCTGCCAGAGCTCAGTCCATATGACTTTTTGGTCCATGGCCTGCTCCCACCTTGTCCAGGCTCCCTGCTGCCTCAATCCAACTGCTCTGGTACACCTCTCCTCCTCCACCACTGCCCTCACTTCCTCCTGGACCAGCCTGCACCTCTCCTTCCCCTTGGCCTTGTCAAACTGGGGAGATGGGAAGATTCCCAGACCAGCTCTTCCCCGAATCACTGCTCCCACCAGGATTCTGTGGCGTATCCGAGACTCTGCTTGCAGCACGGCTTCGCCGGCTCTCCACTTCCTCCCAGTTTTCACCTCCACCCCTGCCTGAGCCACCTTGGGGTCGCTGGAGTCCCTGTACAGCATCACCTCACTGGCCCGAGTCACCTTGAACTCCTCCTCCAGGGACTTTAGGGGCAGCTGGAGCTTGGTGTTATTTCCGTAAAGGGCGATGCTGCTAAGGCTCCTGGGCAGTCCCAGCCACCTTCTGAGAAAGCTGCTGACTTTCCTCTCCAATCTCTTTGCGATGGATATTGGGACTTCGTAGACAAGCAGTTATTTTTTAAATGTGTTCACAGAAGGTGCGCAGCAGTGCTGGCGGCTTTGCGCAGGATGCGGTACAGCCAGAGCTCAGCCGCGCTCGGGGCGGGTGCTCTGCTGGCAAAATGAATACGGAATACAAAATCCCCCTGCGGGCCGGATGATTTCGGGTTATGGGCCGCAATCGGACCGAGGGCTGTGGGTTGCCGACCCCCGAGCTAAATCTTTCAAAAGCAACTTGGAAATTGAGGTTGGAATGCAAGCCTGGATCCTGAAATTCAGGCCTGTGGAAATTCCCACTGCAAGAATTTGTGCTTTCCATTACTTCCCATTTGAACAACTAGGGCCAAATGCAGAGTAAGTTGGGATTCAGCTACTCTTCATTAAATCTTGCACTGGATAGCAGGATTTTTGTGCATTCAGTTAATACACTGTATCACAAATTGCCAATGCCACACCAGTATGCTGACAGAAATGGTAAAACTGGATACCTAAATCATGTAAAATATCCATGAGAAACTCAGGAAAATGCTACATAATAAATTAATGTGCAAAGATGGAAAGGTGATGTCGGACAGGAAATAAAGGGGAAGTATTGACTGGTGTCATTGATTTAAGGAATGAGTTGCAAATGGTGAAAAGGAATATCAACCAGCAAGGAATATCGATGCTGCATAGATGTGAATGGGCACTGGAATCATATTAGAATTAGCAGAAAACTCAAAAGTTGGCAAATAATATGAAGAGCTTCAACGGGAACTGAGGAAAAACAGAAAATCCTGAGACATGATGCTGTTTAGGGAACATCTGTGGAGACAGAAACAAAATCTCGAACTGCTGAACTTGCTTTAGTCTGGAAAACCTGTTAATATAATAGATAAATGGGTAGCAGATGTAATGTAATTGGTGGATTATTCCAGATTACTTCCAATTTGAGCAAGTTGGACCAAATGCAGAGCAAGTTGAGATTTGACCACCCTTGCACTTGGCAAGATCCTGTGCATGCAGCTAACCTGCTATAATACCAAGCTTACACCAATGGAAATATAAATAAATTTCAAAGATTTAATGGCTTAAGTTAACTTTACAGAGGTCGAGGAATATGAGAGTGCACTACCCAATTTCCTAAAATAAAAGCAACACTTTATCAATAATATTATAAATTGGAAATAAGGGTATTCAAGAGCAAACATTAAGTGCCCCAATGTAAAAAAGATATAAAAATTCTATAAAACTTAGTAGCATTTAATAAATTATCACAATGGTTAAAGAAAGTATTTTACAATTCGGTCTGATATTTTTTCCCCATAATTCAAAAAGCCTACTGGAGCTCTATAATAATTAACACCATATAAAGGATGAGCAAAATGAAATCTTGAAAAGATATTCCAAATGTTATACTGTTTTCATTGCATTGAAATATCAAAGGAAAATGTAATATGTTTTAAAAGTATAAAAGGTTTTTATAGGCTGTGGAATTGTTAAATTGATATTGTCAATTTAATAACGTTACAAAGAGAAAGTAGAGTGCGACAATGAGAGATTTATTCACAAGATGAAATGTAAGAATGCTCTGGCTGACTGAGATCAGTATGTATTTTAAAACACGAGGAGATAACTATTTTAGGCAGTGAAACATATACTCCTGGGGAAAGAGGAAAATAATAGAATCAGTTTTGATCCATTCTACCAAGGAATGACATGGAGAAAATGAGATAAATATTTTAGTTACGCAACTAACTTCTTGGAGTTCTATGTCGGCTCCAATAATATCAAAATTTGGGCTAATTCCAAGAAAATTCAGATCATGTATTTGACTGCTTCCTCTGGGTAAGATACTTTTAGCTAAAACTTCCAATACGAGCAATTGAGATTATTCTTTGAAAATCTCACAAATGTATGTGCCCAGAGGCAGATTTGGATAAAGTTATCTCATTTGTGTAAAGGAAACCAATAAATTAAATGGCTGTTATTTAGAAACATAGAAACATAGAAATTAGGAGCAGGAGTAGGCCATTCGGCCCTTCGAGCCTGCACCGCCATTCAATATGATCATGGCTGATCATCCAACTCAGTATCCCGTACCTGCCTTCTCTCCATACCCCCTGATCCCCTTAGCCACAAGGGCCACTTCTAACTCCCTCTTAAATATAGCCAATGAACTGGCCTCAACTACCCTCTGTGGCAGAGAGTTCCAGAGATTCACCAGTCTCTTTGCTTATAGTATTTGAGTTTAGTCAAATTTATCTGAAGCTTGCCTTTTGTAAATGTGCCTCTCTGTTACCCCTCAACTTGAGGTACTGTTTTAGTTTTGTAAAACCTGTAAAGTTTACTTTCACCTGTGCCCCCCTTTGTGTTCCCTTTTGGCTGCTTTATCCAAGGTTCAAATTTGAGTTATTTCTGTTCCCCACATCACTCAGTCTTTCGATACAACTTTTGAGACAAATCTATCCAGACTTAAAATGTGTTTGATTCTCACTAAACAAACCTGGATACTATGCTCAATATTTTATCCCTACATTAGCTTTATTTCAAATTTAATTTCAAAGGTATATATTTTTAGTATCGATTTTAATCGAATAAGCCATTTAAAATTCACCCACGCCACCAACTTTGAGTGCAAAAATAAATCAGTGATTAGAAATATGACTCAAAACTGCTTTCGACACTCATCAATTCATGCAACACTGAGCATTTGCTATTTTTAGAAATTAATAGATAAGAAATTACATTTGTCTTACATTCCAAATTTGAAGACTTTCTGACCAAAGGTGCAATTCCATAATTAGTGAAAATGCAGAATGATGCATTTGCAGCAGAGCTTGCAGGTGGAATCGTTACTAATTATTCATGTTTTAGTCAAGAGCACAGAGGCTATCGTAAATCTTCTTTGGTCATCTTGGCAAACACTAGGCAACTCAGTATCGATTGGAGATTACAATTTGCTCCTTGTAAGTCTATTTGGCTTCATATCACATTGGGTACTTCCAAGAGATCTTTACTAAAAAAACTAAAGAAAATTAATATATGACCATGGAATGCTGTTAACAGAAAATGTGCTTACTACAATTTACAGAATAATTGCTTCTGTCATGACTTTGAGAGATTTATTACAAAATATCAATATTTGAAAATTTTTAAATAGCAGCTGCTGGAAATCTGAATAGTCACTGACCTGAAACATTAGCATTTGCTCTCTCCACAGCTGCCATCTTACTTGCTGAGTATTTCCACTACTTCCTACTTTTAACTTAAATTGCAAGTATTCTTATTTTTTTCAATGCCAATGAACTATCAAGGAAAGCCAAATGCATCATCCCTATATATTAGTATATAGATTTTCTTTCCTGTAAACAGAATTGTATTGTGCATGCTCTAGCTTACTCCTTGCCACAATGAAAGACTGCATGTCCACACCGCAATTAGAAAAGAAAATGTCTTTGCAAATCAACTGTTCTAACAATAGAAGAACCAGGTGGTTAATTAGAATAAGTGCATCATGTGCTCTAGAACAGAAAATATTGTTCAGCTACAAATGTCTCAGACACAATGGCCCTGATTTTAACTGAAGCATAAGATAACTGAAGCCATCCTATGCTTGCCACCTATGCAGTGACAGGCATGGGATGGCTGGTGAGATTCAAAAGCATATTAATGTCCAGGCTAAACTAATAGAGGGAGGCCTAGCCCTCAGACGAGATACCTATTTTATCATTTCTATTCACTAGCATTACATTCTCCCTACCCCACCTCCAACCCTACATATTACTCATACTCACTATATGTCACCTGGCAACAAGCAATTTGCTTTGATTATTTTCTTCGTACAATGAGTGCGGAGATTGGACATGGTTGCTCAGTACGATACTCTTGGCTATTAGTCATAAGGGAATCCCAAAGATCTTTGTCATAGCACCAGAAAGCTAGGTTTGATCTTGACCTCGGTTGCAGTCTGTGTGGAGTTTGCACATTCTCCCTGTGACTGCATGGGTTTCCTCCGGGTGTTCCAGTTTTCTCCCACATTCCACAGACGTGCAGATTTGTGGGTTAATTGGCCCTCTGTATATTGTCCCTAGAGTGCAGGGAGTTGATGAGAAAGTGGGATAACATAGAACGTGTGAACGGGTTATCGATGGTCGGCGTGGACTCGGTGGGCCAAAGGGCCTGCTTCCACGATGCATCTCTAAACTAAACTCAAGAAATGGAGAACTGGTGACTTCATAAACGTTTAGCTAAAAGAATGAAAATTGTGTTAGAAGAGAAGAAAGGTTTACAGAGTGGTTGTTGCCCAAAGGATTATGTTAGCTGTATAACAGTGAGTGTGATGTAGACCAAAGAGAGCAATGGCAAAATGTGCAGAAGAGAACAAAGGATGTTTGTTGTCAGAAGACCAAAGAGAACCACAGAGGGACATGGATAACATCAGATATTAAGCTAAAAATTAACTGATGGAATTTATCACCAGCAATTATGGTCATAACCTGTGACTAAAAAATAATAATTTCAGTCATACTTGAATGGCAATCAACAAATTGCAGATGATAAAAATGTGAAATTAAAAACAGAAAAGGCTGGAAATAATTTTAAAAAAAAAGCCAAATAGTATCTGTGGAAAGGGAAACAAGGTTCAACTTTCAGGTTGTCTTGACTCTGAATTTCTTGACTCTGTCCCTTTAACTGAGTCAAGAAATATATAAAACAAGCTGCAGAGAAGCAAGAAGGAATGATGAGGACAGAGGAAATATTACTAATGGGGTGAGGCCATGGTTATCTTGGGGAGAGATCACTCAGTCCATGGGTTAGTGTGGGCAGTTGAAGAGAACTCGAAAAATGGTACATACTGTAGCTATAAAATGAGATGGGGAACTACAGATGCAGGGACATGAAAAAGTGTTATTTCCTGCACAGTGTGGATGGCTCGATTGTAATTATGTATTGTCTTTCTGCTGTCTGGTTAGCACTCAACAAAAGCTTTTCACTGTACCTCGGTACACGTGACAAACTAAACTGAGTGTGAAACTCAAGACTAGAACAGAGAAAGTGGATTACAAGTTGTAAAATTCAATATTGCATCCAGGCAAAAGATGAGGGGTGTACCTCAAACTTATGTGAGGATTGTTTATAACAGTATAGGAGGCCATTGATGTAAAACAGGTCTAATTAGAAGTTAGATAAAGTGTCTTTTATTGTCCTAACTTGATACCGTGACTTTGTTTCCATTTTCAACACAACTATTAAACCATTCACAAATCAAGAAACTATTTTGAATTAACCAAGCTGCCAGTTAATACAGTAGCCTCATTAGATCAGCAATCAAAGACTGGCTCCTGAGTTCTGCATGCTGCCAAAAATACGGAAGACAACTCTGAGGTGAAATTTGTTTTTGGACAGTAGTCCAAAATGAACAATCTGTCGAATACTGTGTTGAATTTCCATGGTGTATGGTGGAGCAGTTACTCAAGGACAATTACGACCTTCCACAACTTTTAGAATCCTCTCCGGATTAAATTAATCTTGTAGCTTCATGTTGAATTATCAGTTTGCCCCTTCAGCAACTTACTGTATAAAATGATTCAAACAGATGAATTTGCAAGCACAAATACAATTAATGGCAGATCGCATCAGACACTGTTACTGTAACATCAAAGAAAGTCAATTTTATTCATCACATGCACCCGAAGGTGCAGTGAAATTAATTTGCCAGCAGCGATACACTTAAAAAGAACACACAATACACAATAAGATTTAACACAAACATTCACCACAGCATTCTTCACTGTGGTGGAAGGCAACAAAGTTTAGTCAGTCCTCCTCCTTTGCTCGCGTGTGGTCGGGGCCATAAACCCTCTGTAGTCGCCGCTATGGACGGCCAGATGTACAGGCCCTCTCATCGGGATGATCAAAACTCCGATGTCGAGACGGTCAAACACACTCCAGGCTTGGAGGTCCTGAATCGGCCACGTTCCTACCGGAGACCACGGCTACAGGATGTTATAGGCCGCAGGCTGGCGGTCGGAGCTCTTCCCAGACTGCGGATGGCAAGTCCACGCCAAGCTAGAAGCATCGCAGATCACAGCCCCATGATGCTAAAGTCATCAGGCCAACGATCAGAGCACTCGCCCCCCCCCCCCCCCCCCTCTCTCCTGACCCCCCCCCCCCCCACCCGGCGAACCCCGGCAATAGTCCGCCCGCTCCGCGATGGAAAAGCCCACACTGCGCCCACTTTTTAATGTCTCACTATCTTGTAATGCAGAACGAATGGCTTCCTGGGTTGGAATCTAGTAGGACGTTGGTGGTCGTGTGATCAGCAACTACAGAAAACAAGAATGGAAAGAAAAGGGCAGAAGCTCAAAATCCTTCATCAGATATTGTTCATCAAAGTCGACTCCTCGAGTAAAAGCCAACAGTTATGAGCCAAAGTAGATATTCAAAACTGCAACAGCTGGTAGAGCTGCGGTCTCACAGCAGCAAAAACCCAGGTTCGATACTGACCTAGACTCCTCTCTGTGTGGAGTTTACGAGTTGTCTCTGTGACTGTGGTTTCCTTCCACATCCGAAAGACGTGTGTGTTTGTAGGTTAATTGACCTCTGTAAAATTGCCCCAAATGTGTAGGGAGTGGATGAGAAAGTGAAATACCAGAATTTGTGTGAATGAGTGATCAATGGTCACTGGGCCAAAGGGTCCCTGGGTTCCCATGCTGTGTCTCTAAACTAAACTAAATTTGAACAGCTGATTGCTGCTCTCAAATTAAATGGATTCCAATCAGTAAGGGGGTGAATACATCTGCCTCTCTGGTTGCTGAATCTGCATCAGGGTAATCTGATGCAAGTCCAAGAGATCCAATGATTGGGCTAAACAAACAGAAATGCAAATACGCGCCATTTTCTCTTTTTTGACAAAATAATGTTAATTTGGTAGAATTTGACATAGAAATGTAAGAAAAAACCCTGCATGGAACCATACCCCTAGGAGCCAAACCCCTCGGAGCTAGATTTTGGGCCTTAATCTTCCACTGACCAGTGAGCTGCCAGACCAAGCAAGGCCCAATTCAGTGCAGTGCCTTGTCCACACTAAGCAGCCACCTCTGCCCCCCAAAACATCTTGTGAGCTGATTAAGCCTCTATCCAAGGTTCATCAGCTGTCCCTGCCCAAAAACATACAAAACCATTGGAAATATTATTTAACATTATTAATTTATAGAAAAAAATAAATGCCAGGAAACATTTAAATCAAATAAATTAAATCAAAAAGTATTACTTTGTCCTTAAGCTTAACAGTCTACCGTTGCATACTGATTGGTTGCATCTCGTCCTGGTCCTACAACTCAAATGCACAAGAACATGGAAGGCTGCAGAGACACACCGTTCCGTCAAACGTACTGACCTCCCCACCGTGGAAGAGATCTATAGTTTAGTTTTATGTGTCGCCTGGACAAGTCAGAGAACCACATAATTGAAGCCCTAGTCAGCCCTCTGAAAAGCTGCTATAGATTCACTTCTAGGCTAAGATGGCATTGGTGCAATAGCTTGTATATCTTATAGGCAAATATGCAATTTTTAATGTATTTTTTGCATCTCCTTATACTGTATGATGTGTTATATGGACCTGTGTCTGAAATAAAGCTTTATTGTTATAGGAGGGGATGCCTCAAAAAGGCAACCAATATCATCATAGGCCTACACCATTCTGACCACACTCTCATTTTGCTACAACCATCTGGAAGAAGCTATATGAGCCTGAAAACCATAACCACCAGGTTCGTGAATACTGCGAGGTACTCTCCTCGGGAACTACGATCTTCTATAAGCCATGTCTTTGGGTGCACTATGGATTTGGGCTTATCAACTCATGGTTATAAGTATTACGGTTATTAATTTATTGTAATTGTATTATTATATGTTATCTGTGTGTTATTGCTTTTATGGGCCGATTAAGCTGTAGCAAGTAAGAATTTGCATTTCCATTGTTGGTACACATGACAAATAAACACTCTATCTCCCTCTTCCAATAAAATCATGATACATGCCAGATCATTTGGAAGCAGGTTCAGAGGGCAGATTTATGGGCAGAGATGCTGGGAATTTGCAGAAGCCTCCACTTTTCTGCAGACCCCATGAGGAATCAATGACAGAGTAGAGGAATGTCACGGGCAATGATCAGTGTAGCAGGAGTTAGCATTTCCACCTTTGCTCAAGTCGGGTGAATTTTCCACAATTGGATAGACATAAACTAGCAGCTCCAAATGGCAGTGTCAGCTTGTTAGTGGAACGGTATGGCCATTGTAAGAGAAAAACCTTACTTGGTGACCAATATGTTCAAACTACAATTCTCCAGACTATTGTCAGTCAAAAATCTATTTTTAATAATTCCTATAATTCGGTTTTGTTAATAATGCACAAAACTATAACCATGTTGGTTATTTTGGATGTGTTCGGTTGATTATTATGTATTAATGATTAATATTTTACTGGAATTCAGAGTGACACATGGATGGATGCCATGATCTAATTCTGTTTAGGACACATCGTCCGGATTAAATATGTGTTTTCCTTCTGGTGTGCTGATCATTTGAGATTGGAAGAAGGAATTGTTTCTTCTTTTGAGATTAAATGGCTGAGCAGTGCTGAGAGAAAATGGTTCAGTTTGAAATAAGTTATAGAATCATGGAAAATAATTACATTCCATATTCCTACATTAATCATGGCACATGCAGTAGGTTTGTATAATGAACTGGACCAGAACAAACAATGTTAAAAGTCACAGGTGAGACGATGGCTAACAAAATATCTAATTTAACAAAAGTGCAGCTGCCCATTTCTACTTCCCCAATATATTCATATTTAATGATCAATGTGATTGCAAGACATTTACATGGCACTCACATTAACCAATGCAAACTAAGAATGGCACAGCTATTATTCAAAAATGTATTGGTCACTCAATAATCAGCTAAATGTGCACAACTTTATCCATATTCATTTCTTTTAAGTCAATACACATGCAAAATGCCCAAATGCTCACCCCTCAGCTAAGTATCTCAGGCTTGTTCTAGCATTTAATATTGGGAAAGTGTCACCACTCCTAATCAAAAATATCTTGTGAATGATTGCATCTGTATACCACTGTGATCACAGTAACCTTGCCTGATTTAACACATGCAGTTCTCTAAAATGGATTATCATTATGAATAGTGCAGTTTGTCATGGTGAAGTTGTAAAATGTCCTTTTTCATTATCAAGAAAGCATGTGCGTTCTTCCATAACTATTATTTAACACCATAAACCGTTGGCCTCCCCCCACCCTTGACACTGGGATGCCCACATTTCTCCCACCATATCCCACCCCCAGTCAACCTGCTCCATTTCCCTCCATTCGCTATTCTCACACTTAACTCCCATCCCCGAGATCCCTATTACACTTTCATCCCCCCTCTTTTCCTTCTCTTCTCCCCCCCCCCCCTCACCATTCTCTTCTAACCATATCCCTCCCTTTGACTTTTAATTTCATTCCACCTCCTCTCCTTGCCTCACACTCTTTTGTGTCCTTTTCACCTCTAGCTTTTCTCAATTACTCCACCCATGTGCCAAACAAAAACACCCCTCACCTGTATCGACTGGTCACTTGCCAGGCTTTATTCTGCCTACACCTCTCCTTTCCGCCTTTCCCCCCTACTTCTATCTGTCTGAAGAAGGGTCTCAGCCCAAACAATGTCTGTCCATTCCCTCTACCTTGTCATCCGGCTGAGTTCCTCTAGCACACTGAGTTTTGCTCAAAATTCTAGTGTCTGTGGTTTCTTCTTGTCTCCAAATTGCAAAATAATTTAGTTCTGAAAAGAAACATGCTGATTGTTCAGGTTACACCCTCCTTTATAATCTCCTTTACAGTCAATTGAACTTAGATATAAAAAGTATGGTCAGTCAGAAAAATGGAAATGGTTGAAAGATATTTTCAGAAGCAAGCACATAATTTATCAAAGAGCCATGTACCTCAAGAAGATGTGATCACTTCTACTTTAGGTTACTCCCAGCAATAGAACTAGATTGATATAAAAAATCGGAATAGGACTTTGTCTTGCCTATCCTGTTTTCCAGCTGTCTTCTTTCTCCCCCCACCCACAACCAATCCGAAGAAGGTCTCGACCTGAAACCTATCCATATTTTCCAAATTTCCATATTTTCCAGAGATGCAGCCTGACCTGCTGAGTTAGGCAAACTACCAGTAAAGGTTCCAAGAATTGCTATTAATCCTTAAAGTGAATACATCAGCCACTCCACATAACAAGGCTGCACCAATAACCATAACTCCTTCTCCATGATGCAGAGTACATCTGCAGTTTCTGCACAATGGTTTTCACAGGCTGCAATGAGTTAAAACTTACTCAGTCATTTTATCATTAATAAATGAAATGAATTTCATACATTATAATTACAATTATGCACATTGAGTTTAGCGATGCTGATCACAAATTAACATCTAAAACAAGTCCTATTTTGTTCTTATTCCATCGCTTTCCCTTGGTCAGAGCAGAACAAACCCCACAAAGTGCACCACCACATTGGCCCCACTCAAAGGCCATGATGGTTTACTTTAGAGATACAGCACGGAAGGTGGAGGGGAAGGACAGACATTGTTTGGGTTGTGACCCTTCTTCAGACTGATAGAAGTACTTTAGAGATACAGCAGGGAAACAGGCCCTTCGACCCACTGAGTCCGCTCCGACCAGCATTCCCCGCATTATCCTACACACACTAGGGCCAATTTACAGTTACAGCTAGCCAATTAACCTATAAACCTGGACATCTTTGGAGTGTGGGGGCAAACTAGAGATCCTGGAGAAAACCTAATTTCTCTGACATGGGGAGAACATACAAACTCTGTACAGACAACTACAGAACACAGGTCTTTAGCACTGTAAGGCAGCAACTCTACCACTGCGTCACCATGCCACACTTCACCTGTGCAAAAATGGTCAACTAACAAATGAGTTAATATTATTGAAACAGAAAAAGTTATTTCACACTTTAATGGAGTTAATATTAATTTCATTCCCTGCTAACTGTGTGTTTGACTTCATCAATGCCTCTGTTGTATTTGCTGAAGCTTAGCCTGTTGAAACTAATTTTGGGCAAAATAACCAAAAGTTATTATTTTTGGATTATGTTGTTTTTATTCATTTTAAATCTACTGAATAGTCGATTTACTGAATAGTAATACAGATCCAGTTTCAAATATTCAAACATTGCATAATGTAAACTTAAAAAAAAAAATCCTATTAAGTTAGAAGAACCAGTTTGTAGATGGCCTGTGATGCTTACGTTTTTTAATCAAATACCATACATTGACATCCAACATACATTATATTCAAAAGTAGACACAAAACACTGGATTAACTGAGCAGGACAGGCAGCATCTCTGGATAGAAGGAATTATATTCAGTTCAAAATATTCAATACAAAATTTGCACTGCAATAAACTATTGAGATTTAAATTCGGAGTGTCCCAAATACTGTGAGTACTTGTGCCAGACTATAGATTAAGATGCACAGTGAACTTCGTCACCTTCCTTCAACATTCCAAAGTAATAAACATTACAAACAGTAATCACATTTAGGTCACATTTGTTGTTTTTCAAATTTCTGTATAGGGCACTGTGAAACATGACAAAGGAAAGTATGCTAATGGATTTTCAATGTTACTAATTTACTTCATAATGTAAAATAATCAATCTTTTAAAGCTATAAGCCATCTAACCCATCTGAAGCAATCAAACATGACAACAAATGCTATTTTCGTAATTCCTGCATGTCCTGTCGTAATGTACCTTGGAATAGAGGATGACTTTATTCCACTCGGATTGTATGGGTTCTGAGGAGAATGGTGTGGGAATTGTAGGCTTTTGCACGGATGTGGCAGGTGGAGGCCAATGAGGCGGAGATTGTCCATTCCTTACATGACAGGGCTTCTGTGGGCTCCAAATTTATAGCCTCAGGATCTCAATACAATCTTAAATGCTCCATCCCCACATTGAGCAATAATGAACTAGGTATTTACGGGAATTGATGGGAACACTGTAGTTCAAGGTGACCACGGCCCCAACCTTGAATCCCTTTCTCTGTCCTCTTGGCAACCTCCCCCCATGGATGGTTCTCACTATAGAATGCCTGTTTCAGGAATTTGGTCTTGTAACATGTAAAAAATGTGCCCAACATAGCTTACTGACAACATAGCTAACCAAGGACTCAATGCTGAGGATGTTGGCCTGGTAGAGGGCACTGTCATTTAATCCCCTTACACCCAGACCAATTTGTTACGGCAGATGCACACAAAGGTTAGGAGACTTGCAAATTAGTTTTGATCAGCTTCTGAAATTAGTTATTGAAAGCTTAATAAAAGATGATAGAACTTTACACTGAGTGTCGTTCCTGAAAGGCTGCTCCCAACCAGTGTATTTCTGCTAGACTGAAGTCCACCACAGGCAGCGGACCCATGTTATATTAAAATAATTCTGAAATGTTAATCATCATTCATAATAGCCTTGCCTGTGTAAAGCTCCAAGCAGCATCTGCCGTTCAAAAATAGTTATGACAATTGGAAACACACTGGAGCTGGAAGAATGCTATTTTACTGTCATGCATATGCAATAACAGTGGGGTGAAACATCAGTAAAAGATAGGAAGAGATATGAAATGAAGCAGAAAATCTATGAAAAGGAATTGTAACCGATACAGTATAATGGGCTGTAAACATAATTTAATCGTGGCCTTTAGAGCATAGAAACTGGCCAATAGGTTCACTATACTGAGCCTGCACTGGCATTTCCTCCACATGAGCAGCCTGGTTTTCACCCATTCACATTCAATAGCTTTTCACATCTAGCTGTTTCAAGCAAACGCTTGACTTCCTTAAAAAATAATAGGTGGTTAATAACTATCTGATAAAAATGTCTAGACTTCCTAGCAGTCGGCAAGACAGAGCGAGAGGGAATATGCTAGAGAGGTGGTTGAGGAGGGGTATTATTGGGACACAGCTACCAGCCTTGGAGGGCATCTACCACACACGGTGTCTCAGGAAGGCCGTCAGCATCCATAAAGACTCCTCACACCCTTGTAATGGACTGTTCGAACTACTTCCCTCCGGCAGACGTTACAAGGTCTTCTACGCCTGAACCTCCAGACTCAGGAACAGCTTCATTCCCAGAGCTATAGCGGCTCTGAACCGCTCCTGCTGAATGTCCCCCACCCCCATGGACTGTCTCCCTCGGATGGTCACGTCGCACAGACACATCTGCACTTTAGTCTGTTTGAACTGTTTTGACTATTTTACTGTTGTAATGTTCTTCTTACAAACCATGTTCTCGGGGTATCTAAATCTAAATTTTATTAGTTATTTAAGTTATGACATCGGATGGAAGCTGCATACCAAATCTCGTTGCACTTATGTGCAATGACAATAAAAGATATTATTATTGTTGGAATGTAATTATGATTTAGAGGGTTGGGGGTAGAGGAAGGAAGAGTGAGACGGGGAGAATTACAGAATGTTATTGGAAGGGGGATTTAGTGTGGATTAGTAAGGTAACCAGGGAAAGTTAGGATAGTCAAGTAGAGAAGAGAGTAAGTGGGATGCCCAGGCAGAGGGTAGGGGTCAATAGAGAAAGAGGGGTTAAGTAAGTGTAGATAGGCATTGGGCAAGTTGTAGTAAGATGAGAGGATGTTTAGAAACAGTATTAGATTGATTGGGGAAGTTGCGGGGCTGTTGATGGGTGTTTGAGAAGGGAGGAGTGAGAAAGATCCCGCTCTGCCTGCTGAACAGGGTCGCCGCGCTGTGGAGCTCCGATGAGCTGAAGATCGCTGAGGAAAACATCGCGGAGCTGCGGGACTGTGGAGCGACCAGCTGCGGGCGGCGGCGCTGAGCTTTACACCGGGAGCCTGGGATCTCTAGATGAGATCGCCAGTTGTGGAGCTCCAACCGGCGCGGCCTTGTTGGCTTCGGAAGCCGCGGCCTCCAGTACGGAAGCGGCCGTTCCAGGGTTCCCAAGCCGCTGAGAGGACTCTCCCGACGCCGGAGCAACATCACCCGGCGAGAACGGCCTGGAACATCGGGCCTCCGTAGAGGCAACTGTGGAGGCCTCAATAGGCCCGACTATGGGTGAACTGGGGTTGGGGACTGGACTTTGTGCCTTCCCTCATAATGGGAACCATTGTGGGGGGATGTTCTTTATGTTTAAAACTCTTATTAATGTTATGTCTGTATTCCTTCTTTATGTGCTGCAAAATGGCAAGAAGCATTTCACTTCACTACACCTAGGTGTATGTGAATGTGACCAATAAAATACTTTGATACCTTTGTTAGTATGTATTGTATAAAAAGAAATCTAATTCTCTCAGATGAAATTATTTACGGATTGTTCTCCGTTTTCTCTTTGTTACACTATATGCCGCTCAGTCCCTTTTTAAAAAAAAAGTATTACTCTGCAAGGGGTGGAGCTAACTGAAATCAACATCCACGGAAGTTTACAAGAAATATCCCACCAGGGGGTGGGTTACACGCACAGTACCTTTAAATGCTGTGACTTGAAGTTTTTTTTAATTATTTAGTCTATTTAGCACATTCTCTATTTACTCTTCTTAAGGCACTCTTTCTCGGGAGATAACTGCAGGGCTTTGGAATTGGGCTCACCCACCCAGCAACCAAAAGGTTGATTTTAAATATTGTGTTGCTCCATCTGAAACAAGGGAAAGCATGTAAGCTCTAATGCAAGATGATCCTTTGAAGAAAATTGGAGGAATTACATTTTGTAATTGGAATATTAGGGGCGTTAATGAGCCAATTAAAATGGGTAAGGTTCTCGCCCATTTAAAATCAATTAATGCTGATATAATATTTTTACAGGATCTCAAAGATGGAACACCAAACAGGCTGAAGGCTAACTGGATTGGTCAATTATATCATTCTACTTTTCTCTCCAAAGCTAGAGATACTGCAATTATAATTCGTAAAGGTATACCATTCAAACATAAAGCCACTATAGCAGATAAGGAGGGTAGGTACATCATAGTATCTGGGGAGATATATTCAACCCCACTTACTATGGTGAATATCTACGCTCCTAACTTTGACAACCCACAATTTTTTAATATATACCCAGCAAAATCTGATAATTGGAGGAGACTTCAACTGTGTTCTGGACCAATATCTGGATAAATCCTCACAACAAAGGAGATATAATACAAAATCAAAATCTAGTGAACTCCTAAACATGTATATAAAAAATACAAATATAACCGACGTATGGAGGATTGCGAATCCATCTGGAAGAGAATATTCCTTCTTTTCAGCCATGCACAAAACGTATACACGTATTGATTACTTTCTGGTGGACACAAAACTAATACCTTTTACAACAAATCCCAAATATCATAATAATATTATTTCTGATCATTCTCCTCTAACTTTCTCCCCAAAAATTGAAGGAATGTACAATAAAAAAACATTCTGGAGATTAATCCTCAAATATTAACTGACCCAGCTTGCTGTGGATATCTGAAGCAACAGATTGAATTGTTTATGAGACAAATGACACACCAGGTATTTCGGCTTAGTTATTATGGGAATCTTTTAAGGCCTTTATTAGAGGTTCTATTGTCTCATATCAAGCAAATCAAAATAAAAAGAATAGGATGGAACTACTGGAATTAGAAGAACAGACAACTGGAATTCAGAAAATGCTACAGATCCTTCTATTGATAAACACAAAAAGATAGCAGTATTAACATTCAAGTTAAATCAAATTCTCTCTGCAAGAGTTATCAGGTTATTTCAAATTACTAAACAGAAAAACCTTTGAATTTGGCGACAAACCACATAAATTTCTGGCATGCCAGTTGAGAAAAATGGAAAAAGATCATACTATTCAAAAAAATAGATCAGAAAAGGTGAACTGTTCACACTTCCTAAAGATATTAACTAAAGATTTTTACAATTCTATCAAAATGTATACACATCTAAAACTTCAGTAAAAATTATTAAAATTAAAAACCTCCTCAACAATTGCAATCTTCCGTTACTTAACGCGGCGGAACATGAAGAATTAGGAGCGCAGATCACAATAAAATAAATTGAAGAGACTATTAAATCACTGAATAAACGTAAAATGCCAGGCCCAGATGGGTTTAGTAATGAATTTTATTTAAAAATGTATGATTTAATCGCCCCGCGTTTACAAGCCCTTTATATACACGCATTTAAAGAACAGACGCTACCACAAACTTTAGTCGAATCAACTATTACACTGATACCTAAAAAAGATAAAGATCTCGAAGAGCCGAATCATATAGAGCAATAGCTCTGCTAAATACAGACCAGAATATATTAGCTAAAACCCTGGCAAGAAGACTAAGCAAATACGTTAGTAAATTAATACACCCTGATCAAACTGGGTTTATACCCAAGTGACACTCAACAACTTGAGACGCCTGTTTAATATAATGCACTCACATAGAACGATAAAAGACTTATCAATTATTTCATTAGATGCAGAAAGAGCATTTGACAAAGTAGAATGGAAATATCTTTTTCCAGTATTGCAAAAATTTCAATTAGGAGAGAATTTTATTTCATGGATAAAGTTGTTATATAACAAGCCGACTGCCAGAATACTGACTAATCAAACACTCTCACCTAAATTTCAATTATCCTGGGGCAATAGACAGGGGTGTGCATTATCACCTCTGTTATTTGCCCTTGCGATCGAACCTTTAGCTGAAAGAATAAGAGTACATCCGAATATTCATGGCTATAATACTAAATATTCTAATAATAAAATATTGTTGTATGCAGATGGCATACTACTATATATTACCAATTCCCAAGTTAGTATTCCAAACATACTAAATCTTATAGAGGAATTTGGTTCCTAATCAGGATATAAAATAAACGGGAACAAAAGTGAAATTATGTCAATAAAACCTCAAGATCCGACACGCCTTCTAAAATTCCCGTTTAGAATTGCTACGGAAAAATTTAAATATCTTTGAGTTTACGTAACTAGAAAATGCACTTCTTTATTTCAAGCAAATTTTCCACCATTAATTACAAAACTAAATGCCCTTATTCAATTTAGGAAAACGCTTCCGATCTCATAGGCAGAATAATTGCCATAAAGATGATCTTCCTTCCACAAATCCTGTACCTATTTCAATCAATACTGATCTTTCTCCCTAAAAATAAAAATAAAAACTTGATTCTGTGATCACAAATTTTATTTGAGATTATCAAACTCACAGAATCCATATACGACATTTATGTAAACCCAAAGAAACTGGTGGATTGGCTCTCCCTAATTTATTTTCCTATTACTGGGCAACGAATATTAAAAATTTAATCTATTGGATGGACGATACATGCCAACTGGTAAACTGGCTTATAATGGAGAGAGTAGATTGTTTGCCTTTTAATATAGGCGCGATCCTTCTCTCTCTAATAAATCTGAAGAAATCAGTATATGAGAAAATCCGATAACCATAGCACCTTACGAATCTGGAAACAAGTGAAGTCAACCCTTAAATTGAGAAATGTATCTCTTCTCTCACCAATCGCAAACAATCGCTTTATGGACGATAAGATCGCTCAACTTAACCTAGTATGTACTTGGTGCTAAATGGCTTCTTCCTGTGTTGCTAAGATTTTATGACCCTGCTATACTGAAAATGTATATCCCATCATGCACAGCCTGCAATCATAGGATAGCGTATCATAAATCTCCCCGTAAGAGGTATTTTCAAAATTATGTGTATAATTTTCATTGCGACAAATTGATCAGTTTAGTTTAATAGGCCAATGTATCAGCATTTACTTAACTTGAGTTCATCAAAAGTTTTTAAAGTGAAATTGCAAACAGCTCTATCATTCGAGCTTCTCATCACATAAATGGAAAATGTCTTACTGTTGCAACCTTCTTACTGACTGCGGGCACAAACAATGAATGGCTGAGTATGCAAAAGATAAAAAAATAATTTACTATGCTCCATGTCAAATTTGTAGATGCAATAAATGCTTCAAAGAGTATGAATAAATTCAAGGTGAGTGGAAATGATGCAGATGCTTGCAATTTAGTGCCTATAAGGTCTTTCCAATTACACAATACTCAACAACCCGTGAAAAACAGTTAGTACAGGTACAATTGAAATCTGGAACACAACTATAACCTGTGAAGTTGTGCACGGGCTGTGAAAAGTAACTAATTCAACTTCTCAGGACTTTCAAGCAAATTTCAAAGAAGTATTTTTCTGCCTCGGGTCCTCTGAGATATAATATTCCCATATCCTTTAACCCAGAGAAACAACATTTAAGTTGGAAACAAATGAAAAAAAGTGTTTTTGTAAAATTCCGAACACCATTAAAATTTAGAACTTGATCCATTCAAAATAATTTAAGTGATAGCCCCTCTGGCATCACAGAAAGCAATTTAAATATATTCAATGTTTGGCAGTCTGTAGCAAAAAGTCATCAATGTAAGGAGCAAAATTCACAAAAACTACAATAAAATATACAGCACAATAAAGCATTAGAACGACAGCTCAAAAAATGCACTTCCAAATGCATCTCTTTTTCATGGTAGTTTACCTCTTTTTTTGTTGATATTTGGTTCACTTATTTCAGTTACCACAGGGAATGATTCTAAAGAACATCCCATTAATTACCATTCACACTAATCGCAGGTATCAATCCGAGCGCATCTGAAAAATGTTACAACAGTGTTATTTGGACATCTCCGAGACAAAAAATAGTTTGCGAGCCTAGACTCAGACCTGTCCTGGACAAAGTTTGATACAGGTAGGGGAAACAGGTAGGTGGTGGAAACAGGAGGCTGTTTAACCAACATAGACACCACCTTCTCTCAGTCCACTCAATTAAGACAGTTAATTTACTTAATGAAGGTTAGATCAAGAATGACTTACGAGCGACAGGAGCAAATAATTTAGGACTGCTGCCAATTTTACCATCCTGCAGCAGATGTAACCGAGCAACAAATTTGTGAAAAAAAACAAACAGAATAATAATGGCCCCATACTGTTGTACTTAATAATTAACATCAGTGGCGGACTGGCCAGGGTGTCAGCTTGCCCGGTGGCAAGTGGGCCCCTGATGAAGTGGGCCCCCTATATCAAGTGGGCCCTTGATGAAGTGGGCCCCCTTTGTCTCCTGGCAACCAATATTTTTAGACCCAGTCCGCCACTGATTAACATGACACTGAAAATGAGGTCAGACTACTGGAAATGAAGCAGAGATGGCATGGGACATTGCAGAGCAGTAATCGATATTAATGGCTGCACCCGAGTAAGGACAACTGGCATTGCCGACAGGAGGCTTTTCCCACAACCCGGAACCAACTTCAAAATATCGTAAGCCGTCAAATGACTAACCATAATTTGAGAAAATCTAGTTGAACACCCTTGCATCATTTTAGTTTACCAAACTAAAGAGATCATCACATAGAGGGAGGAACTGCAGATGCGGGTTTAAACTCGAAGGTAGACACAAAATGCTGGAGTAACTCAGCGGGTCAGGCAGCATCTTTAGAGAAAAGGAATAGGTGATGTTTCGGGTCGAGACCCTTCTTTAGACTGAGAGTCAGGGGAAAATGGGAACGAGAGATATAGACGGTACTTAGGAGAAATGAACGGAAGATATGAATGAAGTTCAGCGTCTCACCATTGACTGTCCCTTGAATTTTTGGGTTTGAAAAAGCCTTTCTATGCATCAGATGCTCACTGGATATTCTTTGTCTAAGCACCCCTGGGAAGTTGCCACTTCTTCATTGCTCGCCTGCTCACACCTCCCTCTCTCTCTCTCTCTCCCTCCTGTTTCAGCGAGTATTTTTTTAAATATCTGGTTGGCATAGACAAAAAATTGTATATAAAACAAGAGAGGACGCAGTCTCTACAACACTCAACCTCGCACTATCACATCTCGACCGGAAGAATACCTATACCAGGATCCTCTTCATAGACTTCAGCTCAGCTTTTAATACAATCATCCCACAGCAGCTGGTGGAGAAGCTGAATCTGTTGAAGGTGGACACTTGCACTGCAACTGGGTCCTTCATTTTCTGAAGCAGCGGCAGCAGGCAGTCAGGGTGGGCAGCCGGACATCAAGAACCATCGCAATGAGCACTGGCTCACCCCAAGGCTGTGCCCTAAGCCCCCTGCTGTTCAGTCTGCTTACTCATGACTGTACTGCCAGACTCAGCAACAATTATATCAACAAGTTCGCTGATGACACAACAGTGGTGGGTCTCATCAGTGACAATAATGTGTCGGTGTACAGGATGGAGGTGGAGATGCTTATGGAGTGGTGCAGATCTCACAATCTCACCCTCAACGTGGAAAAGACAAAGGAGATGGTGATAAATTTCAGGAGGGCTGGAAAATACCATCACACATATTGATGGTGCTGCTGCGGAGAGGGTCAACAGCGTGAAGTTCTTGGGACTTCAGCTGGCAATGACCTGACCTCAACGACTAACACCACAGCAGTCAGCAAAAGAGCTCGGCAGCGGCCCCACCCTCTCCGGAGACTAAGAAAAGCAGGTCTCCCTACTGTTCACCTAAGGACCTTCTGCAGGGGCACCATTGAAAGCATACTGACCTACGGCATGACTTCCTGGTTTGGGAACTGCAAGGCTTATGAACAAAAACAACTTAACAGGATAGTGAAGACAGCCAGTAGATGGCCGTCCGAAGGGGGGGTGTGTGGAGCGTGCAAACCCCCCTTTTTTCCCCCTAATGTAAAATAAAAAAACGCGCGCCGCCACCCCCCTCCCCACCGTTCAGGCCAGGCCCCCCCCCCCCCCCCCCTCATTGGTGCTCCACTCCCTTTCTAGTTGGAGATCTATCAGAAGCGTAGCATCCGCAGAGCCATCTTCATTATTAAGGACCCCCATCATCCATCACACCACATCTTCTCCATTCTGCCATCTGGGAAGAGGTACAGGAGCATCAGCTGCAAAACCAGCAGGATGTTACACAGCTTCTTCCCACAGGCAATAAGACTGGTTAACGGACTGTGTCCCCTCCCCATATATCATACACCAACACATCTAACCTTGCCCATACTTTGACGGCTAGGCACCTGCCAAAGCAAAGCCACTGTTCGGTCTGAATGTCTGTTTTTATGTCAATTTTTTGGCCTATTTTAGATATGTTAATTTTCATTTTAAAGCTATATGTATTCTGTTTTTATTAACTGCACTGACGGGAACTGATTGAGAAACAATTTTTTGTTTCTTCTGTGTATGTAAGTACTCAGTTAAAATGACATTAAAGTAAATACTGAATACTGAAAATTGTATATCAAGCTACACAAGAATCTGAGAAGATCATAGAGCCACCAAAGCTTGCTCTGCCATTAAATAGATTTGGGCTAATTTCCATTTGCCTTCGTTCCATTTTCTTGCCTATTCTCTATAATTCTTCACCTGCCTTGGTTTTGAATAACTTAAACAATTTAGCTCCTGCACCTCTGAAGTGTAGAGATTTCCAAAGATTCTTAACAGACTGACAGAAAAAAATTCCACCTTTTCTCCATTGCAAGTGGAGGAATATCCTCTCAGCATTCTCCTTCACAAGCAAATAAGATCAAATAGAACAAGTTGTTCTACAACTTTAGGCTGTGAACGCCATACGCAAGAAGAAGAAGAAGAAGCATTCTCCTTGTTAAGCCTCTTCATGATGTTATGTGTACCAAGAATACATAGTTGTTGGCGGGTTATTGGGCTGGAACAGCTTACAAAACAAATCACGAGTGTGCGGCCAAGATTGGTCTCTTCGTGCATTGCAAATTCCCGTTCATGGCTCAGTTCATACCTATTACCTATGAAAACCAACAAGCATGTAGCTAGATGTTTACCAACCCGTAGACCATTATATGTGGGCTTCACCGTGCCATTATCCCAGAAACAACCCCAAACAACTTATGAGCAAAACAAAACTTGCAGACCTTCTTATACCAGGTATAAAAGTTCAGTCTTCGACAAGTCCAGGGTTTAACTGTCACCATTTTCAGCCGAGTAGTGGATAGGTATAAAAGACACACATACTGTGGGTTTGGTTCTCAGCCATTCCACCCCAACAAGGTGTTCTGGGATGACTGCAGAAACTGCAACAGCGTCAATAACTGAAGAACATTACAGGTACATATCCTCCAGGTTCATGATCACTGCATTATTTACTTTCAAGTTCATCGACTTCTGATAAGCAACATCATAAAGTCCTTGTCCCATTTTCCCGAGTTACTCACGAATTCTCCCGAGTTTTCCCCTTGATTCAAATTCGGAGAATTACGGTAATAGCCAGCCGTAGGTACTCGGAGCTATATTTTTTTTACTCATGGACATTTTTCAACATGCTGAAAAAACATCCCGACTTACCTTATGCCCCTAGTACCTACGGCTGGCATTACAAGCCACTACAACATATCTACGGACTCCTACAGCCTCCTACGGAGTCGCTACGGACTCACTATGGACATTCTCCGAGTTTGAATCAAGGGGAAAACTCGGGAGAATTTGTGAGTAACTCGGGAAAGTGGGACAGGGGCTTAAGAGATTCTCCAAGGAAAACAAACTAAAGATTCAGAAGGAAAATTAAAGAGAAGAACAAGGGCAATAAAAATAACAAATTGGAACAGGTTTGTTGAAACTACAGTTTATTCAGTGTATTTGTGATATATTGAAAAGTTTGGGTGATACCACTGTATCAAAGGGATGCATGGAAAAGCATACATAGAATAGCATCTAAAATGAGGTGCCATCCAAGTGAAGCCACAGGGATGGCAAACTGCAGAGTAGCATACAATGGACAGAGTTTAGTAATTCCATACCTACCATCCAATCAAAGGTCTGCAGTCCCTCCCTGCCTGATCATGGAGAATGCAAGTACATGCCAGACCTCAATGATGTCACAGAGCAATATGCGAGTGCCAAAGAGAAAGCGAAAATATCTGCAACCAGGTTCATCTGACACGGCATTGGTGTGATCCGAAACCACCTCTTGCCAAGATCTCCACCGGCACAGAATCGAGTCTCCAGCTGATATGAACAACTCTACAGTATCAAGATGTGATTGGGAGCACTGGATACAGCAAAAGCTATAGGGTCAGACAACTTGCTGGCTGTTGTGATGAGAGATCACTGTACAGCTGTCCCTCGAAACAAAATGCTACAATACTGGTGATGTGGGAAGCTATCCAGAGATATTCTGTCCACAAAAAGTAGAGCATGCCTAATTTGACTACTAACTGTCCAACTTTCTATTACAAACAAAGCAATGGAAACCATGATATATTAAAGAGAGAGTTAGATATATCTCTTAGGGCTAACGGAATCAGGGAATATAGGGTGAAAGAAGAAACGGGTTCTGATTTTGGATGATGACGGTGCAGGCTCGAAGGGCCAAATGGCCTACTCCTGCACCTATTTTCTATGTTTCTATGATCAATTGGTACTTTGAAACGGCACGTACCATTAACTAGCTGATGATCCTCAGTGGGCTTCATCAGCACCATTCAGATTCCAAGGCGTAGATCCAAATCCTGACCGATCGGCTGAATCGCAGAGCTGTTTCAAGAGGGACTGCTTCAAGGCAACACTTAACTTGTGTGACATCAGGTAACACTGGTAAAAGTGAAGTCGATGGGCATCTGGGCAAAGTTCTCCACCGGCAGCAGTTTATATCTTCAACTCCAGGACAATGTTGCAAGATTTTCTCTGGGCAGTGTCGAAGGCCCAATTATAATACGGGAGGATGAACATCCACAACCTGATATACCTTCAACAAATTGCCCAAGTCAGCATTCTGAGAGTAACCGCAGAGCAGAAACACAAACAGTTCAGCCATATAAATGCTGTGCGTACCAGAGCAGGTCAAAAGCACTGTATGCCTGAGAAATTCACATGTGTAAAATGTTGAGCAAAATTAGGAGGATTTTGGAAATCTTTCCTAAGAGTCAATAAGACTGCTAATTCTTATTCAACCATTCAATAATTTTTTTAAATATCACGTATTAACCTTGCAAAGTGGCACATCTATTCAAACACATACTCATGGGGAAGTAATGTTTAAAAACTACTTGAATGATTTCTGTGTGCCTTCTGTGTGGCACAGAATGAAAGGGAGAAAATGCTTTTTGTTTCAGAAAGAACTGCAGATGCTGGAAAAATCGAAGGTAGTCAAATTGCTGGAGGAACTCAGTGGGTGAGGCAGCATCTGTGGAGAGAAGAAATAGGCGATGATTCAGGTCGAGACCCTTCTTCAGACATGTCGGGGGCCGGGAAAAAGAAAGGAATGGCGGATACAGTAGGCTTGTGGGAGAGCTGGGGGGGGAGGGGGGGGGGGGGGGGGGGGGGGGAGGGAGGGGGAGAAAACAAGGACTATTTGAAATTAGAGGTCAATGTTCATACTTTGTAGGTGTAAACTATCCAAGCAAAATATGAGGTGCTCTTCCTCCAATTTGCTCTGGCCTCACTCTGGCAATGGGGAGGCTCAGGACAGAAAGGTCAGATTTGGAATGGGAGGGGGAGTTGACATGCTGAGCCACCGGGAGATCAGGTTGGTTAGTGCAAACTGAGTGGAGGTGTTCGGCGAAGCGATTGCCGAGCCTGTGCTTGGTCTCACCAATGTAGAGAAGTTGACACCTGGAATAGTGGATGCAGTAGATGAAGTTGGAGGAGGTGCAGGTGAACCTCTGCCTCAGAAAGACTGCTTGGGTCCTTGGATGAAGTAAAGGGGGGAGGTAAAGCGACAAGTGTAGCATTTCGTGCAGTTGCAAAGGAAAGTACCCAGGGAGGGGGTGATTTGGGTAGGAAGGGACGAATTGCCCAGGGAGTTACGGAGGGAACGGTCTCTGCAGAAAGCAGAAAGGGGAGGAGATGGGAAGATGTGGCCAGTGGTAGGATCCCGTTGGAGGTGGCGAAAATGTTGGAGAATTAAATGCTGAGTGCGACGGCTGATGGGGTGGAAGGTAAGGACAAGGGGGACTCTGTCCTTGTTACAAGTAGGGGGATGGGGATTAGAGCTGCAGGATATAGAGGAGACCCTGGTGAGAGCCTCATCTATAATAGAAGAGGGGATCCCCCGATCCCTAAAGAATGAGGACATCTCTGATGCTCTGGTCTGGAACACCTCATCCTGGGTGCAGATGCGGAGTAGATGGAGGAATTGGGAGTAGGGGAGAGTTCTTACAGGAAGCAGGGTGGGAAGTAGTGTAGTCCAGAGCGTTATGGGAGTCAGTGGGTTTGTAGTAGATGTCAGTCAGTAGTCTGTTGCCTGCGATGGAGATAGTGAGGTCTAGAAATGGTAGGGAGATGTCAGAAATGGTCCAGGTGAATTTGAGTGCCGGATGGAAGTTAGTGGTGAAATAGAGTCAGTGAGTTCTGCATGGGTGCAGGAGGTAGCACCAATGCAGTCGTCAATGTAGCGGTGGTAGAGTTTGGGAATGGGGCCACGGTACGCCTTGAACAGGGATTGTTCGACATACCCCAAAGAGGCCGGCATAGCTGGGGCCCATGCGGTTGCCCATAGCTACGCCTTGGATATGGAGGAAATGGGCAGAGTTAAAGGAAATGTTATTGAGGGAAATGCTTTTATGTGGCATCTTTCATAATTTAAGATGTTCCAAGGCCATTTACTGCATTGTATATTTAAAACATACCCATTTTTGAAAGGCAAGGAGAAGAGAAGTTAATTTGAAAGCAGCAGGATCCCCTGGTCAGTGAGGATGTATTTAGAAATTCAATTTCAAAGGTGTTTAAGTGCAGAATAAATATTGGCAAGTAACCAGTTTGCCTACTTGCCTTTATTCGGCACCTTTTTTAAATGTCAACATGGAAAACCAGTTTAAATGACATCCACACAGCAGCACGGTGCTTCCTCAGTACCACGCTGAAGCATAGCCCTTTTATAAACTATCATGGGTATTGTACGAGAAAGTGTCATCCAGTAAAAACTCAGTATTTTTATGGATGGAGGAAAGAACGATAAAGAAATTTAAAGTACAATGGGCCTGTCCCACTCAAGCAACTTTTTCGGCGACTGCTGGCACCCGTGACATGTCGTTCGTGTGGTCGTGAGTAGTCTCCTCAGTCGCCCAAAGAGTTGTGTCTTTCTGGTCGCTGCTGAATTTTCAACATGTTGAAAATTTTCGCTGAACTGCAACGACCTATGACAGGTGCCGGCAGTCGCCGAAAAAGTCGCGTAAGTGGGACAGGCCCAAAACAAAAACTGTTCTAATGGAATAGAGTAGTTTTCTTAGACTAGACAGTGGAATGACAACATCCTCTTTTCCAAGCTTTTAACTATCAGACAGTTAACAACTATTCATCCGTTTTATTAAAAAGAAGACTATCTATCCTCAGAGTGACTGAGAGCGCTGATTGCTTACGCAATATACAGCAATGACCAGAGGGAGATGTACAATTAAGGTGCAAAGTGATTTATTGAAAAATCTAGCTTCCCATATTACAAAGAATATATTTGCATATGTTAAGTCACCCTGCGGACATGACACCATATGCATTATCTCCAGATATCATCACACTTTGTAAGTGATACAAGACCCTGTGCACTTCTGTAATACAAAATTAATTGGTTTCCGATTTCAAAAGTTTCCAGTACAAATGCAGAACTGACGTGAGGCCCTGGTTTCTTACTGATTACATGTTATACCTTTAAAGGAACACAGCATGGTTTATATTATGTAGCGGTGCCTCATTACATTTACCATGAATAACATTTAGATGCCCCCAACCCTGAAATTCTGTCTGTGGGTGTGCGGACTGTCATGCTTGTTTATAGAAGTACTTTTGTGCCACAATTCAAAAGGCTACATATATACAACCTAAAATGTGCTGATATTACACAATAAAATGTGCTGATATTACTCAATATTCGGTGGGGGCACTGCAAGCCGGCAGCCCTGTCAGCAGCGTGTAGGTTTTTTTCTACTTTTTTTGTTTTTTTAGTATGTTTTAATGTATGTTTTTAATGTTTCTTTGTGTGTCTTGTGTGGGGGGTGGTGTGTGGGGAGGTAAGGGGAAAACTGCTTCGGTCGCCTCCTCCACGGAGAGGCGATTTTTTCCATGTCGCCTCCCCCGTGGCCTAACATCGAGGATCGGTGCGGCATTTCCCGGTGACGCGCCCGGGGGGCAGCGTGGACTCTCGGCGTGGAGCGGGAAAGCCCTCGCCGGGGCTCGCCGGAGGGGAGCGCTCCGTTTCGCTGGTCTGCGGAAGTCTGCAGCCACGGTCTGCAGAGCTTCAGCTGGCGTGTTGTCCGCAACCCGGGATCCCTCGTTAGGGACACGGGAGGAGAGGAAGCCACCACTGCCGGCCTGTCAGATAACAGAGGGGATGTTGTTTCAGAGTCTGGTGGTGTGCACTCTCAAGCTTCTGTATCTTTTGCCCGATGGGAACCAGGAGAAGGAATAATCGAGGTGGAACAAGTCTTTGATTATGTCGGCTGCTTTTCCGAGGCAGCGTGAAGTATAGATGGAGTCAATAGTGAGGAGTCTAGTCAGTGTGATGAACTGGGCTACATCTACAACTTTCTGCAATTTCCTGAGGTCCTGCGCAGAGCAGTTCCCAAACCAACTGTGATGCAAACTGACAGAAAATGTACAATTAATGGCATGATCCTTAACTGCATTGATGTCCAGAGGGATCTAGGGGTCTAAGTCCATAATTCCCTGAAAATGGCAACATAAATAGATATGTGATAAAGATGGCATATGGTATACTTGCTATCATAGGTCGGGGCATTGAGTATAAAGGGCCTGTCCCACTTGGCTGTCTTTCACGCGCCATTTACGAGACCTGCCAGCATGTGAGTAGCGTGTGGGTAGCGTGGGATGGGCGCATGGAGTGATGTGGAGGAGTGTCGAGTGGCGTGGAGGAGTGTGGACTTTATCCAGCACAAAATCTTCACGCGCCACCGGCCTGTCGCGTAACTGACGGCCAAAGTGGGACAGGCCCAAGACCCTGGCACGACGCAAAGTCTCATTGCCAACAGCAGCAGAAGCAGGTAAACGATCGTCGCTCAGCCTGGGGCTCATGGCCATTGCGGATCCAGGTCCGCCCCCACTCCTACTCCCAGAGCGGGGCCAAGACGATTGGAGATAGACACAAAATGCTGGAGTAACTCAGCGGGACTGGCAGCATCTCTGGAGAGCAGCAATGGGTGATGTTTCAGGTCAGGACCCTTCTTTCAGACTGAAGAAGAGTCTCGACCCGAAACATCATCCATTCCTTCTCTCCAGAGATGCTGCCGGTCCCGCTGAGTTACTCCTGCATTTTGTGTCCATCTTCAAATGACGTCACGCGTCTCCAGATGTGATGTGCTGGGCATGATGAAGCATGAAGACTTTCTGCAACTTTTCAATCCTGGTGGAACTATTCCCAAACCAGGGATGCAAACTGATCAGAAAATGTACAATTTCTACTGGCATGATCCTTAACTGCAATGATGTCCAGAGGTCCAGATCTTGGGGTCTAAGTCCATAATTTAATGAAAATGGCAACACAAAGTAGATATGAGTGATAAAGATGGCATAAGGTATAAATGCTATCATAGGTAAAGGCAACTAGAGTGATAAGGGCCTGTCCCACTGGCACCTCTTTGTCTGCGCCATTTACGAGACACTGCCAGCATGTGAGTACAGCGTGGAAACAGGCCCTTCGGCGCATTGCCCACATGTGGAGCAGTGACATAGTGGCGTGGAGGACGTGGACTTCGTCCTGCACAAAAAATCATATCCCGCTAAACCGGCCTGTCGCGTAACTGACGGCCAAAGTGGGACAGGCCCAAGACCCAATGGCACCTGCGCAAAGATCTCCTTGCCAACAGCAGCAGAAGCATACAAGCGATCGCCTGTTGCTCGAGAAAGGGCTCACGGTCGTTGCTATTAAATCCGGATCCCCCCCCCCTCCTCCTTAAACCAGAGCCTCTGGGCCAAGACTACTCTGGGCACGAGATAGACACAAAATGCTGGAGTAACTCAGTGGGGACCGGCAGCATCTCTGGAGAGCATCAATGGGTGATGTTTCAGGTCAGGACCCTTCTTTCAGACTGAAGAAGAGTCTCGACCCGAAACATCATCCATTCCTTCTCTCCAGAGATGCTGCCGGTCCCGCTGAGTTACTCCTGCATTTTGTGTCCATCTTCAAATGACGTCACGCGCTCCAGACGGCTGTGCGGGCGCATGATGACACATGAAGAAATTTGTTACTTTTCAATCTGGTGGAACTATTCCATAACTCAGGGATGTAGGAGCGATCAGTACAAATGCACTCACTATTTCTACTGCCGCCTTTTAATCCAAGAGGTGTAGGTCATCAGGTCCAGGAGATTTGATCAGTTTTAGTCTATGTCAGTATTTTCTTTTGTGACAGTGCACATCAGAAAGCAAATCGGCACCTCTAAAGAGTTAAAAACTGGATTGATAAGCAGACTGCCAACTGGCACCTTTTTGTCTGCAAAGAAAAGCACTGGTCACAGAGTGATACAGCGTGGAAACAGGCCTTTCGGCCCAACTTGCCCACACCGACCAACATATCCCATCCACACGTCCCACCTGCCTGTGTTTGATCCATATCCCTCTAAATCTGTCCTGTCCGTGTAACTGTCTAAATATTTTCTTAAATGTTGCAATAGTACCTGCCTCAACGATCTCCTCCGGCAGCTCGTTTCATACACACATCACCTGTTGTGTGAGAAAGTTACCTTTCAGGTTCCTATTAAATCTCCCCCCCCCCCCCCCACCTTAAACCTATGTCCTCTGGTTTCTCGATTCCTCTACTCTGGGCACGAGATTCTGTGCTTCTACCCATTTATTTCTCTAATGATTTTGTACACCTCTATAAGATCTATAAGATAAAATGGTACATTTAATCTTTATAATGATTTTAATTACTTTAAGTACTTTGTTATCAATAGACGCTTAATTCCACTCGTGCTGTATGCAAATTATTTCGTTACCCGCTGAGTTACTCCAGCATTTTGTGTCCACCTTCAATTTTAGCCAGCATCTGCAGTTCTTTCTTACACGCTTCCATATTCCCTTACTATTTTCACCTGTCTTTGCATGGGATGTTTATTTATGCAAGTTTCTCCTTATACATGAGTGCAGAATATTTTATTTATACACTTCCATTGCTTGTCAATTTTTAAATAGTAAATGATATAAATGATGAAATAATGTTTCACTGTGCAGCTTTTCTTCAAACATCACAGTGGGTCTAGACACCACATGACAGAAAGAATGAGGATGTTGCCTGAGGGGGATATGGCTATTACCTCTCAAATATTTTAACAAAATCAAAATTAAGAAAATCTATAGTTGGAATTATGAAAATCTTTGCAGGGTAAAATATGTAACAGACTCCACATTGGTTGCCAAATAGAGAAAAATAGTGAAACAGAATTATTGGAAGAAGATTGAGGTTAGAAGTTATACTGAATGTTGAATTTACTAATTGAATGTGGTGGATTGGAGCTACTGCCAGTAAACATGGTAAACTTGGCAGAATCAGAATGCTAAAGGCGATGGAATATTAAGTCGGCCTCACCAATGACTACTCAAGGTGAAATACGATGCATCGACTGGCTGCATCTCGAGGATATGGGGATCTGAAGAAGGATCACCCATCTGAAACATTGCCTCTCCATGCCCTCTAGAGATGCTCCCTGACTCCAGCACTTTGATGCTGCAAAGCCCTATTAATTTCCTTCATTTAACTACTTGGGGCAATAATGCTGAATAATCTTGAACAGCTGCAGTCCCTGTACCATAGCACTAGGCTAAGAAATCCGGAATTTTGTGTAACTATCACGATACAATAGGGTAAGATAAAAGAAAGTTATTTATGTTTTTGACAGGTTCTTTAAAAAATTGGCAGCAAAGTTTCTAAGATCCAGTGGGGGTAATTGTATTTAGAAAATGTAAACAATCAAATGCATTTCATTTGTGTTTGTAAATCATTCCCCAGGTAACTGTGACATCCTCTAAACCTATAGCAACACTATGGAACTATAAAATCTTCTGCACAATGCTTGTTCCAAATGAGGAAAACAATCTATCTGGGATAATTAATAATACTTAAATGTTTATATATACTTCAAGGTATTCTCAAAGATCCACTAAAAAGATGGAAAGCAGACCCAGGGCTATATCATTCTTAATATTTGAAAGAGTTGTACAGTAAAGAAACAGGCCCTGCAGCTACGTATCCTTGCCACCCATTGTATCGCTTCAAATCCCACGTACCTGCATTTTGTCCCTAGTCTTCTGTGCCTTGGAATCCAATTAAATCTAAGTTCCCAATACATGTGTAAAATTACTATTTTTTGATCTTGGCCAAAATACAACTGAAACCAAATTAGAGAAATCAAATTTGTTTTAAATTAAAGAGGAGAGGGGTGGAGATAACATGGGGAATATCTGTTTTGAGCTGCAGTTTGAAGGAGACTGAATGGTACAATAGTGGTTGTGGCAAATGAACACCTTTGGAGAGAGAGAGAGAAAGTTGGTCAATTTTACAGGTTTCTGACATTCTGGCAAATAGACCCAAAATGACACCAACTGGATAAGGTGTTTATCTGAACTAGTAGAATTGAATGTCAACTCCTAAGAGTTGTAACTTGAAGATGATGCGATATCACAGATATGCCATTTGCCCTTTTCATCCCAGCTTTTCCTCTGCAACTTAAAAATGTTTGAGTTCCATTATTTTTCCATTAGCAAGGGTCATTGGGGTAGACAGGAATGCAGAGTCGAGGTTACAATGGATAGGCCATGATCCTATTAAATGGCAGAGCAGGCTTAAGTGGCCAAATTACCTACTTATGCTCTTACTTCTTTCTTACGTTTGCTTCTATCTGCGAACCAACCAACAAAGTAGAAATAATCAGGTCATTTTCAGATTGGGAGGATCTTCACCTTAGAAATACCCAATAACTTTGCCTCCATGACAGCCATCTGTGACAATGAATTCCACAGATTCACCACCATCTGACAAAAGAAATTCCTCCTCATCTCCTTTCTAAAGGTACGTCCTTTCATTCTGAATGTTGATAAAGATGTGCAGTTTATGTGCTCTCAATATTAATGATTATTGAAAGTGACTGTGATTGATAAGCAATCTTAATTTTGTAAAAATATATAGATTGGGTTAAAGTTATTTAGGCAATATTAAATTATTTTCTGCTAGAGTATAGATCAGGATTTAAATAATAATGCCAAAGTATGTTACATAGGTATTTGATTTGATTAAACAAAATCCTGCTTTGTCTTTCCTACATTAAACTACCCTGGTTATGCACAAGCTTTGCTTATCCCATGAAAAGTTCATAGCAATGCTTTAAAACAGTCCTGGTAAATAAAATAATATGGCTAAGGCAAAAAATAAATCCTTTGACTGATTTATATGCATCCCTCAATTACTCTAAACTATTCAATTTATCATGCTTCAAGTTAAAAAATCTCCCCAGCCAATGAATACAAGAAATCAACATCAAGTCCAATATCAAGTGGAGGAGCAGGGTAACCAGATGACTGAAAATCAGCAAGAAAGGACAACATGGGACAAAGGGGAAGGTGCAGGGAATAGGGAAGAAGTGATTGTCACGTAGATGGGCAGAAGATAAGGAGGCAGAACAAAGGAGGATGGGAGGATACCCATGGATCAAATAAGAACGCTCAGGAAGTGTAATGCATCCCCTTGGTGAGTGAGAATTGAACCCAGATCTGGATTTTTTTCATTTGAAGGGAAGACAATGGAATGGGGGCATGAGGAATGAGCAATTCTGTAGAGAGATGGGTCATATGGAAGTGATGGGTGCAATGAACAAAGGGTAGGACAAGACGAGATCAGAAGGATTTAAAAGCGAGAGGCACAATGAGAGTCAGGATGAATAGAGCTGCTGAAATGTGGGTGAGGGGATTACAAAGGTTACAAAAAAAATCAATGATCTGAACAGAAGTTGGAGACATGAGGAGGACAGGACTGAAAGTTAGGAAAAGCTAGAGTGATACAGAGCAAAGATCTTATAGCAGAGCAAGATCTTTGATACAGAGGGAGAGAAAAAAATTCAAAATATTAGAAATAAATGTAACGCAATCTAGTCGCGATAGCACAAATGCAGTTTCAAATTAAGCTCTGAATTGTCAGCAGTGTGGTAAGAGTGTGTGTGGGCGAGAGAAAGCAATTAGTTCCATACTCTTATTAGTTAACAGGTTGTATTAAGGCACAATAGCATTATGGTCTAAGACCCAGAGAGTAGACGTGTTTAACTTTGTTATTGAGCACAGCAGATAAACAAGCACAGGCTGTTAGTGGGGATGGAAGGAAAAACTACAAATTAGGAGAATGAGTAGCTCATTTTCTCCCTCAAGCTTGCCCCACTGTTCAGTAAGGTAATTGCTGGTGTGACTGTGACCTCAACTCTCCATCCCCCGTAACCTTTCACCTTCTTGCTTATCAGGAGTGCATCTACCTGACCATTCAAAGCCTCTGATCTTTGAGAAAATCTGGCAAAGACCCATGAGCATCTCAGAGAAAAAAAAATAACCTAATCTTTGCTTTAAATGGGCTAAGCACTTTTGATTGATTCTTTCGCAAGACAAAGAATTCTCTCTGCAACACGATCTCTCCGAAACTTAAGTGCTTCATTCAAGTCCCCTCCCACTCTCTCCTAAATTCCAGAAGTTACAAGCTTGGCACGTCCAGCTTTTCCTCATTAGGAAATGTAACCACAATTAAGGCATTGGAGCCATGGCTTCTCGGAGCCATTTCCTATGCATTAATATCCTTTACATTACACAGTCTAAACTATACGTAGACGCAGTCCCAGCCATGCCCCATGTACACATATGCATAATCTCTCATATTTGCATTACAATCTCCTTGCAATAAACATTTGGTTAGCTTTGTGGAGAAAGGAACTGCAGATGCTGGTATATACCAAAGATAGAGCAGTGCTTGAGTAACTCAGCGGGTCAGGTCGCATTGCTGGCGAAAAAGGATGGGTGACGTTTCAGGTCGGGACCCTTTCTCAGACTCTCATACCTACACGTTATACCTACACGAAGGGACAAGAAACTGCTGATGCTGGAATCGTGAGCAAAAAACGTCATCTCCTCATCAATAAATTTAGCAACCATATTTTTGACGCCATCAAAGTCATGTACATAAATCATAATATTTTGAGACCACAACATTGACCATGTAGCCCACCATTCTTTATTTCTTGCCAACCAACCAGAAAAAAAAACATTTATGCTTCCCCTCTGCTTCCTATAAATCTTCCAGTCTTATATCCACAGCAGTCTGTAACCTCCTGTGTGCTTTTATTTTCTGCAATATCATTTGATCAATCTTATCAAATACCTTCTGGAAATTTAAATATATTATATCCCCTATAACCACAACCTGTATTAATTCTTCAAATAACTATAATTAATTAGTCAAACATTATTTCCTTTCACAAAACCATGTTAAGTCTGCCGATTACCATGATATTTCTCTCAATACCCTAAGATCTGATGCAAAATACCTATTGATCTGTCATTTATTTATTTTCCATTATTAATTTACACTACTCAGTTCCTGTAGGACTAATACTTACTTAACTTTTTAAAAGTTTAGTTTAGTTTAGAGAGACAATGCGGAAACAGGCCCTTCGGCCCACCAAGTCCGCTCCAACCAGCAATCCCCGCACACTAACACACACCCAAGGGACAATTGACAATTATGCCAATCCAATTAGCCTACAAACCTGTACGTCGTTGGCGTGTGAGAGGAAACCAGAGATCCCAGAGAAAACCCACGCAGGTCACGGGGAGAACGTACAAACTCTGTACAGACAACACCTGTAGTCAGGATCGAACCCAGGGCTCTGGCTCTGTAAGGCAGCAACTGTACCGCTGAGCCACCGTACCACCCTGCTGCTTTTAATATGCCTATCGTTCCATTCCTTGCCCTCAATTTGGGAAATCAGATCACCCAGCTGCGCTCTTTCTTCCTGTGTATAGGCAGTGACTGAAGAACGCAGCCCCAGTGGTGAGGACTGCACAGAGATGGTCAGAGGAATGATGGAGTTGGTAGACTGGACGATGATCAAGGACTTGGCAAGTCTGAATAAATACGCCACAGTTGTTACTGACTTCACAAGGAAATGTATGGAGGGGGAGCCACCTTGGGGAACGGCTGCTAACCAGCAGCCGTCCATTTAATTCGCTTTTTTTAAACGTTTTTAGTAAGTGCTGTGTTTCGTCCGTTGGAGAAATTGACTTTTTAATGTGGGGGGTAGGGGGCAATTTTACTTCTAGGTCCCTACCTGGTCGGTGAGGCAGCTTTTTCTCCGGGCTGCCCGTCGACCCGTCCTCGTGGCCTACCAGCGGGCTTGGAGCGCCGTTTCCTGGCGGGGACCGCCCAGCACCACGGCCTCGGTGGCGGCACAGCGCTGGAGCACTATCGCGGAGCGAGCGATGCCTTGACTGGGTCGCCGCGCTGGATCGACGCGCTGGAGCTCTGGTGAGCTGAGACCGCCGGGCTGCGGGTCTGCGGAGCGGAGCGGGCGGGCGGCACCGATTTCAACATCGGGAGCCTGGGAGCTACAAACCGGCGCATCCTTGTCGGCTTCGGAAGCCGCGGTCTCCAGCTAGGCGAGAATGGCCAGGAACCAGGAACATCGGGCCTCTGTAAAGGCAATTGCAGTGGCCTCAATAGACCTGACTTTGGGTGAACTTGGGGTTGGGGACTGGACATTGTGCCTTCCCCCACAGTGGTATCCATTGTGGGGGGATGATTTTTTTGTCTGTAAGGTAATCCTGTTAGTCTTTGTCCAAGATGGCTGTCGTGAAGGGAGAGTGGACGCTGGCGCGCTTTAGCTGCCGCTGCTCTCTCTTCACATTGTGTTTTTGAATTTTTGTTTTTGGACTGAATTCTGTTTTTAATTTGTGTTTCTGTGATGTCTTTATTATTTATTTTATTCTGATTATATGTTTTTATTCCTGTTAATCTGTGTAAGGTGTCCTTGAGATGCCTGAAAGGCGCCCAAAAATAAAATGTATTATTATTATTATTATTATTACCCACCAAAGTGTTCCCTAACTAGAAGTCTTGGATGAACCAAGAGGTCAGCAATTTACTGTGGTTTAGATCTCGGGCATTCAATTTTTGATGCAGATTTTTAATAGGAAGTCCAGGTACGACCTCGATAAATCTAGCAGAAAGACGAATAGACATTCCCACTATAAAATGTAGGGAGAGATGGACATTTGACAACTGTGGAAGGACTTGAATGCTATCACATCCTCCAAGGCAAAACCAAGTGGCAGCTCGTGACAATGAGGCATCACGCCCAGATGAGCTCAATGCGTTCAATGCTCACTTTAAAAGCAGACATCATCAACCTCTCATTACTAACTTCCAAGGTTTCCACTTGCATTAAAAGGGCATCAATAATAACAATACGCCAAAAAGGTACGGTGACATGCCTCAATATCGTGGAGATTAACTTATTTGAGAGGTTGGTTACGACGCATGTCATCTCCTACTTTACCCATTATAATTTGTTTACCGCCACAATAAATCAATGGAGATTAATATCTCACTGGCTCTCTAATCTGCACTGGACCACTTGGACAATAAGAACGCATAAGTCAGACTGGTCATCAACTATAACTCGGTGTTCAATACCAGCATCACCTCCAAACGTGTTATTAACATTAGGGAACTGGGTCTCTGCTCATCTCTATACAACTGGTTCCTCGACTTTTTCCGCAGACCGCAATCGGTAGGAATTGGCAGCAACACTTCCTCGTTGATGACCATCAGCTCAGGAGCACCTCAGGGCTGTGTGCCTGCTCTATTTACTCTACAGCAATGACTGTGCAGCCAGACACAATTCCTCTGCCATCGTTAAATTTGCCAACAACACCACCATTATTGGATGAATAATGGGTAATGATGAGACACAGTGTAGCCGAGAGAGTGAAAATGTAATTGAATTGTGTTGGAATAACAATCTTGCACTGAACGTCAGCTCAGCACGACAAAGGAGCTGATAGATGGCTTTAGAAGGAGAAGGCAGAAGAACCCGTCTTTATCAACGGTTTGGTGCTGAGAGAGTCAACAACCAAGTTGCTGGGCAAACATATCTAAAGGTCTGTCCTGGACACAGCACCTTGATAGCATCATTAAGTAAGCCCATCGACGCCTTTAAACCGTAGAAAATTAAGGAGATTAAGTATGTCGATGAATACGCTCTTGATGCTCTACAGGTGGGCATATTAACTGGTTGCATCATGACCTGATTTGGCAATTTGAACGCCCAGGAAAGAGGAAGATTGCAAAGAGGAAGATTACCCAGTCCATCACGGGTACTCATTTCACCACCATCAAAGGGATCTATAAGAAATGCTGCTTCAAAAGGCAAATGTATCATCAAAGAACCACCCTGGCCTCGCTCTTATTTCACTCCTACCATCATATTAACTTTTATTCTGAGCTTTTACACTATGTCTAACTTCATCCTGTACTCTGTTTGGTCCTTCCTTTTGAATCCATGATCATTAATTCCTGTCACACCATCTGACCTTCCGGCAGCTTATGTGCAATTATATAATATACCTCTTAAAGTTTGATACGGCCTTTGACTTTCCTAAACACAGATGGTGTACACTCCCTTGGGTTTTTCCCTTTTATATGGGAATTTGTCTATTCTTAATGTTCCAAAATATGCTGTTAAATACCAGCCTCTGCATCCCAATTGACCGATTCACTTCTGCCAGCTCGGCTTTCAACTCCAAAAAAAATTACCCTTCAAAAACTGTTTGGGATAAACATAGCATTAGGATAAGTCTTGCTGGATTATTTCTGTAGGTCAGGCAACATCTCTGGAGAATATTGATTGGTGATGTTTTGGGTTGGGACCCTTCTTCAGCCTGATTTTAAGAGTGGGTGAAGAAAGTTAAACAAGGAGCAGGATAAAGCCTAGCAAATAACAGGTTGCTACTGTGACCTTCACCATCTCCCCAAAGGAGAGGGAAGTGGAGAAATCACAGTGGATCCATCACCCAAATCAACATGGTTTACCGCCTGCTCTCATAGATGGATCCCTAACCTGCGGCTCCTCTAAGTCCCAAAGTTTTGCCCATTTGTGTCCTTTTTTGTAATCCACTATCTACAGTTCTTTGTGTCTACATAGCATCAGGATCACTAACTTATTCTGAAAGTGGTTAAAGCAATTCACATTGAATTTAGGTGACCTATATGTCATTACAAATGTCATATTCATAATTCCAGAATCACTTTTGCAACGCTGGAGTGACACGATTGTGCAGTCCAAAAAATAGGATTAATCATTTACCTATTGAATTAGGTGTTTTTATTCCAAAGGTTGGCATTTTCAAATTCTCAGTAAGGTTCCTCTTATAGTGCATCTTTCTACGATTTATAGAGTTTAATTGTTCATCTGTCCTTCTAGCTATTTTCCATAGAGCTATTCTCTGTATCCTACCCAATACATGTCTGTCCCAATATACCAATCAATGCTGGTGTCTGCTGTTCTCCTGGGTATAGACCAATCAAGGATGGACATCAAACATTTCAATCAATCAATCAATCAATCAACCTTTATTGTCATCTTGCAAGCAACAAGTACAGTGCAAAATGAAAAGACGTTTCCCAGTGAATAGCGGAGCCTCGCACATGAAATTTAAAACACTTCTCACATAATAACACTAAAAAAAAACAATCCAGTCCCTGATGGAACAGAATAAATAGTTAAAATCAGGTAAAAAACACAATGTTAAAATACAGTAAACCAATCATAAAAAAATGTCCGGGGCCGCTGATTTGAGTGGCCAGTGCCAGTTATTAAAGTGTCCGTGCCAGCCGCAGTCAAGTCAAGTGACTGTGAGTGCAGAGTGACTGTTTAGCAGCCTCACAGCCTGTGGTAGGAAGCTGTTTAGCAGCCTCGTAGTCCGGGCTTTGATGCTTCGATATCTCTTGCCTGATGGCAAGAGATCCAGGTGTGTGTGGAGGGGGTGCAGTTTGTCCTTGGCAATTCTCTGTGCTTTCTTCAGACAGCGGCTCTGGAACAGTTCTTGTACCGAGGGTAGGGAGACGCCAATAATCCTCTCTGCTCCCCTCACTACCCTCTGCAGAGCCTTCCTGTCCGAGCAGTTGCAGGTGCAGTACCACGTATTGATGCAGTACGTGAGTACAGACTCCACCGTGCCCCTGTAGAAAGTCCTGAGGATGTTGGTGGGGAGTGAGGCCTGTTTTAGTTTCCTCAGGAAGTGCAGTCGCTGATGGGCCCGTTTGACGGTCCCAGTGGTGTTCCTGGACCAGGTGAGGTTGTCCGTTATCTGCACACCGAGGAACTTTATGCTCTCCACTCTCTCCACTGCAGTGCCACTAATGTTGAGCGGTGTATGCTCTGGCTGCGCCCTCCTGAAGTCGACAACCATCTCCTTAGTTTTGTCGACATTCAATTCCAGGTTATTTTTGCCGCACCAGTCCACCAGTTGTTCTACTTCCTCCCTGTACCTTGTTTCGTCATCTCCACTGATGAGTCCCACCACTGTAGTGTCGTCCGCGAACTTTATGATTTTATTGTCCCTGAATCTGGCAGCACAGTCATGTGTGAGCAGTGTGAACAACAGCGGGCTGAGCACACAGCCTTGAGGGGAGCCGGTGCTCAGCGTGATCGAGCCTGAAGTGTTCTTGCCAACACGGACTGACTGCGGTCTCTCTGTCAGAAAGTCCAAGATCCAGTGACACAGGGTGGTGTTGAGGCCCAGCAGGGTTAGTTTCTCCACAAGTCTCTGTGGGATGATGGTATTAAACGCTGAGCTGAAGTCAATGTACAGGATTCTGGCGTATGTGTTCTTGTGTTCCAGATGCGCGATTACTGTGTGCAGCGTGGTGGAGATGGCATCCTCTGTAGAGCGGTTGGGGCGATAGGCAAACTGTAGGGGGTCTAACGATGAGGGGAGGCTGGCAGTAATGTGGGGTTTCACCAGGCGTTCAAAACACTTCATTATTATTGGGGTCAGGGTGACAGGGCGGTAGTCATTTAGGCAGGCAACCACTGGTTTCTTCGCTATGGGGATTATCGTGGAAGTTTTGAGGCATGTGGGGACAATGGCCTGACTAAGGGAGATGTTAAAGATGTCTGTTAGCACATCTGCTAACTCCTCAGCACATTCCTTTAGCACACGTCCTGGGATGTTGTCGGGTCCGACTGCTTTCCACGGGTTGACCTTAGACAGGATTCTCCGTGTGTCCATTTTGTCTATGGTCAGGACTGGCTGGTCGGTTTGTAGGCAGGGGCTGGCTCTCCTCTTGGGTGTAGTGTTTGCTGCATCAAAACGTGCAAAGAAGTTGTTTAATTTATCTGGGAGAGAAGTGTCCGTGTCGGTTACCTGCTGCCTTGCCTTGTACCCCGTCAATGTTTCGATTCCCTTCCACATCCTCCTGGTGTCTCCTGTGTCGCAGAGGTGTCCCTGGATTTTCCCCGCGAAGGCACGTTTCGCTGCCCTGATTCCTTTTCCCAGTGCAGTCCTGGTGGATCGGAGAGCGGCTGTGTTACCGGCTCTGTAGGCTGCATCACGAGCCCTCAGCAGTGAGCGCACCTCTGCTGTCATCCATGGCTTTTCGTTACCACGTGCAGTGAAAGTTTTCATGATGGTGACATCCTCAGTGCACTTGGCAATGTAGCTGGTTACAGTCTCTGCGTACTCCTCGATGTTGATGAGGTCATCATAGGATGCTGCTGTCCTAAACACATCCCAGTCAGTGTGCAGGAAGCAATCCTGCAGTGCCGAGGCTGCTCCCTCTGGCCAGACCCTGGTGTGTTTTTCTCTCCGCTCTGACTTGTTTTTGCAGAGGTCTGTAGGCTGGTGTTAAAAACACTGAAATGTGGTCCGAGTGGCCCAGGTGAGGGCGTGGGGCTGCCTTGTAAGCCTCTGGGGTGTTGGTGTAAACCAAGTCCAAGATGTTCTCTCCCCTGGTCTCAAAATCCACATATTGCTTGAATTTTGGGAGCACAGTCTTAAGGCTGGTGTGATTAAAATCACCGGCCACCACAATGAAGCTATCAGGATGTTTGGTCTGGAACTCACTGACGGCGTCATGCAGGGCTCCCAGTGCTTCGTTGGCCTTAGAATTTACATTTGCACTTGGTGCAACATATACAGCCACAACAAAAACAACGGAGAATTCCCTCGGCAGATAGAAAGGCCGACATTTCACGATGAGGAATTCTATCAGCGGAGAGCAGTGTTTCCCGGCTATCGTAGCGTTCACACACCAGTCCTTGTTTATGTACAAGCACAGGCCTCCACCTCGGCTCTTACCAGAGCTAGCTGCCTCTCTGTCCGCACGGAATGATGTCATTCCCTCCAGCTGTATTGCCGTGTCCGGGATATTGCCGTGGAGCCATGATTCAGTGAAGACAAACACACAGCAGTTTCGTATATCCTTGTATGTTGTCCTGAGAAGACGCAGTTCGTCGAGTTTGTTGTCCAGGGAGCGGACATTAGAGAGGAGAAGCGAGGGCACTGCAGGCACATTTAATTGTCTTTTCCATAATGTCTCTTTAGCAAAAGTGGTGAATCTATGACTGCATCCAAGCTCTTTCTATTTCCTAATACACTAATAAAATTGAAATTGCCTTTGGCTGATCGGCTATAATTGCTTAATCCTCTTGAAATTTGCTGACTGCATCTTCAGTTAATATTATATGATTTTATCCTTGGTTTTAATAGACTTTGTTACTAACGTCTGGATCCAGATCATCCATTCAAATGAAAGCAAAATTAGTTTGAGTATCATCTCTGTGCTAATTTGGCGATTCCACACTTAAATGTTTCTACCAGATGCTTTGAGCGCCTACATTCTTGACTCAATCTCCCGCATTTAAAAATCCTCAATTTATCTTGGAGCTCATAGCCAACGTAATTACTATCACCGTATTTTCAAAAACACTATTCACAAAAAATTAATGCATCAGACACAAACAAAAAAAAAGATTTACATCCTGCCTAAAACAAATGGTTTAAAGTCAATCATAAAATAATATCCACCAGAATTCCAAGAGGAAGAAGCCTACCAACTAAATATTGTAAGAAAAAGGAATACCCTCAGGTTTGATGGGCCGAATGTGTGTTATAAAACGATGCAGATGGCAATACGTAAGCTTACTCATTTTGGTGGCATACTGAAATGGGTTGTTAATTAAATCATGAGTGGGAGGATAGAGGATAGATAAAATTGGTAGCAGCAGATACAATCTGTGGAATTCTCTGCCTCAGATGGCAGTGAGGCCGGTTCTCTGGATACTTTCAAGAGAGAGCTTGATAGGGCTCGTAAAGATAGCAAAGTCAGGGGATATGGGGGGAAGGCAGGAACGGGGTACTGATTGGGGATGATCAGCCAAGTTCACATTGACTGGCGGTACTGGCTCGAAGGGCCGAATGGCCTACTCCTGCACCTATTGTGTATTGTCTATAATTCTTTTCACTCCTGTGGACAAATATTTGAAAGGCTGGCATTTAGCTCCGACTCCATTGATGCCATTCGTGGAAGGAAATCTGCCATCCTTGCAACTAGGCAAAGAATATAAAAGCTAACATTGCCATGGACAACTAAATCCCGTGAATAAGTAAACTAAACTACCAGACTGCAGGGAACAGGACAGAGGCTTAGGAATTTCTCAACATTTGAGAATTTGACAAAAATCATACCAAATCTTAGATGGAGATTCAAGATTCAAGAGATTCAAGAGAATTTACCATCATGTGTCCCAGATAGGACAATTAAATTCTTGCTTTGCTTCAGCACAACAGAATATTGTAGGCATAAATAAATACAGAGCAGATCAATGTGTCCATATACCGTTGAATATATGTGGCAGCTAATAATTGTGCTAAACGTCAAGAATTACTCAAAATTGTTAATCAAATTATTTCGTAGTTGATAAATCTTCTTCTCCTTCCTCTGGAACTTGAATGGAATTTGTGCAAATGTAAATTAACTTAAAAATGTTGTATTAATTTGCACCAACTCTTAAATTCACATGAATAACAAGATGAAAATATTAACATTCTTGACATCTATCGATATATTACTAAAATTCTCATCTTGTTTGGATGTCTGCATGTGAGCGTGAGCATGAGCGTGTGAGTGAGATCCTGAAATTACGCTAAAACGTTACATGATAGCGTTAACATTTTTGCACCACCTTACTCACAATTGTCCTGTGGTGTTTTGTTCAGATTGATGTTATATTTTACAAGTTATTAACATTTTTAGCTTTAAAAATACAACTTTAAGAAAAATTTAGCAACTATTTGGACCGGCTTGCAATAAAGTTGCAATCCTGGAACACTCAGCCCTGCCAGCAAATTGTTAACCTTTAAAAACAGAATATGGAGGAATGGGTGAGTGTGGAATATTGCATTGGGGAACAGATTGCGTTGAGGGACCAGGCCTCCAGTGGGCGCTATGGGTGAGGGGTTAAATATTCCGTTGGTGGAACGGGTTATGTTGGGGAACCACGCCACCCATGTGACAAAGACCCAACGGGTCCCACTTGGTCTAGTGTATATTACTAAAACTCTCATCGTGTTTGTGATTCTGTGTGCGTGCATGCTCCCGGAACTACGCCAAAACGGTACAAGATAACACTACAATTTTTGGACCATCTTTGTGATGTATATGTAAATGCCTGTGCTTCTGCTCAAAATTACATATACATCACAATGTGGTGTGTTTTTTTTTTTAATCAAGTTTCATTCAGATTGATGTTATATTTTACATTATTCAAATTTATAGCTTTACAAAATCCATTTTGAGAAAGAATCACTTGAACTTGCAAGTTTCACTGGCAGTTACAGCTATGACCTCAAAATGGGATCTCATTTACATAAACTGCCCGGTGAGCAGTGCTCCACCTGACAATTACATCACAATGGGATCTCATTTACATAAACTGCCCATCAACAATGTTCAATCCAGTGCAATGAGAGATGTTTTACATTGTTGTAAGGAGAGGGAGGGAGTGAGGGAGGAAGAGGAGAAATTAGGAGAAATGTTATTTAAACATTGTGTTTAGTGGGGGAGTGCGATAGGTGAGAGGTGAGGAGTGGGGGAGCAGCGAGATAGAGGGAGAGGAGGGGATAGGGAGGGAGGGAGTGACTGACGGTAGGGGAAAGGAGAGGGACGGAGAGGTGAGGGAGGGAGTGGAGGAGGGGAGGAAGAGAGGGGAGAGAAGAGCGAGGGTAAAGAGGAGGGGTAGGGAGTGTGTGAGCCACGCCTGCGCAGTTGGGAGCTATGGGTGAGTAGTGGAATATTGCGTTGGGGGAACGGGGCCCAATGGATCAGGGGGGTAGGGAAGGGAGAGGGATTATGGAGGGAGGGAGGGAGTGACTGAGGATAGAGGAAAGGAGAGGGAGGGAGAGTTGAGGGAGGGAGTGGAGGAGGGAAGGAGAGGGGAGAGAAAGGGGAAGGTGAAGAGGAGGTGGCGGGAGTATTGGGGGATGGGGAAATGAACCGCAACTGCATAGTTGGAGGTTATGGGTTAGTGGTGGAATATTGTGTTGGGGGACAGGTTGTGTTGGGGGAACGTGTGAGTGGTGGAAACAGGTTGCGCTGGGGGAACGGGTGAGTGGTGCAATATTGCGTTGGGGGAACGAGACCCAACGGGTCCCACTTGGTCTAGTCTGTATTAAAATCTTCAATAAATTCCTATAATAAAGTTAATCAATTGGTAAAGCCAAGAATTAGAATGAAGGCACTGGGGTGATGAAAAGTACAATAAAAATTATGGAAAAGCAAAATAATTGTAATGCAAAAGCTGGATCAGTTTTGGAATAAAATTGCTCTATAGTCGCTGCTTTAACATGGTTGCACTGTGTAAATGCAAAGACGCCTAAAACAGACACTATCTTCCATGATCTATCAGGAGAAGAGATAACAAGCCAAAGTGGGAAAAAGATTCAAAGATGTGCTCAAAACTTCTTTGAAAAATTGCAACCTTCATCAACAACTCCTGGGAGCCTTTGGCTCAGGATTGGTCAAACCTGCAAAGAAGCATTCAGGATGGAATTGGGAACCTTGAGGCCATGCACCAGCAACACACAGAAGCACTGTGTAAGTAAAGGAAGTAGGCCACCTCACTAATTACCCATCCATATGTCCCGACAACATCTCCCGCCCCATCTGTAGAAAAGTTTGCAGTTTCCCCCAATGATTTCATTAGACTCCTCAGAACCCAGAGAGGAAGCAAGTCATCCTCGACCTTGAGGGTCTGCTTGCCAAGTAGAAAATAAACAACATCATCAACATGGCATCTTATGAGAAGCATTAAGACTTCTGCAGGGTTATCCAGGGAGTGAAATTTAGTTATCATCATTATATGCATTCTAGTGGTTGTCAACAGAGAACACAAAGTCGTAGGCAGAAAATTATTCTGTTTCAAAGTTCAAGACATTTTATTCACATGTTCTAAATTTCTGATTTAAACATTTAACAGTGTATTTTCCATCTGGTAATTTGAAATGTGGATTCTGCTGAGCAGAAAATCTGTAGAGATAATTTGGACAAGATAAATAACCATTTTTTGCACTAATGGAATGTAAAAACAAAAACTTCTGGAAAAGAATCAGCAGCTTAGATGGCATCTATGAAAAGTGAAATAATCCATTGTTTTCAGACTGCAATGTTGAGTTTTTCCTTTTCTACAAATTCTGCCTGACCTGCTGAGGTTTCTCAGCATTTTCCAGTGGTATCTGTTTGTATTTCAGATCTCCAGCATTTGCAATATTTGGGGGGATTTTCTATTTTTTTTATTCGGCCAGTTTTTGTATAGATTCAGGAATGATTTGCCAAATTACGGGCAGATGCAGGTAAATGAGATTAAAATTATAACAGGCATACTGTTATACAAACATTTATGGAGCAATGCAATAAGTTCATTTTTAAAGCCACTTCTCAATAATTTTGTTTTCCCTGTTGTCACAAGAGAAGAAAATATCCTTCAATTGCGGTCTGCTGTTCACCTGCAAAAACTCTTCTTCCCCGGATATCTGTGTGGCCTGATGCAACAACGGATATCGACTTGGCTAATGCAAGATTTACCCACCAGAGAACCCTTTGCATGTAAGACCTCAACAAGAAGAAACAAATCTGCACTCTCTTAAGGGCCTATCCCACTTGGGCGTCATTTGCGCGTCATTTATGCGACACGACGCACGACGCGCGGGTCGTGACAAGTACATGCTGCGTGCATGGTGTGCATTACGCGCGCATGGTGTGTACTGACGCAGGCAGTGACATGCGGTCGTGCGCGGTGCCCCAGGATTTTGGAATTCACGAAATCTTCGTGCGCCACCTGCGTGACGCGCAAATGACACCCAAGTGGGACAGGCCCTTTAGTATCTCTCCTTATTTTAAAGGAAGGCTGCACTCCCTCCGTTAATATCACGAGGCACCGAGTTTTGCCCTGCTTATCCCCAAGGCGTTTCTACACCTAAATAACAGAACAGAAATTATTGAGTTGTTGCTTCTATTATCACTGAACGTAAAAATGATGGCCCATATCACAGTAATTCTTATCAAAGGAAGAATATGTAATCAATACTTCCAGAAGTTAAAAGTAGCTATACAAAGGCAGCAGTTACTTCACAATTTAGCTGCGGCTGCTAAAAACTATTTAAACAAATCTTATGGGAAGTAAGTAGAGCCAAAGAAAATACTCAGTGAAAACCCTACTGGTGCACAGTGCTCTGGAAAACAGGGCCCATGTACTTTATTTTCATAGACACAAAATGCTGAAGTAACTCAGCGGGACAGGCAGCATCTCTGGAGAGAAGGAATTGGTATTCTGTTTTCACACCTTACACTTTCTTATCTATGTATCTCCCTCTCCTCCCCTGACATCAGTCTGTAGGTCTCAACCCGAAACGTCACCTATTCCTTCTCTGCAGAGATGCTGCCTGTCCCGCTGAGCAGGGTGGGAAGAAATGTAGTCAAGACAGTTGTGGGAGTCAGTTGGTTTGGAATAGACGTCAGTCAATAGTGTATTTCCTGTAATGGAGACTGTGAGTTCAAGAAAGGGGAGGAAGGTGTCGGTGATGGTCCAAGTAACTTTGAGTGCGGGACGAAAATTGGTGAAGAAGTTGATGAAGTCCATGAGTTGTGCATGGGTACAGGAGATAGCACCGATGCATCCATCAATGTTACGGGATAGTTCACGGAGTAAAAGGTGAAGTTATTGAGGGTGAGGACCAGTTCCGCTAGGCGGAGTAGAGTGTTAGTAGAGGGAAATTGGATGTTTCTGCAGTTGAGGAAGAAATGGAGGACTTTAAGGCCTTCCTCGTGGGGGATGGAGGTGTACAGTGACTGAACGTCCATAGTAAAGATAAGGGAGTGGGGGCTCGGAAAGAGCAAGTCATTAAAGAGACAGAGGGCATGTGAGGTATCTAGGACATAGGTTGGGAGAGATTGGACCGGGGGGATAGCACGGAGTCAAGGTCCGTGGAAATCATTTCTGTGGGACAGGACCGTGCTTCACGTCAGGTAGCCCCGGCATTCCTTCTCTCTCTATTCTTCCCCCACCCAAGTCGCACCAGCTTCTCATTTTCACCCTCCAAACAGCCTGTTTCCTTGATCATCGCTACTTTTTTGCAAATCTTTAATTCAATGTTCTTTCTCTCTCCACATCGCCGTCTAAATCTCTCGTTTCTCTTATCCCTAACCAGTCTGAAGAATGGTCTCGACCTGAAACGTCACCCATTCCTTCTTTCCAGAGATGCTGCCTGTCCCGCTGAATTACTCCAGCTTTTTATTTGTTACCCACTGATATTTTCTAATTTATTCTTCGCACTTAAAGCTCCCTACTTCAGTTCCATATTTTTTTTATATTCGGCTGTTTTTGCTCTTGAATTATGAACACTTGTCATGAACATCCTTCATTAGTTAGAATGTAAATCCATTGAGATTATATTGGCAACCGCTGAATATACACACAGGTTTCACAATGAATAATTAAATTGCCTGCTGAATGGATTCTGGAAAGCACACCAATTTTATACTGCCTGGTAATTATGATTGTTGCATGTTGCTATCAATTCCTGGCCTCATCATTGGCTGCAAAACATCATCAAGGGGACCAATATCACTTTTAATTTGCACTTCTTAAAACTGGCTTGCGCCTCAAAAAGAGGAGATGGATTGCAGCCAGTCACACTGCCAGTCTAATTTTGGAAGGAGACTCAATGTCAGACCATGGACGTATACTGGACAGTATACTGGCATTCTTAGTAGAATTACATGGATAAGACAGGTTTGCAGGGGCACGGACCAAACGCAGGCAGGTGGGATTAGTGCAGCTGGGAAATGTTGGCCAGTGACGGCAAGTTGGGCCGTAGGGCCTGTTTCCACACTGTATCACTACATAATGGGAGATAGAGATCATTCCTTATCTTCAAGAAAGTCATAAATCCTTAACAATGAGAAAGTAATTCTTAAGGATTGGCCTTAATCCTTTCATTAAAGATTAACTATAACTGAACTAAAAACTAGTATTAGTAGTTACTAATATGAAACTGTTGGACTGCCTAAAAGCACAGCGCACATGCTGTGTTCAATTCCTTCAGGAAGGAAAACCTATTTCGACAATTCTGGCCAATAAGTAATTCTAGTTCCACAGCCACATCCAGATTCAGATTCAGATTCAGATTCAATTTTAATTGTCATTGTCATTGTCAGTGTACAGTACAGAGACAACGAAATGCATTTAGCATCTCCTGGAAGAGCGACATAGCAAACGATTTGAATAAATGATAATAAGTGTCCGGGGGGGGGGGGGTGGGGGGGGGGGTGATTGGCAGTCACCGAGGTACGTTGTTTAGTAGAGTGACAGCCGCCGGAAAGAAGCTGTTCCTCGACCTGCTGGTTCGGCAACGGAGAGACCAGTAGCGCCTCCCGGATGGTAGGAGGGTAAACAGTCCATGGTTGGGGTGAGAACAGTCCTTGGCGATGCTGAGCACCCTCCGCAGACAGCGCTTGCTTTGGACAGACTCAATGGAGGGGAGCAAGGAACCGGTGATGCGTTGGGCAATTTTCACCACCCTCTGCAATGCCTTCCGGTCGGAGACAGAGCAGTTATCATACCATACTGTGATGCAGTTGGTAAGGATGCTCTCAATGGTGCAGCGGTAGAAGTTCACCAGGATCTGAGGAGACAGATGGACCACATGACTTCTCTGAAGTCCAACAAGACCACACTGCCAATCTACATGGAGATGCTGTTATTAAATTTGATAGCTTACTCTCTACTCAAGGGCAATTAGGAGCGGAAAAGCGAATTTGAGATTATCAGCAATATTTACATCCCCGGCATGGATTCTTAAAATAAAAAGATGTGAAGTTCTTTGTTGGGACACCTGGGATTGAATGCAGGTCTTTCAGATCCACTATTCAATCCGATAATAGCCGATAATTCTCCCAAATTAATCTACACATACTTCAGAACTCCCTAACCTAACAATTATTTTCTGCAAGAGTTATGTTGTAGCTTTGCTTTATTTATTGCAAAATAAGCCAACGTTCAAAATGTACTCAAGATGGAACTGCAGATGCTGGAAGATCGAAGGTACACAAAAAGTTTGACGAAGGGTTTCGGCCCGAAACGTCGCCTATTTCCTTCGCTCCATAGATGCTGCTGCACTCGCCGAGTTTCTCCAGCATTTTTGTGTACCTTCAAAATGTACTTCTCTATTTAGTTATGTGATCATTTTGATTCTTCCCTTTCCTAAAATGTTAAATCAGTCAAACATTTAGAAAAGGTACGAGGGGCACATATGAGTATAATACAGTGTATTCAATATGGGGCCCTGTTGCCATATCCCTGGGTCACACAATCGCACAAATAATTATTATGAATTAAACTTTTAACATTAAAAAGAATCTAATATTGAAGGGAATTATTGATGATTGACCTCAGACCGTACAGAATGGATTTAAAGACTTGCATGTATAAGTACAAACATTCTCAACCTCATGGAACACTAGATGTTGTTAGATGGGTCACGTATACAGCTCTGTGCACAACAGGCATATCAAAACAAATCATCTGCTAAAGGTCTTTTGTCTCGGTGGGCCAGTTACCCAGATAATTGCAGTCCAGGAGCTATCAGTGTTTATAAGTTAAATACCATTGCTTCACTGACTGCCATTGGTTGGGTAGCCTGTGGCAGCTGACATAATCTGCAGCAGTCACAGCAATGAAGGTATTCAACATGACCTGAAGATATCTCTTATAGTTTGCAATTCATGAGGTGCTGTGAACTGGCAGCCTTAATCTATCAGAAAAATGCACTGCTGTCAGAGATAAGTAGCTACTTCCCTTCATGCACATTAAACCATGCAAGTAAGCTGGTATGAATAATCAAAAGTCTTGTATGTGGTCTTTGCTCCACTTCTGCCTTCTGCATTCTACAGCAATGGCTTTGGACGACAGAAAGAATAACAAATGAAAGTTTTTTTTTCATAAAATAGCGTTACCATTTCACCCAACAGCAACTAATACTAGAATGTTTGGCCCTAATTTCTCCAGTTTTAAAAACAAAGCTAGACCATTCGGAAATGATATTTTAAAGCAGTTTCCACAAATCTGCAATTCTCTCCTGAAAAGCTCACTGATAATCATCAGTGAAAACCGAGAATGTAAGATTTGTATTGGGAATCAAAAGCAAGAGCTGTAGCTTACAGACTGATTGGAGATATGAAAGGGTTGGTGTGGGGCTGAATGCCAAATAGTATTTTCACTTTTCTTGTATTCTCCAGACTGCCAAATGTTATCCATAAGATCAAACCTTTCCATTACCTCATAATCTCCGAATTATTCTTTGAAGGCTTTCAATTTAAAAATCACAAAATTCTTTCCTGAATTTGTTTCATCCAAACGTCACCATTTTCTGGAATCCTCTCCCATGCCCTCGTCCTTTCCCTTCTTCCTCCACTTAAACGTCTCTCGGGATTTTCAGCAAATAATGTGAGTGTTTCTGCTTTGTTCTTTCTGAGAATCTTAGAATTGTAGAACTATTATGGTGGGTTCGCAATCAAGTCTATACCAGGTCAAGAGGATTTATCCTGTCAGCCTCAGCTCCTTGATCCATTCACACAGTCTTGCAAATTATTCATTATCAACTGTCTATCCAACTCATGTTTGATCCATTATGATTAAAGCAGTGAATTTCAGATCATAAATATTCACTGTGTAAAAATAGCATTTTGCCACATCCTCTATTGAACCCAGTCCTTAAACAACCTGATAAATCATCTATGTTATCCCACTTTCTCATCCACTCCCTACATAGAGAAACATTTCCAAAGGCCAATTAACCTACACACTTGGATCCAAATCCAAAACTAATAATATTAGGAATGTCAGAGGGCTGCGCTAATCTAACGATATTTCAAAGACGCTTCCTTGACTACGGTTTAATAACTGCGAAAAAACATACTTAAATTCTGGAGAAAGATAACAGTCCCCACAGTGAAGATGTGGATCACAGAAATGACCGAGACACTACATCTAGAAAAAATAAGGTTCGTCTTGACTGACAAACCAGATCAATTTTCAGAAATATGGTCTTTTATTGAATTTCTTCAACAACACAATGGTTGAACACAAACTCAAAACCGATGGGAGGGCTGGGTGAGCGGGAGTACGGAAGGGTAATTGGATATATCTCCGCTTCTTTTTCACTTTTTCTAGTTCTGTTTTTTTTCTTTTGCTTTTTTTTATCTTTTCTTTTTTCTTTCCTTTTTTCCCTTTTTTTTCCTATCTAGTTAATAGTTTATAAAATGTTAAAATTGAAGCTGTACGAAAATTGTACAACTGCTATGTCGATCATTTTTTTTGTACAATTGCTTCTAACAAAAATATATATTTTTTAATTAAAACAAAAATATACCTACACACTCACATGCCTTAGGGTGTGGGATGAAACCAGAGCACCCCGAATAAACCAGCACACCCAGAGGTAACCCACGCAGTCACATGGAGAATGTGCAAACTCCACACGGTCATGTTCAAACCTGGGTCTCAGGCACTACAAGACAGTGGCTGCGTAGATTAGTCTCAAAGATGGGGATATTGGCCTAGGAGATAAAGCTAACATTTAATTGCTTATCCTGCTACTGGATTTGAAGGTTGTTGCAGAGGCAGTGTTGACTGTATTCTGCAGTGTTTCGAAGTCTGTAAATTGCCTTTACTTGTGATGTATAAACTAGGGCAGAGCTCACTGCTGCTTGGTAAATGGTAGGCTTGGTACTGGGTTTGTGATCTCACTTATTTACGAATTGTATTAATCCAGCAACCATGACAATATTCACACAATTTAAAAGAATTTTATTCTTCTTGCTTGGCTGGAAATATCCTAAGGTCAACGTACATGAAGAGAGGGGCAGGCTGTGAGGAAGGGAGTTCCTAATCAGCCACTGTAGCTTTGCCAGAAACAATGAGTTGTTGACTAAGTGGAATTAATAAAAATATTCTACTGAATTTTGGCAGGCAATCAAAGGATCGTCTAATTAAATCTGTCCAACAGCAGCAGTGATTAATTTAAACCTCAATATTCCTGCATAAAAGAAACCCTGATCCTTTATCATTCCTGACTAAATAAAAACAACGGCAAATTTGAGAGAGCAGGAAATATTTGTTAATTGCACATTATTGAAAGGAATAGGTTGCTAGCAACCTGGAAAGTTTAAAAACTGAAACCAATTAGTGAAAAATGCTCAGAAACTGGAGCATTATTGATTACGCTTTAGTGGAACAATAACGATGAGTCTCCTTTAGAAATCAATTTTCTCATAGTAATGTAAATATTTCAAGAACACAGCATGTGGTGACACAATTAAATGATTGCACATATCCAAGCCAAAACAAATCTTAACTAAGGTCACTTTGGCCTGGTTCCACTAATTATCAGTAATAATGATATAGGTTGGAGATATATAAAGCTATTTTTAAAAACATCAACGCTACAACACATTAGAATTCAAACATAAAACTTACAGTTGTTTGCCTTTACCTACAAAACTGTACCACAAACTTACAAATAAACTAAATTACATATGGAACTCAGTTGATTAGTTAAGAAATTCTCATTAACTTGGAAGTTATAATGTTAAAATATATGACATACAGAACTGTGATTCTCATTAACTCCAATGCCACAGCTGTAGGGCATATTGACATAGCTTCTGTGTTCAAATATTAGAACAATATTATAGTTGTTTAATCTCTAATCTGGATATATCTGCACAGCACCCAACAAAACATATTGTAGCCACACTCGCTGCCTGCTCCATCATGTAATCTAATTCTGGTATTAAGCCTAATATTACAGTCTTATGGGTGGTACAGTGGTGCGGCTGGTAGAGCTCCTGCCTTAGATCGCCAGGGACCCAGGTTCGATCCTGACCTCAGGTACTGTCTGGGTGGAGTTTGCAAATTCTCCCTGTGACTGAGTGGGTTTCCTCCGGGTCACAGGTTTCCTCCCATATCTCAGACATGCGGGTTTGTAGGTCAATTGGCTTCTGTAAATTGTCCCTGGTGTGCAGGGAGACGAGAACATGGGATAACATAGAACTAGTATGAATAGGTGATCATGGTTGCCATGGACCGTCGGTCGAAGGACCTGTTTACATACTGCATCACTAAACTAAAACTGAAAACTTGCATTTGAAAGTTAAATCTTTCATTGCACATATGCTAAATACATTTGAAGCAAAGTCACTGGAGGTAAGATAAGCTCACCAAAGTTCCATAAACAGCAATGGCCAGTTAATCCATTTAATAGCAATGATTCAGTGATTTGAGATCGCCCAGTTATTCCTTAATATTATCGGATCTCCTAGGTTTTCTGTAAGCAGAGTCCAAACTTAATATCTCATCCCAAGAACAATTTGAAAAATGTAGTGTTCTCATAGTATAACACTGATGTACCAATTTAAATTGTACCCTGGAACCTCACCAACAATAGTGAGTCTAGGGTAGTGGGGAAGATGCTCGAGTCGATTGTTAAAGATGTTATAGCAGCGCATTTTGAAAGCAGTGACAGGATCCATCAAAGTCAGCATGGATTTATGAAGGGGAATTCATGCTTGACTAATCTTATGGAATTTTTTGAGGATGTGACAAGTAGAATGGATAAGGGAGAGCCAGTGGGTGTGGTGTATCTGGACTTTCAAAAAGCCTTTAACAATGTCCCATACAAGAGATTAGTGTGCAAAATTAGAGCACATGGTATTGGAGGCAGGGTATTGTCATGGATAGAGAACTGGTTGGCAGGCAGGAAGCAAAAAGTAGGAATGAACGGGTCCTTTTCAGAATGGCAGGCAGTGACCGTGACAATGCTGGGACCCCAGTTATTTACAATATATAATAACGATTTAGACGAGGGAATTAAATGTGACATCTCCAAGTTTGCAGATGACAAAAAGCAGTATGAGCTGTGATGAGGATGCTATGAGGCTACAGGGTGACTTGGATAGGTTGGGTGAGTGGACAGATGCATGGCAGATGCAGTATAATGTGGATAAACGCGAGGTTATCCACTTTGATGGCAAGAGCTGGAAGGTTTGTAGACACAAAATGCTGGAGTAACTCAGCAGGACAGGCAGCATTGCTGGAGAGAAGGAATGAATGAATGAATGCATGAATTAATGAATGTACAGCAGGCAGTGAAGAAAGCTAATGTCATGTTGGCCTTCATTACAAGAGGATATGAGTTGAGGAGCAAGGTGGTCCAAGTTGTACAGGGCTCTGGTGGGAATTTTGGTTTCCTAATTTGAGGAAGGACATTGTTGCTATTGAGTGAGTGCAGCGTAGGTTCACCAGGTTAATTCCTGGGATTGCGGACTGATACATGATGAAAGAATGGGTCGACTGGGCTTGTATTCACTGGCATTAAGAAAGATGAGAGGGGATCTTATAGAAACATATACAATTCTTAGGGGATTGGACAGGCTAGATGCAGGGAAAATGTTCCCAATGTTGGGGGAGTCCAGAACCAGGGGGGTCACCGTTTAAGATTAAGGGGTCGGCCATTTAGGACTGAGATGAGTAAAAACTTCTTCACCCAGAGAGCTGTGAATCTGTTCCATTCTCTGCCACAGAAGGCAGTGGAGGCCAATTCACTGGATGTTTTCAAGAGAGAGTTAGATTTATCTCTGAGGGCTAAAGGAATCAAGCGATATGGGGAAAAAGCAGGAACAGGGCTATTGATTTTAGATGATCAGCCATGATCATATTGAATGGTGGTGCTGGCTCGAAGGGCTGAATGGCCTACTCCTGCACCTATTTTTCTATGTTTCTATGTACCTATAGTTTGATATACACAACTGCTTTCCTGTCTGGTGCTTCTACAATTGATGTTATACCTAAACATTAAACAAAAAAAATCAATACAACTTCACACCATGCAATATCTCACATACTAATGATTTGGATGAGGGAATTGAATGCAACATCTCCAAGTTTGCGGATGACACGAAGCTGGGGGGCAGTTTTAGCTGTGAGGCTATCCACTTTGGTGGCAAAAACAGGAAAGCTGACTATTATCTAAATGGTGGCCGATTAGGAAAAGGGGAGATGCAACGAGACCTGGGTGGCATGGTACACCAGTCATTGAAAGTAGGCATGTAGGTGCAGCAGGCAGTAAAGAAAGCGAATGGTATATTAGCATTCAGTAAGGATAATAGGAGGGGAGGTTCTATGCAACAGGGTCTTGGAGAGACCACAGTGGAGTATCCGTACAGTTTGGGTGGCAAAAGGGAGTACAGGAAAGCTGACTATTATCTAAATGGTGGCCGATTAGGAAAAGGGGAGATGCAACGAGACCTGGGTACACCAGTCATTGAAAGTAGGCATACAGGTGCAGCAGGCAGTAAAGAAAGCGAATGGTATATTAGCATTCATAGCAGAAGGATTTGAGTATAGGAGCAGGGGGGTTCTACTGCAGTTGTACAGGGTCTTGGAGAGACCACAGCTGCACAGAGTATTTATACGTACAGTTTTGGTTATTCTCCTAATCTTTCCCAGGAAAAACAACAACTACATTCTTGCCAATGTAGATAATAGCCAGGAGAAGTACAGAGAAGGTCTTTAGACACCCTTAGACTGCCCCGATTCCTGGGATGTCAATATTGGCTTTCATATGAAAGAAAGAGACTGGATAGAAGGCATCGGCTGATTTTACTCGCGCGACTAGAATTTAGGAGATTGAGGGGGGACTCTTTGTATCTTACAGAAACGTTCTACAAAATTTTACTTAAGAGATTGGAATGATATTATGCTAGATCAAATAAGCAAGAAGATTGTTCCCGAATGGGCAAGAATGGCCAAATTGTGGAAGTCCAGGACAAGGGTTAATGTTTTTGTCACAGTTTAAGGATAAAAGGAGAAATCTTTTAGGACCGAGCAGATGCTGGTTAAACCGAGAGAAAAAAATGGGTGATTTTTCACAAGAGGTCTCACCCCAAGTGGTGAATCTCCTGGCTCGCTGAATTACTCCAGCATTTTGCCACAGAATGTAGTGAGAGGCCAGTATCATTGGCTCTAAGTATTTAAGAAGGAGTGGTGGAGATGTGACCCTTGTGGCTAGAGGGATCAAGGGGTATGGAGAGAAGGCAAAGTACGGGAAGATAACTGAGTTGGGCTAGTGATCAGCCATGATCATATCATGAATCCATGCGGTGCAGGTGTCGAAGGGCCGAATGGCCTACTCCTGCACCAATTTGTAGCTCCAGGTTTCTATACCAAATGGGCAACTACTGAATAATCAACAAGACAACCATAAAAGTATCATAATTTTCAATGCACAGGAATAATATGGCCAGGTTTTAGCTTTATAATGCAACCCTTGGATTTTCTGCAGTCCCATTTCTTACTTCCATTCTTCATTTAACACACTTTTTTCCTAGTCAAAATCTTTTTTTCTGTAACCCCTGCTTTTTCAGAGAACAACAATCTAAACTGCATTTCTCCACTGGAACTTCTCAGACAATGTGGAGTAACTCTTGATAATAGCCACTCATTGCTTGAGAAGACCCAGTTGAAACATTCACTGTTCTTTCCCGCCCTCCCACCGCCCCCACATCAGTCTGAAGAAGGGTCTCGACCCAAAACGTTCACTTCATGTGCCAAGAGCTCTTTAGGCAATCACCTTAAAAGCTCTCTTCAGTTTAAGTCTATCTGCTACTACTACAACATTATATAAAGTACACACTGCCCAAATTGCAGATAACATATTTAAATTTTACATCGCTATTAGTGTCCACCTACTTTGAAATAGGCACCCATGAGAGTTTTGGATATATTTTGTCAGTTTAGCTGTTGCCCAACAATCTTGCATTTCTCTGTATTTACAAGGTAATTTTACAACAAAAAGTCCCATTTACGTTCTGAATAGTCTGTCCAATGCAGACTGGAGAAATTAATGCCTGAAGGCATTCTAATAAACCTTGGCTGAACTTTTTCTAAAGGGCCTGTCCAACTTACGCGACTTTCAACGTTGAAAATTCAGCGGCGACCAGAAAGACGTTACGACTCTTTGTACTTAGTTCTGGTGGCTATCAAACAGAATTCTATTATACAAAACGCCTTTTACAGTGTAATATTAATCAATACTGAGCCATTGCATTCTATGAATGATATTATGCTATATCAAATAAGCTAAAGTACCAATCAATAAACTGTTCCAATTTCCTGAAATGGTAACAATGGCAAAAAGCATCTTAATTTTTATTATTAACACACTGTTTATAATTAGTTCCAAAAAATAATTGTGTTTTAATTAAAGTATATTGTAGCAAACTGTACAATGAATGAAAAAACACGCTGTCAAAAGCCACAGTATTTTCTACACTCCACAAATGATTCCTGATGCCTCGCTTCTAAGACAAACATATTGGCAATAATAGTTCTCTTTTTTTTTGCACTAACAGTGCACAATTTTAGCTCAGCTGCTTTTCACCATGTCGATATAGAAAATGATTTTTCGATAAAGTTATGCATGCTCTGCAATGATAATCATAAATTTAAATTAAAAGCGAATATGTAAGTTTGAAAGGTTGTCTCAGTTATCTTTAACATCCTGCTGATGAAAGACTATTCTCTTTTGTCACTATTCAGTAAAATTAATTTAAAAAATCACCTGTCAGAGCGTACTTATTTCATTGAACTTATTTTAAGACAATGTCTCGTTAATTATTAACAACATATTACAAAATGTTAATTGTGCTCCAAAGAAAGACTAAAGATTGGTTAACTTATTTTTCCACTCTTCATTTGGTCATTTGATACACATACCATCAATGACTAATTATGGTTACATTCATTTTTTTGAAAAAGGTCAAAGGAAATTGAACAAGTTTTAAATAGATGGGTATTATCAATGCCATTTGGTAAATGCAATAAATGGTGAGACGTTTATTCCTGAATAGTACAAATGATGCAGAATGTAACAAAATTAGAAACTTTGCATTGTTCCCTAATCCTCATTAGTTAATTTGCTAATGTTTATTGTCCTTTAAGTCTTCAAGGCAATAATTAAGAAGTGTTATTGTAAATGAGGTGATCTAACTTGCACACAATTCTTCCTCTCAGTCTGCAAAATAGCACATTTGCCAAGAGCTTCTAATTGTTAAACTTATTTGCTGAATCTACTGATGTTTGCAAGTTAAAGAAGAAAGTAAAACAGTCTACTGCAGCCACCACACACGCTCTTTGAACTAAATCACCGAAAAGGAAAGGAAATATGTATGCAACTCCCAATTTGCAATAAGAAGTCATGATAGGCTAATCAAACTAACAACTCACCATTATATTTCATTAAAATCTTTATCTGTACATTCACATGACAGTGACATTGTTGCTAAGTACTTCATCTTTACAGGAGACCTGGAATAGTTCATACAAATAATGAAAAACTTCTGATTTAAAAAAATAATCCTTGGACTGCAGAGATTTGGATTCTAATTACTTGCAGTGCTTGTCTATTGTTGAAAGAAACAAAGGAACATTTTATAAGATAAAGAGGTCCAAGATACTGGATGTACGAAAATGTTAATTTAAATGCAAGGCAAGGAAGGGCCAAAGTCATCCAGGAATGCATCAACCTGCTGATCAAAGGAACTAGTATCAATGTGAAAATAATTGCTGTTCCCACCAGACCACTATTTGACAAAGATCAACTCAGCCGCTTCCAAACAATTATGCTCTTGGGGAGTATCAAGTGATGTCACTGATTGACCTCACAATCACTGCTCATTGATAATAAAAGTGAAAAGACACACTTCAAGATTAAATTAGCTTAAATAACAGAAAATTATGCTAATTATGATGCTTATACACAACGAGAATCAGCAGCTTAAAATCTATTACAGAGTAAATGATAAATTCAGCAACAATATATGGGACAGCTATCGATTCATTCAAATTGTAAACCGGTAATCTATATATCTATATCTACATTACTAAAACTCTGTTCTTGACTGGTTTTGGCTTTCTGTGCTGCGGTTTCCGAGAGAACGCCGCCACCTACGGCCGTCATTTTTGGCCACCTCGCTCAGAGCCCCCCTCCGCCGCATGTGTGCCGAGGATTTTTCCCATCGATGAAATTGACAGAGATATTAATGTTTTTACAACATTCCCCATTCTCTCTGCTGTCCCCGCTGGAGGGAGGGGGAGTGACTATAAAACCAGGAAGTGGTGTGCCTCAATCAGTCTCTGCAAGTGGTGTGCCTCAATCAGTCTCTGCAAGTGGTGTGTACGCAAAAAAGCTGGAGAAGCTCAGCGGGTGCAGCAGCATCTATGGAGCGAAGGAAATAGGCAACGTTTCGGGCCGAAACTCTTCTTCTTCAGAAGAAATCTTTCTGAAGAAGGGTTTTGGCCCGAAACGTTGCCTATTTCCTTCGCTCCATAGATGCTGCTGCACCCGCTGAGTTTCTCCAGCTTTTTTGTGTACCTTCGATTCTCCAGCATCTACAGTTCCTTCTTAAACTCTGCAAATGGTGTGCCTCAATCAGAGCTTTGAATGACACTGACAAATGTCTACAGCACTGTGAGTACCCTTAATTTGGTTTGAAAATGAAAATATGGTTAGAGGTAAAAAAAAAAAAAGCACTGCCTGCAAATGGTTGTTTGGGTTTGGGTTGAAGTAAAAAGGCACTCTCTCCCCCCCCCCCCCCCCCCCTCCCCCCCCATCCCCACCCTCCCCCCCCCCCCCCCCCCTCTTCCCCCCCCCCCCTCCTCCCCCCCCCCCCCCCCCCCCCCCCCCCCCCCTCCCCCCCCCCTCCCCCCCCCCTCCCCCCCATCCCCTCACCCCCCCCCCCCCACTCCCCCCACCCTCCCCCTCCCCCCCCCCCCCCCACCTCCTCTCCCCCCTCCTCCTCTCCTCCCCCCCACACAACCGCACGTTGGGGGAGAACAGACCCAACGGGTCTGCACTTGGTCTAGTATCTTCTATATATTACTAAAAGTCTCGCCTTGTTTGGACGTCTGTCTGTCCGCGCGTGCGTGCGAGTGAACTCAAGGAACTACGCCAAAACGGTACACAATAGCACAACCACCTTACACAGAATGATACACAATGCCACGCTACCTTACTCACCATTGGTTGTTTGTATCAAGTTTTGTTCAGATTAATGTTATATTTCAAAAGTTGTCACATTTTCAAGTTTACTAAATTCACTTTGATAATCATTTCAACACTTCAGTGCTGGCAGTTGCAGCTTTGACGTCACAATGGGATCTCACAGTCCTCCATCTAACATTTGCGACAATGTTGCCATCATAGACCACTTAGTCCTGGTCCTGGCAGCAAGGTATTGAACAGGAGAGGGAGGGGCCAGGGGAAGTGGAATTTGAATTGGAAGTGCTGGGGGAGGCAGGGGAAGCGCAAATGGATTTTTTGTTTAAAGTCCAGTGCTGGGGGAGGCAGGTGAGTGGTGGAATCTAACATAGGGGAACGGGTTGCATTGGGGGAGCAGGCAACCCATCGGGGCTATGGGTGAGTGATTGAATATTGCGTTGGGGGAACGGGATGCGTTGGGGGAACGGGATGCGTTGGAGGAACGGGATGCATTGGGGGAAAAGGGTTGGGGCAACGGGTGAGTGGTGGATTGCGTTGGGGAAACAGTGCCCAACGGGTCCCACTTGGGGCTATGGTAGATAGATAGATAGATAGAATAGATAGATAGCGTAGAAGATAGTAGATATATATAGATAGATAGATATAGATATAGATATAGATATATATTTCTTCTATACATAACTAAAATCTGATCTTGATATCTTCCGGTTTTGCGGTCTTTCTATTTACGCAAAAATGGTTCGCGATGGTGTGTGGGCTGGGGGAGGAGCGGAGGGGTGTGGGGGTAGGGAGGAAGGGAGCTCAGAGAAAAGACGGGGAAAGAGCCATGGAGGAGAGTGCGGTATCACGGGAAGGAGGGCAGGAGCCAGCGAGGGGTGCCAGTGGTGAAGGGGTTGGCGGTGCGATGGGGATTCACAGTGGGCACTGGTTGCTGGCCGCTTCACTGGCCGCTGGTCATTCTCCTCCACCGCGATCAGTCTCCGCTTTCCGTTTGGCGACATCGGCGCCGTCTCAGACGCCACGCAGGGTTGGGCCGGGCAGGGTTGCAGACCTCCGCTGGCCATCCAGAGCCTCCCGCAGCTGCAGTAAAGACGCGATGGCGCAGGAAGGAGAGGACCATCCCGCGGAGTGATAGTAGAAGGGACCAATCCGCATGGTGCTGAATGGCAGGAGAGGCAATCGATCTGCGCACGTGCGGTTTTTAAGATTTTTAAACCGCGATAACTCTTACCAGCTTCCACCGATCGGAGCAAAACTTGTTGCAATCACAGTACAGGAGAAGGGTGAGTAGGCTGACGAAAAATCGTAGCGCTATTGCGTACCATTGTTGTGCAAATAGAATGACCACCAAACCGGAAGATAACAAGATCAGAGTTTTAGTTATCTATAGATAATATAGACATGCTTTCATCGGTCCATCCATATTTGTTATTTTATAAATATGAGCCAAATATATCTTTGAAATGCACTCAATGTCCCAACTTACTTTTTCAAACCTTTTTGGAGGGTATGGCAACGAGGGAAAGCTCCAAAATCATGATACATTTACCAAGGGTAGTGTTAAGGGCCTGCCCATAGAACCAGGTTTGAACATTACCTCAAAAGATTATGGAAATTCAAGCTTTGTTGAACTAAATTTTCATTTAAAATGCCACAACATTTTGCACTAGTCGTGCCAACATTGAAAGACATGGCCAGAAAAACAGTGGGAATGGAGTGAAACTAATGGGACGGGCGTCTGGTCCAAATGCCGGTGCTTATTGCCAACCCTCGCTCCCAAACGTCATACTGACCAACACCGACATCTATAATTGACAGTAGTATCTTCTGCCCTGCCAACAACAGCTGTGACTGCTTCGCTCTGCTCTGGATGATATTTAATGGAGTGTGAAAATTCAGAGCCCTTCCTACTCCCAAGCTGGGAAACTCGGCCTGTAAACCTGGCATAATTTCAGCAACCTTCTTTCAATCGATTGCACAGCATCAACAGCATACATAGTAAGCAGGTAAGTCTTTGGAATTAAGTCAGTTTTAAATCACTTTAGGTGGGTAAATGTAGTTTTTAGTGCTTTGCATTGAAAAATATTCACCAGCAATATTTCAAATTTATTCGCAAGCACTCTTTAATGCTGACATTTCCGATAGTCAGTAAATGGAACTTCACTGGCTATTAGAGCAGTTCTATGAGCAGATAAGGCTGTCTGTGCAGAGAATGCACTGATGCTTCACTGAGCCACATCAAATTGCTGGGAGCCAACATTTCAGCGGGAAAACACACTGCAAGCCAAGTTAGAATCACCAGCGTAACCCAGAGGAAGACAGCCTGACATTTCTGGGCAACAAAAGATCTGGCTCAATGGGTTAAATATAGATTTTGCCATCCACAGCAAAGTTCAGCTTAACAGCAGTTACATTCGAGTCTTTGCAAATAGTGCACAGCAAAGTGATGCAGACAATCATGAAATCAGATACCATTTTTTTAACTTCTTTTTTGAAATAATCACAGAAACACATTGATTCTGTCTATTTTCCAGAATGCCCATGAGACTTGGTGTTCAAAGTTACAGTTTGGATCTGTGGAACAGATCTGTACATTTGGTCATTGCAAAGAAAAACATGTCAGTGCAAAAAAGAAACGTGGTGAATGTCTTACACATATCCCGGTTCACAAATGTAGGCTGCACTGAGAGAATGCATGAGCTTTTTAATGGACAAGAGTTTCTGAACTAATGTTACAACAGAGAATGTGAAACCTAAGAACATTGAATGTGGCTAAAATTAATTTAATGAAGCTAAAGTCAAAATATCAACAGTCTGTAAATCGTGTAAATAATGATGTTTCATCTCACTGGTACTCAAGAGTATAATTCATGTCAGCTACATTCACAGCAACAGGCAGTAAACCTGGAGCTTTAATTCTCGCGTCCACCAAATATAAGTGCACATGTCAAGATATAGTCTGAAGAAGGGTTTGGGCCCGAAACGTTGCCTTTTTCCTTCACTCCATAAATGCTGCTGCACCCGCTGAGCTTCTCCAGCTTTTTTGTGTACCTTATAGTTTTATGTAGTTTGAAGAACAGTCCTGATCCAAACGTCACATATCCATGTTATTCCAGAGATGCTACCTGACCCTGAGTTATTCTAGCACTTTGTGTCTTTCAAGATATAGTTTATCAAGTCATCAACAAAAAATAAGTTGAAAGACAGGAACACAACTTACTACCACAAAGTTAGTTAGCATCTGGATTTTATAATGCTTGCACGTCTGTATATGATTCAACGAAACTCAATTCCTACTAGATTTAACATAAATAAATAAATACCCTGATGAGCACAATTTTGCCCTGAAGCAACATTTTATATCAATATAAAATGTTGCCTGCAAAATAATTCCAGTGTGGTTACAATTTATTGCCTTGAGGTATTAGTGAATGCCACAACCACACAATCCAACCAGTGTTACATTAGTACTGACAAATACAAAATAAAAATCCAAATTTATAACCCATAGCAAATTATGAGCCGAGTCATATGACTAATCCAAGATTAGCTTCTTGACAAGTATATATTCAAGTTTGCTTTGATCAACTCCAATTCTTGGCAAAAGCATGTAATTAAAATTGGGTGACTGACATAACACATCCCTTATTAAAGGACTGCTGGAGAGTGGAGCAGCCCTAGTGAGTACTAGTAAAGACCATCCATTCTGCAGTGACACCCTTGGTTCTGCAGACAGGTGGAATCAAATGGAATACTATTCACCATCAATATAATGAGAATTAACACATTTCTATCTGTTTATGTTAATTTAATTAGTCTCCATTAATTATGCCGGTGGTATCAATCAACACACGAGTGAATTTGTTCCAAACAGTATTCATATTTAACAGGTGAAATGTCAACAGATTGTGAATATTGATGCACAAATTTGCAAAATTCTAAAATTATTAAAATTAATGGAACACAAAGAGCTACAAAAGATGGTTACACAAAAAAGCTGGAGAAACTCAGCGGGTGCAGCAGCATCTATGGAGCGAAGGAAATAGGCAACGTTTCGGGCCGAAACCCTTCTTCAGACTGAGCTACAAAAGATGTTCTACTGCAGTGCCCTCTAATGTGCACTTTCATGAAACTGAAGAGCATTGAAATAATACATTCTTACATTTCAGAATAAAGCTGACGGGAGAATTTAAGAATTAAAGACTAGATCGAGCTGACTCTTGATTATTCACTGTAATGGAGAACAGTGTCACCAAGGATAATACAGGTTGAACACCGATTTTCCGGCACCCTCGGTTCCAGAGCCTTTCTGGATTATCTGGATTATAGGTCACATGATAATGTAACAACAATACACCCCTGGCCTGTTAATTATACCCCTCCCGTGTCTCTGAAGCACCAACGAGTGCAGACCAGCATCGACGCCTAGTTTTAAAGATAAATGACACAAAGAGCTGATGTAACTGAATCAGTCTGAGGAAGGGTCCCGACGTTACCTATCTGCGTACTTCATAGATCCTGACCCACTGAATTACTCCAGCACTGTATGTCCTTTCGGTGGTTGCAGAAGGGCAGGTGCACCTTGCGAGTCGGATTGGGGTCAGAAATGAGGACTCAAAAAAGGCCGGGAGCCGGGGATGCTTCTGCAGGTCTGTTGTCATATCCGACAACTGTTATGAAGAGATGGTTAACAAGCTGCACGTCTAGCCACGTTGGTCCAGGGCTAACACGGCCTCTAGCCACGTTGTTCCAGGCCAACACTGGCTTTCTGCTCAGCAATGTGGAAAAATTACAATGCATCAATCAGGAGCTCACTGAAGCATTCTCCACTACTCTGCGTGCATTCAGCTCCAACATTGAAATAGCTCAAAGTCAATCAACGGCACAGGCAGCATCTCTGACGAGAAGGAATGGGTGACGTTTCGGGTCAAGACCCTTCTTTACCCATTCCTTCTCTCCAGAGATGCTGCCTGTCCAGCTGAGTTACTCCAGCCTTTTGTATCTATCTTCAATTTAAACCAGCATCTGCAGTTCTTTCTTACACACAGCTAAAAGTCACCTTGGTTGGAGGCCTAGGCACTAGCCCAAACAGCCTTGTGCTTGAACACCAGTGTACTGTAGCAGCAGTGTATACCATCTGCAAGATCCCGAAGGATTCTTTGTCTGCACTTCCCACACTTATAAACTCTCCTGCTTGGAAAGTTAAGGGAAGGAAGGCATGGAACACAATCAATATAAGATCCCTTCTGAATTGCAAACCATAATGACTCAAGAATATAGCCCTCTTCCTCCATTGTCACAGTCCAAATCCTGAAAGTCCCTATTCAAGATGACAAAGATTACAGCCCTTGAAGACAGCAGCTCACTCCATCCTCTCAAGGGCACTTCGAACAATCAATAAACTTTGGACGTGCCAGTAAAAGACAAGGATGTTAAATGAGTAATTATATTTTGAAAATGCCAGGATTTATTCAGGGATCGTGGCAATTGTTTGCTAAAAATATGGCAAGGAAACATCCATTAACATTCCACCCAATTGGTGGAATCAACTGGTGAAAATGCATGCACATTATGTATGAAATACACTATTCCTGGGAGGAGCCAAATTAGTCTTAAATCATTTAGTCTTCTTGAATGTATTGTAATTTTCAGATCTGCAGTAAATAAATCCTCAGGTTCACCAACGGCAGTGCTTCTTATAAATGACGCCCGGCACTCTGCCGAGGATAAGTATATCCTTGTTCCACAAACATCCATTCCTCAATTTATGGAAAGAATGCACTCCTGGAAAATGTTTCACAAACCAACATTTGATAAATCTAAAAGGCCACAGGGTCTGTCCCACTTAGGCGATTTTTCAGCGGACTGCGGGGACTGTCAAGTTCGTGGCACTCGCGTAAAAAAGCGGGAACTGGAACGGCGACTGTCAGAGTGGAACACACACACACTCACGCACACACACGCACGCATGTACACACACACACACGTACACACACACACACGCACACACACACACACGTACACACACACGTACACACACAAACACATCGCAAAGGCGGGGGGCAGGGAAAGCAGGGGAGCGCTGCCTGAAATACACACGGTACAAAGCCAAGGTGATACAGACACACACCACGATGAACAGGAAGGTTAAGACGGCTAGCACAGTGTACAGTAAGTCCTTTAAAAGAGGAGGGAGAAGGGGGGGAAGGGGGAGGAGAAGAGGGGGAAGAGGGGAGAAGAAGGGGGAGGAGAAGGGGGGAGAAGGGGGGTGGAAGAAGGGTGGAGGGAAGAAGGGGAGGGAAAAAGGGGGGTGAAGGAGTGGAGACACTTTTAAGAAGCCAGACAACTTTTAATAAGCCAGAGATAAGCAGCTATGAAGTTTGACGGGCATTTAACATTATCGGTCGGTTATCCTTGGTTCTGAAAACTCGCGTTTACATTTTCTTTCCCCCAACGAACCAATGAAAATGCCCGGTCAGGCAAAGGCGATTAACTAAAACTACCTACGACTACTTCGACTACCCCGACTACATGGCGACCCCACTACAACTGCGCCTACGACAACAGGATTATCGATTTTCTCCATGGCGACCAACATGTTGAAAAATTTGCGGCAACTGTACTGAGGCCACAATTAATTTCCAGAATGTGGGGAACTCCTCGCGACCATGAAGGAGACTCACCAGAGACCACCAGCGAACATGTGGTGACCATGTGGCAATCATGAGGCAAGCGCAGAGTCTCCTGCACTCGCCTGAAAGGTCATCAAAGTGGGACAGGCCCTTAAATGGAAAGTCTAAATACAATGTGTATTTTGGTAACGGATTATTTGTCATAGTAAAAAATATAGTAATAAATCAAAAACATATATCACAAGAGTCAATGGCATTGCGGAAAAAGTTCCTAAATGTAGCGTACATACATGGAGGAATGCCTGTGTCTGTAACTCCTGTGGTTTAAATGGTAATGGTATAAATCAATGCATACACAATATACTGCAATCTCAGCTAGACGCAAAATGCTGGAGTAACTCAGTGGGACAGGCCGGTTGAGTTATTCCAGCTCTTTGTGTCTATCTTCAGTGTAAATCAGCATCTGCAGTTCCTTCCACATACAGTTTACTGCAATCTCACCTGTGTTCTCTTTCTCAGAGATAAGCATGGGTGATAGCATACATTTTCAATCTCTTATTAATAAGATCCGAGGTTCACACCTGCATTTAAAGGACATAAATAATACGGGTGCCCCAGAAGAGTAAGACGACAAGCCTCAATGACTGCCGACCGGTGCCAGCAAACTCCGTGATGATGAAGTGATTTGCGAGGTTGGAAATGGCAATGGTTCTGTCTCCATTTGACCTGGATCCACTATAGTTTGCCTACTGCCACAAGAGATCCACAGGGGATGCAATCTTGTTGACTCTCCACTCTGGGCAGTAAGGTCACATATGTCACACTGTTATTGATCGACTACAGTTCAGCGTTCAACACCATCATTCACTCCAAACATCACCAAACTCAGAGGTGGAACAGTGGCACAATTGATAAAACCACTGTCTCAGAATATTAAATCCCCAGGTTCTGCCCTGACCTCGGGTACTGTCTGTGGATTTTACATGTTCTGCCTCTTGGTTTCCTCCGGGTGCTCCAGTTTCTGCCAATATCATTAAAGACACAACACCCTGGCCATGCTCAATTTTTGCTAATACCATCAAGATGAAGGTACAGAAAACTGTAACCACCAAGTTTAAGACTAGCTCCTTCCTAGCGACCATCAGGCTCTTGAATAGTACACAGTACTAATCTCAACAAGTATGTTCTTCTATGGACTGTGTCTTTCGTTGCACTCTTTTTTGCACTATTATGGTTATTCATTTTGCTTATTAAGGGCAGCACAGTAGCACAGCTGGTAGAGCTGCTGCCTAACAGCACCCGACACCCAGGTTTGATCATGACATAGGGTATTGTCCGTGTGGACTTTGAACACTTTCTTTGGGACCGCAAGGGTTTCCTCTGGGTGCCCCGGTCCCATATCCCAAAATCATGTGGGGTTGAAGGTTACGTGGCCTCTATAAATTGCTCCTAGTGTGTAGGGAGTAGATGTGAAAGTTGGATAACATAAAACAAGTCTGAATGGATGATCAATAGTTGCCGTGGGTAGACAAAAATTCTGGAGAAACTCAGCGGGTGAGGCTGCATCAATGGAGCGAAGGAAATTGGCGACGTTTCGGGTTGAGACCCTTCTTCAGTTGCCGTGGAGTTGGTGGGTAGCAGTGCCTGTTTCTATCCTGTATCTCTAAAACTAAAACTAAAAATTAATTAATTTCTGATTATTATATAATAAATTATGATATATTTTGCATTTACAGGCCTGTTAAGCTGCAGCAAGTAAGAATGTATTGTTCTGGTGTTGCTACATATGACAATTAAACACTCTTGATACTTGAAAATTACAATATATGTGTTATGGTTTAAAGTTGTCCCGGAGGTCACGTAAACTACAAACTAAAAGCAAAGTTCAAGAATAAAGAATTTACAGTAGTGCAACAAAAAAGGAATTGACTTCAACTTGTTCCCCAGATGTTGTCATAAGTGGAGATTATTTGTTAAACATCTTATAAATCTGGTGCAGAACAATGATAGACAACTACATCGGTTTCTTTACTTGAATTACTTGTGTTAAAATCAAAATTAATCCAAAACAGAATAAATCGTTCCTCTAGCCCTGAAACAGCATTTATCACAAATAGTACAACACACACATCCAACATCAACAGATAATTTGCAATGCCCTTTGATTTCAACAAAAAGGCAACTAGTAAATAAAACAGAAAATATGAAAGTTGCTGACAAAATGCATTTCACTTGCAGAAAACAACATGAAAAGTTGCTGGTATCAATTCAGTTCTGATGAAAGATTATTAACCAAATCTGTTTTTTTTTTAAAGTTTTAGACAGATAGAAACATAACCAATATAAAAAGTTAACAATTAACAATATCAACAAAAATTGAATAAAACTGTACGACGAGTTCAATCAACCGACTGAATTGAATGTATTTATCAAGCATACATCAGTGTTCTCAGGCATAAAGCTGAGCACCTGGTCCTGCTCTTTAAGTTTGCCACGGGCTCAGTGGTGAGCTGACTAACTGGAGTGCTGCCATCTGAATATCAGGATCTCTCAGATTCCCATGCTTTGATTGACTCACATGCTTGAAATGCCAACATATCTCACAGTTCCATTATAATTGCTGGCTATCACTCACCATAGTCTGACCTATTTTGGACAATGGATTTTTTATTCAGAACTTCATTCTTCCACAAACACAGAACAGACTGTAGTCTCAATTCACAAACCACCCTGTAGATAACCTCAGATGTATTAAATAATTTATACATTTTAATTACCACAATAATTAATCTAAACGTTATGTCACTTAAAGTCTGTTATAGCCTTCACCTCCTAACCTATGGGCATATTACATAGAAACCCTATAATGTCAGGCTACAGGGAAAGTGCTGGGCTGGCTTGCACAGACTTAACCATTTTCAGTCACATAATTACACCATCCTAGAAATAAAAAAATAAACTAGCCAGAAATGGATTCTATGTGAAGTCCACTGTTTCTGATGAAAAGATTTGGCAATAATGTTTGGAACCATGCTCATCTCATTGCAAGGAAAATGGGAATTTTCTTTAGAAAACAACATCAAAGATCAGAGTTGCTTTAAGTCTACTCACAAGTTAGACAAACAAGAAGTGTTCGGACTGCAAGGTCACAAAGTAGCTTCCATCTCTGATGTACCCTTGCGGAAACAGCTGGAAGAATGATCTCCGCTGGCACATAATACTGGATTGTGTAAGTCACCACGATCCCAAATGAGTAAAGGAGTTTCACCAGCTGGTATAGCCTAGAGGAAGGAATTAGGAACATGTCACCACAGCACAGCAGGGTTGAATGCAATTGGAATGTCATCAGATCCTAGCTGTTTTGCTGTTGTCATTTTGCAACAACAAAAAAATTAACCAAGGAAGCAAATTTATTGAACAGTTTCTGGATGAGCAAAAAATATTTCTTCAACAAACACCCCCCCCCCCCCTCCCATCTACAAACAAAAACTAATTAATCATTTTGCCACATCAAACGTAATCTTTCTTCTTGCCCAAACTTTTTATTCTTTATGCTTAAAGTGGAAAAAGAAAATAGAAACATAGAAACATAGAAAGTAGGTGCGAGAGCAGACCACCAGGTCCATCGAGCCCGCACCGCCATTCGCTCATGGCTGAACACTAAACAGACACACTTACCCACAAACAGTAGACACAAGACACAGAACACAAGACACTACCCTCCCCTTTATACCGCTATCACCCCTCTCCACCCCAAGAACCTCGTGATCTCCTGGGGGAGGCAAAAAAACGGATAAAAACCCAGGTCCAATTCGGGAAAAAAATCCGGGAAATTCCTCTCCGACCCCAATCTAGGCGATCGACACTTGTCCAGGAGATCACTCAGGTCTTACTATACTAACCATACCTAGGTCCATATCCCTGCCCTCTCCCCGTAGCCCCTTATCCCCTTGGCAGCTAAAAAACCATCTATTTTAGTCTTAAATATATTTAAAGTTTCTGCTTCCACTGCTCCCTGGGGCAGTGAATTCCATAAATTAACCACCCTCTGGGTGAAGAAGTTCTTCCTCATCTCAGTTTTAAAAGAGCCCCCCCCCCTTCTGCAACTATGTCCCCTAGTTCTAGTTTCCCCGATCATTGGGAACATCCTCGGGGCATCCACCCGATCAAGGCCCCTCACGATCTTATACGTTTCAATGAGATCGCCTCTCATTCTTCTAAACTCCAAAGAGTAGAGTTCCAGCCTACTTAACCTTTCCTCATATGTCAATCCCCTCATTGCAGGAATTAATCTTGGAAACCTTCACTGCACTGCCTCCAGGGCTAGTACATCCTTTCTTAAGTATGGACCCCAGAACTGTACACAGTATTCCAAATGTGGTCTCACTAATACTGTGTACAGCTGCAGCAAGACCTCCGTGTTTTTATACTCAATCCCCCTAGCAATAAAGGCCAAAACTCCATTGGCCTTCCTGATTGCTTGCTGCACCTGCATACTAACTTTCAGTGATTCATGTACTAATACCCCTAGATCCCTTTGCGTTGCATTACAACGCAGCTCCTCCTCATTTAGAAAATAACTTGCCCTATCATTTTTTTCCCAAAAATGCTGGAAATATTCAGATTCAGATTCAATTTAGATTCAATTTTAATTGTCATTGTCAGTGTACAGTACAGAGACAACGAAATGCATTCAGCAGGTCTTAAATAGCTTTATACACATCAGGCCATTGATTTTACATCAGAACTCCCCTACATTCCTCAACTGTCTGTTTTTTCTGTTCCTTTTTCTGCTGTCATTTCAGATTTTCAAACTGCAATATTTGTTGCTTTTAGGTTTTTAGAAATAGTTTGCACAGCAAAAAGAATCTCACTAATAATCTCACTGCTCTTCCCTCCAACTATCTTTCCACTCTCCTCCCCTGACATTCGATTCAAAGGCACCAGGCACCACGTCATGTTCCAGCACTACATCTCCATAACAGTTCCCGTCAGAGGATTGAAAATCTACAGGAACTGCAGATGCTGGTTTAAACCGAAGATAGACACAAAAAGCTGGAGTTAATCAGAGGGTCAGACAGCATTTCTGGAGAAAAGGAATGGGTGACTTTTTGGGTCTGAAGAAAGGTTTCGACCCGAAATGTCACCTATTCCTTTTCTCCAGAGATGCTGTGTGACCCTCAGCAGGACAGGCGCATCTCTGGAGAGAAGGAATGGGTGACGTTTCGGAGATGAAGAAGGGACTCGACACACGAAACATCACCTATTCCTTCTCTCCAGAGATGCTGCCTGTCCCGCTGAGTTACTCCAGCTTTTTGCGTCTACCTTCTCAAATTCCTAAGTAGACAAAAAATGCTGGAGAAACTCAGCGGGTGAGGCAGCATCTATGGGGAAAAGGAGTAGGTGACGTTTCAGGTCGAGACCCTTCTTCAGAATCAAATTCCTTCTCAAATTCCTATTTCCTTTGGGTCGGAATAAATCAATCAATTGGGAGGAGGAAATGCTGGGGGTCTTTTTCGAGCAGTAGCTTATTGTTCAGGCAAAGTCAAAACATGTTCACATTAGGATATACAGTATGCAAATGCAAATTAAATTCACCCTCTTTTTTTTATGTGCTCTGTTTTTCTTAAATTATCTGCTAAATGCGGTGATAGAGATAAAAACAGTTGGGGCATTCAATATGCTACCTTGTATTATAGTGAATGAAGGGCAGTGAATGAATGTGAGTGTGATGCAAATCTAGACAAAAATCACTAGATTTACTTCACATTGCCAGTTCAAATTCATCATGAGTTCAGTTTTACTTGTTATAGTTTACAAATCATCCTGTATTTCTTACAAACATCTACATCTGATGTAACAGGACTAATTAACATATACTGTATGCCAATTATACTGATTTTATTGTTACAGAGCATGGAAAGAGCCACTTTGACCCGACTTGCCCACACCAAAGATGCCCCATCCACTCTAGTCCCATCTGCCTGCATTTGGCCCATATCCCTCTAAACCTTTCATATCCAGGTACCTATCCAAACATCTTTTAAATGTTGTTATAGTACCTACCCCGACTACCGTAGTTGGTAGCTCATTCCAATATACTCACAACCCCCTTTGTGAAAAAGTTGCCCCTCAGCAAATCTTTCCCTTCTCACCTCAAACCTATGTCTTTAGGTTCTTGCTTCCCCTGTGCTGGGTAAACACTCTGTGTGTTCACCCTATGTATTCCCTTCATGACCATAACCTACAGTATGTTCCCTGGTTCCCGATTCCCCTACTCTAGGCAAGAGACTCTGTGCATTGACCCGATCTATTCCTCTCATGATTTTGTTCACCTCTATAAGATCACCGCTCATCCTCCTGCGCTCCAAGGAATGGAGTCCTAGCCTGCTCAAACTTTCCCTTAAGATCAGCCCCTCGAGTCCTGGCAACACCCTCGTAAATCTTCTCTGCACCCTTTCCAGCCTGACAACAGCGTGTTGTTCTATATAAACGTTTTCTGATTCCAGAAAGTTTTGCCAAGTGAAAAATTAGCAACCAGCTTATTTGGAGAGAATTTGCCCCTTTTAAAAATAATGATAGATGTTGCATTTGATCCAATCTACTTAACTGTGTTTATAATCTACTTTTAATACTAGTAGGCAAGAAAGCAAACATTTAAAAAATTGATGATTTTTATTAAATTCCCAATTCTTAAAACATAGGCGCGAAGAATGGTACAAATAATTGTGCATCTTATACTTTTCTACCCCCTAACATACCAATATTCTGCCGTGTTACTGCTCTCTGTGGAAGGATCAATAAAAATGTTAATTTTGCATTATCACGGTTGATTTTTTTACACTTTTAATTCTACAGTTTGAAGTTCTCATTATCCAGGAACTTTACATATTCCTCCTTAATGCATTCACATCAAAGGACAGAATCGTAAGCATTTCATAACTCCCAAAATGCAGTAATTTATAATTAGTTATATTATTTCCAAAGGACATACTAACCTTCGGTAGGACCCGAAGGACAAAAAATAAAGTTTCAAAATTATTGCTTAAATTGCAACAAAAGAAAAATTGAACATATAAACTTTTAATTTCACTCACTATATCGGAACCACATTCTTTGTTTTTGCAGAATCAAACAACCCGGCTCGCAAATTGATTTACAAAACACAGCTGAGTTTGATGTACAGGCCCAATTATTGGTGCTCCACTCCCTTTCCTGCTGGACATATACAAGAAGAGATGTATCAGCAGAGCAATCTCCATCATCAAAGACCCCTACCACCCATCGCATCACATATTCTCCATCCTGCCATCTGGGAAGAGGTACAGGAGCATTAGCTGCAAAACCAGCAGGATGCTCCTCAGCTTCTTCCCGCAGGCTAAAGACTGATAAACGGACTTTGCCCCCTGCCAAAGTATCGCGCACCAACCACCAACCTGGACACACTGCAGCAGAGCCACTGTCGTGCCGCTGCCGATCGGAACGCCTGTTGATGTTTAGTAGAGAGTAGAGTGTTGAATTTGTTCATGATATATGTATTTTTATTTCTATTTATTTTTTACTGCACACTGAATGGACACTGGTTGAGCAACGTTTTTTTGTTTCCTCTGGGTATGTTAGTACTCAGGAAAATGACAATAAAGATATACTATACTATACTACACTAAATTCCAGCTGTTACATATGAAACACATAGTGCTGGAGTAATTCGGTGGGTCAGGCAGCATCTGTGAAGGAAATGTCTCAGCGAATGTTTCAGGTCGGGAACATCTTCAGACTGATTATAGTAGGATGGGAGAAAGTTGGAAAGAGAGGTGAGGTCGGGACCAAGCTTGGCAAATGATAGATGGAGGCAGGTGAGAAGAGTTTGCTTGGCAGATGGGTGGAATAATTGACAAAGGCTGGGGATGAAAAGGAGACAACAGGGTGTCAGGATAAGGGGGCAGAGGAATGAAATGTAAAGCCAGGTGGAAGATGATGTTGGTGGAAGGTGATAGGGTTACAGGGTGGGTCAAGCCAAGTGTCCAATGCTTCATGTCCAATATTTAACAAGTACATCCAACCCAACCATACCTTCATTAAGTTCCTTTTTCAACCTCCACTGTTCATTGCTCCAATAGTGGTCAGGCTCTATCTCATGTTGACGCACTACAAACCAGCATCTCTCTTCTACCTTCCCCTCCTTTAAAGCCCCTCCCATGCAATTTGGTTATCTCTGTCCCATCCCCATTATCCCCACTCCAATTCACTCTCCCCACTGCTGTTTATGGCCTTCTTCTGCCCAGTTTCCAAAAACAATTTGGGATAATTATATATTTTAAGACTTGAGTTTTGCAGTCAATAACAAAAGCAATCAAGTGCTGCAGACCTCCAGAATAAAGCTGTCTTCAAAGACAGGCCACAGTTCCATATGGCTGGTGCTTTCTCCCTAGCCCAACAGACTTTTATTCATAGACTACAGTTCTGCTTTCAATACCATTATCGCAGACGCCAGCACCATAGTGGGCCGGTTGTCAAATTATCACAAGACAGAGTACAGGAAGAAGATTGAGAACCTCGTAACCTAGTGCCAAGACAAAAATATTTTCCTCAATAACAAGAGGACAAATGATCGACTTCAGGAAGCGAGGCGGTACACATTCATTGACGGTGTCAAAGTAGAGGTGGTCGAAAGCATCAAGTTCTTAGGAGTAAATATCGCCAGCAACTTGTCCTGGACTAGCCATATCAAAGGAATGGCCCAGAATGCACACCAATACCTCTACATCCTTAGACGGCATAGGAAGTACGTCCCTAACAACTCTCACCAACTTTTACAGATGCGCCGTAGAAAGCATTTTATCGGGATGCGTCAAAGCATGATTTGGGAACAGCTCCATCCAAGATCGCAAGAAATTGCTGAGAGTTGTGGACACAGCCTAGACTATTATGCAAACCAACCTCCCTTCCATTGCCTCTATTTACACTTCACACTATCTACACTTCACATGCAAAGATGGCGGCGCCTCGCGGCAGCGGTCTCTGCAGTCTGTCTGTCTTTTTTTTATTTTTGTCCTGTTGAGTGTATAGTTTGGTTGTAGTTTATATATTGTTTTTAGCTGTGTATATGTGGGGGGCGGGGGGTGGGACTTTTAAATCTCTTTCTTGTACGGGGAACCCGACCTTTTCCCTGTCGGGTCTCCGTTGTCGTTGGGACCTAGCACCGTAGAGCGGCCTCCAACCGGAACGACCTGGGGGCTCCAGTCGCAGAGCCTGCGGACTCACCATCGTGGAGCTGGCCGGCGTCGGAGCATGGAGAGCTGTGGTGGCGACCCGACTTCGGAGCTTCGGAGGCTTCAGCAGCAGGCCTGGTGGATGGTGACATCGGGAGCTCGCGGGTCCCTGGTGGGAGACCGCTTTTCGGAGCTCCCGCAACGGTAACTTCTCCCGCCCGAATTGCGGGGTTAAAAACGACCCAGACTGGGGCCTTACATCGCCCCGCGCGGCTTTAACGGCCGCTGGACTTGCCATCGCCTGCCAGGGGCTCCAACATCAAGACCCGGAGCAGGGCCTTATATCGCCCGGCGCAGCCTTAACGGCCGCGGGACTTGCCATCGCCCGCCGGGGGTTTTAACATCGGGAGAAGAATGGAAAACAGGGGAGAGACAATGACTTTGCCTTCCATCACAGTGAGGAGGAGATTCACTGTGATGGATGTTTGTGTAAATTGTGTTAATTGTGTGTCTTGGTTTTTTTTTTCCTTGTTGTATTACTGCAGAAACCAAATTTCATTTGAACCTCATTTGAGTTTCAAATGACAATAAACGGTTTGGTATTGTATTGTATTGCACTGACTTGGCAAAGCCATCAGCATAATCAAGAACATCTCACTCTGGTCACTCTCTTCTCCCCTCTCCCATCAGGCAAGGCATACAGAAATGTGAAATTGCAAACCTTCACCTTCAGAGGCAATTTCTTCCCAGCTGTTATCAGGTAACTGAACCATTCTTTCACCAAGTAGACAGTGGTCCTGACTTAACATCTACCTCATTGGAGACCTTCGGATTATATTTAATTGGACTTTATTAAAACTTTTTTGTCAATGATTAGTGAACTTGCACTAAACATTATTCCCTTTATCTTGTAACTGCACACTGTGGACAGCTTGATTGTAATCATCTACTGTATAATATTTTCACTGACTGGATAGCACACAACAAAATAGCACTCAGGTGAAGGGAGGTTGATGGGTGGAATAAAGATCAGTACCTTCACAAAGAATTATAGGAGGGGCCAAAATGTCTACATTTCAAAATAAATAATTTCAATGATGTCTCTGTCAAGAATTGTGCACAAACTCATGAATTTATTATCGTGCATCTAAAAAAGATATATGCTTTGCAGTCCATAAATGTATCCTTTACAATGTTTCCTAGATTTCTGCATTTATCTGCACAAGTATGGATGCCAGAAGTCATCGCTCTTGTAGAACTATGATAGCAATGAGCACTGACATTTTCTGAGCCAATTATGTTCCTGTTCACTCATGCAATTCTCACTCCATCAAGTGCATGTACATTAATGTGTCAGTTTAATTTAATCACAGTAAAAATCAGACTTTTGATATCCAACAGTCAATTTATTCTCTGCCTTTCTGACCTAGCAAAATAAAACACACTCTGGAACACAATTGTAAGAATAAGCTACTACAAATCATTCCAGTTCTAATATTGGAGATCTGACACAATTCCCTGAGAATAGAAACTAGATGCAGGAGGAGGCCATTCGGCCCTTCGAGCCAACACCGCCATTCATTGTGATCATGGCTGATCGTTCCCAATCAATAACCCGTGCCTTCTCCCCATATCTCTTGATGTTCAAATAAGAAGCAGCTCATAGATAAGGTTACAATATAAATCAATGAAGTAACTGCTTCATGCTCATACTATGAAGGCATGTTCTGAAATAACTGAGCACCTGCAAAATCTAATTAATCACATAAAATCTTTAACAACTAATCATTGCAAAGATACAATTACATCCTACTGTGAATACATACCAATATTATCAGGTTAGGTATAAACAAAAATAATTGTAAAAGGCATTAATTCACTAAATTGATGGGGTTGTGGATAATGAGGACGGCTGATAAATGATAAAGTGTGAAATAGATCAGTTGTAAGAATGGGTGGTAAAATGGCAAATGGAGTTTAATCCAGACAAGTCATCCAGTCTGAGGGTCATGGAGCACAGAAACAGACCCAACTTGTCCATGCCTCCTACCAGGAAACCCAATTTAAGCTAGTTCTATTTGCCTCCCGTTGTCTCTCAGGTTTCTCCTGTATGAAATCCTTCCCCTCTCAACTTAAACCTGTGCTCTTGAGTACTTGATTCCACTACCCCCTGGAAATAAATTACATGCATTCATACCATCTGTGTCCCGCATGATGTTATACACCTCGAGGATCACCGCTCAGTGTCCTACTCCAGTCAGCTCCAAGCCTGACTGACCTCTTCATGTAGATGTGGCCGCAAATCCAAACAACATTCTTCACTTCGCTCTTTGCAGCAATGGTATCTTTCCAATAACAGAATGCTCAAAACATAACACAATACTCCGAGTGCAGCCTCACCAACATCTTATACAACTGTAACATAACATAGCTTCTCCACTCAATTTGCCGACTGATGAAGGAACCCAATAATGCTACGTTCAGGGAGCAATGGACATGTACCCCAAGAACCTGGTGCTCTACTGTTCACAGTAAAGGTCCTGCACTGGTTTCACTTCCCAAAATGTAACTGCTCACACTTATGTGAATTGAACTCCATTTGACATTCCTCAACGCATTTGTCCAGCTGATCAAGATCCCGTAGTAAATCATGATAACCATCTTCGCTGTCTATGATACCACCTATTTCAGTGTCATTTGCAAACTTACTAATCATGTCTTGTACGTTATCATCCAAATCATTGATGTAAATGACAAACAGCAATGAGCCAGCACCAACTGGTGAGACACATCACCAGTCACAGCCCTCCAGACTGAGAATCAACCTTCCACCCAGGGGCGGATCTACTATGAAACTAATAAAGCTTACGCTTCAGGGCCCCCAATTCCAGAGGGGCCCCAGAAGTGACTTTAGTCCAGATATTTAAATTGAAATTCCAATTTTTTTGTTTTCCTAGAAATGAATCTGATTTTTCACCTCGACTAAACCCCCCGCCTCGACTAAACTTCGTCTCACACTTAAACCTCACCTCGACTAAACCTCCCACCTTACACATAATCCCCGCCTCGACTAATCCCCGCCTATCTCCCGCTCCCGTGGGGAGGGGCTGCGGCCGCCGTGGGTGGGAGGGCTCGATGTCGACGTCAGCGCGCGTGCGCTCCTCCCCTCCCACCGGCTCTCTTGGGCCCGCCCCCCAGTTGGAGCCGTTCTGCTCACGTGAGGCGCCGCCAATGGCCGGGGAGGCTATAAATAGTGGGAGCGGGAGGCGGCGATTAATTGAGGCGCGGATTAGGTGCGAGGTGGAGTTTAGTCGTGAGGTTGGAGGTTTAGTTAAATTGAAGTGGGGTTGTGGGGGCGGGGGGTGTGTGGGCAGCAGGGTGTGTGTGGGGTGGGCCAGTGAGCTTGGAGAAAAGAGAGAGGAAGAGCCATGGGGGAAAGGGGGGCATCACAGAGGAGGGGGAGAGGAGCCAGCGAGGGGGACCAAAGGGGTAGTGGCTGGAATTGGTGGTGCGATAGGGACTCACAGTGGGTGCTGGTCGCTGGTCATTCTCCTCCGCCAGGATCAGAGTCTCTGCATTCCATTTGGCGTCATCGTCGACATCTCTGACTGGGCTGGGTCTCCGACTGGGTTGGGTCTTCCACGCTGGGCTGAGCTGGGTCGGGTCTCCGACGCTGGGCCGCTGCTTGGGGTGGGGCTGCTGCTTGGGGTGAGGCTGCTGGTTGGTGCTGGGCTGCTGGTTAAGGCTGGGCTGCTTCGGGTCCCTCCGAAAGTCCGGTCGGAAACCTCCACCGGCCATCCTCAGCTCCAGTAAAGATGTGGACTGTCCCGGGGAGTGTCAGGGAAAGAGACTAATCCACAGAAGAGATCGATCTGCACACGTGCAGTTTTTAAGATTTTTAAACCTCGCTAGCTTTACGACATTCAACCAATCGGAATGAAACTAGGAGAACGGTGAGTGAACTGGCGAAAAATCATAGCGCTATCGCGAACCGTTTTGCGCAAATAGAAAGACCGCCAAACCAGAAGATAACAAGATCAGAGTTTTAGTTATGTATAGATATAAGACTATTAAGGGTTTGGACACACTAGAGGCAGGAAACATGTTTCCATTGCTGGGAGCGTCCAGAACCAGAGGCCACAGTTTAAGAATAAGGGGGAAGCATTTAGATCGGAGATGAGGAAATATTTTTTCACACAGAGAGATGTGAATCTGTGGAATTCTCTGCCTCAAAGGGCAGTGGAGGTCAATTCTCTGGAGGCTTTCAAGGGAGAGATAGAGCTCTTAAAGATAGCAGAGTCAAGGGATGTGAGGAGAAGGCAGGAATGGGGTACTGATTGTGGATGATCAGCCATGATCACAGTGAATGGCGGTGCTGGCTCGAAGGGCCGAATGGCCTACTCCCGCACCTATTGTCTATTTCATGAAATATATTTAGGGGGTTATTTTACTGCAATGTGTTAGAAAATTTCTAAGCTTCTGTTATGTAAACTACTCGCAGAAAGCTTGAGAATCACTTCCAATTTATTGAAAATGCAGGAACGTTACCCCCTGATCGCCCACCGGGGCGCTGCCCCTGGACCCCGCCGGGGGCCTAGCCAGCCTCCTGGACCCCCAGCCAATACTTCCTACTTTTTTTCTGCAAGGTGAATATCATGTTTAGTCCACATTGCTTAAAAATATGGGGTCTACTGTATGAGAAGGGGTTTTTAAAATAATAATAATAATAATAATATAGTGTAATTCATACAAAAAAATAGTTAAAATAAAAATTAAAAGCTTATTTAAGTATAATGTAGGCTAGCTGTAAATGAAAACACATTCAAATTAAGGATGTTTCATTATGAATATATTTATTATAAATAATTAAAAACACTATTAACATTTATGACAGAAATAAAAATGTGTGGTGATCTGTCTTGGAACAACCCCATTGAAGAAGATAAAAGTGGTTACCCAGACCTCAATGCTGGTTACATAACAGTTCAAGCTTCAGGGCCCCAAAAATGTAGGTCCGCCACTGCTTCCACCACCACCTTGCTTTCAACCAAAAGCCCATTCTGCATCCAGTCAGCTAGCTCTCCCTGAATCCCATGCGACATAGTCAGCCAAGGCAGTCTGTCATGCGGAACCTTAGCAAAGGCCTTGTCCATTTGAATTACATCTACAGCCGTGACCCTCATCAAACTCTTACTTACGTCTTCAAAAAAACTTTCTCCCATGCACAAAACCATGCTGACTATCCCAAACCAACCTCTTTATTTCCAAATGTGCTCATATCTTATCCATCACAATCATCTCCTCTCATCTATCTACCACAGATATTAAGCTACCAGGTTTATAGTTTTAACGTTTTTCTTTCAGCCTTTCTTAAAAAGCTACATTCAAGCGTGAGATGTTACATTTTGGGATGTCAAATGCAAGGATATAATACTAAGTAAATGCCAGGACCTTAAGGAAAATTAATATATATAGAGCAACCATGGAGTGCAACCCCATAGCTCCTGGTTTGAAGCAAAACTAACTGGATTGGATGGCAAAGAAATCCAATCCAATTTCTTTTGTATTACTGCCTTCATCAGAACTGTATTACTGCCTTCATCAGAAGAGCGGGGCTCGTGTTGTCGACCTCACCGTGGTGAGCCCTGTCATCTGACCACAGTCAGGCCAACGACAACAAACAGAGACAACAGCAGCACCGCAGCTTGGCGCCAACCCGGAGCATGCGACCTTTTTAGGGCGGGCACCTACGGATGTCGAACCGATGGCATCACTCTGCTGCAGACCTAAGGGCCTGTCCCACTTGCATGCGATTGCATGCGTTTGGCGCGAACAAACGGAAGCGGAGTTCGCGCTAAGTTCGCGCGTGACGTAATTTGCATCATACTTACCAATCAGCTGGGCAGGAGGTGGGTCGACTGAATTTGGGCGTCGGGCGGTGACGTCATCATGCAACACCACGCAGGGCGGTGACGCCATCGCGCAACGCCATCGCGCAACGCCACGCGCTAGGCGTACGCCGTCAAGACGCTGCGTACGACGTCAAGACGCTGCGCACACCCTCAAAACGCCTGCGGGCCGACAGGCCGTATATGCAGATGGAGTGTGTGTATATATATATATATATATATATATATACTCTACCTATGCCTTGTGATTTTATATACTTCTATCAGATTTCCCTCAGTCTGTTCCTATACTGTACTTTTCTATGTTTATCAATTCTCAGTTGCTGGATTAAAGGAGATAATTACAACTGGTGCTCAACAAAATTGAAAAATACAGCAGCCAGCACCTTAGAGCTGCTACATGACAGAACGTTGTATTGGTCCTATTCTCTATCCACATGTACAATGCCATGAACAGGATATCTAACGCTAATAAATGTTCGCATCCAAGTCTCATTCAACTCTGCACATGCATCTGCCCCAGTCTAGCTCAAAATGCCTCTCCAGCACATAATCGCATGCAGGCAATAAAAACATATTTTGTCCTTCTCCTCTCTGATTTGCCCGTTGTGGTCTACCAAATGAAGAAATTCATTATGAGCAGCACAGCAAACGATTCAATTCATAATTTCCACAATGGAAACACTCAATTATTTAGCTCCTTAGAGACACAGAGTGATACAGTGTGGAAACAGGCCCATCGATCAACAATGTCCCATCTACCCCAGTCCCACTTGCCTGCACTTGGTCCATATCCCTCCAAACCTGTCCTATCCATGTACCTGTCTGTTTCTTAAACAGTGGGATAGTCCCAGCCTCAACTACCTCCTCTGGCAGCTTGTTCCATACACCCACCATCCTTTGTGTGAAAATGTAACCCCTCGGATTCCTATTAAATCTTTTCCCCTTCACCTTGTACCCATGTCCTCTGGTCCTTGATTCTCCTATTCTGGGACACCAAGCACAACAGGAATTTGGAAAATGCACAATAAATTGTTAGATTTGGCACAATAATTTTATGGAATTCTTGCAGAAATTTTATTTGGTTAAGATATGTTCAGAACTCACAATAACTTGGAAAATATATTACCCTTGGTTGGCGTGAAAGCATGAACAACATGAATTTAAAGAAATGGAGGTAAACCTTGCTGAAACATCAAACAATGTAAATTTGAACAGAGACTTGGAGTTGAACAAATATAGAAACATAGAAAAATAGGTGCAGGAGTAGACCATTCCGCCCTTTGATCCAGCACCCCCAATTCAATATGATCGTGGTTGATCATCTAAAATCAGTACCCTCCTCCCTGTATGTCTTGATTCCTTTAGCCCCAAGTGCTACAGTGTTTGGGACAAAGACCCATCATTTATTTATTGCCTTTGTACTCCACAATTTGAGATTTGTAATAGAAAAAAAATCACATGTGGTTAAAGTGCACATTGTCAGATTCTATTAAAAGGTAATTTTATACATTTTGGTTTCACCATGTGGAAATTACAGCAGTGTTTATATATAGTCCCCCCATTTTAAGGCACCATGTTTGGGACACATGGCTTCACAGGTGTTTGTAATTGCTCAGGTTTTGTGCAGGACAAAGTCCACACCACTACATGCGCCCGTCCCGCGCTACCCACGCGTTACCCACACGCTAGCAGATCGCGTAAATGGCGTGCGAAAGACAGCCAAGTGGGACAGACCCTTAACTCTCTTGAGAACATCCAGTGAATTGGTCACCACTCCCTTATGTGGCAGAGAATTCCACAGATTCACAACTCTGGGTGAAGAAACTTTTCCTCATCACAGTCCGAAATGGCCTACCCCTTATTCTTAACCTGTGACCCCTGGTTCTGGACTCCCCCAGCATCGGGACATTTTTCCTGCATCTATCCTATCCAATCTTTTAAGAATTTTACATGTTTCTATAATATTCCCTCTCATCCTTCTAAATTCCAGTAAATATAAACCCAGTCGATTCATCTTTCATCATATGTCAGTCCCGCTTTCCCAAGAATTAACCTGGTGAACCTACGCTGCACTCCCTCAATAGCAATAATGTCCTTCCTCAAATTAGGCCAAAATTGCACACAATACTCCAGGTGTGGTCTCACCAAGGCCCTATACAACTGCAGTAGGGCCTCCTTGCTCCTGAACTCAAATTATCTCGCAATGATGGCCAACTGATTGGCTTTCCTCACTGCCTGTATGTACCTGCATGCTTACTTTCAGTGACTGATGTACAAGCACACCCAGTTCTCGTTACATCTCTTCTTCTCCTAATCTGAGATCATTCAGATAATAGTCTGCCTTCCTGTTCTTGCCACCAAAGTGGATAACCTCACATTTATCCACATTATACTGCAACTGCCATGCATCTGCCCACTCACCCAACCTATCCAAGTCACCCTTCATCTACAAGGCTCTTCAACTACTCCAGGACTTCCGTTTTCTAGGCCCCCATTCCCTCATCTTCACCATGGATGTCCAGTCACTCTTCACCTCCATCCCCCACCAGGAGGGTCTCAAAGCCCTCCGTTTCTTCCTCGACCGCAGAACCAACCAATCCCCGTCTACTGATACTCCCCTCCGCCTAGCGGAGCTGGTCCTTACCCTTAATAACTTTCTGTTTGACTCCTCCCATTTCCTCCAAATACAAGGCGTAGCTATGGGCACGTGCATGGGCCCCAGCTATGCCTGCCTCTTTTTGTAGGGTACGTCGAAAATGCTGTTTCCTTGTTCGAGGCATACTGTGGCCCTATCCCCGAACTCCATCTCCGTCACATCGACGACTGCATTGCTGCTACCTCCTGCACCCACACACAATTCACTGACTTCGTCCATTTCACCACTAACATCCATCCGGCACTCAAATACACCTGGACTATTTCCGACATATCCCTACCATTTCTTGACATAGAAACATAGAAACATAGAAATTTGGTGCAGGAGTAGGCCATTCGGCCCTTCGAGCCTGCACCGCCATTCAATATGATCATGGCTGATCATCCAACTCAGTATCCCGTACCTGCCTTCTCTCCATACCCCCTGATCCCCTTAGCCACAAGGGCCACATCTAACTCCCTCTTAAATATAGCCAATGAACTGGCCTCAACTACCCTCTGTGGCAGAGAGTTCCAGAGATTCACCACTCTCTGCGTGAAAAAAGTTCTTCTCATCTCGGTTTTAAAGGATTTCCCCTTTATCCTTAAGTTGTGACCCCTTGTCCTGGACTTCCCTAACATCGGGAACAATCTTCCTGCATCTAGCCTGTCCAACCCCTTAAGAATTTTGTAAGTTTCTATAAGGTTGACCTCACTATCTCCATCACAGATGATAGACTACTGACCAACATCCACTATAAACCCACTAACTCCCATGGCTATCTGGAATACATTTCTTCCCACCCTGCTTCCTGTAAGGACTCCATCCCCTACTCCCAATTCTTCTGTCTACGCCGCATCTGCACTCAGGACGAGGTGTTCCACACCAGGGCATCGGGGATATCCTCATTCATTAGGGAACGGGGGTTCCCCTCTTCCACTATAGATGAAGCTCTCACCAGGGTCTCCTCTATACCCGGTGACTCTGTTCACACTCCCCATCGCCCCATTCGTAACAAGGGCAGAGTCCCCCTTGTCCTCACCTTCCACCCTTCCAGCCATCACATACAACAAATAATCCTCCGACATTTCCGCCACCTCCAACACGATCCCACCACTTGCCACATCATCCCATCTCCTCCATTGTCTGCTTTCCACAGAGACTGCTCCCTCCGTAACTCCCTGGTTAATTCGGCCCTTCCCACCCAAACCACCCCCTCCCCGGGCACTTTCCCTTGCAGCCACAAGAAATGCTACACTTGTCGCTTTACCTCCCCCCTTGACCATTCAAGGACCCAAGCAGTCTTTCCAGGTGCAGCAGAGGTTCACCTGCACCTCCTCCAACCTCATCTATTGTATCCGCTGCTCTAGATGTCAGCTGCTCTACATTGGTGAGACTAAGCGTAAGCTTGGCGATTGCTTCGCCGAACACCTCAGCTCGCAATAACCAACCTGATCTCCCAGTGGCTCAACACTTCAACACCCCCTCCCATTCCGAAACCGACCTTTCTGTCCTGGGCCTCCTCCATGGCTAGAGTGAGGACCACACTAAATTGGAGGAGCAGCACCTCATATTTCGCTTGGGCAGTTCGCACCCCAGCTGTATAAACATTGACCTCCAATTTCAGGTAGTCCCTACTTTCTCCTCCCATTCTCAGGTCTCCCTCACCCCACTGGCTCCACCTCTTCCTTTCGTCTTCCTGCCCCCCCACCCTCACATCAGTCTGAAGAAGGGTTTCGCCCCAAAACGTTGCCTATTTCCTTCGCTCCATGGATGCTGCCTCACCCGCTGAGTTTCTCCAGCATTTATGTCTATCCAAGTCACCCTGCAGCCTCATAGCATCCTCATCGCAGCTCACACTGCCACCCAGCTTTGTGTCATCCACAAACTTGGGGATGTCACATTTAATTCCCTCGTCTAAATCATTAATATATATTGTAAATAACTGGGGTCCCAGCACCGAGCCTTGCGGCACTACACTAGTCACTGCCTGCCATTCTGAAAAGGACCCGTTAATTCCTACTCTTTGTTTTCTGCCTGCCAACCAGTTCTCTGTCCATATCAATACCCTACCCCCAATACCATGTGCTCTAATTTTACCCACTAATCTCTTGTGTGGGACTTTGTCAAATGCTTTTTGAAAGCCAGATACACCACATCCACTGGCTCTCTCTTATTCATTCTACTTGTTACATCCTCAAAAAATTCCAGAAGAATAGTCAAGCATGATTTCCCCTGAATAGATCCATGCTGACTTTGACCTATCCTGTCGCTGCTTTCCAAATACCCTGCTATAACATCTTTAACAATCGACTCAAGCATCTTCCCCCATTACCAATGTGAGGCTAACTGGTCTATAATTCCCCGTTTTCTTTCTCTCACCTTTCTTAAAAATTTAGGTTACATTGGCTACCCTCCAGTCCACAGGAACTGATCCAGAAAACATTGGAAAATGATCACCAATGGATCCACGATTTCTAGGGCCACCTCCTTGAGTACTCTGGGATGCAGACCATCGGGCCCTGGGGATTTATCTGCCTTCAGTCACAACAGTTTACCTAACACCATTTCCTGACTAATGTGGATTTCCTTCAGTTTCCTCCTCCCACTAGATCCTCGGTCCCCTAGTATTTCTGGGAGATGGTTTGTGCCTTCCTTGGTGAAGACAGAACCAAAGTACTCATTTTACTGTTCTGCCATTTGCTTGTTTCCCATTATAAATTCAACTTGAATATCTTGAACAGTATCAATATACATAAAAACATGTCCTAATCTCACCAGTTCACAAGAAACGCTGAACATTTCTCTCTCTGAAACAGCGGTGTGCAAATTTTGCCTATGGATCCAAAGGGCCTGTCCCACTTAGGCGACTTCTTTTGCGGGTGCAGGCGACAGTCATAGTCTCGTTGAATCGCCCAAAAGTGAATGTATCAAACGCATCCTACGACCATGTGGAAGACAAGCTACGACTATCTACGACTTAATTGCCGATGCACTCGTGACAATTGGCGACCCAATAGTGGGGACTGAAGATGGCCACCTTCGACTTACAGACTATACCCACGATCACAGAAAGCAAGCTACGACTGGCTACGACTCTATAGTCGTAAGATCACCTACAAAAATGACGTTAGATTTTTCAAACGTTCTTTTAAATTCAGTCTATTGCTTGTTTTAGTGTTAGATTTATCGAGATGTATAAAAATAAAATCCTTTTAAATGCAATGCATTTGAAGTGTCTGGTTTCTTCATCAAAATAAATGTGAAAAGTCAAACTTTAAATACAGTGCATTCCTTCCTTGCGTTTGTGTGTGCTTCAATTATCTAAATATATATAACCATATAACAAGTACAGCACGGAAACAGGCCATCTCGGCCCTACAAGTCCGTGCCGAACAATTATTTTCCCCTAGTCCCATTAAGACCATAATCCTCCATTCCTTTCCCATCCATATACCTATCCAATTTATTTTTAAATGATAAAATCGAACCTGCCTCCACCACTTCTACTGGAAGCTCATTCCACACAGCTACCACTCTGTGAGTAAAGAAGTTCCCCCTCATGTTACCCCTAAACTTCTGTCCCTTAATTCTGAAGTCATGTCCCCTTGTTTGAATCTTCCCTACTCTCAATGGGAAAAGCTTGTCCATGTCAACTCTGTCTATCCCTCTCATCATTTTAAAGACCTCTATCAAGTCCCCTCTTAACCTTCTGCGCTCCAGAGAATAAAGACCTAACTTATTCAACCTTTCTCTGTAACTTAGTTGCTGAAACCCAGGCAACATTCTAGTAAATCTCCTCTGTACGCTCTCTATTTTGTTGGCATCCTTCCTATAATTGGGCAATATGAGAAATAAATAATGAGATATAAGTGATGACATGAGGGACTAGTATGATAACATGGCGACCCCACTACGACTAGACCTATGACTACAAAAAGTATAGATTTTATCCATGGCGACCAATTTTTGGTCGCAGAAAATTTCTCAACATGTTGAAAACTTTTTGCCGACATGTCGAGGCCGCGACTAGTTCCCAGAATGCGAGAACTCCTCCCGACCATGAAGGAGACCACCTGCGACCATGTGGTGACCATGTGGCGATCTTGTGGCAAGAGCAAAGTCTCCTGCACTCGCCAAAGAGGTCGCCTAATTGGGATAGGCCCTTTAGGATTTGGGGAACAAAACAATAAAATCAGGATAAGCTCTTCATAAAATTAGGTCTATGAGTAACACCAGTGCACTGGTTCCATGACTCACTTTACTTTGCAAAAAGATGTATTAATGAACCAAACAAACTGAAAAACTGACTAAAGATTGTGAAAGCTAAGTGTACAAATCCCTCCACGGCTCTTATGATAATGACTTCAAATTAATTAAAATTTTATCTGCAACCAAACTGGCCCAACAGCATTCCTCTGAAATGCAAAAGTCAAAAAATACATTGCCCACATGGATATCCATGAAGATCTCTCATCATCCGCCCTCATCTCTAGTATAAGAGAACAACAAATTATTCCTCGATGTCACAAGGAGGAAATTCAGTCTGTGTTTTAGAAGCTGTGCTTCAATTCCGACCTTTGTCTTTTGTTCTGAATTAACTCCCCAGGTAGTTTCCTCTTTCTATGCTCTATTGCTGTTTGAATTTTCATTTTGATTCTTCTGCAAATAGTTTTTTCCCTTCACTCCTTGCAATTTCTATGCTTATTTTTTCCATGGTTGTACCAATAAATAGTACTTTTCCACAGACGTGTACAGCTGAACTCTCACTTTTACTGATATGCATTAAGTTCCTTATTTGGGTATAATTGGAACAGGAGTAGATAATTCAGGCTCTCAAGTATGCTCCTCCATTCAATGGGATAATGGCTGAATTTCAGCTGCAATGCTGTTTCCCTGCTTTGACGAAATATCCCACAATTCCCCTAATATCCAAAAACCTATCTATCCATGTTTCCAATCAAATAAATGAACAAACCTCCAGAGGTCCCCAAGGTAGAGCATGCCAAAGATTTACTATCTTCACTTCAATTCTCACCTCTGTGCTAAATGTCCTATTCCTCATTTTAAGACCGAGACTGCTGGTTCTAATCTTCTTTGCCCAAGAAGAATCTACCCACATCAATCTTGTCAAGGTCACTTTGCACTTTGAGTGCTTCAATTAGGTCACTTCTTGTTCTTCTAAACTCTAGAGAATAGAGGATTATTCTGCTCAATCTATCCCCGAATAACAGATCTGCCATTTTTGGAACCGGTCTGATGAACCTTCACTCCTCCTCCTCTATACCTACTTTAGTTCAGGCTAAGTAACCAAAACTGCACACAATATACCAGATGTGGTCCCACTGAGGCTCGATATAATATTAGCAATCACAACCAAAAAATATATAGATTAATAACTACTGGCTATTCTTACTTGTTTACAGAATTGCCTCAAATCATTTAAGATCAATCTTTAGAGGGAGAAAAGTTTTCATCTCTTTTCCAATACACTCCAAAATATAAAATCTTGCAAGTTTATTATTCTGTACTCATCTGCTCAATAACAGAAGTTCAATAATTTATTAAATGGAAAATAAAAATATTTTTCACACAAAGAATGGTGGACATCTGAAACTTAGTCCCTGATAAGATGAAATGGAACACTGCATCAATAATATAATATATACAGATGAGTAATTGAGGGGTCATCATTTACAAGGTTACTGAACAATTATATAACATGACTCAATGAGGACATATTTTTCCAATGCTGTGCACTGCATTTGCTACTCGCAACGTGGTGGCCTCTTCACAGAAGTAACCAAATGTAGATGGAGTTATCGCATCGTGAGGCACCTGCCTTGACACTGTTGATGCCACTTTAATTCTCCATTCCATTCCTACCTGTCTGTGATCTTCTGCACTGACATAGAGAGGGATCACCTGTTCTTCCATCTCTGCACCCATTTCCCCTTTCCAGTTCTCCTCCCCCAACTCCATCCGTCTGGAAACATTGCCCATCTGTTCCCTCCCCAGATGCTGCCTGACCAACGGAGCTCCTCCAGCACCTTGTGTTTTGTTCAGGACTCCAACATCTTCTATCTCTTGTGTCTACAAATAATTAATACTTCTATGTAATTGGATATTTTACAGCCGTTTGGTTGTGAAGAATGTTTAATTATTATTCCAGTTTGAAATCTTAAAAGCTATCAAAATCTTTATAAGTGAGCTCAACTTCTTCAAAAGTCAGTTAAATAACATTTATGAAGATAAATGCCAATCTGGTCATCTGTAATACTTCACATTGTAAACAATTTGGGAATTGCATCTCATTAAAATAAACATGTTCAAGCTCTTAAGTGTCAATTTATACTGTTAAATTTCTGCAAACAAGATGGGATTATTTTCATTTGATGACAGACAACCATTCCAGCATTTGCAGGATGAATGATCATGCATCAAAGAGGTATTGAATCACCTTGTAAATAATTCAAATTTAACTTAAAAGAAGATTTTTTTGCCATTATGTAACTGTGGTTATCCTTCACAGTCTGCTTTTTCTTCTCCCGAAACCATAACCATATCCTCAGGCTCTCCGTACACTTTGGATTAATTTATCAACATGATGCCTTAAATAATTGCTAAAGTAACTGCTGAGTTACTCCAGCGGTTTGGAGTATGTCTTTATGTCTTATTTTTGCCTAACTGACCTAGTTAACATCTGAAAACACTGCCCAATAATGTGTAGGAAAGAACTGCAGATGCTGGTTTAAACCGAAGATAGACACGAAAAGCTGCAGTAACTCAGCGGGTCCAACAGCACCTCTGGAGAAAAGGAATAGGTGGCATTTCAGGTAGAGACCCTTCAGGTCGAGACCCTTCTTCAGACCAATAATGTATCACCTGGCAAAGGAAGCACTTTAGACTGGAAAAAGATAATGCAACAGCGATGCACATTTTATCAAATTATGATCAGAAATAAACAATTGTTGCAACCTCCACTCATACAGCATGGAAACAGGCCCTTCGGCCCAACTAGCCCGTCAACCAAGATGCCCCATCTCCACTAGTCTCACCTACTTGCATTTGGCGAATATCCTATTAAACATTTCCTGTAACCATTACTGAAAACAGCATTCTATTAATGCCACTGATTGACTGCCATGGCACAGATGCCTGAAAGATTCATTCAAGATGCCTTTCCTTCATCTTTACCCAGACATTTCCCCAATGATGGCTGAGCTGAGTTTCTGATCAGAAAAGTGCCAGCACACAAACATATTCTGCATAAGGTCACGTGATAGTAGAATTAGGCCATTCAACCCATCAAATCTACTCTGCCATTCAATCATGGCTGATCTATCTCTCCCTCCAAACCCCATTCTCCTGCTATCTCCCCATGACCTCTGACACCTGTATTAATCAAGAATCTATCTATCCCTGCCTTGAAAATATCTACTGACGACCTCCACAGCCTTCTGTGGCAAAGAATTCCACAGATTCCCATTAAAGATGGCGCCTGCCTGTGGCGACATTTTGCCAGCAGCTCAACAGAAGAGAATTATTTAGAGCTTCACTCAACTCACCTGGATCAGAGAAATGGCAGAAATCAGTGCCGTAACAGACAAGCTGCTCGTGCACTTGAAGGCACTAGCGATATCGCGATCTCCCGCAGCTGGGGGAGCCCCCGACTGTAAGCGAGCCCCCGATCGCTGGAAAACACCCGACCCGACTGAGGATCACAGGTACAGTACCTGGAAACACCAGGAAAACCTCCAGAGCCGACGGGCAGGATCTCCCTGGAGCAATGGGGCTGGAGCTGCCGTCTGCAAGGGAATCCCCGTTCCAGCGCAGGTTCGCAGAAACAACAGGTACAGTAAGCACAACACCTGTGTCCGGAAACGTGGCCGACGGGCAGGACTTCAGGTCAGACTGAAGCGCAGGGGACTTTGACTCCCTCTCTCTACCATAGAAACATAGAAACATAGAAATTAGGTGCAGGAGTAGGCCATTCGGCCCTTCGAGCCTGCACCGCCATTCAATATGATCATGGCTGATCATCCAACTCAGTATCCCGTACCTGCCTTCTCTCCATACCCTCTGATCCCCTTAGTCACAAGGGCCACATCTAACTCCCTCTTAAATATAGCCAATGAACTGGCCTCAACTACCTTCTGTGGCAGAGAGTTCCAGAGATTCACCACTCTCACATTACCATCCTACTGGCCAATGTTCAGTCCCTTGAAAATAAAGTGGAGGACTTAAGAGCAAGGCTGCTTTACCAAAGGGAGCTGAGGGAATGCTCTGTGTTCTGTTTCACAGAGAAATGACTCACCCCCAGCTCCCCAGACTCAGCAGTCCAGCCTGAAGGTTTCTCCATCCTTCGCATGGACTGTACACTGGCATCTGGGAAAGGGAGAGGGGGCGTCTGCCTCATGGTCAACTATGCATGGTGCTCAGACGTATCAGACCTATCTAGCTCCTGGTCTCCACACCTGGAACACCTGGATGTGAAGTGCCGTCCCTTCTACCTACCGAGGGAAGTCACGTCTATCATCCTGACGGCGGTCTATTTCCCACCCCAGGCTGATGTCCACCTGGCACTGGGGGAAGCATTTACCACCATAGCCGGGGACTTCAACAAAGCAAACCTGAAGAAATCGCTCCCTAACTTCCAACAACATGTCTCCTGTAGCACCAGAGGACCAAACACCCTCGACCACTGCTACACGACCATCAAAGACCTTATCGTTCTATCCCTCACCCTCACTGCGGTAAATCCGACCATACTGCGGTGCTGTTTCTTGCTGCCTATAAGCAGCAATTGAAGAGCGAACCCTTAGAGGTGAGGACTGTACAGAGTTGGTCAGGGGGGCACTCCAGGACTGTTTGGAGTCTGTAGATTGGGCAATGTTCAGGGACTCGACAACGGACCTGAATGAATACGCCACAGTCGCTACAGACTTCATAAAGAAATGTGTGGAGGACTGCATCCCAACAAAAAACCTTCTGAGTGATTCCTAACCAGAAGCCTTGGATGAACCATGAGATCCGCACTCTTCTGAAGTCCTGATGCCGGGCATTCAGGTCTGGAGATACAGCGGTCTACAAGAAGTTCAGATATACGACCATGGTAAGGCCTTTAAAAAGGACAAAAGGGACCTGCTCCAAGCTGGAGAATGAGACGGTTGTTCAGCAACTGTGGCAGGGCTTGAATGCCATCACCTTCCTACAAGGCAAAATCAGGAGGCAGCTCAATTGTCAGCGAAGCATCACTCCCTGACGAGCTCAATGTGTTTTACGCACGCTTTGATAGGGAGAACACTGACATGCCTCCCTGAGCCCCCATTCGCCGTGATGGTATTTCAGTTACAGTCACAGAGGCCGACGTCAGAAGATCCATCAGAAGAGGGTGAACCCTCGGAAAGCATCTGGACCTGATGGTATACCAGATCGTGTTCTCAAAACCTTTGCAAACCAACTGGATGGAGTTTTATGGACATTTTCAACCTCTCACTTCTGAGGTCTGAGGGTCCCACCTGCTTTAAAAGGGCATCAATAATACCGGTGCCCAAGAAGAGCAAGGTGACGCCTCAATGACTATCGACCAGTGGCACTAACGTCTGTGGTGATGAAGTGCTTTGAGAGGTTGATTGTGGCGCATATCAACTCCTACCTCGACAAGAACCTCGATCCACTGCAGTTCGCTTACTGCCACAACAGATTAACGGTGGATGCGATCTCACTGCCTCTCCACTCCGCTCTGGCCACTTGGACAACAAAAACTCATATGTCAGACTGTTATTCATTGACTACAGCTCGGCATTTAATACAATCATCCCCTCCAAGTTGGTTACCAAGCTCTCAGATCTGGGTCTCTGCGCATCCCTCTGCAATTGGATCCTCGACTTCCTCATCCACAGACCACAGTCTGTTCGTATTGGTGGAAATGTGTCATCCTCGATAACAATCAGCAAGGGGGCACCTCAAGGCTGCACGCTCAGCCCCCTGCTGTACTGACTCTATACTCATGACTGTGTAGCCGGACATAGTGCAAACTCCATCATCAAGTTCGCTGACGACACCACTGTTGTGGGACGAATCATTGATGGTGACAAGTCAGAGTATAGAAGTGAGATCGACCGATTGACCAAATGTGCCAGCACAATAACCTGGCTCTCAACTCCAGCAAAACCAAGGAACTGATTGTGGACTTTGGAAGGTGTAGGATAGGGACCCACAATCCCTTTTATATCAACGTCCTTTGCTTTTTAAAAATTATTATCCATAGGTTGACCATAGATATTGATGATGCCAGTTATTCATTGGTGACCCCAGAGTGTAGCTGTCAAGATCAGCTCTGGAGACACACACTCAGGGACAGCAGGTCCCAGATGCTGAATCATTCCTGCATCTTCATTCCTGCAAACGTTATTTCCTTAGATTCCTATCAATCTTTTCCCCTTCACCTTAAACCTATGTCCTCAATTCACCTACTCATAAGATCATGTGGTAGTATAATTTGGCCATTCGGCCCATCAATCCCATTCTCCTGCCTTTTCTCCATAACCTGTGACACCCTGGGCAAGACCCCTACGCATCTACCCGATCTATTCCTCTCATAATTTTATGCACTTCTATAAGATTACCCCTCATCCTCTGGCGCTCCAAGGAATGGATTGTTATAGAACAGAGCCATCTAGGAGTACAGGTTCACAGTTCCTCAAAAGATAGAGTGGTGAAGATGGCTTTTGGAATGCTGGTCTTCATCAGTCAGTATACAAGTTGGTACGTTATGCTACAGTTGCACAAGTTGTTGGCGAGGCCGTACTTGGAGCTTGCTCGGTCTCCCCGTGACCTATTTGGGTTTTCTCCGGGATCACCGATTTCCTTCCACACTCCAAAGATAATTTTGTAGACTAATTGGCATGACATAATTGTAAATTGTCACTAATGTGTGTTAGTGTAAGTGTGCGGAGATCACTGGTCGGCGAGGACTCAGTGGGCTGAAGGGCCTGTTTTCGCGCTGTATCTCTAAGCTAAACTACAAAGATGTTTGTAGTTTAGCAAGGAACAGAATGAAAGAAAGATATATCTGCAAACCTTGCAACCACTTCTGGAGGTAGAAATAAACTTTGAAGTTGCATGTAATATTGCTCCATATAACCTGCCATGTAAGAACCTCGTTTCATGCTGCTCTGACAACCCAGGTGTTCGATAGGCAGAAATAAAGTCTTCAAAACTCACTTGAAATAAAAGGTTTCTAATGTGTAATATTTCACCACATGGCTCATTGATAAGCAATGTTAAAAGCTCTCCGAACATCTCTATGCCATGCTTGACAGTCGGTACCATTGTAAATTATATAAAAAGTTGATCATATAACAAATGGGTTTTTGTTCAAATTTCCAAAGCTGAAAATAACTGAACTCTTACTGTAATCAGAGGTTAAGTGGCTACCACGCTGCAAACTGCTGATTTCATCTGAGATTAATTAATTACAGTTCTTCCCAATACATTACATTGCTTTGCCAGATCCAGTTATAGAGTTCCTAATTAAAATGACTTATCTGGCAAACAATTTTAATCTTTTCAATGGCAAAAGATCAACAGTAAATTCAGCCAACATTAACATCACATGGGATGTTAGACGGTATATTTTACATGGGATTGGTACAATAACCTTGTGTTTTTTTTATACACACACATATATACACATACATACAATCAGTTGTATCAATGCTTATGAGCCTTTTAATAATTATGATGTTTATAGGATCAATATTTACAATATGATTAAATGTCTTTCTTTCAAAATGCTGGGAACCAAAGCCAAGTTTATTCAAAGCCAAGTTTATTTGTCACATACACATACGAGATATGCAGTGAAATGAAAAAAAAACCACTGTTAAAAAAGTGCCTGTAATTTCTAACCCTGAGTAATGATGAAAAAACTCACAAATCTCAGATTTTCCATCATCACTTTAATTTAAGGATTATATAATCCATGGTAGAGAAAGCAAATACAACATAAGCTCCAATAAATAGATATCCATAACAGAGGTAAAAACATAATAGTTTCTCTACTTTTATCTACATTCACAGAATGTGGGTAACAAATGTTGGTGCAATATCTTCCTCATGTGCTGGCAATCCAAAAAGAGCTCAATAACCCAATGCAACGCTGATAACTCAGAAAAAGGTGGCACTATCTTGTCTGAGGGAGCAGCAGCAGTGGTACAAGAGGGACTGGATACCATTACCATCCAAGAATCATAACGCAGCCAGGAAGACGTCATCTCAATTGCAGGATCCTCCAAAGGCCACTTCACAAAAAGATGACGTCATCCCTCACTAAACCTGGAAAACAGGAATGGACACATCAGGCACATGGGTCAGTTGCCATCCTCTCAACCCTTCACAGACCTCACCCAACATCCTACCAATGCTGCACCTGCAACAGAATGATATGATGAGGCAGTATCGTGGGGGTTTAAACTTTGGATACTGCTGGATTTGACATACTCTAGACGTGTTTCTGGAATGGGCACCTTAAGATATTACAATGCCTTACCATCTCTCAATATAAAACAAAATACGTATAGAGGTGCTATGTGTGGGGACAAGGGTTCTATGTATTGAAAAAGATAGATCCTGACTGTCTGAAGCTAGATATGGAGACCTCTTTACTGGCTTGTGCAGTGTTACCCAATCTCACGTGGCATTTCTCTAAAACACACATAAAACAGCGAAGGCCAAGAGTTTCCCTGCTAATTATGGTGGGTTAGCTAATCACAAATGTATGGTAATGTATCCAGCATTTGGGGGGGGGGGGGGGGTTGGCTTCTTCTAAAATCTGCCATGAAGCATAACATAGCCATGAATATGTATATTCATTGCCCTTGTACATTCAAGACCCTGGAATTTCACCTTCATCTGTATATTTCTGCCCAAGCATAGCCGCTGTCCCTTACTTCTAACACATGAGATGTCACAAACACATAACACATCTCATTTTTATATTACGGAATCTCCATCTATCCAGGTGTGACAGCCTTTGTTCTGTTGCTAATCTAGTCTCGTCAAATGTTGCGGGCTCAAATACAACAGATAAACATGTATCATCTAGCACACAGGCATAACCCGCACAGAAGCAGCTGCACCGTAGAGGTACCACTTTTTAAATCATCTATCAAGATGCCTCGTCTGCTGTGTCAAGTAGATATTAAAAATTCAACAGTATTATCTCATGGTAAAATACACTACTGACTAGATAAGTTCTGGAAATGTACATTAAAGATGGTAATCTTTCTGGTGTCTAAGCCAACACTGTCCCTGAATGCGTGAAACAAATTACCTTCACTGCTGTATGCTCTGTTTTCCGTCACTGTTCTGGCAGTGATTAACACATTATGAATGAGAAACTACAAGTGCAAATTTTATCTACACGATGGCAAAGATGCTATCAGAATGCTAAATCAAGACAACATCCATGTGCTCATTTAAATATAATAGATTCCATGTTAATATTCAAGAAATTATAAAGTCTAACAGTTACCCAGCCAATATTCAACTTCAGACACTAGAAAAAATAACTTTATAGACGTGTCGAAATTGGCTGGGTTTATCCAAGATAAATGACAGAAACCTCAAAACATGCTGAAGATGTGACAAGGCAAGTTGCTTTAGATATAATAATTTTGCTCAGCAGGGACAAAGAAAATTAAAATTCAAAAAAATTGAACTGGTATATTTAGCTCGCCCTATGGAAAAATGCACAGAAACAAAGCTAATTCCAGCATAAATTTTAGAAAAAGATGCGGTAAGGTCTTGTGCTGTGATATATGGATTGAACGTAGAGTTCGGGCATAACAAGAGCTTTCGACTTTGAGATGTCTTGCTTACAGAACCACAGATCTTTAAAATATATGCTCTCCCTTTTTTGCAAGACAAAATTTTATTTTATGGTGATGAGAAAGCAGCAATGCAATGAATTTCATTTCCATGAACCCGTACCATTGGATTCAGACAAGGAACGTTGCAGCAAGGTGAAACAAAACCAGATCTGAATGTATATTTGCTGAGTGAGAAAACATAATTTCTTTAGGATTAAACCAAAAATAAAAATCAAACGCTAGACAAATATTATTAGAATTGTAACAAAAGTTTACCTTGGACGCCACTGAAGTTGGATTCCACTGATTATATAGAAACATTCAGTAAACTCGCCTGCCCCCCTACCTCACCCACAATTCCAGCTTCATGCAATGACAATGCTGCAAAATAGTCCTGATGGATTTAATGGAGGCCCATCTCTGTACAATGAATAAGCACAAGGCAACTTACTACTAAATATCTGAAAATATCCAAAGGTCAAAGCTTTACCCCATGAACATGGTGAGCATCTTTTATGTACAAGATACGTTTAGTATTTTCACTTGACTAGGCAGGAATGTACCATCTACCCACAATTATCATTTAAACAGAGCTGTGTGCCAGGACATTTCAAAGAACACTGCAGGGTCAAGTACATTGGTGAGGGTGGAGTCACACATGACCAGGATGGCAGACTTCCCATCATGGAAACTGGACGTCTCCCGACAGAAATCTGGTAGTTTCATCATCATAATGAAGAATAGCTTTCAAAAAATAAGATACCAGATACATTTACAGAAATTCAAATACCTCAAATGTGTTGCATTCAAATGTGTTACTAGTTTAATAGCACATGCCTCTCAATGTTAGTGCTGTAATTTAGCAGAATACAAACTTAACCCATATGGCTCTGATCTCGTGGACATATTCCGCAAAACAATTCTTGTGATAAAACAACATCACTATTGAAAGGAATGTTGGTTTACAGTAAGACCTTGTTATCACAAAACAGTATCTCGACTCTCCAAGTGTCACGAGATAAAAACTCCAAAAAGCAACTCAAATCCACAAAGCATCAATACCAAGCATCAACAGCAAGACCTTCAGAGAATATTTTTCCAATGAATAATCATCAATCCAATGAAAAACAATGATAAATAATTAATTGACTAGCAGTGATACTTACTCCAACTGAGGGGGTTACCACAGCCATCGCACAAAATCTAATCATACTGTACTTCAGCAGTGCTATCCAAGATTTTAAAATCTGCTTAAGTGGTAATCAGATAACTTATATCAAGCCAGAGCATCTTTCTAAATCCATCCATGGTCTGAATTCACCAAGGAATCCAGAGCATAGAGAAACAGATGGCTCACTAAACATACCAAAAATAGACACACAATGCTGAAATAGCGCAGCGGGTCAGGCAGCATCTCTGGAGAAAATGGGTGGCCTTCATTCACCCATCCGTTTTCTCCGAAGCTGCTGCCTGACCCGCAGACCTACACTTATCTATCTTTGCCGGAAATGTTAACGTGGTTCCTTTCTCTAATGCCCCGGCTAGGTAACCCCAGCATTTGGTTTCAGAAAAGCAGCAGTTGGGTGATTCTTCAGTAAGTGTCTGCTTTGAAGATTCTGGAAACCCGATTATGAAACTTAAATTTGTACAACTTTGAATGTTGTTTCACATAAATGAACATCTCTACTATGGGAAAAATATGGCGCAATCTTTTAGAGAATCTATCCTCTTCTTTTTTCAGGTTGCCCATTGCATTCAGCCATATCCGTCACGTTTTTATGATGAACAACACTGTAAAATATAACTGATTTAAAAATATAAAACCAATGCTCTCTTTATGGCTGATGTCTCTAACAATTGTATTCTTGTTTCTCAGTCTCATAATGGCTTCTTTGACTTTCATTGGCACAACTTTGGTCCTCATGTTGATAAACAGCAATAAAAGTTTCCAAAGGTGATGGAAAGACCGGAGGAAAGACTAGGTGCCAGAGCTCACTTATACCTGCATTAAGGAGGCAATTTAACACGCCTGAGCAATTACATACACCTGTGAAGCCATGTGTCCCAAACATTATGGTGCCCTGAAATGGGGGGGGGGGGGGGGGGGGACTATGTATAAACACAGCTGCAATTTCTACATAGTGAAATCAAAATGTATAAAAATACCCTTTAATAAAATCTGACAATGTGCACTTTAACCACATGTGATTTGTTTTCTATTGCAAATCTCAAATTGGGGAGGACAGAGACAAATAAATAAATTATGGGTCTTTGTCCCAAACATTATGGAGGGCACTGTGGGTTAATTGGCTTGGTAAATGTAAAAATTATCCCTAGTGCGTGTAGGATAGTGTTAATATGGGGGGGATCGCTGGTCGGCGTGGACCCAGCGGGCCGAAGGGCCTGTTTCCGCACTCTATCTCTAAACTAAACTGTTTTTTTGCCTCAAAAGTATAAAACTTCATGGGTACAACACACTTAGGCGATATTGGTCAAAAAGCTCAGAAAGAGTCGGAGCAACACTAGTGTGAAGATAAGACTCCAGGGTCTCAATGCAAAACATTGACTATCCTTTTGCCTCCACAGATGTTGCCTGGCCCGCTACACTCCTCCAGCAGTATGATTTTTGCATCTGATTCTGCTGTAGGTTAAGCATATCCATGCAGCCCCACTGGACATATTGAGGCAGAATTTCTGGATAACATAGAAAATAAGTGCAGGAATAGGCCATTCGGCTCTTTGAGCCAGCATATGATCATGGCTGATCATCCAAAATCAGTACCCCGTTCCTGCTTTCTCCCCATATCACTTGATTCTGTTGGCCCAAAGAGCTAAATCTAACTCATAACATGGATACGTGATGTTTCAGGTTGGGAACCTTCTTCAATCTAAGGGTCCTGTCCCGAAACATCGCATATCCATATTCTCCAGAGATGCTGCCTGATTTGCTGCGTCACTCCAACACTTTGTCTTTTTTTGTAAACTAGCATCTGCAGTCCTTGTGTCATAAAAAACTAGGGTGGTATAAGCCAAACATTAAAAGTCCCTTAAAATTAGAAAATGCAAGAAACACTCATCTGAACAAGAATTGAACAAAATTCATTCTGATCAAAAGTCAACACCCTAAATAATTAACAAAGTTTCTCTCCACAAATCCCATCTGACCTGTAGTATTCGCAGATTTTCTGTATCTGCAGTTTTGGGTTTCGATAAAAGCAAACCTCTGAATCTGCTGGTAGCAACCTTGAACTGGAGTTAAAATAATGTAGTTCAAGTCAGACAAAAACATAAATATAAATGCTGATACCACTGTCACCAGATGAGACAAGATACAGAGGCATATTCTGTCCTCGGGTAATAGATCAAGGAAAGCACGCACATCATCCCTTCAAAGAGAAGCAGGAAAGATCCTCTTGTATTGGTGTTAATATTTATTCTTCAACTGACAAGTGGTATTGTCAGGCATGACCACAGTGATTTCAGAATGTCAATAACCTTTCAATGAAAGCAAGGCAATCATCAACAAGGCAACGTCATACAGACACTGGAAATACTGCTTAATGATACAGTGTAGATGGCTAGTGCATGTGCCTTTAACATAGTGACCTCACCACCACTAGCCACTCCCCCTATTAGGTGTATAATTGCATGCTTCCCACCCTTAGCTCTCTCTCTCTAGCTCCGGTGACAGACCACGTACAGCTAGAGCAGTAGTGTTTGTGAACTGTTAATAAACTATAGTTAAGACACAATGTGTTGTTGAGACTTCTTTACATGGTGTCAGAAGTGGGATTCGAACCCACGCCTCCAGTTGGAGACCAGAATGCCACCCATCAGTTCAATGTGTGCCCTGCCCTGGGGAAAACCTGCAACTTCTGCAGAAAGCTGAATCATTTTTCTGCAGCCTGCCGCGCCCGCGGAAAGCCAGCCCCCCCTTTTCGGAGAGTGCCAGTTAACCTTGCTCACGCTGATAGCGTGCCTGGCTCCGTGTCACTGCCTGACGATCTCCCCCTTTCTGATACCAGTTCCTCCCAAGGGGAGGCCAGCGTGTTTTCACTTTTGGATTCTCATGCGTTGATAGCAAACCCCTCAGTCCGTGTAACTGTCAATGGTACGACCTTCTCAGCGAAGATTGATACAGGTGCTTTTACGAATGTTATGTCAACAAGCCTGTTTCGTCAGATAAGGACTGATGAGAAAGTGTCTGCTGCTCACTCCCGCCTGCATGCCTATGGGGGAGCCGTCCTCGTTCCCGTGGGAAAGACAACCCTGCACTGCAAAGTCCTGGAGGCCTCTGGGCCCCTCACTTTCTACCTGCTAGACTCCGACAACGTAACCCTGCTGGGCGCCCGGGCGTGCCAGGCCCTCGGTTTGGTCTCCTTTCACCGTGATATCCACCAGGTGCGGACCCTCATGGACCCCCTGCGCGAATACCCTGACCGTTTCGATGACAGGCTGGGCAAGCTGCCCAGCTGCTACAAGATTGCTGTCGAATCACAATGTGTTGTTAAGACTTCTTTACATACAGGCATTTGTTTTTTCAAGAGATTGGCTATCTAATGTTGTGCTCTTGACCAGGCCAGTCCAACACCTTGATTGCATCAATAAATTTATAGTCGGCATATATTTATTACCAAATTACTATGATGTGAATAAATCACCACTACAATTTATTTAATCAATCATCCCCATCTGATTACTTGCACAGAATGATTACGTTCAAATATTGTTAAAATCAAGAATATTCTCAAAGGAGAATTCTAACTTCTTCTGAGACACAGGAGAAAACACATTTTCAAGTTTAAATCTGATTTTCTGTAAAGTTGCAGCAGAAAAGTGAAAGCACCTGCAAAGAAATTCATAACCTTGGATTCTAAAAGTTTATAAGCAATCTGCAGTCATGACAATAGACAATAGACACAGGAGTAGGCCATTCGGCCCTTCGAGCCAGAACCGCCATTCAATGTGATCATGGCTTATCATCCACAATCAGTAGCCCGTTCCTGCCTTCTCCCCATATCCAATGACTTCTGTTTTGATTGCGTGGTTAATTAACTCCATCAATGTTCAAAGCCTAAATGATAATTGGAGTCAATGTTGATACAACCTTAAGAGCTTGCAGATAGCTACTGAGATTAGTTTTCCATTTGTTCCCAAAATTCTTATTCACAATTTGGAATAAACTCAGTCACCAATGGTTTCTATGAAAAAGAACTGAGAAAATATATAACCCTGCATAAAGAACTTTCTCATCTCAATCTTAAATGATTGGTCCCTTATCCTGAAGCTGCACATCACCCACAACAAACCCCTCTCTCTGCTTCACTAGTTCTAGACACTTCAGCCAAAGAAAAGCAGACCTTAAGCACACAATGGACCATCAAATAGAACTGCTACTTCACAGCTCCAGCAACCTGGGTCCAACCCTGACCTTGGCTCATGTCTATGTGGTATTTGCACGTTCTCCTTGTTTCTTCCAGGTACTACAGTTTCCTCTGCATCCCAAAGACATGCAGGATCACAGCTAATTGGCCACCTAAATTGCCCTAAACCTAAATTGTCTCGACCCAAAACTAGGCTCACCCACATTCCCGCTCCCAAACTGTAGTTCTGTGGTAGAATTTGGGGTGGGTGAGAAGAAATTGAAAAGGGATAAGTATATTTCAGGGCTGCACCTAATATCCTCAGAGACCTGGGTTCAATCCTGACCTCAGCTGTTGTCTGTGTAGTTTGCAAACTCTTCCTGAGACCGTCAGTTTTCCCCATTTCCTCCTACATCCCAAAGTTTGTGGATTAATTGGCCTCTGTAAAGCCGCCCCTAATTTCCACTGGGTGACGCCGTCAGCGATGGCAGTCTCTCCGACGGTCTGTCTGACTTTATCATTTTTGGTATTTTTAGTGTGTTTCTAAAAGTTTGTGTTTATGTTCTCTGGTTTGTTTTATGTGGGGGTTGGGAGTTGGGGTCGGGGGGAAACGTTTTTTCAATCTCTTATCTTGCCGGAGATGCGATTGTTTTCCGGATCACATTTCTGGTCGCTCTGCGGCCTAACATCATGCAGCTTGCGGCCTTGCTCGAGACTGACTTTGAGTCCCACCGCGGGGCCGTGGACTTGCCATCGGAGTCTGCGATCCCTTGCCTTGGATCGACGCTCCAACGCTTGATGGTGAAATCCCTGCGGATTTCACCATCAAGGAACTCGCAGTCTCAGGTAGAGGCTGGTGTCGGGAAGCTCCAAAGTCACAAGAGGTTCGACCAGCCCCGACTCGGGGTCCAATCGCCCGGCATGATGGAGCTGAAATCCCCCCCCCCCCGATGCGGGAGCTTGATCGTTCTGATGTGGAGGGCTCGACCGGCTGCTACAGGAGCAAAGATTGTGGGGGATTCACTAAGGTGGATGTTTATGTTAAAATATATTTTGTGTGTCTTGTTCATTTTTATTGGTATGACTGTATGACAAATCAAAATCCTCGTATGTTGCAAAACATACTTGGCTAATAAAGTATGATTATGATTGTGATGTGTAGGGGACGGATGAGAAAGTGGGATCACATAGAACTAGTGTGACAGGTGATGGATGGTCAACATGACCTTTTCAACTGAAATCATGCATGTTTCAATTACCAATCTCTTGCTCTACTAAACTAATCTCAGGAACCTTGCTCCATCTGCCCCACTCTAAGGTAATGAAGCCAATAAAAAAGTACACAATATCCCCAAAACGTCATCTTGTCATTACTTTCTCTTGAACAGCAGGTCCCTATACCCAATGTGCCTACCTGATTGCTTTCCCTAACTACTTGGTAACTCTAATTCATGGACAAGGACTCACAAATCCCCTTGAATATTATAACATCAATCACGCCCAGTCATAAAAGAGCTGACAAAACTAAAACAATTGCTTGACCAGCAGGGAGAATGAAAAATTCATGGATTGGCTTAATGCCATTGAATAAATACTCATCAGGGTAATGATCCGTGCTCTTGCAACTATGTACGCTTTTTGCTAAAAACCTTAAACAGACATTACAGAAAGAATGTTTTCTTTTTTTTTAGTTTAGTTCAGATTAGAGAGACAGCGCGGAAACAGGCCCTTCGGCTCACTAGGTCCTCGTTGACCAGCAATCCCTGCATATAAACACTATCCTACACACACTAGGGACAATTTTTACATTTTACCAATCCAATTAACCTACAAATCTTTTGGAGTGTGGGAGGAAATTGGAGAAAACCCACACAGGTCACAGGGAGAATGTACAGCACCCATAGTCAGGATCGAACCTGAGTTTCCGGCGCTGCAAGGCAGCACCTCTACCCCTGCGCCACCTCTCAGGTAAATACCAATGTTACGGTTATACTACTCCTTCATATCAATGTCTATGATTAATACTGTACTTCATGTTGACAAAGTGTCAAAACAAACTTAAAGTAAAATTTGCCCTCTAATTCATCAAAAGATTAAAATCCACTTCTGCAAAGGGCTTCGAGCCCTTTAAAAATCATCAGGCAGCTGAAGCTTAATATACACCAGATAATCGGAAAAGTAATGGACACCGACCGAGTTCAGCTTTTGCACCAAGAACTCTTATAAAACCCATTCCCAAAAATATATTGGGGATTATGTTTAATCTCAGTATAACCAAATAGTCAAAGTTAGTAATTTCTTTGGATAAATTAGGTTAAATTGTGTCAATCACAAATTAGTTGACTGCTGTTTAGCTTCTGCTGAGGTGCAGGACATGTATTTCATGACAAGCGATTCTTCCATCACGACACCATAAACAAGATCGCCAAGATGGTCTAGAAAAAGGGGACCGAACTATGGGTTCACAATTAAGCCCTTGTCCCACAATGCGAGTTTACCCAAGAGCTCTCCCGAGTTAAAAAAAAATTATAATCAAACTCGTGGTAATTCATCACGAGTATTTTTTTAATCTTGGAAATTTGTCACACTGTTGAAAAAACTTCACGAGTTTCCGCGTTTCCCGAGTACCTGCCGCTAGGTTCCCGAGTACCTGCCGAGTACCAGCTGTTGGAGCGAGTGGAGGAGGGTCAGGGCTATGAGTATATAAATCGAGCGCGGGGCTTGCTTTTACAGAGGCCCGGGAACCGTTGGAGCGAGTGGAAGAGGGTCAGGGCTGTGAGTATAGAAATCGAGTGCGGGGCTTGCTTTTACAGAGGCCCGGGAACCGTTGGAGCGAGTGGAGGAGGGTCAGGGCTTACCGAAATCTGTAACGTTCCACACTTCATAGGGAGGGTTCTGGTGGAAGCCGCTGATTGGTGGAAGCAGACTAGAGGAAGCAGCTGATTGGGTGCAACCTCAGGTTAGCATTTCTGCTTTCTGGTTAAAGGTACAGTGCTTTAGTAAAGGTACAGTGAGCCAAGGGTACAGTGGACTAAAGGTACAATGCTTTAGTAAAGGTACAGTGAGCCAAGGGTACAGTGGACTAAAGGTACAATGCTTTAGTAAAGGTACAGTGAGCCAAGGGTACAGTGGACTAAAGGTACAGTGCTTTAGTAAAGGTACAGTGAGCCAAGGGTACAGTGGACTAAAGGTACAGTGCTTTAGTGCTTTTTGTTTATATAATAAAGGTGCAGTTTAAAGGTCAAGAGGGAGCAGCTGTTGTGAGTCAGATACCTGCTGAATTCTCCCAGCAGTTTCTATTGTATTATACTTGTATCGGATCCAGGGTAAGGCGGGAGAATGACAGCCAGAGCAGTGTACTGTTCTGGATGTCAGATGTGGGAGGTCATGGTGTCGGATGGCCCTCCAGACGTCCACATCTGCACCAGGTGCAGCGAGATGGGGCTCCTAAGGGACCGTATTAGGATCCTGGAGCAGCAGCTCGATGACCTCTGTCTGGTCAGGGAGAGTGAGGAGGTCATAGAGGGGAGTTATAGGGAGGTGGTCACTCCAAAACCACGGGAGAGAGACATGTGGGTCACACTAAGGAAGGGCAAGGGGCAGAGGCAGGGACGAGTGAGTACTCTAATGTCGGTGCACCTTGCAAATAAGTACTCCTGTTTGAGTACGGATGGGGGTGACAGCCTGCCCGGGGATAGCGACAGCGGACGGGCCTCCAGCACAGAGACCAGCCCTGTTGCTCCGAAAGGTAGGGAAAAAAAGAAGTGGGCAATAGTAATTGGGGACTCTATTATTAGGGGGTCGGATGGGCGATTCTGTGGATGCAGTCGGGAGACCAGGATGGTGGTCTGCCTCCCTGGTGCCAAGGTCTCGGACGTGTCTCAACGCGTCCAAGATATCCTGAAATCAGAGGGAGAGGAGCCTGAGGTCGTGGTACATATAGGTACCAATGAGATAGGTAAAAAAAGGGAAGAGGTCCTGAAGGGAGGATTTAGGGAGTTGGGAGGAGAGTTAAGGAAAAGGACCAAAAAGGTAACAATCTCAGGATTACTGCCTGTGTCACGCGACAGTGAGAGGAGGAATGGAGTGAGGTGGAGGATAAATGCGTGGCTGAAAGACTGGTGCAGAGGGCAGGGATTCAAGTTTCTGGATCATTGGGACTTCTTTTGGGGAAGGTGGGACCTGTACAGAAAGGATGGGTTGCACTTGAACCCGAGGGGGACCAATATCCTGGCGGGGAAATTTGCAAAGGCTACTGGGGAGACTTTAAACTAGAATGGTTGGGGCGAGGGACTCAAATAGAGAAAGCTAGTAGACAGAATGGGAGGCAGGAAACAGAAAAGGGAAGCACTCGGACACAAGAGGAGACAGAAAAAAAAGGAAATAAACAGAGAATAAGAGGCGGGGGGTTTCTTAAATGTGCATATTTTAATGCTAGGAGCATTGTAAGAAAGGTGGATGAGCTTAGAGTCTGGATAGACACCTGGAAGTATGATGTTGTGGCGATCAGTGAAACATGGTTGCAGGAGGGCTGTGAGTGGAAACTAAATATTCCAGGATTTCGTTGCTTCGGGTGTGATAGAATTGGAGGGGCAAGAGGTGGAGGTGTTGCATTGCTAGTCAGGGAGGATATTACAGCAGTGCTTTGGCAGGATAGATTGGAGGGCGCATCTAGGGAGGCTATTTGGGTGGAACTGAGAAGTGGGAAAGGTGTAGCAACACTTATAGGGGTGTATTATAGACCGCCAAATGGGGATAGAGAATTGGAAGAGCTAATATGTAAGGCGATAGCAGATATTAGTAGTAAGCACAAGGTAGTGATTGTGGGAGATTTCAACTTTCCACACATAGACTGGGAAACACATTCTGTAAATTGGCTGGATGGTTTAGAGTTTGTAAAATGTGTGCAGGATAGTTTTTTGCAGCAACACATAGCACTGTACCTACTAGAGGAGGGGCAGTGCTGGTCCTCCTGTTAGGAAATGAGACGGGACAGGTGGCGGAGGTATGCGTTGGGGAGCACTTCGGGTCCAGTGATCACAATACCATTAGTTTCAATATAATTATGGATAGGGTCAGAACTGGACCTAGGGTTGAGATTTTTGATTGGAGAAAGGCTAACTTTGATGAGATGCGAAATGATTTAAAAGGAGTGAACTGGGACATTTTGTTTTATGGGAAGGATGTAGAAGAGAAATGGAGGACATTTAAAGGGGAAATGTTAAGAGTACAGAATCTTTATGTTCCTGTTCGGTTGAAAGGAAAGTAAAAAATGGAAAGAGCCCTGGTTTTCAAGGGAAATTGGACATCTTGTTCGGAAAAAGAGGGAGATCTACAATAATTATAGGCAGCATGAAGTAAATGAGGAGTAAAAAGAATCTTAAGAAAGAAATTAGAAAAGCTAAAAGAAGATATGAGGTTGCTTTGGCAAGTAAGGTGAAAGTAAATCCAAAGGGTTTCTACAGCTATATTAATAGCAAAAGGATAACGAGGGATAAAATTGGTCCACTGGACAGAGTGGACAGCTATCTGCAGAGCCAAAAGAGATGGGGGAGATATTGAACAATTTCTTTTCTTCGGTATTCACCAAGGAGAAGGATATTGAATTATGTGAGGTAAGGGAAACTAATAGAGTAGCTCTAGATACTATGAGTTTCAAAGTAAAAGAAGTACCGACTTTTGAAAAATATAAAAGTGGATAAGTCTCCAGGTCCTGACAGGACATTGAGGGAAGTTAGTGTAGAAATAGCCGGGGCTATAACAGAAATATTTCAAATGTCATTAGAAATGGGAATAGTCCCCGAGGATTGGCGTACTGCGCATGTTGTTCCATTGTTTAAAAAGGGTTCCAAGAGTAAACCTAGCAATTATAGACCTGTTAGTTTGACGTCAGTGGTGGGTAAATTAACAGAAAGGATACTTAGAGATAATATATATAAGCATCTGGATAAACAGGGTCTGATTAGGAACAGTCAACATGGATTTGTGCCTGGAAGGTCATGTTTGACTAATCTTCTTGAATTTTGTGAAGAGGTTGCTCGGGAAATTGATGAGGGTAAAGCAGTGGATGTTGTATATACAGACTTCAGTAAGGCCTTTGACAAGGTTCCTCATGGAAGGTTGGTTAAGAAGGTTCAATTGTTGGGTATTAATGGTGGAGTAGCAAGATGGATTCAACAGTGGCTGAATGGGAGATGCCAGAGAGTAATGGTGGATGGCTGTTTGTCAGGTTGGAGGTCAGTGACGAGTGGGGTGCCACAGGGATCTGTGTTGAGTCCACTGTTGTTTGTCATGTACATCAATGATCTGGATGATGGTGTGGTAAATTGGATTAGTAAGTATGCAGATGATACTAAGATAGGTGGTGTTGTGGATAATGAAGTAGATTTTCAAAGTCTACAGAGAGATTTAGGCCAGTTGGAAGAGTGGGCTGAAAGATGGCAGATGGAGTTTAATGCTGATAAGTGTGAGGTGCTACATCTTGGCAGGACAAATCAAAATAAGACGCACATGGTAAACGGTAGAGAATTGAGGAATGCAGTTGAACAGAGGGATCTAGGAATAACTGTGCACAATTCCCTGAAGGTGGAATCTCATGTAGATAGGGTGGTAATGAAAGCTTTTGGTGTGCTGGCCTTTATAAGAGCATTGAATATAGAAGTTGGGATGTAATGTTAAAATTGTACAAGGCATTGGTGAGGCCAATTCTGGAGAATGGTGTACAATTTTGGTCGCCTAATTATAGGAAGGATGTCAACAAAATAGAGTGAGTACAGAGGAGATTTACTAGAATGTTGCCTGGGTTTCAGCAACTAAGTTACAGAGAAAGGTTGAATAAGTTAGGTCTTTATTCTCTGGAGCGCAGAAGGTTAAGGGGGGACTTGATAGAGGTCTTTAAAATGATGAGAGAGATAGACAGAGTTGATGTGGACAAGCTTTTCCCTTTGAGAATAGGGAAGATTCAAACAAGAGGACATGACTTCAGAATTAAGGGACAAAAGTTTAGGGGTAACATGAGGGGGAACTTCGTTACTCAGAGAGTGGTAGCGGTGTGGAATGAGCTTCCAGTGGAAGTGGTGGAGGCAGGTTCGTTGGTATCATTTAAAAATAAATTGGATAGGCATATGGATGAGAAGGGAATGGAGGGTTATGGTATGAGTGCGGGCAGGTGGGACTAAGGGAAAAAAGTTGTTCGGCACGGACTTGTAGGGCCGAGATGGCCTGTTTCCGTGCTGTAATTGTTATATGGTTAACATTATGAGCCGCTACGAGACATCCACGAGCTCCGACGTACCCGCTACGTACTTACGAGTTTGGTTGGGTTTTTTAAACTCGGGAGAGCGCTTGGGTAAACTCACATCGTGGGACAGGGCCTTTAGCTATATGCTCAATCACTGCTGTTATTTATTTTATTGTAAGCTGATAGAGGAACTGGTGGTTTTACGGAACGCTCTAATTTTGAGAAGCCACGTTGATAATAACAGATGCCAAGCCATGACAAACCACGGACATCAATAAAGTCAACAATAAAGATCTCAACTTTTCAAAACAAAGTGCAGGGAAAGCCAAGATTACAAAGACTGACAAAAATAACACCAAAAGTCAAATGTTTACATTTTCAATAATGAAAGACTGCAGAGTTACAAGCATCAGTGTGATTCTAATGTTGCAAAATTATGCACCAGTCACAGGACAGTGCTTGGAGTATGCAAATTGAGATTCCGTCCGTATTACATCAATGAAAAATACTGGCACTGCCCAGCCCATCATCCTCACTAGGAAAAATCAAACACAAAAAGTCAAAGGATATCCAAACACCAATCCTTTCCATTTAATTTATAGAATAAATACTAACCGTCTCTGCCCAAGAATAGGTTTATATTGAAGATATCCTCATTAATATTTAAATACATTAATATAATTCATAAACTCATCAATATACTTGAATCCTTAACATGTTTACGATACAATCAAAGTAATAAGCCCAAAATCATTTTTAACATAGCACAAGAAAACAGTTACCTTTAATTCAACCATAGTCAAACCTAAAAACTTTACTTTGGTGATAATAATGCATTTAACTGATAAAAATTAGTAATGAGATTCCAAGTTTATGTTCACGAGTTTAAACGAGTTCCCACGTGTATTTCTAAGTTTGCCGTTTACTTCTCATTTCTGCGATGTATCAAGTTCCTCTCCCGAGTTACTCTTGAGCCAACAACGACTACCGACATGTGGAAAAATCATCACATGATAAAAATGATGTCATGCAGTTTTTTTTTCACCATAAAAAGCTTCCCATGTTAAATTTCTTAGGGTTACGGAATCAAGGGATATGGGGAGAAAGCAGAAACAGGGTACTGATTTTGGATGATCAGCCATGATCATATTGAATGGCAATGCTGGCTCGAAGGGCCGAACGGCCTACTCTTGCACCAATTCGCTATGTGTTTATACCTTTTAAATGTTTTGACATGCATTTCATAGACTTAGAAAATGACACCTGCCTTTTCAGAAAAGTCACAATCTTGTAGTGCTCTCACCAAGGAGGATACTGGTGATCCATCTGTGTTTCTCCTCATTTTAAGAAACAGCCTCAGGTCTTTTGCCCAGAGAACCTTCAACCAACAGAATTATCAATAGTATGGTCAGTTAAAACAAGTGACTGGTGAAGAATTAAAGAACCATAGGTTCAGCTAAGATAAATATATTCCACCCATGACTCCCAGCGAGCTTATATTTCAAAGCTTTCTTATTTAAGTTTTTTGGGAAAAAATATATACATTTTTTTTTAAACCAAGTAAAATGCCTCCTGTATAATTTTGTGTTGTTTCATCTTCCCACCCAAGCCCAAGAAGAAAATGTAGTGCAATGGGACAAAATACATATTAACTCTACAGAATCACAGACGGGCAACATTATGTTGCAAATACAATATTAAACATATTAAAACTGCTCTGCTGTACAGTCGTAATTAACCCTTCTATTAATTGCTAAACAAAATGCAGCTGAACCTGTGATACAACATTCGCAATCATTGCTCCCATCTAGCATCATTTCACCAATTAATCCTAAATAAACATTCTTGCGATGGTAGCAACAGCATGATATGTGTTGTTACATCACAAAATCAATAAATTTAGGATACAAAAGCTCAATTCACAACTGTCTGCATGCCTGCAGGTTACTGCACATAAAATTCTCATCCCGGCATCCATTTAAAAAAAGCAGTGGAGACTTCTGGCTGCACCACCCCCATCAGGCATCGACTTCCAGACACTGTTAAGTTCTTGGGTGAACACATTTCACCTGAACAGCCCCCAATCCTTCCCCCCATTTTACCTCAACAGCCCTCTAGTTTCTGATCCCACAATAAAGGGATAAAAGTACCTTATTATTTACCACATCCAGAGTTTTCAATTTTATGAACCTCTTTTAGTTTTGTTTATTATTGTCACATGTACCGAGGTACAGTGAAAAGCTTTCTTGTTGCGAGCTATCCAGTCAGCAAACAGACTATACATGACTAGACTAAGTGGGACCCGTTGGGTCCCAGCATCACACAGGAGGGCTGGTCATCCAACGCAATATTCCATCTCTCCACCAATTCTAATATTGGTGGCCAGTTGGGGGGGGGGGGGGGGGGGGGGCTTCTGGAGCGCTAGTATGGGTGTTGTGGGCTGAAGGGACTAGTTTCCAGAGGGCTAGTATGCAAATTGTGCGCCAAATGGATTCTTGGGCTGGCGTCTCAGTCAATCAAGCCTGTTGTGCTGGCAACTCACTCACTCACGGCTGGTGGGCTGGTAGTTGATTCACGGCTAATCCTTGAAATTCTATTTCAAGCAGGGTATAAGGCCACCAAATTCAACTGCAGTTTCATACCATTTGAAGTAGGGTGCAAAGTCACTGAAGACAGCGAGTCGTGACCTCTCCCTCCTCCATCTTGCAGAGACTGAGCCACACCCGCATTTCCGGGTTTTATAACCCCTCCCCCACCAGAAAAGGTGTGGCTTTCATGGAGTGATTGACAGGAGAGAGATTCTCAACATTAAAAAAAAAACTAATAACACTTTTATTTTTCAATGATGGGAAGAATTCTCTGCATCTGCTCAGCGGAGGGGGACTGAGTAAGATGGCCAGAAATCACAGCCGCAAGTGGTAGCGTTTTATCTAAAATCAATATACAGTGGAAACAGGAAGTAAGTGCATTTACAGTAGTGCCTTTTAACTTCAAGCCAAAGCACCCAAGCCACCATTTGCAGTAAGTAGTGCCTTTCAACTTCATGCCACCATTTGCAGTAAGTGGTGTCTTTCAACCCAAGCCACACCCAAGCCATCATTTGCAGTAAGTGGTGTCTTTCAACTTCATGCCACCATTTGCAGTAAGTAGTGCCTTTCAACTTCAAGCCAATGCACCCACACCCCCCATTTGCAGTAAGTAGTGTCTTTCAACTTCAAGCCACACCCAAGCCAACATTTGCAGTAAGTAGTGCCATTCAACTTCAAGCCAAAGCAACCAAGCCACCATTTGCAGTAAGTAGTGCCTTTCAACTTCAATCCAAAACAACCAAGCCACCATTTTCAGTAAGCAGTGCCTTTCAACTTAATGCCACCATTTGCAATAAGTAGTGCCTTTCAACTTCAAGCCACACCCAAGCCACCATTTGCAGTAAGTAGTGCCTTTCAACTTCAAGCCAAAGCAACCAAGCCACCATTTGCAGTAATAGTGCCTTTCAACTTCAAAACAATGCTCCCAAGCCATCATTTGCAGTAAGTAGTGCTTTCAACTTCAAGCCAAAACACCCAAGCCACCATTTACAGTAAGTAGTGTCTTTCAACTTCATGCCACCATTTGCAGTAAGTAGTGCCTTTCAACTTCAAGCCACACCCAAGCCACCATTTGCAGTAAGTAGTGCCTTTCAACTTCAAGCCAAAGCAACCAATCCACCATTTGCAGTAAGTCGTGCCTTTCAACTTCATGCCACCATTTGCAGTAAGTGGTGTCTTTCAACTTCAAGTTGGTATGAATCATTTTAGAACCAAGACATTTTTTGCAAGCTTTAGAACAAATAGACATTTTTTTTGCAAGCTTTAGAACAAATAGACATTTTTTTGCAAGCTTTAGAACCAATAGACATTTTTTTGCAAGCTTTAGAATCAATAGACACGCATTTTTTTGCAAGCTTTAGAACCAATAGACATTTTTTGCAAGCTTTAGAACCAATACACTTTTTTTTGCAATCTTTAGAACCAATACACTTTTTTTGCAAGCTTTAGAACCAATAGGCATTTTTTTGCAAGCTTTAGAACCAGTAGACACATTCTGCAAGCATTTTAGAACCACTAAGGGCACTTACATTTGAGTAGACATGTGTTCAATGTTATTCACAGCTCAGAGCAACACGACCCTCTGCCTTCCTCCATCTTGAAGAGTGAGTGAGGCACACCACTTCCTGGTTTTATAGTCCCTCCCCCCCGCCGCCAGCGGGGGCAGCAGAGAGAATGGGGAATTTTGTAAATACATTAATATATGTCATTTTTAATCGACGGGAAAAATCCTCGGCACACATGCGACGGAGGGGGGCTCTGAGCAAGGTGGCCAAAAATGACGGCCGTAGGTGGCGGCGTCCGATTAACGGTAGTAGTCAAATTAAAGATACTGGTATGATTAAGAAAGTAATTCTCCCCTCAGTGTCCTTTTTACAAAAAAAATCAGAATTTAGCCCATCTTTAAGACCCCTAACCCTGTCAGTATCCTGTGTCTCACGACAATACTTTTGATCGCATCAACTATTGTTGCCCAATTAAGTAAATTTTGCATTATATTACATTGTAAGTGTAATGTGACTGATATGCCTTGAATTGCTGTCAATGCATTTAGAATTGATTTCCATTAGAAAATCTAAAGTGGAGAGAATAAAAGAAACATCTTAAACCTTAAACTCTCACTCCAATCTCTCACCACATGAACGTTCTGCCATCGACTCACTCCGCAACAACCCAGATTGGGTTATCAAACCCGCTGACAAGGGAGGTGCCGTGGTAGTCTGGCGCGCCGATCTCTACAAAGCTGAGGCCACGCGCCAACTCTCGGACACCTCCTCCAACTTACCCCTGGACCATGACCCCACTGACGAGCACCAGGCCACCATCTCCAGCACCATCACCGACTTCACCCACTCCAATGCCCTACCCGACCGAGCCCCCAACCTCAACGTTCCCCAGCCCCACACAGCCCGATTTTACCTTCTCCCTAAAATCCACAAACCTGAGTGTCCCGGAAGACCCATTGTCTCTGCCTGTTCGTGCCCCACCGAACTCATTTCCAAATACCTTGACTCCATCCTATCACCCTTGGTTAAATCCCTCCCTACCTATGTTCAAGACACCTCAGACACTCTCCGTCGTCTCCGCGCATTCCATTCTCTAGGCCCTCACCCCCTCATCTACACTATGGAAGTCCAGTCACTCTACACCTCCATCCCCCACCACGATTGTCTCAAAGCCCTCCGGTTCTTCCTTGACCAGAGAAGCAACCTATACCCAGCCACTGACACTCTCCTCCGCCTAGCGGAGCTGGTCCTTACCCTCAATAACTTCACGTTCGACTCCTCCCATTTCCTCCAAATACAAGGCGTAGCTATGGGCACACGCATGGGCCCCAGCTATGCCTGCCTATTTGTCGGTTATGTCGAGCAATCCTTGTTCAATACATACCAGGGCCCCATCCTCGACCTCTACCTCTGCTACATCGACGACTGCTTTGGTGCCACCTCCTGCACCCGCACACAACTGACTGACTTCATCCACTTCACCACTAACTTTCATCCGGCACTCAAATACACCTGGACCATTTCCGACACTTCCCTACCATTCCTTGACCTCACTATCTCCATTGCAGGTGATAGACTTCTGACCGACATACACTATAAACCCACTGACTCCCATGGCTATCTGGACTACACTTCTTCCCACCCTGCTTCCTGTAAGGACTCCATCCCCTACTCCAAATTCCTCCGTCTACGCCGCATCTGCTCCACGGATGAGGCGTTCCACACCAGGACATCTGAAATGTCCTCATTATTCAGGGAACGGGGGTTCCCCTCCTCCACCATAAATGAGGCTCGCACCAGGGTCTCTTCCATACCCCGCAACACTGCTCTCTCTCCCCATCCCCCCACTTGCAACAAGGGCCGAGTCCCCCTAGTCCTCACCTTTCACCCCACCAGCCGTCACATACAAAAAGTAATCCTCCGTCAGTTTCGCCACCTCCAACGTGACCCCACCACTCGCCACATCTTCCCATCTCCCCCCATATCCGCCTTCCGCAAAGACCGCTCCCTCCATAACTCCCTTGTCAATTCTTCCCTTCCCTCTCGTACCACCCCCTCCCCGGGCACTTTCCCTTGCAACCGCAAGAGATGCAACACTTGTCCCTTTACCTCCCCCCTCGATTCCGTTCAAGGACCCAAGCAATCGTTCCAGGTGCGTCAGAGGTTTACCTGCATCTCTTCCAACCTCATCTATTGCGTGCGCTGCTCTAGATGTCAGCAGATCTATATCGGTGAGACCAAGCGGAGGTTGGGCAATCGTTTCGCCGAACACCTCCGCTCGGTCCGCAATAACCAGGCTGACCTCCCGGTGGCTCAGCACTTCAACTCCCCCTCCCACTCCGTCTCCGACCTCTCTGTCCTGGATCTCCTCCATGGCCACAGCGAGCAGCACCGGAAATTGGAGGAACAGCACCTCGTATTCCGTTTGGGGAGTCTGCATCCTGGGGGCATGAACATCGAATTCTCCCAATTCTGTTAGTCCTTGCTGTCTCCCACCCTTCCTCAGTCCCCCTGCTGTCTCCTCCCATCCCCCAGCTTCGGGCTCCTCCTCCTTTTTCCTTTCTTGTCCCCGCCCACCACCGCCCCCGATCAGTCTGAAGAAGGGTTTTGGCCCGAAACGTTGCCTATTTCCTTCGCTCCATAGATGCTGCTGCACCCGCTGAGATTCTCCAGCTTTTTTGTGTAACTTCCCTTCACAATATTGCCTGGCCTGCTGAGTTCTTCCAGCAGTTTGCTATTTGCTCAAGATTCCAGTATTTGCAGTCTCTTGTGTCTCCTGGAAACACTTTTTTCTAAATATATGCTTGCCTCCCCAATCTGCAAACAGCAAATCAACAGATGAATACCCAGCAAACTTGCATCTGGCACTACGTAATGGGCTTGTCCCACTTAGGCGACTTTTTAGGCGACTACAGGAGCTGTTTCCACACTGCATCACTATGACTATGACTCCTTGGACAGCACCTTACAAAATCCCACAATCTCTACCAGCGAGATGGACAAGAACAAAAAAGCATGGGAACACCGCCTCCTGGATGTTTCCCTGCAGTCATGACCATCCTGATGGGAAAATATCACCATTCCTTCACTGCTGTTGGGTCAACATTAAATTCCTTCCATTTGGCCATAAACCCATGACATTGAGATTTAAAAATTATGTTATATTGTGAATTCTTGTGTGAATGTTATTTGGACACTTAGGCTATTTAAAAATGTTAATCTATTCTTAAGAAATGGATAGATGTTTAGATCTAGTAATTGAATTTTGTAATTAGCTACAATTAGGTAACTAACTAATGATATGCTTTAATTTTAAGTAATCTAAGTAAGATTGTTTCATATTTGTTTCAGAATGCTTCAATCTACAATAACTGAAAATTTATTTCAGTTCTCTTAAATTTTAAGAAAATTATCGGCCTTTAAATGTTCTCGATCACAGCTTTTGTGTTAAGTCATTGAAAAAGCAATAGTGAACAAGATGCTAATTTCCGAGTATGAAAATTGCCATAACTTTTTTAATACTGAAGATATGAAAGTGAATTAGGTGTCAAATTTAACTTATTTTTATGCTTTATCTGATGGGATAAATTAAAGACGATTTTTAAAATCTCAAAATTTTGTAACATTGCTAGTGTTAGATGGTTAGTGTGGACTCGCTGGACCGAAGGGTTTGTTTCTATGCTGTATCTCTTTTTAATTTTTTTTAATTTTTGTTAGAAGCAATTGTACAAAAAAAATGATCGACATAAAAGTTATACAATTTTCGTACAACTTCAGTTTTAACATTTTATAAGCTAATAACTAGATAGGAAAAAAAAGGAAAAAAGAGGAGAAAGAAGAAAAGAAAAAAAGTAAAGAAGAAAAAAAAAACCCGCTCACCCAGCCCTACCATTGGTTTTGAGTTTGTGTTCAACAATTATGTTGTTGAAGAAATTCAATAAAAGACCATATTTTATTGATCTGGTTTGTCAGACAAGACAAACCTTATTTTTTCTAGATGTAGTGTCTCTGTCATTTCTGTGATCCACATCTTCACTGTGGGGACTGTTTTATTTTTCCAGAATTTAAGTATACGTTTTTTCGCAGTTACTAAACCATAGTCAAGAAAGCGTCTTTGAAATATCGCTAGATTAAGACAGCCTTCTGACATTCCTAATATTATTAGTTTTGGATCTGGCTCCAATTGAGTTTTAAGTGTTTTAGAAATCATATTGAATATTTTCCGTCCGGATGTTTTGTGTTTTTATACAGGATACAAAAGTATGAGTTAGGGTGGCTTCTTGAAAGTGACATTTATCACAAAGAGGTAGGTTGGGAAGATCTTGTTCAATTTGGTCTTTGAGTAGTATAACCTATGCAATACTTTAAATTGTATCAGGCAATGCCTGGAATTTAAAGAACAGTAATGTATGTATTGTAGGCTTTCATCCCATATATCTTTCGAAATGGGTAGACCCAGCGTCCTCCCATGCTCTCCTATAAATCTCAGAAGGTGGTGTCAATATTTAGAAGGGTATTATAAATGCAAGATATCAACTTGCTTGTGTCAGCATGTCTATTCAAACAATCGTCTAATATATCAGGACCCATAGTTGCGGCTGGGACTATATCAACATTTAAGGAACAGTTAGACAGGTACGTGGATAGGACAGGTTTGGATGGATATGGACCAAATACAGGCAGGTCTGGCTAGGACATGTTAGCCGATGAGGGCAAGTTGGGCCGAGGGGCCTGTTTCCACGCTGTATCACTATGACTCCTTGGACAGCGCCTTACAAAATCCCACAATCTCTACCAGCGAGAAGGACAAGAACAGAAAAGCATGGGAACACCGCCTCCTGGAAGTTTCCCTGCAGTCATGACCATCCTGATGGGAATATATCACCATTCCTTCACTGCTGCTGCGTCAACATCCTGGAACTCCCTCTTCACATAATTGTGATACCCACAGCCAAAGTGCAGAAGTTCAAGGAGGCAGTTCACCACCACCTTCTCGATGGCAATTAAATGTTGGCTCCATCTGCAAAGCACATTCTTTGAATAAATTATAAAAAGTTGCTTTGGTTTCCTCCCACAACCCAATGATGTGCATTTTTGAAGGTTAATTAACTTCTGTAAATTGCCCCTAGTATGTAGGGAGTTGATGTGAAAGTGAGATAAAATAACTTATGTGTTAGATGGTCGGTGTGGACTCGGTTGGCCGAAGGGCTTGTTTCTATGCTGTATCTCTAAACTAAACTTCTCCGCCTCACTGACCATCAACACAGGTGCGCTTCAAGGATGAGTGCCGAGTCCCCTGCCCAACACTCTTTATGCCCATGACTGTGTGGTCAAGTACAGCTCCAATGCCATCTAGAAACAGCATTGCTGTTGGGTGAATCACGGGTGAGTATGAGTCAGCATACAGGAGAAACACCTCTCACACAATCTCAGCAAAACCAAGGAGCTAATTGTTAACTTCTGAAAGTCAGGAGACCACATGTCAGTTTTCATTGGTGATCAGTGGTGGATAAAGAGTTAGCAACATCATATTCCTGGGTGTTAGCATATTGGATGGCCTGGGCTCAGCACATAAATTTATACACAAAGGAACATCAGCACCTAGTTTCTTCAACGTTTAAAGAGATTCAGCATGGCATTAAATACTCTAACAAACTCTACAGATGTATTGTAGAAAGTTTCCTGACTGGTTTCATCATGGACAAGTGCTGTTCTATTGCACAATAATACAAGAGGCTGTACAGAGTGGCGGGTCAGCTCTGTCCATCATGGGCACACCATTCCCCACCATTGAAAGCATCTGATTGAGACAGTATCCATCATCAAGGATCCCCACCAACTGGCCCACATCCTCTTCTTGATGTTACCACCGGCAGGAAGAACAGAAGCCCTGCACGTTAATATTGGCCAAAATAGAGCTACAGAAAATGGAGGATCTTTGCATCTGCAGGGCCTGCTTGGCCTCTGTCTGTGAAAAGCTGCAGACTGTGAGTTTGCGCTTGCTAGTCTGAACCGTAGATTGATATGCAAGATGGGGAAAGAACCAGATGTTCTCTCTATTGTTAAAATGTATGATGACTTTGCAGAGGAGCTCAAAGGTGTTGCAGATGCATGATCAAAGTGCTTTGTGTGTTCTGTTGTTTTTATTTATATGACCGACTTACCAAATTAAATTCCTCGTATGTTGCAAAACACACTTGGCAAATAAAGTACTATTCTGATTCTGATCAGGATTGGCTCGCTGCAGAAGGGTTGTAAATACTATTAATAATGTTGCACAGTGTTGATGTTACTGTTTGATGATTGGCTGAAGTGTGAAGCCTTGTTTGAATTGTTTATACTCCCGGGGAGAATGTTACATTGCTTGATTAATTGACTTCCTTCCAGAAGCTTCTGTAGAAACATTGTAATGGGGTGCTTTGTAATTGGGTTGGGGAATTGTCAATAACACTTTAATGTAATCGATATCTGTGATTGGTTTGTAGGGGTACCACCCCCATTTAGTTCTGTCCTGTTGGGCCCGATGACCTATAAAAGGTAACCCCCATGAGGATCGTTGTCAATCTTCTGGAGGGGCGCTTGGGACTGTGTAACCTTTTGAAGGTATCTGCTTGCACGGGGCTGAAGGGCTTGGACAAGCAGAGACAAGGATCGATCCCGCGGTGTGGTTAGGTATCGTATAGGGTGTTCGTTATTGTTTCATAAAATAAAGTTTAATGGTCCAGTGCTTAACTCAGTGTTTTACTGAACTAGACTAAGGGGGTTAGCTCTAGGAGCATAATTACACACCAACATGTTCCGGAGCAGCTATTTACCTACAACTATCAAGTTCTTGAAACAAACCTGCACCACCCTTATCTTAACTTAGCAACGGAATACCAAGGATTAGCTCTTTTCTTGCACTACCATGGACTTGTTTTCTAACTGCCTTTCTGCAATAATGACTTGATTTTTTTGTGCACAAACTCTTCTCATTGTCTTGTATACTTTGGAAATTTACACGTTGTCCGAGTTTACGTACCTGTAGTGCTGCTACTAGCAAGATTTTCACTGCACTTGTAGCCTCACCATACTTGTTCATAATGGCAATATACCCGACTTGACTATCTGTGGCGTTTAAGTACTTAAGGATAGATTAGATAGGATATTGCACTGGGCTGAGTTATGCACTAAATTCCCATTGGGGAAGTGGTTTATTATTTGACAGGGGAAGTGGTTTATTATTAAGTTTGCTTTATCTTAAGTAACTTGCACAAAATCAATAGACCAAAGAGATTTAGATAAATTAGGTAAATGTGGCAGGCAGTGTGCACTAGGCAGCAACAAACTGGTTAATAGTAACCAAGTAGAAATAAGCCCTAGGATAATGGTTAGTTTTGTTTATTATTGCCACATGTACCAAGGTACAGTGAAAAGCTTTTGCTTATGTGCTATCCAGTCAAAGAAAATACTATATATGATTACAATCAAGACGTCCACAATACACCGATATAGGATAAAAGGTGCAACATTTAGTGCAAGATAAAGTCCAATGTCTGATTAAAGATAGTTCTAGTTAATTTGAATTGCTGTAAATAGTTGCTGTATTAACAGGCATGCATACTTTCAGAAATACATACCACAAACCAAGTTGGATATTTAATTTAATCATGGTTAAAGCGAATTGGAAATTTGCGCACCATGTAGAACAATCAAGCATTCATTATGCTCAGAGAATTAGAGTGTGTGTAACTTGTGGTAATGTGCAGTTTTTATTTCTGGTCAACATTAGTTTAGCTAAACAGATGATGCATGCAAGAATATGCTAAGCTTTAAAGTTTGATGGCAGGCTGAAATTTTACAGTGTTTTTAATCCAAATTAACATTGTTTTTTTCAATACATTTTGACGGGAACGCTGATAGGAAAGGGTTAGAGGGGTATGGGCCAAATGCAAACTAATGGGATGAGCTCAGTTATACAGTCTGCTCAGACTGGACAAGTTGAGCCAAAGGGCTTGTTTCCATGCTCTATGACAGTGACTTTTACGGTGGTAACTGCATATACACAGTTAATGAAGACTTGCAAGCAGTTAGAGTATAGTTACAACACTGGCATCTACTGGCAATATGGAAGATTACCCACATACTATTCCAATCCAATCTGACTAATTACCCCCCAATTAATCTGTTCTCAACTATCAATAAGGTGTCAACAATAGCATCATCATGTGGCAAATAGTTCCCAGTACCCGGTTCACGAATGATCAGTTATGTTTTTGCCCCAATTACTCCACTCATATAATAGCCAACGTCCAAACATGGAACATAAGAATTTGAGGTTTTATTAACAACCTGGATTTTCCATTTTCCAATGAAAATGCAAAGGGAAGTTGAGAAAGTGGCTATAGAGAAAATACAAATAGGATTCTGAGTTTTATCAAAGGGGGGTGGCACACACAAGAACAAAAAAATCATGGATAATCATTTATAAAACACCATTCTACCCACAACCCCACAGTATTGTATCCAGTTTATCACACACTAAGATGTAAAAGATTTAGAGAAAGGATGCCAAGGCATATTTATTTTTAAAATTCCACAAATATGAGAGATTTAGTTACGTGGACAGACTGGAGAAGCTGGCTTGTTTTCTTTGGAACTGAGGTGGTTCCAAGAAGATATAAAATCATGAAGGATGTAGACAAAATAGATTGCAACTGTTTCCATTGACAAAATGGTTAAGAACAAGGTAATCCAGAGTGAAGGTGAGTGTAAGAACTGAAAGACAAAAGGTAAGAAAACCTTTTTTTTTTTAAACGCATAATGAATGGTCCTTCTCAAAAGGGCTGCCAGGAGTAGATATAGAGGCCGTACCATTCTACATGGTGTGAGATATCCATCTGAAAATAAAGTATTTGTAGGGCTGTGGGACACTGGTTGTAGATCAGTGTAACTCATGTTATGAGTCATACCTGGTAGCTACGCCCACTAGTTTAACAGAAAGCTTCTCAACCTTTCTCCCTCACTTTGGAGTTACGTGCAAAGATGAAGTTACCTAGGCTGTAACGTTAATAAAGTTTTTGGATCTTAATCATTATGCGTGACTTAAGTTATTCCTACAGCAGAAACTCAACATGGTGTCAGAGTGTACGGACTCACTCCCTGCTTAATTATATTGCTTTTATTTTAGTTTGTTGTTTTCTCCGGTATATATTACTATGGCTTCAGCTCCCAGAAAAACAGAGGTCCTGGTGTTTGACGAGGACCTCGCAGAACGGTGGTACGTATTTGAAGAAGACTTCTCAATTTACATTGAAGCGGCTCACCCTGCTGCTGCTCCCGGTGTTCGAGTGTCAATTCTTCTTAATCTAGCAGGCACAGAACCTGCTCAACGTGCCAGAAGATTTCATTATGAACCGGCTGGATTTGACCTGGCTGGTGTCCAGACCGCTCCCGCTGCGTCTATCCCAGATCCTGACTGCCTATTACGCAAATTCAGACAGTTATCCGAGTTACGTACTAACTTGGTCATGGAGAGGCATTTATTCTTTTCCCAAAGCCAGACAGGGAGAACCTGTGGAGATGGCGGCACCTACAGGCGTAACAGACAAACCATCCTACCTGTGAATGAGCCAGCTCCACCTCCGTATTATCCAGACAGTCTGTGTCCAGCGGATTGGATCCGCCTACACCAGCACAACAACCCACTTCTGGAACGGCTTCTTTGCCAGTGGTGACACCCCCTCCCCCTATGCCACAGTCCCCTGTTTCATCACCGGGAATGTTGGTTCAATCTCCGCCACCTGTGAAGCCACCGGCTCTAACCCCGGTGGGGAAAAATGGGGATGGTCTTTCTCGCACACGTGCTGGTCGTGTTTGCAAGCCCACCGTGAAGTACCCGGGCTATGTTTGACTTTACTCCAGCTTATCAATTGCTATGCATGCCTTATTTGGTCAATGGATTTGTAATGACATTTAATTCTTTAAGAGGGAGATATAGATCACTGTCACTACTGTTATGAGTCATACTTTGTAGCTACGCCCACTAGTTTAACAGAAAGCTTCTCTGCCCTTTCTCCCTCACTTTGGAGTTACGTGTTAAGATGAAGTTACCTAGGCTGTAACGTTAATAAAGTTGTTGGATCTTAATCACTGTGCGTGACTTAAGTTATTCCTACAGCAGAAGCTCAACATTGGTACAGGAACAAGATGAACTGAATTTCTTTTGAACAGATTCAACATGGGCTTGATGGAAGCACAATGGCACAGCAGATAGAGCTGCTGCCTCACAGCATCAGAGACCTGGGGTGCTCTCTGTGCGGAGTTAGCACGTTCTCCCTGTGATCACGTTGGTTTCCTCCAGGTGCTCCAGCTATCCCCACATCGCAAAGACATGTGGGTTTTTAGGTTAATTGGCCTCTGTAAAATTGCCCCTGGTATGTAGGAAGTCAATGAGAAAGTGGGATAATATAGAACTAGTGTGAGTGGGTGATCGGCGTGGACTCAGTGGGCCAAAGGGCTTGTTTCCACGCTGCATCTCTTAACTAAATTAAGTGCCTGCTTCTCAACCATAACCATTCTTTTATTTTATTCTGAGAGGTTAATTCTCCTCATGAAGGAATCTGGAACTAAGCAGCTTCCCATTTAAAACACACAAGGAAGAATTTCTACTGAGGATCTACAAAATCAGTCATTTAATACATTCAAGCCTGACAAAAAGGATTTTTGAGAGGGGAATTGAGAATTATGGGGAACAGGTCGCAATTACAACTGAGCCCAAGATCAGGTTCCTCTTTACTTTATTAATTGACAGAAGGTTTGTGATATAGTTTCTCACTGTTCTGCATTTCACTCATTCTCTGAATGGAACTTTCGGTGAGCATTATATACAAACATTTTCAATTACACCCACATTAATTGCATTGATAGTTGTATGCCAAGGAGGATCTAATTGTTTTCTCATTTATTTTCGAAGTATTTGATTTAAGTGTTGTCCTATGTCTTGAAGAAATTGTATTGCCATAGAGGATTATCTGCATTTGAGAAACCAGAATTTTTTTTTTTTTTTAATTAAACCATTTCTTCTAATTTGGAACTGTTGCATGGCAATTCAAGAATATTACCAGTGATTTTGGATTATCATTATGGAACTCATCTGATTAGTCACAAAACAGCCTTGATTAAATAAAGGAGGTGGCATGGTATTAAGGGATATCAACAATGCACCTCTATTTGTGCCATTTTGATTACATGTAATGTTCCAGAAAACACTTCATATAAAAGGAAACAAATAAACTGATCAATCAAGCAAGTAGGCAGGAGAGAGAAAAGCAAGGACAAAATAAAATATTCAAAGAGATTTTAAAGCCATAGAGGAAATAAGGCAGAGATATTTAGTAAAGCCAGTGGCCAAGTAAGTCAAAACTGATACTAAATAAGTGAGGAGCATGCAGCAACCTAGTGGCTTGCAGGCTGAGACAGAGTTTGTTTGTGAGTGAAGACATAAACATTTTGAGACAAGGACTATCATTTTTAATCTTGTATGCTGCAAGCCAGTAAAATCAGCGAGAATCGGAAATGTGCAAACACGATTCGGTAAATAACAAAGGATGCAGGTGAAAACAAGCTGAAGATGAAAGTACAGCAGCATCATGATTTTTGTGGAATAAATTCTGCTCTCATTACCATCAGACGGATAGTATCATAGTCTGTTAAACTATGAGATCAACAGCCCATGTTTAGAAAAGGCCTTTTTTTTAAAACTCAGTAATAAATTATAGTTAAAACAAAATCACTTTTGTAAATCACATTTCCAAAAATAAAACCCATCCAACATTTCACAGCAGTTCCAAACCATAGAGATCTAACAAATTATATCTTTGCTGCATATACAAGAATTGATTATGGCAATTTCAATATGATGGATGTGCTTAGAATAATGCCATTTTAATTAATACAAACATTAATCAAAATGTAACAAGGCAGCAATCCTCAAAAATACATTTTCAAAATGTGTACATTAAGCCAATTCAAAAATAGCATTATGACTATAGATTGTCAAAAGACACTTACCATATGTTTTGTGGCAGGTTTAATGTAATACTGCCCTGAACACTATCACCAAAGTGCAGATACCCCAGGGTTCCCAGTGAAACATACAAAGCCGTGACGATGCCCATACCAATGTTTAATGCTTGTGGAAACCGTTTTCTTTGTTTCATTTTATTTTCTAATGGAAGAACCTGTTTTTAAATGAAAAATAAAAGATAAAGCTTTAGTAATAACTCTATACTGCTGCTGTCAACAGATACTAAAATTTTGCAAGTACATTATGGATTCTGTAAATTTATGAAAACAGGTATATTATTTCCATTCTTCCAGTGCACTTTGTTTCTCAGTAACTTGTCAAATACTCTGCATTGCAAGAATGGCTACATTTCCCCAATACTACTCGTGCTCAACCCTCACTTCATTTTTCTTTAAAGATGCTTTTGTACCACCTATTTTGACTCTAAACTTTAGATATTTTTCCAGAGCGTCCAATACATAGACACAGAATTGTATTCCAAGTCTGGACACAATTCCAATTCCATCTACAAATGCACCATCATGAGTTATTGATGCTGAAGAGTATAGGAAGAAGATCGATCAACTGATCAAATGGTTTAAGAAGGAACTGCAGATGTTGGGAAATCGAAGGTGGACAAAAGTGCTGGAGAAACTCAGCAGGTGCAGCAGCATCTATGGAGCGAAGGAAATAGGCAACGTTTTGGGCCAAAACCCTTCTTCAGACTGATGGAGGGTGGGGTGGGGGGGCGGGGAGAAGAAAGGAAAAAGGAGGAGGAGGAGCCCGAGGGCTGAGGGAGAGCTAGGAAGGGGAGGAGACAGCAAGGGCTAACGGAATTTGGAGAATTCAATGTTCATGCCACTAGGGTGCGGACTGCCCAAGCGGAATATGAGGTGCTGTTCCTCCAATTTATGGCGGTGCTCACTATGGCCATGGAGGAGGCCCAGGACAGAGAGGTCGGATACGGAATGGAAGGGGGAGTAAAACCTAGGATCCACAAACTTGTCTTCATCGATACTTCATCGTCAGTGGTGCAGTCAAAAACCTCAAACTCCAAGGCGGGCATATATTTGAAGGTCTGTCCTGTACCCAGCACATTGATACAAATTAAAGAAAGCCCATCAATGCCTCTACTTCCATAGCAGATTGAGGAGATTCAGTATGTCGACAAATACTCTCTTGAACTTCTACAGGTGTACAGTAGAGCGCATATTGACTGAAAAGATTGCAAAAAGTGGTGAACTCTGCCCAGTCCATCACGGTCACTGACCTCCCCGCAGTCAAAGCCACCTGTAGGAGTTGCTGCCTCAAAAAGGCAGCCAGCATCATCAGAGACCCACACCACCCTGGCCATGATCTCATTTCACTCCTGCCTTTGGGAAAAAGGTATAGGAGCGGGAAAACTGTCAAATCTAGGTGCAGGAGCAATTACTTCCCAACAACCAACAGGCTATAAAACACAACAACCTCAAAATAAGTTCCAAATTACATAGACATGGAGGGGGCTGATTTTTGTCTTTGCAGAATTGTTTGATCTTTTTATATGTCTGATCTATTTTTGGTGTTTATTGTCTTTAAAACACTTGATCCTTGTTGAGTGGATGGGGTGTGTTGGACTGCAAGAAAGGAACTGTGAACAGTATGGTTTAAATGTCTCCCCACCGTATTTAGAGTTAAATGTTTTAAAGCCCTGTCCCACAGTACTAGTTCATTCCATGAGCTCTCCCGAGTTTGCCCTGATTCGAACTCAGAGATTTACTGTAATGGCCGCTCGTCGGTACTCGGGGCTCTCATGGACATTTCGCAACATGTTGAAAAATCTTCACAAGTCTTCCCAAGCTTACCTGCCGTTAGCGAGTCTTCCCGAGTACCTGCCGTTAGCGTTACATGCCACTAAGAGACGTCCCCGAGCTCCGACGTACCCGCTTCGTTCATTCTCCGTGCTTACCATGGGTTTGATTTTTTTTAAACTCGGGAGAGCTCTTGGAAAGAACTCGTACCGTGGGACAGGGCCATTATTTTAAATGCAAAAAACGTTAGAAAGTAAAAATGTTCCAAGTTTTTAAAAGTCCCCACAATTTAATTTCTACTACCAAAACTCAGGAGTCCAGATAAACCAGTGTTGTTGCTCAACTTGGTCCAACTATACTGATTTTTGCATTTATTTTCAGCAAGCTTTATTAAAGTTGATTGCTTTTTAGTACTGAATGCAGCCTCATAAAGAGACAGAAGGGAAAGAAAAATCTGGTTGGGGAGAGAAATTAAAAGGTTTTTTTTAGCAGACATCAGTAGTAACAGCATCATAAAGTAACCTATTCCCTTCTTTTTAAGTAAAAACAGCTTACAAATTACAACATGGAATACTTCACAACTAAAAAGTACATTACTAAAATGAAAAATGAATAAATATAGGAGAAGCCAGGCCATGGTGATAGGAAATCGAAGAGAAACCAAATTAAAATTAACATTGCATCTGCTGAAGGAAAAATCAAATCTACCACCGTGGTGCTGCTCTAAACAAATATTTTTCTTCTTAAGCCCTTTGCACCTCTTTGGAGCATAGGCCATTGAAAAATGTTCTCCACCTCACTCGGTTGTTGGCAGTTCATTCGAGATCTCCCCAGTTGAGCCCACTAAACAGATAACTAATGTGAAATTACTGAAATCTGGCTTTCAGTGATTCTTTAATACGGAATGGCTGTAATGTAATTACGTAGAAAAAATGTATATATGATAATACTTAACAGATGGTAAGGTTTGCAGTTTAAGGTGAGGAAACGGTGTAAGATTTAATAGGAACCTAAGGGGTAACTTTTTCACACCAAGGGTGGTAATTGTACGGAACGAGGTAGTTGAGGCAGGTACTAGTGCAGCGTTTAAGAAACATTTAGACAGGTACATGGAGAGGGATATGGGCCAAACACAGGCAGGTGGGAAGAGTGTAGATGGGACATGATGGCCGTGTGGGCATGTTGGGCCTGTTTCTACGCTGTATGATGATGTGCTATCAGCTCAGTTGCACCAATTAGGTCATACACATTGTATACACTGGGCAATCCAAATACCTATGGAGTCTGAAGCAGAAACTCAAGTTCCACCTGACAAGACCTTGCATAAATGGTATCATCTTGGTCATTCCAAAACACTAATCTTACTTTTTTCTGCTTTATATTTCCCACAGATGATACAAAAAAAATAAATACAAAAAAAAAAATAGGCGAAAATTTAGGGCACACTATTTTATCTTTTTGGTACATCTTTTACTGCGTTGCATTCTTGCATAAAAGTAGAAAGTTCAATATTTTAAGCAAAGGTTTATTCTCAGTTATCCAGCCAAACACAAAACGATGGATCTGTCTAGTTATAAAATCATGGAATCAGACAATTTGATTTTTTTTAATTAGGCTGCATTTTAAGCAATTCTTCTCTTGCCAGGGAAGAGTGGATCAAAGAACAGTTTTACCACTCGTGCAGTGATTCACTCTATTTCTACCACTGCGAGGAGGACCAGATTTTTAGTTGACAAGACACGATATTCTACGAGTCACAAATTACAACAAAATCTTTCAGAATCTTTACAATAGTTCAAAATTTTCAGAAACTGAATTATATATTTCAAACTCTTTTATGTTTCCAGGCACACAAGGTGGTTTTAGAATCATGAAACCCTGTTCATATTACAATTTGCACCAAATTGTAATATCTTACCAACTTGTGCTAATTAGAGTCAAGAGTGTTTTATTGTCATATGTCCCAGATAGAACAATGAGATTCTTACTTGCTGCAGCACAACAGAATATGTAATGATAATAAATAATATAACAAAAACACAGAAAAAAAGAACAAACAATAACAGCACAATAATAATATTAATAATAATAATAATAATAATAGTCTATTGTAGTTCATAGCTTATGAGATTGTAGTGTTTAATAGCCTGATGGCTGACGGGAAGAAGCTGTTCCTGAACCTAGACCTTACAGTTCTCAGGCTGCTGTACCTTCATCCCGATGGCAGTGGTGAAATGAGTGTGTGACCAGGATGGTGTGGGTCTTTGATGATGTTGGCTTCCCTTTTAAGGTGACAACGTTAGATCCCTTCGATGGTGGGGAGGTCAGAGCCGGTGATGGCCTGGGCAGCGTTTACAGCTTTAGCAGTCTTTTCCGCTCCTGAACATTCAAGTTGCCTAACCAGGCCACGCTGCAACCAGTCAATATGTTCTCTACTGTGCACCTGTAGAAGCTCGAGAATCCTCTTTGACATACCGAATCTCTGTACTCTTCTCAGGAAGTAAAGGTGCTGATGTGCTTTCTTTATGATTGCATCAGTGTGCTGGGTCCAGGAAAGATCGTGGGCATATATGCACGCCCAGGAATTTGAAGTTTTTAACTCTCTCCACCATCGTCCCATTGATGTAAACAAGATTGTGGGTCCTCAACCTTCCTCTTCCAAAGTCCACAATCAGTTCTTTGGTTTTGCTGATATTGAGAGCCAGGTTGTTGTGCTGGCACCATATGGTCAGTCGGTCGATCTCTCTTCTATACTCTGACTCATCACCATCTGTAATTCGTCCCACAACAGTGGTGTCGTCAACAAACTTGAGGATGGAGTTCGCACTATGTCCGGCTACACAGTCATGAGTATAGAGTGAGTAGAGCAGAGGGCTGAGCACGCAGCCTTGAGGTGCTCCCGTGCTGATTATCACTGATGAAGTGTTTCTGCCAATTCGAACAGACTGTGGTCTGTGGATGAGGAAGTCGAGGATCCAATTGCAGAGGGATGCGCAGAGACCCAGATCCGTGAGTTTCGTAACCAGCTTGGAGGGGATGATGGTATTGAATGCCGAGCTGTAGTCTACAGACAACAGCCTGGCGTAAGTGTTTTTATTTTAACCCACTTCAAAAGGATGCATAGGAATTGCAGGTTTAGGTTTATTATTGTCACGTGTATCAAGGTACAGTGAAAAGCTTTGTTTTGCCTGCCATCCAAACACATCAGATATACTACAAATAAATGCAATCAAGTCAAACTCAAGTACAAGAGATAAAGCAGTGGGGAAGATATAGAGTGCAGAATATAGTGCCCAGCATTGTTGCGCATCAGTTGTATAGACAAAGTTCAATGTCCTCAATGAGGTAGAGATGAATCGGACAGTACTCTAGCTTAAGAAGGGACTGTTCAAACTCCTGATAAAAGAGGGGAAGGAGGTGTTCCGGAGTCTGGTGGTACACACTTTCAAGCTTCTCTACCTTCCACTTTACTGTGCAGGGAGGAGGAATTACCAGGATGGGACAAGTCTTTATGTTGCCTGTTTTTCTTAAACAGCATGAAGTATATATAATCAATGCAGGGAAGTCTGGTCTGTGTGATGTACTGGGCTGCAACTACAACTCTTTGCAACTTCTTACATAGGGCAGAGATGAATCCCAAACCATGTTGGAATCTTGTATAGAACACAAAGCGCTGGAGTAAATCAGCAGGTCAGGCAGCATCTGTGGAGGACATGAATAGGCCACACAGGACCCCTAATTAGTTTGGAGAAGGTCCCTACCCAAAACTTCCTCCTGAAATACTGCCTGACCCTACTCCAGCACTTTGTGTTCAACACACATCAACGCTTCATCTAACAGGCAGTCTATTTAAAAATTATCATCTTAGTTTGCAAATCAATATATAGCCTCGCAGCTCCCACCTTGACATGCAACTTCTGCACATCAGCGGAACTGATTTTCTTTTCTCTTTTGTAAAGAGATGTAATGCTGGTACCCCTGAACAAAAAAGCAAACGTCTGGAAAACAGTTATTCTCTTTAGGCTCAAAGTGAATTTCAAAACTTCGTAAATTAGTATTTATTATACCTCGGCATTATAAGCCTCCGTAAAATCCAAATTATTCCCAATTGAGGCTTGATCTGCATGGAATATTTTCTTGCTTATTTCCCAACTGAATAGCAGAACTCGTGCCTTGTGGAATCCCACAAAATGAGTTTAAATGAATCATCTTTGCATTTGAATGTGCATCTTCCTGTGAGAGCACATTGTAATTATCAATGATTTCTCACAGTAGTTGAAGTAGACCATCTTCACGTCATTTATTCTTGTCCCTGAAGAAAACGGCTGACATTCACATCTGAATTTATATATTTTTAATGGTTCACAGATCAATCCAATTAATGCTTTGCACGCATTAATGACAAATGCACATAGGGATCCAAATTGTTAATTTATCAAGGGCTCATTCCAATTAACCAAAATTGAAATGGTGCATGGTAACAAGAGTAAGTAATGGCAAAACATATAAAGAAAATAACAGCACTGCATCAAAACCTCTCATAAGAGTTCATAATAAATGCAAGCTAAAACACATTGAACTGCAGGCTTTAAGTTTCATGAATACATTGAACAATTATTTTATTTTACTGCCCTAACTGCTCAGGAGTTCAAACCTGTAGGAGGGAATGTTGTCCTTTACCTGTACTCCATATCTGACTTTACACAGATTGGTACAGACACAAAATAAAAGAGCTCATAGATCAGTGGTGAGTCTATCGAACAAGTCGGATTATTAAAAGGCCTTATCAATGTATATCGGAAAACAGTGTGAGCAAGCCCAAGCTGCTTCAATAAGTTATAGTAACTGTAGGATTTTTGTATCCTCATGACACAATGGTTACTTGTGTAGTTGAAATAAACCAATAATTAATGTCTCTGTAACCTTCCATCTTGTCTTTCTCCAGTTAACTTTAATCATACGTTTCCTGTTGTTTTCAAACTCTCCTCCCATATATCTAATGTAGATACCATAAATGTCAAGATTCTACTTGCTGGATGGGATTCCCTCGTTAAAGAGATCATTCGTTAACCTTCGGGAGACTTGCCTGCTAAACAAGTCTTACCTGTTGCATTCTTACGATTACAGCTGATCTTTGTCACTAACAACAAAGCGCAGCTGTAATCGTAAGAATGCAACAGATAAGAACCTAGACAGAACTACGAAGAACTATCCTCCCCCCAATAGATAAGAAGGCCTGCTTCTCAGCAGAATGTTTCAGCTTTGATATTCTGACTACATGCGCTGCTATTTTACCCCATCATGCTTCCCCAGTATCTCTAGGGTTAACCATATTATAACCTACTCAGCTTCCTTATAGCTCTCAAAATTACCAACAACAAAACCAAATTCTACTCTACTCAAATACATTAACATGCCATAGTGTTGTAAATAGCACTCCGCAGAAACACTGATTTGTATGAACCAAGGTAAGAGTTCAATACACTTGTACAATGCAGGTTATGCCAACTCAAATTTTCCATTCTCATATCTAGTCTCTCTAATCATATAATAAAACCATTCACTGCAACTTTTCCCATGGCCCAAATCTATATCATTGCCACAAAGGTCATCTTATCATATGGGCTTCAATTGTGCCATTGTGCTTATGTGGTGATTTAACAAACCCTTCTTGAAGTGTCATGTATAGTTGAGTTCCAAAGAACAGTTCAAGGACTATTGCTCTTACATAAATCACATGAAGTCACAGGGCAACTTCAAAAATCTGCAAAGGTACAAAAACATGAAAGTGCAACAAACAGTGAGGAAGATGGTGGAGTAATAAACTTTAAGAAGTCACAGAATGATGGCATGGTAGACACAATCCAGCAAAGGAATGTGAAATTCTTTGATTGCAAGAATAATCAAGAGACAGAACCAACAATTTTGAAGTGCGAGGATCCAGAACGAACAAGATTTAAGGGTCGCGTACACAAAGCCCTTAAGGTTGAAATTCAAGTTAACAATGTTAACAAATCTTGGATCCTCGACTTTAGAAACAAAGGGACACAAAGTGAAGCTAGCAGGTTATCTTCAGTCTACATAAAAATTAGCTTAGCATTGTGTCCATCTGTGCACCATGATCAGCGACATGGTGTTTAAGAAAGAACTGCAGATGCTGGAAAAATCGAAGGTAGACAAAAATGCTGGAGAAACTCAGCGGGTGAGGCAGCATCTGTGGAGCGAAGGAATACATGACGTTTCGGGTCGAGACCCTTCTTCCTGCCTCACCCACTGAGTTTCTCCAGCATATTTGTCTACCTTCTATGGTCAGCGACAAGATCACTTGAGGAGATAACAAAACTGTGGTGAGGAACCTCCAGTTTAAATTCCATTTGGAATATTTTGGAGGACCAAGAAACCAAGAACCAAGAATGGCTGCATGGTAGACTACTACTGCATGAAAACTAGAATTGTTCTCCTTGAAGCAAAGGTTACAAGGTGAAGTAATAAATGCGTTTGTAATCATGAAAGATTTAGTTGCAGCAAATAAAAATAAACTGTTTATTGTTGCCAAAGGATTGACAACCAGAAAACACAGAATTATGACGACTGGCACAAGGGCCAGGTGTATTTGAGGGATTTGCCCACAGTGACTGAACAAGAGCAGCACTAACAGCATCAAATTAAGTCAAACCTTTGCTGGCCTGAAAATAAGGTGTTCGCAGGAAAAGTACTAACTTAAAATATGATTGAATCCCTGAAACATAGAGAACAAGCCACTATGGCTTTGTGCATCAAGTTGAAATCAACTCATTCTGCGTGAACAGAGAGACAAAAAAAAATTTTTGGGGAGGGGGGGGGGGGACAAATCAGGACGGAAGAGTTTGCCATTGTAGGAAATACAGCAATTTATTGACATGTTCATTTTCAAGCCCTGTTTAAAAGATCTTTGTAAAGAATCCACATTCATAACTTGCAGCAGTCCACTGATTTGAACATTAATCGGAATAAGAGTGTCACTGGTGAGACACACATCTGTTAGCTACCCTTAATTGTTACCTAACCTTAACCAAAAATGTGTAGGTGCCTTTTGCTCTGGTATTTTATTTAATTCACATGTTTAATCAATAATGCTTTATTATTAATGTTTGATGTTTTGTGTCATTCCTAACTGTCACTGGATGTCATGTTGTCACTTGTGGGCGGAGCACCACGGCAAATTACTTGTATGTGAATACTTGGCCAATAAACTTATTCATTCATTATGCTTCAACTTAGTGACTTGAATACCTGAAGTCACAGTCAGATTTTCTGTCGTAGGAAATCTGGCAAACCAAATAAATCATAATTATGATAATCATACTTTAATAAACTAAAATCTTATTCCAGTTTAAATGAATTAACCAAGTTTAAATGCTTTACATGTCACAGAAAGGTTTGAAACATGCCTCTGTATAATTATCCTTGGCTTCTAGGTTAAAAAGCTATAATAACTACACCAGCGCTGTTTGCTCTAAGCAGCAAAACAATGTTACCTGGATAAACAAGAATATAGATGCTACCTACCAACCCAATTCCTTCAAAAGCAAATATTGCAGATCCAAAAAAAAGTGGATATTTCTTCCAGCTGGCGATCAGTGGAAGCTCCTTTGGATGAGGTATGCCCTATATGGAAGGAAAACAGACAATAAATAGAATTAAATATGCAATTATTTAAAAAAATGTCACACAAGACATGGCAACAGGCAGTGTCTTACCAAATGGAATGTGGATACTTAACCAGCAGGTTCAGAGGGGTAAATGCAGGGCAACTTCATTTTTTTAAAAGCTAAGTGTAGGTGCGAGGCTGTACTTATCAGCTTCCAGACCCATATTCTTTAATAAAAACATTAGAGCATCGTTCATTAAGCTGAACTACAAAAATGAAGGGCTCAGGATATCAACATAGTAAAATAATTTAGTTTAGTTTAGTTTGGAGATGGAGCACGGAAATAAGCCCTTCAGCCCATCGAGGATGTGCCGACCAGCGACACTAGGGACAATTTACCGTGTTACCGAGCCAATTAGCCTACAAACTTGTACATCTTTGGAGTGTGGGAGAAATGTGTACGTCTTTGGAGTGTGGGAGAAACTTGTACGTCTTTGGAGTGCGGGAGGAAACCGGAGCACCCGGGGAAAACACACCCAGGTGACGGGGAGAACGTACAAATACGGACAACACCTGGAGTCAGGACCAAACCTTGGTCTTTGGTCCTGACTCCACAATACCTCTACTCTGGACCCACAATACCTCTACTCTGATCAAGAAGGCTCATCAGCGTCTCTTCTTCCTGAGGAGACTGAAGAAGGTCCATCTGTCTCCTCAGATCCTGGTGAACTTCTACCGCTGCACCATCGAGAGCATCCTTACCAACTGCATCACAGTATGGTATGGCAACTGCTCTGTCTCCGACCGGAAGGCATTGCAGAGGGTGGTGAAAATTGCCCAACGCATCACCGGTTCCACGGGTCTGTCCAAAGAAGCGCTGTCACGGAGGGCGCTCAGCATCGCCAAGGACTGCTCTCACATTTGGACAACACCAAGAACAGGTCTCTCCGTTGCCGAACCAGCAGGTTGGCAGCGTCAAAATAAAACGTACCTATGCCAATCACCCCCCCCCCCCCCGGACACTTATTATTTTTATTCAAATCGTTTGCTGTGTCGCTCTTCAAGGGAGATGCTAAATGCATTTCGTTGTCTCTGTACTGTACACTGACAATGACAATTAAAATTGAATCTGAATCTGAATCTGAATCTTTGTCGATGTAAGGTAACAACTCTACCACCGTGCCACTGTGCCATCCCAAATGGCGGGTCTTGATCACACAAGTCCACATTTGGACAACAAAGAAAATGAACTGGAAGAACATTGGCAGCGTCAAAATAAAATTATTAAAGTAATAGGATAACAGAACATGCTGAATACCTAAAGAAGCAAAATTCTTGCCTGAACCTTTAAATCTCAGACAAGGGGAGAAATTGATTCATGTCAATTGTATGAAATGTGTTTAATCAGCAGCATTTTTAATAATGTTTGAATTAATTATCAAGTGGGTAAATTTAAAAAATCAAGCACCATTTAAATTGTTGTCAAATTCACTGGGTCTGTTGAACCTCACGGTCATAGATTTGTCTTCAGTCTCAAGCCCACCAACACTCCAACAAATATATCTGACAGTTTGTAACTGCGTTAGGAAATCAATAATAGTCAACTGATAGATCAATGGCTCCCTCTTTTGAAATATTGCAAGAAGCTTTGGCTTTGCAAACGCACGTATTTATTCTGATGTTCATTCAAATATGTGATTTGCATTACAATAAAAGGAGAAGTGCAAAATATTTACATGGCCATGAGACATGATTTGCTCTGCTGCACACTGGTTTAGAGAAAGCATTTCAGTGCAATTTATTTTGCATTCCACTTGCGAACCACTGGAGTCAGCAGTGGAGTGGGTGCTGAAGAAATTTAAAATAGCATGCAATATCTTTTTTGAAAAACGTACCTAGTTTGCTTGAAATATACTCAATGACAAATTACAGTACAGCTATTAATTTTACCCCGATGAATACACAATGATTGGGGAAGAGGAGAGGGGGTTTGAGGGAGATAGTTTTGATTATCCTGACGAGAGGGCTTGAACAGCGGACTGTCGGCAACGGCAGGTGCGGAGGGTTCAGCCCCGACCACGGGATAACAAAGGAGGAAGATGGCTGAACCTTATTGCCTTGCACCACGGTGAGGAATGTGGATTCCACTGTGGTGGATGTTTATGTTAAATTTTATATGGCTCAATTGTGTATTGTTGTTTTTCTCACTTAGTATGGCTGTTTGTTAACTCAAATTTCACTGTACCTTAATTAATACATAACAATTAAATGTAATCTTGAATCTTGAAATGGTTAATGTAATTAAGGCATACTAGCTGTTGGCTGAAACATATTTTCCCATCAAGCAATGGGCTGATTGCTCAAATTACAAAATGAAAGGAAATATATAGATCCACATGTTGAAGAATACTGCCCCTTGATGAAAGGCAATGGATAAATGAGCAGCTCTAGAAGGATAGATCATAATAGTGCAACCAAATCTATGAAGATAATTAGGAAAATTAATGTTTGCTATAACATAAATCCAGATGTTGAGCAACTTACAAGACATTATTCCATAAACAATTCTAGCTTTTCAAGGGGAACAGCAGCCTGGAGGTTTGAACACACTTATAACTAAAACTGAGGGAACAGCAATAAAAGCAAGCAACTAAATGACAACAAAACCCAACTTGACATTTATTAACACTCGGGTATCAAAACAGTTTTAAATCTACATATTGGAAGGAGAAGGGAGGTGAACTTTATTGCAATATTTAAAACTGTTCTTTCCATGTTAATGAATGATGGCAGCACAATTGACAAATTAATGCAATTCTGCTACTTTCCATGCCCACTCATATTCTATGATATATGTTCACAAACTCAGACAGCAAATGTCAATCAACAGTTGAACCAAACGATGGATCATTAATTAACCCACATTATGCCCTTGTCTGACATTTACACACAAACTATCCTTAAGGTGATCGCCCATGAATATAAAACACAGAGACATGAAGATCCCATCGTTACTTTACAGCGTTGGGTTCGATCCCGACTAGGGGTGCTGTCTGTACGGAATTTGTACCTTCTCCCCGTGACCGCATGGGTTTTCTCAGAGAACTTCAGTTTCCTCACACACTCCAAAGAGGTACAGGTTTGTAGGTTAATTGGCTTGGTGTATGTGTAAAATTGTCCCCAGTGTGTGTAGGATAGTGTTAATGTGCGGAGATCACTGGTCAGTGCGGACTCAGTGGTCCAATGCGCCTGCTTCTGCGCTGTATCTCCAAACTAAACCTTAATTATAAACGACGACACCAAAAAGGCATTTAATCATCTTTGGACTGGACAATTTCCCATTTTAATGATTTCATAACTAGCAATTTAATGTCAGCACCTATTGCAGAAATGTGGAGGAATGTGACTGGCCGTGCAATTTATTTTGCTTTATTTCTACTATTTAAATCTAATCATTCCAGGATCAAAATAACAGGGTTCTAAATAACTATAAAGATTGGTCTCTTGGCAGCTGGGAGATAAATCTAGCAATTTTAATGAAGCCAAAAAACTAATTTCTGTCCAGCAAAAAAAATTGGGGTTCTGGATTTCAATGAAGAAGCTTCGCTTTCTTGTAATTTTTATGACTAACAATTAAAATGGGTATGGGAATGCCAGAAATGATTTCAATCAAAAATAATTGCAGTTTTAAAATGTATCCACCTTGTGTGGATCTAAAAGTTTTGAAAATAACCTCAGAGCGACACCAGGGAAAGAAAGATGGGAGGGGCTGAATCAAATTCCAAATCATTTTCAGTTATCCCATGCTCTCAATATTTTTTATACTATCTGTTACCTCAGTATACCACATAAACAATCGCACAACTGAATAAAAATACTATCTACTTTAATAAAGTTTTCCAACTAAAAACTAAAAGATGGCAATTTAAAATAAAATATTACAATTACAATTTTTATTGCTTTATGACAAGCACACACCTCAAAAGTCAGGTCAAGTCAACTTTGTCACACACACACATACAAGATGTGTAGTGAAATGAAAGTGGCAATGCCTGCGGATTGTGCAAAACAACAGAGCAGAACCAGTATTTACATTTTAGAAAAAAAAACACAAAGGTAAATTAGTCCCTGGTGAGATTTGAGTTTACAATCCTGATGGCCTGTGGGAAGAAACTCCATCTTCATCCTCTCTGTTTTTGCAGCGTGACAGTGGAGGCGCTTGCCTGACCATAGCAGCTGGAACAGTCCGTTACTGGGGTTGGTAGGGGTCCTTCATGATCTTGATGGCTCTGGATCTGCACCTCCTGGTGTAAAGGTCCTGCAGGGGGGTGAGTGTAGTTCGCATAATGCGCAGAGCCTTCCTGTCCTGGGCAGAGCTGTTGCCAAACCAGATCGAGATGTTTTCCGGTCAGGGTACTTTCTACAGCCCCAGAGTAGAAGGATTGAAGGATCCTCAGAGACTGAATTTCCTCAACTGCCTGAGGTGGTAAAGGCACTGCCTTGCCTTTCTCGCCAGTGCGGCAGTGTGTGTTGTCCATATCAGATCCTCTGTGACGTGGACTCCCAAGTATTTAAAGCTGCTCACCTATCCACATTAGCCCCATTTATCTCCAGTGGCGTGTACGTCCTCGGTTGTTGAGCCCTTCTAAAGTCCACAATCAGCTCCTTAGTTTTAGTGACATTTAAGAGGAGGCTGTTGGCCTGACACCAGAGTGCCAGATCAGCCTACCTCCTCCCGGTAGGCTTTCTCATCATTATAGGAGATCAGGCCCACCACCACAGTTTCATCAGCAAACTTGATGATGGAGTTGGAGCTAAACCTGGCCACACAGTCATGCGTGTACAGGGAGTACAGTAGGAGGTTAAGGACGCAACCCTGGGGGGATCCTGTGTCAGGGTGAGGGGGTTGGAGGTATGTCTCCCCATCTTGGCCACCTGGGGTCTGGCAGTGAGAGGCCAAGATGGGGAGACCTACCTCCAGCCCCCCACGATTACTTCACCGCCCTTCGCAGTCTGTAGGACTCTACCATGTAGTCATCCATGTTGCCGCGTGCCAGGCCGGAGTGGTAAGCAGCGGTGCGAGCATTCTAGGCAACGCGAATGGATCCATCCACTCAGGGTTTTTGGTTAGGAACGATGCTAACCCTTACAATGGGGACGATGTCATCGGCTATTCTTGGAATGAAGTCCGTGACCGCTTCCGCGAACTCACTGACATCTCTGGAACTTGATTGGGACATATTCCAGTCGACATCGCTCAGTGCATCTTGCGGCATGGCCTCTGAATGGTCAGACCACCGCTTCCCGTACTGTCCTCAGTTTATACTCTGACAGCAGGAAAATGGCGGCGTGGTCAGATTTTCCAAAAGATGGAAAAAAAACATCTTGCAGCCTTTCCTGAATGGCATGTAGCAGTGGTCCAAAGTTCTTTCACCCCCCCCCGGTGTGATGTGTTGGGTGAAGCTAGGCATGACCTTTTTGAGATTGGCCTTATTAAAATCTCCAGCCACCACCATAGCTTCTTCAGGATGCTTGTTCTGATGTCGACATAACACATCGTGTAGGACCAATAGTGGCACGTTGGTGTCCACATGTGGTGGAATGTAGACTGCTGTGATGATCACTGAGCTGGGGAAGGTACTTCAGGTTTGTCGAGCAGGAACGAGAAAGCGTCTTAACATTCCTAGGGTTGCACCAGTTATTGTTTGTCATGAAGCAAACTCCTCCACCCTTTGATTTCCCGGATTCTTCCATAATGTCCGCACGGAAAACAGTGAAGGACTCGGTTGGGCAAATTACTTGATCCGGCACCAGCTGGATCAGCCCATGTATCGTTAGACAGAAGATGTTGCAGTCTCTTATGTCCCGCTGGAATCTAATCCTCGACCCGAGGTCATCCATCTTGTTCTCCAGGGACTGGATGTTAGCCAGAAGGATGCAGGGCAGAGGCGGACAGAAGGCTTGAGCTCTTAGCCTATTCCGAATCTCCCCCCCCCCCCCACCCCACCACTTTCCTCAATGTTTTCTCCGACTTTTTCCCGGAGCCGTGCTCCCATTGCTGTTGCCGTGGCGCTCTTGTGATCTCTGCCGGCCACGTTGGATCGGTGAGTAAAGTGTCTAAAAAGTCATGGGTTACAATAAAGTTTAGCTTTAAAAGTGTTTTCCGGTCGTACATGGTTAGTGCTAATGTGTTAAAATAAAACTAGCTGCCCTCTCAAATACGCTGCATTTAAAAGCAGCATGTAAGCCTTTCTCATTTAGTTGAGTTTTGCACCATCTGTCACACTAGACTTGCAAGTACAGCACATATTCTACAGAATATTACAAGGGCTAATGGGTTCAGTTGCAAGAACTACTAACGTAACTATTTTACATTCTTGTGAGCAGAGTAGATTAAAGTTATTTGCTGTTTGAAATGATTTATTAAGACGATAGGAAAAAAAAGAGAATTTCCTTTTAAATAGAAGTGACAAAGAGTAGCAAAAATTTAGACCAGTTGTTCAGGAATGATGTTAGGAAGCATTGTTTCAGACAATGGATTGTGGAAATCGGGACCACAAACTGCCGAAAATTTAAAACGCAACCGGGAGATTTTGCAGTCCAAAGAATAAGAAATCACGGGAAGTAAATTAAATGCAGTTGTGTCGTGATTTAAATTTGATGGCACTGATCGATCCAATCCGACCGAGTTCCTCAGGAAACAAAAGTCTCCCAGCACACGTCAAAAAAATGGAGAGGGCAAGTTTGCATAATCTGTTTTAGAGAATTACAATCCATAACATTTTAATACGTGGCTCGGAGTTGCTTACAATCCAAAACATTCTAGTGAGTGGCTAAAAACATAAAACACATGTGGAGAAACTTTTCTTGCTTGAATGACTTACCCTAATAATATACTGGTAGATGATAACTAGACTGACAGCCATTGAAAGATTCGCCATGAAAGAAAATACTGCAAGGTACTTTAGATCACGAATAAACACAAAGCAGATCAAAAAAGGAAGCAAGCTGAGCATGTAAATCCTTGCATCAATGTTCCAGTCTTCATTATGGTCCTGCATGTTTCTGGTCATATTTAGGTCACTGTAACTTGTATGATTCCTCATGAAACCTTCCACCAGCTGTAGAAATAAAACAATAGCCCCATTAACCTCTCACATCACGTCTCGTGTGAACACAGTAACCAAAACTAATAGATAATATAAGTCATTATTGAACATCTAAAGTAAAGCCCAACAAGGTATAAAAAGCTTAAACAATTAAATTTAAAATGATCAGCAAAACAGTCAAAAGCCTTATAAAATGATGAAAATTTAAAAAAAAGCAATTTGAAATGAACGACGAACATGTTCGCAAGAAATATTTGCAGTGCAAAAAAAAACAATGCACCTGTAAGCTTAATGACCTTTTTCATTTAATTCCAAATTGTCCAATAAATAAATAAATACTTCATAAAGTAATTTGAATCTAGAAAGTTACAAGATTCATTTGATAACTACAGGTTGAATACCAATTTTCCAGTACTGTCAGTTCCACAGCCGTTCTGGATGATCTGTTTTTCTGGACCAAAAGAGGTCACGTGATAATGAAATGACAATAAGCCCGTGGCCCGCGAATGACAGCGACTATAATGCACCACGGGGTGCCAGAAACTTAAACAAAACAAATATAAAATGTGAACTGAATGTGAATGAGATGGACTGGCAATTAATTCTAAAAAGGGTTGACGGTGGATATGAGATGGAAGACATTTAAAGACTGCATGGATGAACTACAAAAATTGTTCATCCCAGTTTGGCAAAAGAATAAATCAGGGAAGGTAGTACATCCGTGGATAACAAGGGAAATCAGGGATAGTATCAAAGCGAAGGATGATGCGTACAAATTAGCCAGAAAAAGCAGCATACCAGAGGACTGGGAGAAATTCAGAGACCAGCAGAGGAGGACAAAGGGCTTAATTAGGAAAGGAAAAATAGATTATGATAGAAAACTGCCAGAGAACATAAAAACTGACTGCAAATTTTTTTATAGATATGTGAAAAGAAAGAGATTAGTTAAAACAAATGTAGGTCCCTTGCAGTCAGAAACAGGTGAGTTGTTCATGGGGAACAAGGATATGGCGGACCAATTGAATAACTACTTTGGTTCCGTCTTCACTAAGGAAGACATAAATAATCTGCCGGAAATAGCAGGGGACCGCGGGTCAAAGGAGTTGGAGGAATGGAGTGAAATCCAGGTTAGTCGGTAAGTGGTGTTGGGTAAATTGAATGGATTAAAGGCCGATAAATCCCCAGGGCCAGATAGGCTGCATCCCAGAGTACTTAAGGAAGTAGCTCCAGAAATAGTGGATGCATTAGTAATAATCTTTCAAAACTCTTTAGATTCTGGAGTAGTTCCTGAGGATTGGCGGGTAGCAAACGTAACCCCACTTTTTTAAGGGAGGGAGAGAGAAAACGGGGAATTACAGACCAGTTAGTCAAACATCGGTAGTGGGGAAACTGCTAGAGTCAGTTATTAAAGATGGGATAGCAGCACATTTGGAAAGTGGTGAAATCATTGGACAAAGTCAGCATGGATTTACGAAAGGTAAATCATGTCTATGACAAATCTTATAGAATTTTTCGAGGATGTAACTAGTAGCGTGGATAGGGGAGAACCAGTGGATGTGGTGTATCTGGACTTCCAGAAGGCTTTCGACAAGGTCCCGCATAAGAGATTAGTATACAAACTTAAAGCACACGGCATTGGGGGTTCAGTATTGATGTGGATAGAGAACTGGCTGGCAAACAGGAAGCAAAGAGTAGGAGTAAACGGGTCCTTTTCACAATGGCGGCAGTGACTAGTGGGGTGTACCGCAAGGCTCAATGCTGGGACCCCAGCTATTTACAATATATATTAAAGATCCGGATGAGGGAATTGAAGGCAATATCTCCAAGTTTGCGGATGACACTAAGCTGGGGGGCAGTGTTAGCTGTGAGGAGGATGCTAGGAGACTGCAAGGTGACTTGGATAGGCTGGGTGAGTGGGCAAATGTTTGGCAGTTGCAGTATAATATGGATAAATGTGAGGTTATCCATTTTGGTGGCAAAAACAGGAAAGCAGACTATTATCTAAATGGTGGCCGATTAGGAAAAGGGGAGATGCAGCGAGACCTGGGTGTCATGGTACACCAGTCACTGAAAGTAGGCATGCAGGTGCCGCAGGCAGTGAAGAAAGCGAATGGTATGTTAGCTTTCATAGCAAAAAGATTTGAGTGTAGGAGCAGGGAGGTTCTACTGCAGTTGTACAGGGTCTTGGTGAGACCACACCTGGAGTATTGCGTACAGTTTTGGTCTCCAAATCTGAGGAAGGACATTATTGCCATAGAGGGAATGCAGAGAAGGTTCACCATCCTGGGATGGCAGGACTGTCTTATGAAGAAAGACTGGATAGACTTGGTTTATACTCTCTAGAATTTAGGAGATTGAGAGGGGATCTTATAGAAACTTACAAAATTCTTAAGGGGTTGGACAGGCTAGATGCAGGAAGATTGTTCCCGATGTTGGGGAAGTCCAGGACAAGGGGTCACAGATTAAGGATAAGGGGGAAATCCTTTAAAACCGAGATGAGAAAAACTTTTTTCACACAGAGTGGTGAAACTCTGGAACTCTCTGCCACAGAGGGTAGTTGAGGCCAGTTCATTGGCTATATTTAAGAGGGAGTTAGATGTGGCCCTTGTGGCTAAAGGGATCAGAGGGTATGGAGAGAAGGCAGGTACGGGATACCGAGTTGGATGATCAGCCATGATCATATTGAATGGCGGTGCAGGCTCGAAGGGCCGAATGGCCTCCGCCTGCACCTAATTTCTATGTTTCTATGAATGGAATGACCTGCCAAACCATCCCCGGCTGTTTAGAGTACTGGCTTCCGACCACACTCCCGAATCACAAGGCGCACCAGCGAGCCCTTCTTCACCCACCCCACCACCGCTCCCCCAATCCAAAACCCCCTCCTCCCCTCTTCTCCCACAGAGTTCCAACATACTCCACATTGGAATCGACAGCAGGTAAGAGGACTGGGAGTCCCGCAGCAACAGCGCGCGTTCAGCCGGTGGGAGCACGCGGAAAAAAAAGCGCTGAACCCAGGGACCACAACGTGAGCTGCAACAACAGCTGTGTAAACCAGTGCAGACTGGCTCATTGGTGCAGACCAGCAGCATTTACGCTAAGTTTTCAAGTGAAATGACACACTGTGCTGGAGCCGACTGGATCAGACTAAGGGTCCCGATGTCATCAATCCATGTTTTCCCGAGATCTTGACCCGCTGTTTTTCACCAGCGTGTTGTGAACTTTTGGTGAGTGAAGAAAGGCTCTTTGGTACGCATTGCAAGTCGGGAGTGGCGTCGGAAACTGGGGCTCTAAACGGCCGGCAGTGGGAGCCAGGGATGGGTCAGCAGGTCCTTGTGCTATATCCGACAACTGCTATAAGGGTGTCATTAAAACTAGGGTTTATTTATTGTCTGCAAAACAGTTCGGAGAGAAGATTGAGAACACAGTTGATTCTTTCACGTCAGAGAAACACGACCGGAAAGAGCGTTCGCCACTCCCAATGCCATCGGAATTTCAATGAGCTCTTGTAATTTTGTCTGGATTATGGGAGTGAGCGAATCATCAGTTGCCGGAAAAATCCATATTCAACCTGTACTAAAAACTTGAGTATGGATTTAACTAAGACAAATCTAAGCATTAGTTGAAACCAAACCAAAAAATCACCCACCAACCTTGGTACAAAGAAGTTTTGTATTTTATTGCAGTCAGTTAAAGACCAATTCTATTTCCAATCATTCAAGTCAAGTCGACTTTATTTGTCACATACACATACAAGATGTTCAGCGAAGTGAAAGTGGCAATGCTTGCGAGATTGTGCAATACAACAGAACAGAACTAGTATTTACATTTTTTTTTTAAATAGTAATTACGCCCTGGTGAGATCAGTTTACAGTCCTGATGGCCTGTGGGAAGAAACTCCGTCTAATCCTGTTTTCGCAACGTGACAGCGGAGGCTCTTGCCTAACCATAGCAGCTGGGGTGGAAGAGGTCCTTCATGATCTTGGCTCTGGATCTGAATCTCCTGGTGTATAGGTCCTGCAGGGGGGTGAGTGTAGTTCCCATGGTGCATTCGGCCGAACGCACTACTCTCTGCAGAGCCTTCCTGTCCTGGACAGAGCTGTTGCCAAACCAGATCGAGGTTTCCGGTCAGGATGCTTTCTACTGCATCAGAGTCAGTTCTTTACAAGTTTGAAAGCTGCATTTATGACTTCAAACCTGTACTGGCACCATCCCCCAAATCTTTCTCCACTACATTGACGACTGCATTGGGGCTGCCTCCTGTACCCATGCAGAATTCATTGATTTCAATAACTTTACCACTAACTTCCACCCTGTCCTCAAATTTACTTGGACATCTATAAACTCTCTCCCCGTTATAAATGTCTGACTCCATCACAAGGGACTGACGTCTACTCCAAACCTACCAACTCTTACAGTTATCTGGACTGCCCCTCCTCCCTTCCTTCTTCGTGCAAAGATACCTTCCCTTACTCTCAATTTCTCCATCTCTGCTGCAGATGCTCCCAAGATGAGCCTAACCATTCTAGGACACCCTCTTTCTTTAGTAAATGTGAGTTTTCCCCCTGCAGTTATAGATGGACCTCCTCTGTGTCTTGTAGTTCCGCTCTCACTCCCCCCACCTAAGATGGAACAAGGATAGAGGTCCCCTGGTCTTCACCTTTCAACCCACCAGCTCCTCATCCAAAAGGGATCCAAACGATCCCACCACCAGTCACTTCTTCCCATCAGCACCCTTTCCCGCCTTCGGCAGAGACCACTCTTTCCACAACTCCTTGGTTCACCCATCCCTTCCCATCTAAACCACCTCTTTCCCACGTACTTTCCCCTGCAACCACAGAAGATATAACAGCTCTGTCTATCAATTACCCCCATTGCCAGTATTTATCTATCACTTACTGGGCTTTGTCTTGCCCCACGTCTTTCAGCTTTCTTCCCTCCCCCTGCACACAACTAGCCTGAAGAAGGGGCCTGACCTGCAAAGTCACTTATCCATATTGGTCTGCTTTTGTCCTGAGTCTCATTCAGTGATGTATCACGAGTACTTTAGCACATTTAGGCATAGATACTGCAGTAAACTGAAATTTTAATGTTATTACCCATTCAGAAGCACTAAAGGTTGCAATTAATATTCTGCACACTACACAAAAGAATGATCTGCACTTAAAAACTCAATCAATATAGTTGTTAGCCAAGCTTCATGGAAGCTTTTATTCTCATTTTTCATTTCTCCTCTTGGATTTTGAAACTTTTTTTAAAATGCTATTTACCATTCACCTATTTTAGTATCTCTCTCCTGCTCATCCAAGCAGCCTTATTAAACTTGTGTCTAGCGTGGAAGCTTCCTCAAACAAAGCTTTTAAAACCAGGGACAATGTTCCGGGCACATGAATTGCCATATTTCCCGGCAATGAAGGCGCTATATTTTACCCTAAAATAAGGCCCAAAAATGTACCTGCGTCTTAGAGGCTAAAGGTTAGATTGTTAGCTAAGAAAGATAGGCTTGGCTATCCCTCAGTACAACGGCTGTAAAAGGACAGCACTGCTGGGGAGGAGAGTTCCTTCCACAGCGTGTGGGGATTGTGGCCCAGGTTGGCACGGCTGGGCCGCTGGGGGTAAAGTTGTGGGGAGGGCAGGAGCGTTGAGAAGGAGGGGGTCGGGGAGGATCTCAAAGATGAACAAAAAACTGAGCATGATGTCCTAATCCCAGAGTTTTTAATCAGAAAGTAAGTTGGAAGAGGCCACTGTGATTGAAACACAAAGTTCAGTCAGTACAAACAAAGAAACAGATTCCTCTGGTCAAAGTCAGGGTACTAAAACAGAGCCAAACAAGCCAATAGTTGAGACAACACCTAATGCTGTTACACCTGTTACTGTTAGACGATAAACCAGTAGTCAGATTAGGTTTGTAAGTTAAGTAACTCACTGTATAAGCAAAACAAAAATGTGTAGATGTAAAATAAATATTATGTTTATCATTAAGATTTCATAAATACTAGTTTAAATCATGTATCACAACAACAAAATTGTAACCGAGTACTTGGATTTAATACTTAAAAAAGGAGAGCAGTGTAATGTATTCATACATATTCATGTATATGTTAATGAGTTGGTGTTCAATATAAGCAGGGAATGTTAGGTAATAAATTTCTCTCTCCTGATCCAGGCAACCTGCGTGCAAGTTGTTATTTATTCTACCGTCCGGAATATAACATGTAATCTTCATCCTGCGCATCACTATTGATGAACAGATCTATAAATTAAAGATAGACAGAAAATGATGGAGTAACTCAGCAGGACAGGCAGCACATCTGGATAGAAAGAATGGGTGATGTTTTGTGTGGAGACCCTTATTCAGATTCCAGAAAAATGAATGTCTTGATCTGTGTGTATGTTAGATGGGCACCATGAAACCGCATGAATTATGAGTGAAGCAATATGAAATGGAAAATATCAACAAATGTAACAGCTTTTCAAACCATGTATAATCATTAACATCATAAAATACAATGTCTCAAAAATAATTTAATACATAGCCTCTTATAGAAACCCTGCAGTCACATATATTTCAGTACAATTACAAAAGATTAAAGTACAATAAACGGACTGGAAAGATCCCAGATTCATCTGACAAAGATCTTATGATATTAAAAGTATCTCTAGATATTAAAAGTAACTATATTTTCATTAAATACTAAATTGTACAAGCTATCTCTTGTGCTTATTGCACAATAAAATTAAAACCAGGAGCTAGCTATATTCTGAAACCCAAGAAGTAGCTTGTATAATTTAGTATTTAATGAAGCTAGAGTTATCCGTAGCGCTGAAAACTCATTTCATAACACAAACATTGTATTTATTTTTACATAAGGAATATTTGTACAACTGGTGGGGAAATCTACCCAAACTCTTGTAATATTGCAGGATATCAAAATCATGTCATCTTTAAATCAAGTGGTTTTATGGTGGCAGGGTTAAAAGGAATGAGGAAATGAAATTCACTATCTACTGCGATCCATTCCATCCTCACTGTTTGTTAGACACATAGACAATAGGCGCAGGAATAGACCATTCGGCCCTTTGAGCCAGCACCACCATTCATGGCTGATCATCCACAATCAGTACCCCGTTCCTGCCTTCTCCCCATATCATTTGATTCCGCTAGCACTAAGAGCTCTATCCAACTCTTTTGAACGCATCCAGTGAATCAGCCTCCATTGCCTTCTGCGGCAGAGAATTGCACAAATTCACAACTCTCTGTGTGAAACAGTTTTTCCTCATCTCAGTTGTAAATGGCCTACCTCTTATTCTTAAACTGTGGCCCCAGGTTCTATCCACACCCCCCCCCCCACCAACATAGGGGAACGTTTTTTGCACCTAGTGTGTCCAATCCCTTAAAAATGTTATATGTTTCCATAAGATTCCCTCTCATCCTTCCAAATGCCAGTGAATACAAGCCCAGTTGCTCCATTCTTTCATCATATGGCAGTCCTACCAACCCAGGAATTAACCCAGTGAACCTATGCTGCACTCCCTCAATAGAATGTCCTTCCTCAAATTAGTTATTGTTCAAAGGCAACCTTAAAGCAATTTGGGGGGAGAAATAGGGGAAGATAATATATAGCACCCTCCATAATGTTTGGGACAAAGACCCATAATTTAGTTATTTGCCTCTGTATTCCACAATTTAAGATTTGTAATAGAAAAAAAAAATCACATGTGGTTCAAATGCACTTTGTCAGATTTTAATAAAGGCCATTTTTACACATTTTGGTTTCACCAAGTAGAAATTACATCAGTGTTGTTACATAGTCCCCCCCATGTCAGGGCACCATAATGTTTGGGATACAGCAATGTTATATAAATGAAAGTAGTCATGTTTAGTATTTTGTTGCATATCCTTTGCATGTAATAACTGCTTTAAGTCTGCGATTCACGGACATCACCATTGCTGGGTGTCTTCTCTGATGATGCTCTGCCAGGCCTGTATTGCCGCCATCGTTGGCTTATGCTTGTTTTGGGGGCTAGTCCCCTTCAGTTCCTCTTCAGCATATACAAGGCATGCTCAATTGGGTTCAGATCGGGTGATTGACTTGGCCACTCAAGAATTGGCCATTTTTTAGCTTTGGAAAAACTCATTTGTTGCTTTAGCAGTATGTTTGGAATTATTGCCTTGCAGTAGAATGAACCGCCTGCCAATGAGTTTTGAAACATTTGTTTGAACTCGAGCAGATAAGATATGTCTATACACTTCAGAATTCATTATGCTACTACCATCAGCAGTTGTATCATCAATGAAGATAAGTGAGCCAGTACCTTCAGCAGCCATACATGCCCAGGCCATAACACCCCCACCACCGTGTTTCACAGATGAGGTGGTATGCTTTGGATCTTGGGCAGTCCCTTCTCTCCTCCATACTTTGCTCTTGCCATCACTCTGATATAAGTTACCCTTCGTCTCATCTGTCCACAAAACCTTTTTCCTGAACTGTGGTTGCTCTTTTAAGTACTTCTTAGCAAACTGTAACCTAGCCATCTTATTTCTGAAGCGAACCTGGGGTTTACATCTTGCAGTGTAGCCTCTGTATTTCTGTTCATGCAGTCTTCTGCGGACAGTGGTCATTGTCAAATCCACACCCGAATCCTGAAGAGGGTTTCTGATCTGTCGGATAGGTGTTTGGGGATTTTTTTCTTTATTCTAGATAGAATTCTTCTGTCATCAGTTGTGAAGGTCTTCTTCGGCCTGCCAGTCCCTTTGCGATTAGTAAGTTCGCCTGTGCTCTCTTCTTCTTAATGATGTTCCAAACAGTTGATTTTGGTTAACCTAAGGTTTGGCTGATGTCTCTAACAGTTTTATTCTTGTTTCTCTGTCTCATAATGGCTTCTTTGGCTTTTATTGGCACAACTTTGGTCCTCAAGTTGATAAACAGCAATAAAAGTTTCCAAAGGTGATGTAAATACTAGAGGAAAGACTAGGTGCGGAGAGCTCTCTTTTACCTGCATTAAAGAGGCAATTAAACACACCTGAGCAATTACAAACACCCATGAAGCCATGTGTCCCAAACATTATGGTGTCCTGAAATGGGGAGGACTATGTATAAACACAGCTGTAATTTCTACATGGTGAAACCAAAATGTATAAAAATGGCCTTAATTAAAATCTGACAATGTGCACTTTAACCACATGTGATTTTTTTTTTCTATTACACATCTCAAATAGTGGAGTACAGGCAAATACATAAATGATGGGTCTTTGTCCCAAACATTATGGAGAGCACTGTAATTAAAATTCTCTGCAAAAAAATAAATATTACAGATGTCTACACACAGAGAGTGGTGAATCTCTGGAACTCTCTGCCGCAGAGGGTAGTCGAGGCCAGTTCATTGGCTATATTTAAGAGGGAGTTAGATGTGGCCCTTGTGGCTAAGGGGATCAGAGGGTATGGAGAGAAGGCAGGTACGGGATACTGAGTTGGATGATCAGCCATGATCATATTGAATGACGGTGCAGGCTCGAAGGGCCGAATGGCCTACTCCTGCACCTAATTTCCATGTTTCTATGTCTATATCTCAGGACTATTATTAATGAGGAAGAACCAGATTCTAGATTATGGAGCATACTTTAATTTTCAAAGTGGACTATTGGATTTAGAATGGAAAAATTGCTACATAAATAGCTAAAATACTCAGGTTTATTTCAATAGAAATGCACGTGGAATAAAGTAGTTAAGTTATTGTAGTAATGGGAACACTGTAATATAAGCATCCAAGAATTTCTAACGGAATTCTTATACGTTTCAAACTTCTGCATGTTTCAGGTATTTGGGATAAAGTATAGGAGGGGCATCAAAATCCACTTTAGTTCATCAGCAAGAGATTTCAAGATATCAGCTAAATAATTCTCACAGCTCATTGGCCACTGATGTTCTTATAATAATCTCACTTAAGCATTCATCAGTTGCTAAATCACTGAAGCTTCTATCTGCAAATCGACATTAAATGATAAAAAAACCCATTGAAGATCATCTTTAGGCAAATTGGTACAATTTCCTCATTCCAGTAATGCACCCAAATCAGTCTGACTACCACCCTCATCATCAGTGGAACAGTTAGTCCATTCCTGCTCTAGCTAGGTGTTTCAGCAATTAAATTCAGACCTTAAATGGCCAAAACAAACACGCTTTTTATGCCTGTTTTGCATGCAGTTAGATAGCTTTGATTTTCAGCGCCTCACTCCTGTATCAATACCTCGTCCCTCGATTCCCCAAAAAGAAAATCTATCTGCAACGGTCCTAACAGCCCTCTACAACCGAGACTTCCAAAGATGTGTTACACTTTAGGGTGAAGAAATGTCTTTTGACTGAATCCTGAATGGACAACCCTTTACCTGGAACCAATTTTCCTTTGCCCCATATGTCATAGCCAAGGAAACATCTTCTTTATTTTCCTTAACATGAGAATTAGGTCCAGACTGCTGAATCTCTCTACATAGCGCAATTACAATGCCCAGAGTTAAACAGATGCACCTGCATTGGTCTGCCTTTATTGCAAATAGTTATTTTCTTAGGGAAGGAGACCAGATCCATACATAATATTCCAGTTGCAATATCACTAGGGCACCATATAAATCAGCAACATGTATCTTTACCCTTTTACTCAAATCCTCTTGTAATATAGAAGTCAGCACTGAGAAATTATATTTCTAATTGTGCCTGCAAATGAAGTTTTACTGATTCAGGTTTAAGGACCTCCAGATTCCTCTGGATTTGAACACTTTTCAACTTCTCACCATTTTAAGCTACTTTCTTCTCAAAATGGATGACTTTCAATTTTTCCCACATCATATTTCTTCTTCCCGTGTCAAGCTATTTCAACTATTCTTTAAAAAAAATAAAACTTATAGGAAGTATCACCAGCACAGCTTATACAGCATAGCATCTTCAACATTTCAGGCACATTATTTGCTTAATACTTAAAATGAATCCAAAATTTAACTGGAAGAGATGTTTGAGAGTTTTTTGTTTTAATTTGATTAAAAACAATTCTGTAATTTACTTATGAGGAAAGAAACTGCTGTGTATGTAATGGAAATTGTGTTACCTGCCTCCAAGTTAAAGGGGTAGGAGTGTGGTGAATGTAATAGAAATGGTGTTATCTGCGTCCAAGTTTAAGGGGGAGGAGTGTTAGGTATGACATATAATTAAGATATGTGATGTCTTGAGCAAGGGTACGCATGCGCGGGAGAGACTCAAGGTGGCGTCCTGGAATAAAGAAGCTTGTTAATTTTACTCCCATGTCAGAGTATTAATTAAAGCCGTTCCAAGCAACAAATACACAACAGAAACCCATTAAAAACTGGGGTTTTTTAGAAAAAACCCATGATACATAAAGAGAGGGTGCAATTATTTTTGTTAACGATAACCCAGTCTCCTGTTATTATTACACTCTTCTTTTGAATTGTCTGCTTATAACATTCACCTTATAGCATTATATTAAACTGAAATAACTGACGGAGATACTCAAGACAGAGAGGGAATTTTTTTTTTCATTTGGCCAGAACAAAAGTAACCACATTACATTAGTGACTCACCTGTTTCATGTTGGCAGCAAGGAAAACAAAATAAACCGAGCAAAATCCAAGTTGTGTAATGATGAGGAAAAACTCCACAGTTACCCTAAAGGGAAAGTTACATCAAGATCAAACTAATAAATACTGAAAATATTTGTTATTCTACTTTTTTTTTAAATGACAATTTATATGGCACACATGTGGTATCAGTCACAACCTAAAAACAGTGTAAAATAGCTTATAACTAGGATGATTGAACTGTGATGTATCATTGGGGAGGAAAACTAGCAATTTGGATATAGCTTTCCTCCACAAATATAATTCAGATAATTTACAAATATAATGTTGGATGAGCAATAAATTAGAAAGTCACTGAACGATGTTTCATGCCTTTCATCAAATAATGCTATGGGATGTTCTACTTCCACCCTCTACGGTATTTAGAGATGGTCAACAAATGTTGAAGTTGTATAGATCCTGTAAATGAATAAGAGCCTCACTCTGTTGGTGACAATTCCAACAGTGCTGTTTAACTGCACTAAAGTGTGTACTCAAGTATCAAATCCACAACCTGCCTTCTTAGAGTAAGAATTTCTCAGTGCCAAATGAATACATGGATAATCGTTAAATGAAATTCATTTGGGAAATTATTTTGGAGTAGATTGGGAAGCTTGAATGGAGATGGGTTACAGGAGAATATCGACACATGCCTAAACACATACGTTTGTTTAGTAAAATGGTGGCAAAATTACCAAGATGTACAGACTAAGTATGGTAAATAGACATCACATCTGGAGAAGAGGGAAACATTTCCATATATGAAAAGAAATCTGGCAAAAGATGTTTCACATCAAGTAATCAGCCAAGTATGACAAAGTCCAACTCATCTGCAACTCAATTTTTAAGCGCATCCCTACAAAATCTTCATACAATTCTTCAAACAAAGTGGTAGGCAACTTATTCACAAAGCTTCTAATAGAACTTTACATTTATCATTTGCTAATAAGGAATTCCTTCACAAACCTACCATTTAGCTAACACTACCTTCCAACAATATAAAATACAATAAGACCATGACAAATAGAATGCAGAATAGTGCAGCACAGCACAGGAACAGACTCTTCAATAGCCACATCTGCACTAGCTTTGATGCCAAAATAATTAATCCCATCTGTTGGCACATGCTCCATATCCCTATTTCCTGCCTGTTTGTGTGTGTCACAATGCCTTTGAAACACTCCTAGTGTATCTGTTTCTATCACCTCTCCTGACAGCACATCTCAGGCACCTATCACACTTTGCAAAACAAAATGTGTCTTGCAAGCTTACTTTAAATTTTCCCCCACTCACCTTAAACCCTTTCCCAATGGTATTTGATATTTTCACCCTGTGGGAAAAGACATTCATTTCATATATTTCTATCAAGACATCCCTCAGCCTCTGACTTTCCAGAGAAAATGATTCTTCTTTGTCTAGCCTCTCCTTATATCTAATCATCTCCATCCAGGCAACACCCTTTCTCCACCACTTGATAAGATTGTGACATCTGATTGTAGTTGCATAGAATCAGGTGAAAGATGGGAAAGGAAACCACTTCCTAATTACTGGCTACCATTGGCAGTCAATGATTTAGTGCTCTTCCATGTTGAACAACATTTGGAAACACAAAAATAGCAAGAGCACAGAAGGTACTCTGTTTGTGGGACCAAGAATGGCTTGTTAATGCCACCACTGACCAAATCCTCTATTACAAATCTTCCAGATTATATTTGTGCTAGGTAAATCTAACACAAGGGATAAACCTACTTGCCTAAACCTACTCATCCTCACCAATATATCTGTGGATGAGACAGTCTTTCACAATAGCATTGACAACAATAACCAGTCCAGCTCCTCACCATGTTATGTGCAATTACTAATGTGCTAAATGATCGCAGGACAGATTTGGCAGCTCAAAATTGTCCATAAATGAGGCACACGATTCCATAAGCAGCAGCAGGACTGTGTATTACCATGATCTGTAATATCATTGCTTGGCACACATTTAACTTTTTTATTACTATTAAGACAGGGGATCAAATGGCTTTGTGCATTTTTTATGTGGAAAGTTAAAATCAGTATTCTCCAATGATATTGCCAGTTTTACCTTCCAAATGGAGCTTTGCTTCGAAGACAAGGGAATGGTCCATGCTCCATTGCGAATGTAACTGTATCACCATAACTCAGGCCGTGCTTTTTAAATCTGTTCACAAACAAATGCCAAAGTAGTGAGATTGTCATAATGTAAAGAATGTATTTCTAAAACTGACAGGTACATGGATAGGAAAGGTTTACAAGGTAGGAGTTTCTCTACTAACATAGGCAACTCATTCTCCTCCCCAGCTAATCTCTGCTGTGGGGTTCCACAAGGTTCCATCCTTGGCCCCATTCTCTTCTCCCTGTATATGCTCCCCTTAGGCCAAGTCATTGAAAGGCACGGCATTTCCTTCCATTGCTACGCAGACGATACCCAACTCTATCTCCCCCTGAAGCCCAAAAAACAATCTAATCTGTTTAACCTTACCCACTGCCTCGAGGATATAAAGTGTTGGATGGCCCAGAACTTCCTCCAACTAAACGAGAGTAAGTCTGAGGTCATCCTTCTCGGCCCCTCGGACTCAATCAAAATGATAGCAGGCAGCCTTGGAAGCCTTACCCCGCTACTCAAAAACCTTGGCGTGATATTTGACTCAGCACTGAAATTTGACAAACAAATCAATGCCGTGGTAAAAGCTAGCTTCTTTCAGCTTCAGACGATAGCTAAAATAAAAAGAATTCCTCCAGTTTGATGACCTGGAAAAGATCATCCACACATTCATCTCCTCCCGCCTAGATTACTGCAACTCCCTTTACACTGGCATCAGCCAATCTTCCCTGTCCCCCCTGCAACTGGTCCAAAACGCCGCAACGAGACTCCTGACGGGCACCCGAAAAAGGGACCACATCACCCCGATCCTGGCCTCTCTCCACTGGCTCCCTGTGCGGTTCCGTATAAACTTCAAGATACTCCTCCATGAAGCTCAGGGGCGACCGTGCCTTTGCTTGTTGCAGCGCCTACTGTGGAACAGCATCCCCTTTCCCATCAGAACTGCCCCCTCCATCGACTCTTTTAAGTCAAGACTAAAGATTTATCTATACTCCCAAGCTTTTCCTGACGTCCTCTGAGTGAGGGCTACATGTATATATGTATGTAGTCTGTTTTGTTGTGCTATTCTTATAACAAATGTACTTTGGCCGTCGAGAGTTGTTTTTTAAATGTGCTATATAAATAAATGCGACTTGACTTGACTTGACAAGGATATGGACAAATGTAGGCAAATGCTACGTGATTAGGTAGATAATAACTTGGTCAGCATAGACAAGTTAAGACAAAGGGCCTGTTTCTGTGCTTTATGACTATTTCAATATGACAATATTATTGCACTCAAAAGTTTAGTGGTTTTTCTTCACAAGAATGAAAACTGATTCACTTTGGCTACAGTCAAACTGAACTGCAATCAACACAAATTGATTGTCAAGTATAATTTCCATTCCAACAAAGCAAACAGGAGTTGTATTTAAATAAAACAAATACATTTAGTCCCATGTCTCTTTTTTCCTGTGTTCATTTAGCTGCTTGGGTTACAAAGTTTGGTATATTGCTAAAATATAGATATCTCCGATTTATTCCAGCACAAAGGTTGAAAATTTACATCATGGAGCATACAACGAATAGTTTATTCCTAACTGACGACCAAGTAGTTGTACAATATTCAAAATTAGATACAGTGGCTCTATTGAATTTTGACTGCTTACTATGGCATGATATGGGAAGAGAAGCTGACATTTTCTATTACAAATATAAAACATATTTGGAGTACCCATCCACAAACTTCACCAAAAAATATCTGAGAAGACACTTTTTTGAAAATAGCAAAATACATTTATTTTCCTCCAAAAATGTAGAATCGCAAGAAAACCACAAGATCAATTCTTCCTTGATAAACTGTCCATTAACAGTGGGGGAACAATAAAAGGGCAAAAATTGTTTAAATGTCAAAAACCTAGAGAGGACAAGGCTGCATTGCAGTTGAAAAGAACAAAAAGCTGAGGTTTCGAGAAGAATTCTGAAGTAAAACACGTTAAGATGCAGAGAAAAGGCACCAGGTTAGCAGATAACATAAGGAAAAGACTGAGGCAAGTTACTCTTGTTATCCACTAAATATTTCCAGCATTTCCTTCTACATCTATCCCTCTTCATTTAATATTCTGAAGGGAGAGTTCCCTCAAGCTAACTCTTCCTTTTACTAATACTCACCCCACCTACTACAGTACATCACTGTGCAACTGAATTTCCTATACTACAATACTCCAACTTGCTCCTTCCAAGATTACAGGTCCCAAACATTCCTGTATTACTTCAAATTTAGTGTAACACATTCACAGATCAGAATGTGCACTAAACAATGAAGAGTTAAATACAAACTGGGTGGCTAGTTTGCAGAACATCCAGTGAATCTGTTTCCAGTTGCCTGTCACTTTACTTCTCTCAGCCATTCGCTCCAACCTTTGCCTTCAGCCTCTTAAGCTGTTCCAATGAATTCCAAATTATAATTCGAGACAGAACTAGGTCTGATTGAACATAATAGTCTGACTCGGCTCTTTCAACCTTGAGAAATGCAGCATTTGTATTGCACATTTCTACCATTCAAAAATATGTACCCTTCACCCAGATAGTAATTTCAGAGAGTCTCTTATTTATGCAGGTGGCATAGTGGTACAACTGGTAGAGTTGTTGTCTCACAGCTCCAGCGACCTGGGTTCAATCCTGACCTCCAGTGCTCTACGGGGCAAGCACAACTTCTCAGTGGCCTCACAGCTCTCTCCCAGGTGCTTACATTTAGTTCCACATCCCAAAGACACACAGCCGAGTAGATTAATTGGTTAACTACTAGTTAGTGCTGGACCCTGTGGGACAGAGAAGGGGAGAAGGAGAATGATGGTGAAGTTGATGAGAATGAGAGAAGAAAATGTTAGCAGGGAAAAATCAACATAGGAATGGGATTACTCTTTGAGCTTGCAAGGACGCAATGGTGAAGGCGAATAATTGCTAGAGGGCAGTCACTCACTACCAGTTAAGCACCACTACGAGCTAGCAGCTTCTTGGCAGCACAAGAAAACTTCAAAAATAAATTAAATGTAGTATCTAAACTAAAGAGGAACATTTGATAGTATCCCAAATAAAAGAAGGTTTTACCTTTGGCAGAAGTGATGGCTACAGCGTACTACAATATGCATACAATGAATAGCCACTACTCCCATAATAACCAGACTGATTGGTCCCAGCTGAAAAACAAGTTGTAAATTCACCAATTAATATATTTCCATGATCATCGTACAGTAAGTTGTATAATAGTTTATTGTTTTAATTAAATAATTCCATATTATGGATTTAAAGAGTCAAATAGCCCAGTTCTCAAATTCAACAGTAAAGAACATTTGACTTTCTGAAGCCATGAGACAATTAAAAAAAGTGAATCTTTTTTTAAAAGGTGGAATGGCCATCTCTATCAACTGGACATTGTTTAACAAGTCTTGCATTCTAAATATGGAATAATCATTTAAATAATTTCATCTTTAAACACAAATTCCTAGTGCGTTAATATTTGGTTAAAGTTTACTGGAACTGTGAAAAGCTGGTGCACAGTAAGCATTCAGCTTGCACCTTTGAATCTTGGAGCCACTTAGACTGGATTCATCACCTTTTAAAAGACTAAATTCAAAATAATTACTGGGATGAAAATGCTACAAGTAGCTTAGAAAGTGTAAAAGAGTTTGCAAATATTATTAACATGGTTGAAAACATTTAAATACAAACAATATAATTAAAATGAAAATGAGAAATAATTATTTACCTAATCTTTCAAAAATATTTTTCTTTAGATAATAAATAGTCGATCTTACCATCAGCCCTGCATTTTTGATTGCAAGAGGTAAACCAAGCAGACCAGTTCCAATATTTCCCTTTAACAAATGAATTAATGTTTGTGTGAACCTGCAATAACAGAACATACACAAAAACAAAATAATTGACCATCTTTTATTTTAATATACCGGCTATTTGACATTTGGGTGACATTTGAATTAAGTTTGCAGTTTGCTGATTTAATTAAAGGAGGGCCTGGGCAAGGAGTTGTACCGGTTGATATTGTACAGGTTACAGGAGACAAGAAGGAAAAAAAACAGTAGTGAGCAGGTCAATGCAGACTCAGAGACAAATAACTAACAATGACTGTTTACAAAATGTCATTCATGGCTTCACATTACTTAATTGCAAAGAATTACCTTTAATTTTAAAGCGAGATTAGGACAAAGCCAGCCAAAACACAAAGCAGCACAATTCTGAAGTTTCTTTTAAAATAAGTTATTGGAACTAATCAATACTATTATTAATGCAAGTTAAAATATTGCAAAAAATGTAACAACATTGTCAAATACCACCATGATGCAGAACATAACAATAAATGTAACAAACCTAACAAAATGCCATGCACTACTGCAGCTGTTGTGCTGACAATCATACATAGTAGTGAATTATTAAATTACACATAATTAGCTCTAACTTGGACTCTGGGCCTAACTCACCAGGCAATGTACAAGTTCATCAGAACTGTTCATAGTTTACTTTCAAATCCTGTCAGGGTTTGCTCACAAACAAGCCCATTGTCTTTAATAATACAAAAGAAACAGATCTGTGGAGATTGATGCAAAACTTTTTTTTCTGATTTCCCCAATTTACTGTACCGATTAGAATTTGTATAATGTATGTCAAAGAGCAGAATTATGAAATATAATGAGGTCAAAAAATTAACAATTTTAATTTACAGCAATTATGGAGTGGACAAAACAGATTCAACATGCAAACTATTATCTGATGTGGTCCAGAGGTTCCCCTTGCTTCAGGATCAGGACCCTTTGTCAGACTCAGAATGTGAAGAAGGGTCTTGACCTAAAACATCACCTATCCATGTTCTCCAGCGATGCTGCCTCACCCGCTAAGTTACTCCAGCATTTTGTGTCTATCTTCGGTTTGAACTAGCATCTGCAGTTCCTTCCTACACGTAAAGTTATTCGACAATGATCTTAAAAAAAGATTTTATCTTTGCCCTAAACAAAAATAACTTGCACCACATATCCTAATAAAAAGACTTCTTAAACAACTCCCAACTACATTCTGGCATGACACTTCACAAGCAGGTCATAACATGCACTTGCAATATTTTCTTTGAACATCTGTTTTTTTTTGCTTTTTTTTTTTTTTTTTTTTAAATCTCCTTTATTCATTGCTAGAAACAGGAAAATACTTCCAAACACAGTAAGGCGATTTCCTACATCTGACAACATACAGAGGAGGTGGAAAAGCCAGCACTTTGAAAGACTCATCATCAAACCTGTGCAGACCAACTGGCTTTTGCAGGATCTTCAACCTCTCACTACAATGGTCCAAGGGCCTCACAAACTTTAAACAAACATCCATCATACTGGTGCCCAAAAATAGTAAAGTGACATGCCTCAATGACTACTAACCAGTGGCACTTATGTCTATTGTGTTGTAGTGCTTTGAAAGGTTATTGACAATGCACACCAACACCTGCCTTGGTAAGGACCTGGGCCCACTACAATTCATCTAGTGCCATAACAAATCAGTAGCCAATGCGATCTCACTGGCTCTCCACCCTGCACTGGCCCACTTGGATAAGAACACATACATCAGGCTGTTGTTCATCAGCTACAACTCTATGTTCAACACCATTATCCCCTCTAAACTTATCATCAAACTCAGGGAACTGGGTCTTTGCTCGTCATTATAAAATTGGTACTTTGACTTTCTTATCTGCAGACCTCAAATCAGTAGGAATTGGCAACAACACCTCCCAATGCTGACCATTGGCACAAGGGCACCTCAAGGCTATGTGCTCAGAACTCTGCTCTACTTTCTTTATACCGCGACTGTATAGCCAGTCACAATTCCAAAGCCATTTTTAAATTTGCCAATAATACTACTGGATAATGACGAGTCAAAGTACTGGAGGGAGATCAATCATTTAATTGAATGATGCCAGAACAACAATCTCATTCTTAATGCGAGCAAAACCATGGAGCTGATTATTGACTTTAGGGGGGAAAGACTAGGATTCATGAACACGTTTTCATTGGCAAGACAGCGGTGGAGAGTGTCAACAGCTTCAAATTATTGGACGTTAAAAAAGCTAATCTACATCTTTACTTATTCAGAAATTTGAAGAGATTCGACGTCACCAAATACTCCTTCAAATTTCTATAGTTGCACAGTAGAGAGCATACTTGCATGCTTGCATCATGGCTTGCTTCCGCAACTCAAAATCCTATTAAGATTTCAAGAACAATTTCTTCCTATCAGCCCTCAGGCTCTTGTAGCACACTGTACAAAGCTAAATACAACCCCACCTCAGCAATGAACTAATATGGACATTAGATAGACACAAAAAGCTGGAGTAACTCAGCAGGTTGGACAGCATCTCTGGAGAAAAGGAATAGGTAACGTTTTGGGTCGAGACCCTTCTTCATACCTTTATATAGGTTGCACTATGGACTTGGGCTTACACTACTGTGGTCTGGTTACCTAGTATTACTGATAATATATTAAATAGTTTATTGTATATAAATTTGTTGTGTTGTTTCTTTAATGTGCCCAAATGATGCAACAATGATTTTGTTCTTCCATTCTGGATGCCTATGTCAGTTAAATGCTCTGTTAGTTAGGTTAGATTATCTCTGAATCTAAACAGACCACCTTGAAAATTTGACTTTCAAACCATTTACACACCAGATAATCATCTTTGGTACTCCTAAGTTTGAATATTACTTATCAATATTTTCAGATATTATTTAAATAAGTCACAAACTTGAATAGGATAGAACAAAAAGAGACTGTACATTATCTCAACTCTTTCCTGGCACTGCCTAGTATCATATGATGGGATTGGTCAGTCAGCGTGGATTTATGAAGGGGAAATCATGCTTGTCTAATCTTTTGGAATTTTTTGAGGATGCAACAAGTAGAATGGATAAGGGAGAGCCAGTGGATGTGGTGTATCTGGACTTTCAAAAAGCATTTGACAAGGTCCCACACAAGAGATTAGTGTGCAAAATTAGAGCACATGGTATTGGGGGTAGGGTATTGACATGGATAGAGAACTATTGGCAGACAGGAAGCAAAGAGTAGGAATTAACGGGTCCTTTTCAGAATGGCAGGCAGTGCCTCGTGGGGTGCCGCAAAGCTCGGTGCTGGGATCCTAGTTGTGTCCAATATATATTAACGATTTAGATAATTAAATGTGACATCCCCAAGTTTGCGGATGACAAAGCTGGGTGGCAGTGTGAGCTGCGAGGAGGATGCTATGAGGCTTCACGGTGACTTGGATAGGTTGGGTGAGTGGGCAGAAGCATGGCAGGTGCAGTATAATGTGGATAAATGTGAGGTTATCCACTTTGGTGGGCAGATTATTATCTGAATGGTGTCAGATAAGTAGAAGGGAAGGTGCAACAAGACTTGGGTGTGTTTGTACATCAGTCACTGAAAGTAAGTATGCAGGTACAGCAGGCAGTGAAGAAAGCTAATGGCATGTTGGCCTTCATTGCAAGAGAATTTGAGTTTAGGAGCAAGTGGCCCTACTGCAGTTGTATAGGGCCCTGGTGAGACCGCACCTGGAATATTGGGTGCAATTTTGGTCGTTCTTGTAAACCTCCTTTGGTCCCTCTCCAGAGACAACACATCCTTCCTCAGATACGGGGCCCAAATCTGCTCATAGTAGTAACTTTCTATCCCAAAATGTCTTCATCTCTTCTGTGAACAGGTGTATTAAAGAAACTCTACATAAACAAATTTAAGCCAGTCCAACTCTTGACAAGCTGCTATGTAAGGTGTCTGACTAATGTGCTAATGGAAGACTGCAAGTGCTGAGAAATGGCAACCTAAAATCAAAATTGTCCTTCCCTCAGAAAAAGAGAACACAATAACAGTATTTTCAAAGAAATGGTATAAAAAAAAAAAGAAAAATTAACTTAAGGTAACAAGCACTTACGAGATGCCCTGTTCATCCCCAGTTTGCCTCAAGTGTAAACCTGCTAGTTCAGAATCCTGCTCTTCATCTGACATTTCTTCAGAACTATGAGTCTTTTCTATAAGAGGATTCATAACTTCCATGTCTGCAATATCAAAATACACAATGTTGTTATTAACACAATATTTGTGTAATAGGGATTCCACAGTTATAAAGCAGACACACTAAAACAGAAATAAATACTGTGGGACAATTTGTCATTCATACTTCAATCTGAAAAAATTTTCCTACTAGATATGCTTTTCTACATCAAACAAAAATAAACAGAAACAAACTCGAATGTTTTGCAAAGGAGCAATGAAGTGATCCAATTCAATTTTTTTAACAAAAGACACAGCCAAAATTCATGTCAGTAAAATGTCATAGATGTTGTGTTGGTGAAATTTGGGAAGAGGAAAGATTGGAAAAGTGTGATAACATACAACTGGTGTACATAGGTGATCGATGGTCAGCATGAACGCAGTTTGCTTCTTCCGTGCCTTTGGTATTTTCCCATTTACGCTTTGTCCAATAAAGAAGCAAGATCAACTGGGCTTGTACATACGATGCATTGAATAGAAAAGGTCGTACAAAAAAGCTTCAAAGACACATGACCTAATACAAAAGTGTCCAGAAGAGCATTGAAAGAGGAGTAAAAATAATAGGAAATAAGGCAAACAAATAATGATAAAACTATTCAGTAAAGATCATTTTACTGCAAATAAATTTTAAGTAAAGAAAGTACAGATAATTAAACAAAAAGCAGGGATTTGGTTCAACAAAAATAACTTTTGTGGGCAGAGAATGAATACTTTGTAGCTGTGTTCTCAAAAAAGATTTGACACTCCCTTCCCGGAGGTGATGCCATCTACTCTTAATCTTAACTTTACTTCATTTGGTTATTCCATTCATGCACTTCAGTGCTTCTTTGTTCTGTTCCAATTTGCATGCCAACCTCTGCAACTTTCTGATGGTTTTGCATTCATCATTGTATTTACAGTGTACTAATCATATTTACTTTTTACTCTGAGTTTTACACAAATGAGGAATTTCATTGCATCCTAGCCTGCAAGGCAATAATCTAATCTGACCTTAATCTAAAAGCAGGACAAAGATTTACATCAACATCCTTATCCTTATTTGTTAACTTTCTGCCCACTAAATCAATATATTGATCTCTCAACCATAATCTCATTAGTTTGTTGATTGCTAACGACGTTGATAATGATATCCTCTTGTGTATTTTTATCAATTAATGGCATGCTCCTAGCATCATCAACAAACAATACAAAGTTTCTCCAACTCCTCTGCCTCAGTTTTTTTCTCGTATTTTTACTATTTAAATGCTTTGCATTTAGAGAGAAGGTGACCCAAACACCCATGCTTCAATTTATTATTTTACTGCAGCTTTGCTTTCCAATTTGTGATGAATACTAAAATGTATGAAGGAGGAGCAAGGAAAGAAACGTTTGCAAGCAAATTCGTTTTTTGCTAATGGACTGATCTGGAATTCCAAAATGAATGCACCTCCACTCCTTCAGTAGAATAGCATTGATGGAAAACACGGCTTTAAAGCTGCCACCAGTTCCATTCTTAACCTATGCTGAATGTATGCAGTCAGAAGAAGGGTCCTGACCCGAAACGTCACCTATCCATGTTCTCCAGAGATGTTGCTTTGATCATGGGCCTAATTACACAGAGATGAGCTGATACCCAGTCCAAGTTTGGATAATAAGCTGATAAGTTTGGAGAGGATAAGTTTGTCCAAGTAACCCAATGTAGAGTACAGAGCCAACGAGCTCATAAACCTGTTGAACTATTATTGGGGTAAGTGAATTATTGTGGGTCCAGGTCCTTACAAAGGCAGGAGTTGATGTGCGCCATAACCAGCCTCTTGAAGCACTAATCAACACAAAGGTAAGTGCCACTAGATCGTAGTCATTGAGGCATATCACCGCTCTCCTCTAGGACACCAGTATTATTGATGTAATTTTATTGCAGTTGGAACCTTGGACTTTAGTAATGAAAAATTGAAGACGTGTACATTAACCACTCCCAGTTGGCAAACGTAGGCTTTAAGAATGTGGCCAGATACACAATTGGGGCAAGACACTTTCCGAGGGCTTACCATCATGAAGGATCTGTGTAGAAAGGAACTGCAGATGCTGGTTTACACCAAAGGTGCACAAAATGTAGGTGGGACTAGTGTAGCTGGGACATGTTGGCCGGTGTGGGCAAGTTGGGCCGAAGGGCCTGTTTCCACACTGTATCACTCTGTAAGCAGTCTCTTGTGTCTCCAGTGTTAAAGAGGGAACTGCAGATGCTGGAGAATCGAAGGTTACACAGAAAAGCTGGAGAAACTCAGCGGGTGCAGCAGCATCTATGGAGCGAAGGAAATAGGCAACGTTTCGGGCCGAAACCCTTCTTCAGACTGATCAGGGGTGGGGGTGGGTGGGGACAAGAAAGGGAAAAGGAGGAGTAGCCGGAAGGCTGGAGGGTGGGAGGAGACAGCAGGGGAGCTGAGGAAGGGGAGGAGACAGCAAGGACTAACAGAATTGGGAGAAGTCGATGTTCATGCCCCCGGGGTGCAGACTCCCCAAACGGAATATGAGGTGCTGTTCCTCCAATTTCCGGTGCTGCTCGCTGTGGCCATGGAGGAGACCCAGGACAGAGAGGTCGGAGACGGAGTGGGAGGGGGAGTTGAAGTGCTGAGCCACCGGGAGGTCAGCTAGGTTATTGCGGACCGAGCGGAGGTGTTCGGCGAAACGATCGCCCAACCTCCGCTTGGTCTCACCGATATAGATCTGCTGACATCTAGAGCAGCGGACGCAATAGATGAGGTTGGAAGAGATGCAGGTAAACCTCTGTCGCACCTGGAACGATTGCTTGGGTCCCTGAAAGGAGTTGAGGGGGGAGGTAAAGGGACAAGTGTTGCATCTGCTGCGGCCGCAAGGGAAAGTGCCCGGGGAGGGGGTGGACCGAGAGGGAAGGGAAGAATTGACAAGGGAGTTATGGAGGGGGAGCGGTCTTTGCGGAAGGCAGATATGGGGGGAGATGGGAAGATGTGGCCAGTAGTGGGGTCACGTTGGAGGTGGCGAAACTGACGGAGGATTATTTTTTGTATGTGATGGCTGGTGGGGTGAAAGGTGAGGACTAGGGGGACTCGGCCCTTGTTGCGAGTGCGGGGATGGGGAGAGAGAGCAGTGTTGCGGGGTATGGAAGAGACCCTGGTGCGAGCCTTGTGTCTCCATCTTGCCCTTCCAATGTACGCAAGTTTTATAAAGCCCAGAAGATATCAAACAATATTGACACCTTTTTGATAACATATTTAAAATAAAACATTTATAAATTCAACTCTTTATCATAATAATAAAAAAAGTAAAAAAATCAACCCTACCCTTATATAATACAAGTTCTAGGACATTGTCAGCTTAAAATGTAAAAGCAATAAAGATTTCATAATTAGAAATCTGAATTAAAAACAGGATAGAATTGCCCAGCAGGTCCGCCAGTGACATTCAGAAAACTGGCTATCTGAAATAGTTGAAATCAATGTTAAATCTGGAGACCATTATGAGCCAAACCCGAAGGCAAGCTGCTGGCCATGGAAGTTACAGTGGTCTGATCACAGGTCAGAATGCAAGTAGGACAAATAATTAAACTGACAGGCAAACGTAGTAAGTATGTAAAATGTTCACGTTATAGGAGTAGAATTAGGCCATTAGGCCCAACGAGAGTAGAATTACGCCATTAGGCCCAACGAGTCTACTCCGTCATTCAATCATGGCTGATCTCTGCCTCCTTATCCCATTTTCCAGCCTTCTCCCCGTAAGCCTTGACAACCGTTCTAACCAAGAATTTGTCTATCTCTGCCTTAATAATATCCACTGACTTGGCCACCACAGCCCTCTGTGGCAATGAGTTCCACAGATTAACTACCCTCTGACTAAAGAAGTTCCTCCTCACTACCTTTCTAAATGCTAATAATGTTATTTCCTGCACCTCACTGAAGCCAAATTTAGAATGCATGACTACTTTGTGTCACTCCTTTTAGTCAGTGGCACGGCTCCTAGCTTTCAGTTCATTAATTCTGCAATCTCCCCCATTTCAACCTCTACCATAGTATTTTACTGTCATGAGAAAGCACAACAATTCTTGACATAGAATTCAATAATCTTGGTTAACTAGCCATTCCAATTTGCAGCAGAACTGGTCACATCTAATGAAAGGTCTATCAACTGATGTTAACCCAATTGTTCTTTCCACAGCTGATACAAACTACTGTTGAGTTTTTACAGCATTCTGTTTTAGATTTGGATTAGTAAGTATGCAGATGATACTAAGATAGGTGGGGTTGTGGATAATGAAGCAGATTTTCAAAGTCTACAGAGAGATTTATGCCAGTTGGAAGAGTGGGCTGAAAGATGGCAGATGGAGTTTAATGCTGATAACTGTGAGGTGCTACATCTTGGCAGGACAAATCAAAATAGGACGTACATGGTAAATGGTAGGGAATTGAAGAATGCAGGTGAACAGAGGGATCTGGGAATAACTATGCACAGTTCCCTGAAAGTGGAATCTCACGTAGATAGGGTGGTAAAGAAAGCTTTTGGTGTGCTGGCCTTTATAAATCAGAGCATTGAGTATAGAAGTTGGGATGTAATGTTAAAATTGGACAAGGCATTGGTGAGGCCAATTTTGGAGTACGGTGTACAATTTTGGTCGCCTAATTATAGGAAGGATGTCAACAAAATAGAGTGAGTACAGAGGAGATTTACTAGAATGTTGCCTGGGTTTCAGCAACTAAGTTACAGAGAAAGGTTGAACAAGTTAGGGCTTTATTCTTTGGAGCGCAGAAGGTTAAGGGGGGACTTGATAGAGGTCTTTAAAATGATGAGAGGGTAGACAGAGATGACGTGGATAAGCTTTTCCCACTGAGAGTAGGGAAGATTCAAACAAGGGGACATGACTTGAAAATTAAGGGACAGAAGTTTAGGGGTAACATGAGGGGGAACTTCTTTACTCAGAGAGTGGTGGCTGTGTGGAATGAGCTTCCAGTGAAGGTGGTGGAGGCAGGTTCGTTTTTATAATTTAAAAATAAATTGGATAATTATATGGACGGGAAAGGAATGGAGGGTTATGGTCTGAGCGCAGGTAAATTGGATTAGGGGAGAATACGCGTTCGGCCCGGACTAGAAGGGTCGAGATGGCCTGTTTCCGTGCTGTAATTGTTATATGGTTATATGGTTATGTTTTGTTTCCAATTTCCAACATTTGCAATGCTCAGGTCCCTCTCTCCATTTTAATGTATCTCCTTTTTACATCCATCTACATAGAGCGTCTGTATTTACTTCATCTCCCAACCACAGCAAGCACCAACTCCACCATGACCACATGACATTTGGTCTTTCATCCTATGGCAAGGGTGTCTTTGTCCTCTCCACCTTCTCAGCAACTTTAAAATGCTGTTTTAATGGAGGCACAAGAAACTGCAGATTCTGGAATCATGAGCAAAACACAAAGTGCTGGAGGAACTCATTGGATCATGATGCATCTGTAGAGGGAATGAACTGACAACATTTTAGGTCTGGACCATTCTTTAGATTGGTCGGAGTTGGGGGAAAGAAAGCTGTAAAAGAGGTGGGGGTGTGACAAAGCCTGGCAAGTGATAGGTGGATACAGACGGGCTTGATTGCTACATGGGTGGAGTAAATACCAAAGACTAAAAATCAGACAAAGGGTATCAGATTAGGAGATAAAAGGAGTGATATGTAAAGACAGAGGGAGGAGAAGGAGAAGGGGGATAAAAGAGGAAATGGGAATCTCATAGATAAGTGTATGAAGGAGGGGAAAGGAGAGGCAGGAGAAATGTGTGCGTGAGGGCACAAGAAAGAGGGTAGAGTAGACAGTACTACTTGAAAGTGGAGAATTCAAAGTTCATACTGTTGGGTTGCAAGCTGCTGAAGCAGAATTCAAGGTGCTGTTCTTCCAGTTCGTGTGTGGCCTCATTGACAGAAAGATTGTTTTGGGTATGGAAGGGGAGTTAAAATAGGAAGCAACCGGGTTATCCAACAGGCCATGGTGGGCAGAGCGCCAGTGTTTGGCTAGTAGACTGTTGATCTCGCCAATGTAAAAGATGCCACATTTGGAGCATTGAAAGCAATAGACGAGGTGCATCTATCTCATCTGGAAGGTTGTTCGGGTCTCCGAATAGAAGTGATAGAAGAGGTGTCGGGACAGTTGTTACACACCCTGCAGTTTTCGGGCAAAATACCTGAGATGGGGATGGATTGGGTGGGATAAATAAACAAAGGAGAACCAACTTCTGCATCCAACACATCATTCTCCGACATTTTCACCACCTGTCACATCCTCGCATCCCACCCCTTTCCTCTTTCCAGGAAGATCACTCCCTTTTTGCACATGGTTTGCACGAGTAGACCATTCGGCCTTTCGAGCCAGCACCACCATTCAATATGATCGTGGCAGATTATCCACAATCACATATTCCTGCTTTCGCCCCATATCCCTTAATTCCATTAGCCCTATTTATTAGAGCTAAATCTAACTCTCTCTTGAAAACATCCAGTGAATTGGCCTCCACTGCCTTCTGCAGCAGAGAGTTCCACAGATTCACAACTCTCTGGGTGAAAAAGTTTTTCCTCATCTCAGTCCTAAATGGCCGATCCCTTATTCTTAAACTAGGATCCCTGGTTCAGGACTCCCCAAACATAGGGAACATTTTTCCTGCATCTAGCCCATCTAAACCCTTAAGAATTTTATGTTTCTCTAAGATGCCCTCTCATCCTTCTAAATTCCAGTGAATATAAGCCCAGTCGATCCATTATTTCATCATATGTCAGTCCCGCCATCCGGGTATTAACCTGGTGAACCTACGCTGCACTCCCTCAATTGCAATAATGTCCTCCCTCAAATTAGATCAAAACTGCACACAATACTCCACGTGTGGTCTCACTAGGGCCCTGTACAACTGCAGTAGGACCTTCTTGCTCCTATACTCAAATGCTCTCGCTATGAAGGCCAACATGCCATTTGCTTTCTTCACTGCCTGCTGTAACCGCATGCTTCCTTTCAGTGACTGATGTACAAGGACACCCAGGTCTCGTTACACCTCCCTTTTTCCTAATCTGACACCATTCAGATAATAATCTGCCTTCTTGTTCTTGCCACTAAAGTGGATAATATTGCATTTATCCGCATCTGCCCATTTGCCCAACCTATTTAAGTCACCCTGCAGCCTCACACTGACACCGAGCTTTGTGCCATCCGCAAACTTGGAGATGCTACATTTTATTCCTTCGTCAAATCATTAATATATTGTAAATAACTTGGGTCCAGGCACTGAGTCTCGCGGCACCCCACTAGTCACTGCCACAATTCTGAAAAGAACCCGTTAATTCCTCTTTGCTTCCTGTTTGCCAACCAGTTCTCTATCCATGTTAATAACATGTGCTCTAATTTTGCACACTAATCTCTTGTGTGGAAACTTGTCAAAGGCTTGAAAGTCCACATCCACTGGTTTTCCCTTATGAACATTGAATTCTCCCACTTTAAGTAACAACTCTACCCCAACCCCCCGTTACCCTGTTCCTTTCCCCTAGTTTGCTTCTCCAGAGTCGTGGTCAGTCACAGAGTCTTACAGTGTGGAAACAGGCCCTTCGGCCCAACTTGCCCACAACATATCCCAGCTACACTCGTCCCACCTGTCCGCATTTGCCCCATATCCCTCTAAACTTGTTCTATCCATGTATCTGTCTAAATGTTTCTTAACATTGCAATAATACCTGCCTCAACTACCTCCTCTAGCAGTTCATTACCACTTATTATCCTTTGTGTGGAAAAGTCACCCCTCAGATTCCTATTAAATCCTTCCACCCTCAGTTCAGTTCCAGTTATTTATTGTCACATGTACCGAGGTACAGTGTCACCTGAAACCTATGTCCTCTTGTTCTCGATTCCCCTACTCTGGGCAAGAGACTGTGTGTCTTCCCAATCTATTCCTCTCATGATTTTATCCACCTCTATAAGATCACCACTCATCCTCCTGCATTTCAAGGAACTGAGCCCTAGTCTGACCAACCTCTCCTTTTAGCTCAGGCCCTCAAGCCATGGCAACATCCTCCTAAATCTTCTCTGCACCCTATCCAGCTTGACAACATCTTTCCTATAACATGGTGCCCAAAACTGAACACAATACTCTACATTAGTCCTCACCAATGTCTTATAGAACAGCAACATGACCTCCCAACCTCTATACTCAATGCCCTGACTGATGATGGTCAATATATCAAAAGCCTTTTTGACCACCCTATCTACCTGTGATGCCACTTTCATCAAACTATGTACCAGTACTCCTAGATCCCTCTGCTCTACAATACTCCCCAGAGCCCTACCGTTCACTGGGTAGGTTCGGCCCCTGTAAGTGCTCCCAAAATGCAACACCTTACGTTACTCGGTATTAAATTCTCCATCAACCATTCCTCGGCCCACATGCCCAACTGATCAAAATCCTGCTGCAATTTCTGACAACCATCTTTGCTCTCTATACCACCCACTTTTGTGTCATCTGCAAAATTGCGAACCATGCCGTGTACGTTCTCATCCAAATGATTGATATAGATGAGAAACAGCAATGGGCCCCAGCAATGACCCTGAGGCACACCACTGGTCATAGGCCCCAGTCCTAAAAGCAACCTTCCACCGTCACCCTGCTTCCTTCCGTTAAGCCAATTGTCCATCCATTCAGCTATCTCTCCTTGAATTCAATTGGATGTAACCTTTCAGAGCAGCCTACAAAGCAGAACCTTCTCAAATACCTTACTAAAATCCATGTCTACAGTTCTGCCTTCATCTACAGATGTCACCTATTTCCTTTTTATTTCTCCTCTTTCCCCTTCCCCTGGGATTACATTTTACACCTCTTCTCTCCTTATCTGACATCCATTTCACCTCAAGCCTTTGTCATTTATTCCATCCATCTGTCAATCAAGCACCTCTCCCCTCACCAGTACCACTTGCCAGGCTTTGTGCCGACCCCATCTTTCTTTTCCACCTATCTCACACCTACTCCAATCAGTCTGAAGATGGGACTCCAGGTAAAACGTCTGATCATTCCCTGCACATATGCTGCCCAAAATGTTTTCTCAGCTTATCAGCTCTGATGGTAGATCAACCCGAAACAAAAAGCTTCCCTCCAGATGCTGCCTGGCCCAGAGCATTTCAGCATTTGAAATAGTTTGAAAACTTATTACAAAAAGCAAATCTCCAGTGAAAAAATATTTTTTTAATTCACAACAAAATTACAAGAACTGATTTTCAAATGACCTAGCAAGACACCTTAAAAAGCTCATCACTCCCATGTTATTTCATTATAAATAAACAAACCTTAGTGCCACTTTTCTAAAAAATACTAAACTGGAATTGTTTAAGACATATTTATCACCTATAAAACATCAATTATTGCAAAAACAAGTTAGTTGGAGCCCGGGGTGAGCAAAATAGTGTTTGCTTCATGAGGAAGCCAAGAAAGTGGCATCCCACTTGCTCTTTGTTTCCCCTACCACTCTCACAATAAGGTTGCTTCTAAAAATATGCAAAGTATCTGAAACAATTCCCTTTTGTTTCTGTCTAACCTTTACACTAACATTGGCCACTTCTTTAATCTGACATTGACCACTTTCTTTTTAATAGTTATTTCACTCAGTGTTCATGTTGTTCCATTTTGATTTCCGTAATTATGTTTACTGTGCAATTACTCACATGCTAATACTGTTTGACCACACTTTTAAATTAGGATTACCAAGACATTGTTATTGGTCATACCTGCACATAAAACTCACGGATCTAAAAGGTTGATTTCAGATTAAATCGTAATTTAGACAATTAGTTCTGGAATTATATATGGGCACGTTGTGTGTTCATCAAGAATATACTTTCTATAATGAAACGAAAATATAAGTGATTCTGCTCATCATAGCTCATCAAGAACACACTTTCAGCAGAATAATTTAAATACCCTGGGGCTGCTAGTATTATTGACAACAGGCTATTAAAGTTTCCCAAGCAGTAAATAAATTGACGATTCACATTTGGAAACTGCAGCCGGTTTCAATATAAAGATATGTTTTGTTCCGCTTCCTTGTCAATGCCAAGCTGCTTCCATCCATGAACACATTCACTTTCTCTCTCTCTGGAGTGAGCTGTGGTTGCAGCGTGGCGCCATTACTGGGCTGTAGAATGTTGGCCCAGGAAGGGAGCGCAGCTCAGCTCAGCTCAGCTCAGCTCCCCTGAACCGGGCCACTACACCCACCCTCCTTATCTCCCTCACTCACCGATCTCCTCCCCGACATCCATGGCAGTGCAGTGCTGCGCTGCGCCACGTCACGGCACGGCACGGCCTCACCGCACTCAAGTTTGCTGCAAATAAATCCCGGGCAAGGAAACCGAGAGCCGGGCGCTGCAGAAGGAAGTGCAGGGACACAAGAGGCTGCGGATGTTGGATTCTGCAACCGCCGTCATTGATGGCAAAGAAACGAGATTTCGCTACCGACAGTCGCCCAGCAATGAACCAACCCAACCGGAGATGTTCTATCTTGTTCTTTCCCAGGATCGGTCAGCCTGGAGGAGGCAAATTCAAATCAATAGATAGAGGCAGGATTTGGATGAAATAGCCGCCTTCATTTGGTATTCTTTGCAAAATCGTGCAGCTCCACTTGTATTATTAATCACAGCCCCGGCCTCATTAATGTTCGCGTTGCTGATACATCTACCCGGCCACAATATATTGCCCGCAACCTACTACAGAGCAAAGCATGCGCAAGCTGCTCCTGCTAATGAACATGCGCAGTTGGAATCGGTGCTCAGTTATAAAGTTCACAAAGTGTGAACTTTGCAGCCTGAAGGCTCTCAATCATAAACTTCGCCTATCCATGTTCTTAGAGATACCGTCCCACCTGCTGAGTTATTCGAGCATTGTGTCTCTATCTTCGGTGTAAACTACCATCTGCAGTTCCTTTCTACCCAATAACAAGGTTTTGTCCAATGTGCCAATTGAAATGATTGAACTGTTAATAATTCATTGTTAATAATTCACAATGGCACAGGGGATCTGGTGTGGGGAGGCTGTCTTGAACAAAGGGGTACCCCAGCATGGGGTGGGAGGGGGACCGAAGGGACAAACATTATTACTTAGAGTAATCTTTGTACTTTTGCCGGTACCTTTGCCGCGACTCTTTTGCTGTACCTAGGCACGTGACAATAAAGTATCATCATCATTTTCGGGCGAAAGCTTGCTATTAATACATTTAGCAAGTAGCATATCACTGATTTAAAAAGTGATTGTAATGGAACACTAGACTAAGTGGGACCCGTTGGGGGGGGGCTTTCTGGAGCGCTGGAATGGGTGTTGTGGGCTGAAGGGACTGGTTTCCAGAGGGCTAGTATGCAAATTGTGCGCCAAATGGATTCTTGGGCTGGCGTCTCAGTCAATCAAGCCTGTTGTGCTGGCAACTCACTCACTCACGGCTGATGGGCTGGTAGTTGACTCACGGCTAATCCTTGAAATTCTATTTCAAGCAGGGTATAAGGCCACCAAATTCAAGTGCAGTTTCTTACCACTTCTAGCAGGGTGCAAGGCCACCAAATTCAAGTGCAGTTTCATACCATTTGAAGTAGGGTGCAAAACCACTAAAGACAGCGAGTCGTGACCTCTCCCTCCTCCATCTTGCAGAGACTGAGCCACACCCACATTTCCGGGTTTTATAACCCCTCCCCCCCCACCGGAAAAGGTGTGGCTTTCATCGAGTGATCGAAAGGAGAGAGATTCTCAACATTTTTTTTAAAAACTAATAACACTTTTATTTTTCATTGAGGGGAAGAATTCTCTGCATCTGCTCAGCGGAGGGGGACTGAGTATGATGGCCAAAAATCACAGCCATAAGTGGTAGCATTTTATCTAAAATCAATACACAGTGCAAACAGGAAGTAAGTGCATTTACAGTAGTGCCTTTTAACTTCAAGCCAAAGCACCCAAGCCACCATTTGCGGTAAGTAGTGCCTTTCAACTTCATGCCACCATTTGCAGTAAGTGGTGTCTTTCAACTTCAAGCCACACCCAAGCCATCATTTGCAGTAAGTGGTGTCTTTCAACTTCAAGCCAAAGCAACCAAGCCACCATTTGCAGTAATAGTGCCTTTCAACTTCAAACCAAAGCTCCCAAGCCACCATTTGCAGTAAGTAGTGCTTTCAACTACAAGCCAAAACACCCAAGCCACCATTTGCAGTAAGTAGTGTCTTTCAACGTCATGCCACCATTTGCAGTAAGTAGTGCCTTTCAACTTCATGCCACCATTTGCAATAAGCAGTGCCTTTCAATTTCAAGACACACCCAAGCCAAGCCAACCGGGGTGGGGCTTTCTGGAGCGCTGGATTGAATCATTTTAGAACCAATAGACATTTTCTTGCAAGCTTTAGAACCAATAGACATTTTTTTGCAAGCTTTAGAACCAATAGTCATTTTTTGCAAGCTTTAGAACCAATAGACATTTTTTGCAACTTTAGAACCAATAGACATTTTTTTTGCAAGCTTTAGAACCAATAGACATTTTTTTGCAAGCTTTAGAACCAATAGACATTTTTTGCAAGCTTTAGAACCAATAGAGACACTTTTTGCTAGCTTTAGAACCAATAGACACACTTTTTTAGAACCAATAGACACACTTTGCAAGCTTTAGAAGCAATAGACATTTTTTTGCAAGCTTTAGAAGCAATAGACATTTTTTTTGCAAGCTTTAGAACCAATAGACATTTTTTTGCAAGCTTTAGAACCAATTGACATTTTTTGCAAGCTTTAGAACCAATAGACATTTTTTTTGCAAGCTTTAGAATCAATAGACATTTCTTTGCAAGCTTTAGAACCAATAGACATTTTTCTGCAAGCTTTAGAACCAATAGACTTTTTTTGCAAGCTTTAGAACCAATAGACATTTTTTTGCAAGCTTTAGAACCAATAGACACATTCTGCAAGCATTTTAGAATCACTAAGGGCACTTACATTTGTGTAGACATGTGTTCAGTGTTATTCACAGCTCAGAGAAACGTGACCCTCTGCCTTCCTCCATCTTGAAGAGTGAGTGAGGCACACCACTTCCTGGTTTTATAGCCCCTCCCCCCTGCCTCCAGGGAATGGGGAATTTTGTAAAAACATTAATATCTCTGTCATTTTTAATCAACAGGAAAAATCCTCGGCACACATGTGGCGGAGGGGGGCTCTGAGCAAGGTGACCAAAAATGACGGCCGTAGGTGGCGGCGTTCTCTCGGAAATCGCAGCACAGATGGCCAAAACCGGTCAAGAACAGACTTTTAGTAATATATAGATAACTATAAATGATACTTATGGGCAGGCTCGAAAGGCCGAATGGCATACTCCTGCACCTATTTTCTATGTTTCATTACAATCATACTTTTTAAAACAGTGAAAAATTCCACAACATACCCCTCAAAAAACACTATTACAAATTAGGGATAAAAATGGTTCTGCAATTATAACAATGATGACTTTTTTTGTTCATAGATTTTTGTTAATAGAGTCACACTTCCTTGACCCCGTACTTTTCTGAATGTATCCAATGGTAAAAGATCTCAAAGGGTTGGGAATGGTGGGTTTGCTCTCATCGGAGATGGCATAAACTCAATAGCCTCCTTTTCTGCTGTAACTACTCTATGATTCTAGATATTTATTTACAATCATACTGCAAAGACACAGGTCATTCAGCACACATATCCATATCCATCAATGATAGAGCACTGGTCTGTAGCTTTTTATGCCTCTGATTCAAGTGCCGTTCTAAATACTTCTTAAATGTTGTGACAGTACCTGCCTTTGCTATCCACACAGATAGTGTGTGCCAAGTTCCAACCAGCCTTTGGGTGAAAAGAAATCCTCCTCAGATTCCCACTAAACCCTTATCCTAAACCGATGCCTTCAATTCTTTGACCTATGCTATGCTGAAGAGTTGTCTACTATCTACATCAGGTCTACTCTCGGCCTCTTTCGCTCCAAGGAAAATAACAGATTAATATAAAACATCTCCTCATAACTGAAATGGCCTATCCCAAGCAATATCCTGCAGAATTAATAACAATATCCTGTGACGTCCTGGGTTCTTGGACTTACTATCACATCCCGATTTATGTTAATGAAATTTTCCTTCCATGATAGCAGGAGAGAAATATTAAGAGGATATGAGTGATCTGTGACAAAACATGGTAAGAGTTTAGGATGTCAGTTATACACGATGATGTTTTTAATCAGCTATATTGCATGAAAATAAAAAATGCATGTTATTAATTATACAGGTTGCTAGATCACATTTCTGTCAGTTTTGCAATAAGTAGGGAAATTGCTGCAAGAATGGTTCAACATACTTTCTTCATCTCACATCTGCCGATGCTCAGTGCTCTAACATGCTCTCTTTATGTCACAATTCAAACAGGTCTTCATTGATGAATACAATAATTGAACAGAAAATCCAGATGAAATTGCAAATGTTAAGGATTCAACATAATACATAGCTGACTAAACTTTATTTTAAACTATAATGCAACAGGTATGAAACTCAGACCTAAATCACAGGCGTCATGCACATGATGGAGCACTTTCGTTAAGTAGTACAGTTTTGTTTAAACACCAAATGGTTACCTAATTTTCAAATAAGACCAAGATATGAATGTTTTCATCCAAAGGGAAATCTGGCAGATATGTGCACACACAAAACTCTGATCACATATTGTTTAATCTTCCTTTTACTTGCCATAAGTTTGAATTCACTATAGGGAGTTGACATGTTGGTGCAGAGATTCATTTTTATTGAGTTTTAAAGGGTGCGTTGAATCACAATCTGTAATCTTTGAAGGAACAGTCCTTGAAAATCCACTGGTTTTGTCCTTTATACTCTTGTGCTGAGCTCAGCCAATTAATTCCAGACATTATCATGCATTGCCCTTGTAACCTAATATAACTGGGGAGATAAGCAGAGGTTTAACATACTAGAATTAGTTACTGGCAGAGAATGAGGAGCTAATGCAAAAGAGTTGTAATATCTGCTCAGGATGTTTTTCCCAAAGATCCTATGGTTTTTCCAACCTGAATTTCAGTAAACAACAGCTGTGTTTTATAGATACTGCACTGTGAAATGATACCTCTATTGCAGGTACAAGTGAATCCTGATTTCTATCGACTGTTGTGCAACTGAGGCTCCCTATTTAGAGAGTGTTAATATTGTGCAAAAAACACAATAGCAACTGGAGCAACTCAGAGGGTCAGACAGCATCTGCGGTGGGAAATGGACAGGTGACATTTGAAAAAGGGTCCCCGTCCAAAACATTGTCTGTGCATTTCCCTCCAGAGATACTGCCTGGCCCGCTGAGTTCCTCCAGCACTGCTTTTTTGCTCATGATTCCAGTGTATTCGATCTTTGGTGTCTCCAATGGTATTTGATACCTTGCCAGAAATCACAGCTTGCAGTTATACTAGAATTTCAGGTTTGTGTAAAATCATACCATGAGTACAATCATACACAAGTAAAGGAGGGGAATGATCATAAGATAATATTGGATCCCCGTTTGGCACAGCACACAGGAGTTGCCACACTCCGGCACCAACCTGCAATTTTTAAGTCTCGCGTCATTGAAAATATTGAGTCTAATTCTGTCCTAAATATTTCTTATTTTCTCCCTTGAAGGCAACGTGACCTGGCGGCACTGGAACAATGCTGTAGGTTCCTCTCCTGGCTGCCTCCACTCTGTGCAGCTGCTGCTGGCTGCACTTGCTCATCCTGCTGCTGTAGGGCCTCCAACAGCCACTTGATCTTCCCGTTCCAAATGCCCAAGAAGAGAATGGGTTTTGCTAGACAGGCTGTTTCTGAATCCGACAGAACAGCAGGTTAAAAGATTTTTATGCCTCACTGTTTTCCTCCCACTTTCCCTTGGACATTCCCCTCTTCGTCCCGTGACTATGGTTTAACTTATCGTCTAGAGTGAATGGTGTACTGCCATGTCCATCACGGTCTCGGTGCTGAATGATTGCGCAGATTACCAGTCCATTTCTCCTTTGGTTCGCCAAAAGAACCATTCAGCACTGCATGTCAGTCACTTGCCCTATATTGGAACCAATTGGATTTTGACTTCCTGAATGCCCTGTGCTTGACCATAGGCAGAAAATTATACAACTTAAGGCCAGGTATTGTAGCAGTGACCATAAACAAAATGATTTTTTTTTTTAGTTCACAGGTGACATAAAAGATGCTGGGATTTGGAACAAAAAAACAGTCTTCAGAACTTAGCGGATCAGGCAGTAGTTGGAGCAAGAAATAGACAATTGAAGTTTTGGGTTGGGTCCCTCCTCCGGACTCCGGTTATTGCGTAATGATTGTTAATAACTTACAAACTGGCTGATGACTATTTTTGACTAAAATTGTACACAAAATCACAAAAAGACACCGTGCTTGGATACAGAAGCAGAAAATGCTGGAAACACTCATCAAGTCGGGCAACATCTGTGGAAAGTGAAGAGTTACCACCAGGTTAAAGAGAATTTCTCTTCCCAACAAAAAATCTATTTAGCTTAGAGAGAAGGTAAAGACGGGAGATAGAACAAAAGGAGTATTTTTAGCAAGGTGAAGTCTGGGTGGCTGTGTGCTTGAAATACAGATTAAGTAATCTGGTAAATGTGCAATTGAGAACAGTTTGAGAAAATTATTGAGGGCAATTATATTATCTATCACTGTATCCCAAGGACAGATGGCGCCACCAGCAGTGGCTGCCTAGCCAACAGTCTGTCTGTCATTTCTTCTTTTTGTTATTTTTAGTATGTACTAGACTAAGTGGGACCCGTTGGGTCCGAGCTTCACACGGGAGGGCTGGTCCCCCAACGCAATGTTCCAACTTTCCACCAATTACGGTATTGGTGCCCAGTTGGGGGGGGGGGGGGGGTTCAGAGCAGTGCTAGCATGGGTGTTGTGGGCCAAAGGGACTGGTTTCCAGAGGGCTAATCTGGACATTGTGGGCCGAATAGATTCTTGGGCTGGCAGTTCAGTCACTCAGGCCTGGCAGCTTAGTAACTCAAGCCTGGCAGGCTGGCAGCTCAGAAACTGGGGTGGGAGATTGCAACCTTCACGTGGTCCGCCCCGGTTTCAACATCGTGAAGCCCGCGGTCTCTGGTAAGACGAGGCCGGCGCGGGAGCTCCATGCAGCGGAGTGTTTCAACTGCACTGACGGGGGAGTTTTGATTATCCCAACGGTGCTTCAATCTTCGGCCTAGGTGGCTTTGATCGCCTGCTGATGGTTTAACTGCCCCGACTGTGGGAGAACAAAAAGGAAGAGAATAGAACTTTATTGCCTTCCATCACAGTGAGGAATGTGGAATCCACTGTGATGGATGTTTATGTTAACTATTATGTGGTTGTATGTCTTGGTGCTTTTCACTTAGTATGGCTGTATGGTAACTCAAATTTCACTGTACCTTAATTTGTACATGTGACAATAAACTGACCTTGAACCTTGAACCTGAAGAAATCGAAGTCCCCCAATTGTTCTTTTCACAAATGCTGCCTGACCTGCTGAACCTTTCCAGCATATTGTTATATGTCCGCTGCTTGATTGGTTCTTTGCACTGACGGCACGGTGGCACAGTGGTAGAGTGGTTACTTGTCAGTGTAAGAGATTCTGGTTCAAGCCTGACTACGGGTACTGTCTGTGCAGTTTGTACGTTCTCCCTGACCGTATCGGTATCCTCCAGATGCTTCGGTTTCCTCCCACACTCCAAAAATGTAGATATGTAGCTTAATTTGGTTTCAGTAAAAATAGTAAATTGTCCTTAGTGTTAGTGCACGGGGATTGATAGTTGGCGCAGTCTCAATAGGCTGTCTCCGTGCTGTACCTCTAAACTGAACCTGGTAAAAAGGCACAAAGTGCATGTTTACACCATGTATAACCTGGAAAATCAGAAGAAATGGGTTATATGGGAAAGTGGGTTGTGAGAGGGATGAAATATGACGTTCTTTGAGTTTCAACCTTACTGCCAATGAAAGCCTCAGCATCAATCTACCCAAATATCTCCAGCATTGTCTCCTTGGCAGTTTGGCAATCCACTTCCAGTTTGTTTGTTGCTATTATTGTCCCTTTTCTCTTCAGAAAGAAATACATCAGTGCTAAGTTTATCCGAAAGTCATGGTTCAAAGCATAAATTATGCGCAAATTGCAAAATGTGGAGGTGAGGATTGAAAGTGGTGAAGATTGTGTGGGTATTAGCACGTTATGATTGACAGAGATCGATGGAAATTATGAAATGAGAGCAGGTGAGTATCAGAGCATATGAATGCATTTTGAAGAATATGGTAGACACAAAATGCTGCAGTAACTCAGCAGGACAGGCAGCATCTCTGGAGTGAAGGAATGGGTGACGTTTCGAGTCGAGACCCTTCTTCAGACTGGATATAGACAGCGAAGAATATGATATTTTGAAGGTACATTCCTAGATCATTTGCAAATATAGTGTATTCAAAATCTCCTGAGCCTGGCTGGAAGAAATGGATCAACAACCAGATTGGTTAAGGATGGAAAAGGAAGACTGTTTACCTTTTGAAATTGGTCCGATTATATTTACTTCCACAAAACTGCACAAAAAAAACCTATAAGGAAAACCCCATAATACATAGTGGAATACAAATTTGGAAACAATTTTAAAAAGTTTTAAAATTGAATAATATACCACTATGCCTTCCCATTGTAAATAATCCTTTATTCAAGCCATCCTTATTGGATAGGGGTTTCACACAATGGAAAAATTATGGAATTAAAAAGATTGGACATCTTTATGGGAAAGGCACTTTTCTTTCATTTCAAGAGTTACAACAGAATCATGGACTGCACTCAAATAATTTCTTCAGATATCTACAAATTAGAGATTATGTTAAATCTAATACACAAGTCTACAGGACTAGGGAACCAGAAATCCTTGATGAATGTTTGAACAAGCATCCTAACACTGAAAAATTAATAGCTTATATTTATAACACCCTCCTAAACAACGAGGTACCACCGATGGAACCACACATGGGAAAATGAATTAGGTCATCCTATAATGAAAGATATGTGGGACGAAAGTGTACATCAATGCTCGTTAAATGCCAGACATGCTTTAATACAATTTAAAGTCTTACATTGATTACAATACTTCAAAATAAAACTAAATGGAATCTTCCCACATATCGCTCCTATTTGTGATAAATGTCTACATCTAGAGGCTAATTTAACACACACGTTTGCAAATTGTACAAAAATTAAACATTTCTGGACTGATATTTTTGAAATAATTTCAGAAGTTATTAATACTAAACTGGATCCGGACTCAAAATTAATAATACTTGGAATATCAGAACAAAGTTTAACACTCACAACAAGCCAAAGACATTTCCTTGACTACACTATAATAACCGGGACAAAATTAATATAAAAATGTTGGAAAGGCCCTATAACCCCCACAATAAAAATGTGGATTGTGGAAATGTCGGAGACCCTATATCTAGAAAGAATTAGACTTGTCTTAATGGACAAACAAGAACTTTTTGTTAAAATATGGGCTCCATTCATTAATTATCTGATGACACTGTGGTGGTGGGCCTGATCTCAGACAACGATGAGAAGGCCTACCGGGAGGAGGTGGCTGATCTGGCACTCTGGTGTCAGGACAACAGCCTCCTCTTGAACATCAAAAAAACGAAGGAGCTGATCGTGGACTTTAGGAAGGCACATCATCCGAGGACGTACACACCATTGAGGATAAATGGGGATACTGTGGATAGGGTGAGCTGCTTTAAATACCTGGGAGTCCACATCTCTGAGGATATGACATGGACAGTACACGCCTCAGCTCTCGTGAGTAAGGCAAGGCAGCGCCTTTACCACCTCAGGCAATTGAGGAAATTCAGTGTCTCCGAGGATCCTCCAGTGCTTCTACTCAGCAGCTGTGGAAAGCATCTTGTCCGGAAATATTACCACCTGGTTTGGGAATTGCTCTGCCCAGGACAAGAAGGCTCTGCAGCCGAATGCACTATGGGAACTTCACTTGCCCCCTGCAGGAACTATACATCAGGAGGTGCAACTCCAGGGCCAATAAAATCATGGGAGACCCCTTCCACCCCTGCAACGGACTGTTCCAGCTGCTACAGTCAGGCAAACGCCTCCGTTGCCATGCTGTGAGAATGGAGAGGTTGAGAAGGAGTTTCTTCCCAGAGGCCATTCGGACTGTAAACTCCTATCTCACCAGGGACTAACTTTACTGAACGTTTTTCCTTCCAATATTTAATATGTAAAAGTATATGTGTGCGTTTATGATTGGGTTTATAGTTTGTTTGGTTGTTTGGTTGTTTGTCTTTTTGCACAAAGTCAGCGAGCATTACCACTTTTCATTTCACTGCACATCTCGTATGTGTATGTGACGAATAAACTTGACTTGGGATAGACTGGCCCAGCACGAAAACCCAACTGAAACTTGAACTCAGTAGATGAAAAGTTATACTTTATAATCTACGAACCTATCTCCAATGACGTATTATAAGTAATCCATTCCACCTATTCTGTTTTTTTTTATATTTGTAACTTTCTTTTCTCTTTCTCTCTTTTTCTATCTATATTAAAAAAACACTAGAAGCAGAAGTAATCGACAATTGAAAATGTTAATAATGTATGACTGATGTATATGAAAAGTTTTTTTACTATAATATGTAACTATACTTTATAATATGTCTACTTCTAATAAAAATATTATTTAAAAAAAAAAAAAATGTTCTTCTCAACATTTTGTATTTGTCCAGTTTCCTTTGCCATATTAACATGAGATAACAAATGGCATAATCTTCTACTGTGTAATGTGCCTCCCCTTTACAAGAAGTAGATTGGTTTGAAATACACAAAAATGCTGGAGAAACTCAGCAGGTGCAGCAGCAACCATGGAGCGAAGGAAGTAGGCAATGTTTCGGGCCGAAACCCTTCTTCAGACTGATGGTGTGTGTGGATACTGGAATCATTGTAATATGCAGGATAAAGCCGGTGTGTTCCCTGCAATGGTGAACAGTAGTCTGAGGAATGATTTGGATGAGACCGCACATTGCATGGTCAGCAAGTTTGCAGATGACACACAAGTGGGTGGTATTGTAGATAGTGAAGATGGCTGTCAAATATTGCAGCATGATCATGATCAGTTGGCAGGTCTCAACCTGAAGCATCACCTATCCATTTTCTCCAGAGATGCTGCCTGGCCCATTGAGTTACTCCGTCACTTTGTATCCTTTTATGCCACTTTACCATTTCTATCATACAGAACACGATTTCAGCATCATGAATCTGCACATCTTTCAATTATATTTTACCACTTCAGCTATCGCAGAACCAAATAAATATTTTCTATATTACTGTTTCCAAAAGAAATGTTCACTTATTATTAAGGTTTTTTAAATTACCTCTGCCAAACTGCTTTTTCATATATAACAGTAAAAATGTGTTGTTGGCACATTCATATATTTACATGTTTGCAAGATCCATAAAGAATGTGAAGAGAGAATTGCGGACCAGGCTGGAGTCCCGAGGCAATGACACAGATAGCCGTAGATGCGAAGGTAGACAAAAGTGCTGGATAAGCTCAGCGGGTGCAGCAGCATCTATGGAACGAAGGAAATAGGTAAAGTTTCGGGCCGAAACCCTTCTTCAGAGTAGCTGTAGATGCGGCAAGGCTTGTCTTCTATTATGGGTAACAAAGCAAAAACAACATCGATGATGACAAAGGGTTCCTTCCCAAGAGCTCAATGCACTTTACGCCCAAACAGAAAGTCAGTGGAGGAACACCACCACCTCGAATGTTGGAATTTGGAATTTAAGGATTTGCGGGAAGCGGCTGACATGAGCAAGGCCAGCGAGCGGCAGGAGAGAGGTGTTCAGATGGAGAGCACTGCCAGAGATGAGCGGGCCGGCAGAAGGCACTGAGGTCCCAGCAGCCACTCGCAGCCACCCGAGCTACTTCCCTCCCTGGCCACAGTGCGGCAGCGGTGAGTGAGTTACTGGGATGATCCCCGACCCCCGCCTTCTCAAAGCTCCTGCCCTACCCACAACTTCACCCTTGGCCAGACTCCCCACATGCTGTGAAATGAACTCTCCCCCCAATTGGTCCCTTGAACTAGTATTGTCATTCAATAAGATCACAACTGACTATCAATGATCAATGACAATCATCATGCTGCCTTGGAAAAGGCAATAAAATCAAAAAACAAGCCAACAAAATCAAAGACTCGCCCCGCTCTGGAATTTCTTTCTTCTCCCTGCTCCCATCAGGTGGACGATACAAAAGCTTTAAAGCACACACTACCTTACTCAGGAACAGCCTCTTCCTTTCTGTAATCAAGTGTCTGAATGGTACTACCATAAGCTAGGTACTGTCTGGCTCACCTCTACCCCATTGCAGACAGTGGATTTTGTCTCTGGAGCCATTGTGCTACGTTACAATGCCGAGAACTGTATTTTGCACTATCTTTTCCTTAGTTCGACTTGTTTGGCTTGATTGTAACTATATATCGTATTATCTGATTTGATTGGATCGCAAGCAAAACAAAAAATATCATTGTACCTGGGTATACGTGACTGTAATAAACCTAAATCTAAACCTATATTGAAAAAGATCAAACCAATTAAAAAACTAAATACAAATGGTAGAATGGAAAAAAAACTATTATCAATTTTGAACTTGTTTACCCTCCTCCTCCACCACCACCACCACCCCCCCCCCCCCCCCCCCCCCCCCCCCCCCCCCCCCCACCACACCTGATTTTATAGATATAATTAAAACTAACCTATACCATCCACTATCCTCTGCATTGCTGATAGCAAATTAAAATGTTTAAGATTCCTTGTACTGAGATGAACTGAGTAAAAGAGGAATTGAAGGAGTCTTTTTCTAAAGCTAGACTAAGGTGTAGGAAGCAACAGGACACATTATTACAAATTGTTTAGTCTCATGCAGGCTACCTCAAAAATCAGCGCTTCAGAAACATCAAACAATGTTTCTAGGTGGTAGAAAATTGGTAAGCATGTCCCCAGAGGAGATTCAATTGCACCAATTTTCACATTACTCACATCTCTTGTTTTCCTGTGTGCCAAAGACTCACAATTACTGCAAATTCTACAGCTAGACAATTGCAGACCAATGCCAACTGCTGCAATGACACATGAAGGCAAAGGAAGCATATAAAAAAAAATAAGGATTGATTATCTCCTGAATGAGAGATGCAATTCAATATAATTCAGATTGAAACTATCTTACTTATTAGAGATAGAGGAATGCATTTCCATAAGAATAATTACAAAATAAATTGATTTACAATTTTTGTGGGGTTTTTTTTAAACTAAGGATACAATTCAAAAATAGCCTCTTTGCATATAATAAGGATATTTTTGTCTGGTTCAGTTAAACATTAATAATATGGATAAGGTCATTAATTCATCGGGATTTCTAAACAGCAAAGATTCAAAAAGTCCAAATAACCAATCTTCTAAATTACAAAAGGTAACAAATATGTCCTTTATTTTGAAAATCAATTGTAATTTACAAATCAATAGGTGTGTAAGTGTGCTGAATATGTAAACAAATTATGGAGAATTAATGAATTGTATTTATTTTATACGCAGATTCTACTGTATAATATATTGAATCTTATATTTCATTTGTTTTCTTTTACTCATTACTCAATGGTGCAGGAATGTTTTCTGCTTTAAAACTTCACCAAAAAATGGAACACAATCAGTCATTTTTAATGAGATGCAATTTTCTTTCATTATTTAATCTGTTGTGAAAATAATTTGGTATGGATTTGGAAGTAGAACTGGATTCAAAAGTAGCATTTGAAGTTACACACCCTCCAAAGACACATCAATATTTGTCTTTCCACAATCATTCAAAAGTGCAATTAATTATTTTAAAAAAGTGGAAGCAATTTTAAAAATGTATTTGATATAATAGTGCTTTGATATTTAGTAAGGTGATAACTTGTTTGCGAAAAGTCACTAATAATTCATGTCCAATTTAACTTTAGCGAAGTTGGCAATGGACCATCATGTGAATAATTTTCTTCCACAATATAAATGGGTGTAACTTCACAACTTGGCAGGCACATCTTATCCTGAAATGCATCTGCAATATCGTTTCCACAACTACTGTCAAAGAAGTGTCTGTAATATTCTTATACAAATATCCTTTTCACAAGGAAGCTACCTTCTCTTTGCACTATTTCCTAAATATGTACACAGGTTTGCCTGTAACATAAAATAACTCTACTACGTCCCTTCCATCATCATTTCAAACATGTTTAGTTTAGAGATACAGCACAGAAACAGGTCCTTTGGTCCACAGGGTCAGTGCCGACCAGCGATCCCCACACGTTAACACTATCCTACACACACTAGGGACAATTGTTTTTACATTTACCGAGTCAATTAGCCTACAAACCTGTATATTGGAGTGTGGAAGGAAACCTAAGATCTCGGAAGAAAACCCGCGCGGTCACGGGGAGAACGTACAAACTCCTTACAGACAGTACTTGTAGTCGGTGTAGTCGGGTCTCTGGTGTTGCATTCGCTGCAAGGCAGCAACTATACCGCTGTGCCACCGTGCCACCCGCAGGTTGAGTACCACACCAACATTCGTAACAAATTGGGAAAGTGCTTGTTATATTTTGTTGTGATCCTTTGAAGGCAACTTCCTGACACCTGAGATGCAAGAAAAGTCATGACTCATGCTGAACCGAAGTCGCATTGAATAAGAGGGCCATTGTGAGCAGGTTATCACATTTTTAAATATCAATGCTCTATTGTGTGCTGTTTTGCAATTGGCATAAATTAGTGTCGCAAGTTTTTTTGCAGAATTTTTAAACAACTTTAGGAAGATTGCTAATGCCATTTGAATATCACAAGAACAGCATGGACACATTTTGAGGCATGGATCTCAAGTTTGCATGAGAAGTAAAATCTTTCAGTTTAAATGTCCTTGCTACTCCTTCCATCTCCTGACAACAATTTGTCCCTGAAGGAGAATACCAGAATCTGTATTCCTTGAATGCCATTAAGAAACCTCCCTCTGTGAAGACCAAACACTTTTGTGAGCCATGAGCTACAGCTTAATCCTTCCCCACGGTGTGTTTCAAGAGTCTTTTTTTAAAGATAGATCCCTCACTTCATTAGCACCTTCCTGCCCCAAAACAAAAATTGGTTTCGGAGAAATTTCAAACAAACCAAGGAATACACCAAATTCCATTCTATTTTGTGTAGATGCTAAAAAATATTCAAATAAATGTATTGTTAATGTTGCTGAAAGCAAAATCAAACAAATGAAAGTGATTCCAATGAAGACATCATTACTTCAATGCGTAGCTCTATCCCTACTCCCAATACCTCCGTCTCTGTCGCATCTGCGCGCCCAGGATGAGGTTTTCCACACTAGATCATCGGAGATGTCCTCATGTTTTAGGAAACTGGGGTTCCCCTCTTCCATTATAGATTCGCAACAAGGATTGAGTCCCCCTTGTCCACACCTTCCACCCCATCAGCCGTTGCATACAGCGTATAATCCTCCAACACTTTCACCACCTCCAACAGGATCCCACTACTGGCCACATCTTCCCATCTACACCACTTTAGGCTTTCCATAGAGACCGTTCCCTCCGCAACTCCCTAGTCAACTCGTCCCTTCCCACCCAAACCACCCCTCCCCAGGTACTTTCCCCTGCAACCGCAGGAGATGCAACACCTATCCCTTTACCTCCCCCCTCGACCATCCAAGTACTTCAACAGTCTTTCCAGGTGAGGCACTTGTACCTCCTCCAACCTCCTCTACTGTATCCGCTGTTCCAGGTGTCAACTGTACTGGCGAGACCAAGTGCAGGCTCAGCGATCATTTCACTGAACACCTCTGCTCAGTCCGCCTTAACCTACCTGATCTCCCGGTTGCACTGCACTTGAACTCCCCCTCTCATTCCCAATCTGACCTTTCTGTCCTGGGCGTCCTCCATTGCCTTGCGCAAATTAGAGGAACTGCACCTCATATTTCGCTTTGGTAGTTTACACCCTCGCGGTATGAACATTGACTTCTCTAACTTCAAATAGCCCTTGCTTTCCCTCCCTCTCTCCATCCCCTCCCCCTTCCCAGTTCTCCCACCAGTCTTACTGTCTCCAACTACATTCAATCTTTGTCCTGCCCAATCCCCTGAATCGCCCTTTCCTTCTCTCCAGAGATGCTGCCTGCCCCGCTGAGTTACTCCAGCATTTTGTGTCTATCTTCTGTTGCTCCTCTGGGTTTCTAAATGTACCATGATTCCACAGAGTTATAGAATCATAGGGTCATACAGTACAAAAACCTGCCCCTCAGCCCAACTCATCCCTGCCAACCAAGATGCCCATGTAAGCCAGGCACATTTTCCTGTGTTTCATCCATATCCCTCTGAATCTTTCATATCCATGTACCCATCTTCATGACTGTCAAATATTGTTATTTTACCAGTCTCATCCACTTCCTCTGTCAGGTTTTGCCATATACAGTGCCATCCATAATGTTTGGGAAAAAGACCCATTATTTATTTATTTGCCTTTGTACTCCACAATTTGAAATTTGTAATAGAACAAATCACATGTGGTTAAAGTGCACATTGTCAGATTTTAATAAAGGCCATTTTTATACATTTTGGTTTCACCAAATAGAAATTACAGCTGTGTTTATACACAGTCCCCCCATTTCAGGGCACCATAATGTTTGGGACACATGGCATCACAGGTGTTTGTAATTGCTCAGGTGTGTTTAAATGCCTCCTCAATGCAGGTATAATAGAGCTTTCCCCGGACACTTATTATTATTTATTCAAATCATTTGCTATGTCGCTCTTCCAGGGAGATGCTAAATGTATTTCGTTGTCTCTGTACTGTACACTGACAATGACAATTAAAATTGAATCTGAATCTGAATCTGAATCTTTCAGCACCGATTCTTTCCTCCAGTCTTTCCATCACCTTTGGAAACTTTTAATGCAATTTTTCAACATGAGGACCAAAGTTGTGCCAATGAAAGTCAAAGAAGCCATTATGAGACTGAGAAACAAGAATAAAACTGTTAGAGACATCTGCCAAACCTTAGGCTTACCAAAATCAACTGTTTGGAACATAATTAAAAAGAAAGACAGCACTGGTGAGCTTACTAATCGCAAAGAGACTGGCAGGCCAAGGAAGATCTCCACACCTGATGACAGAAGAATTATCTCTATAATAAAGAAAAAACCCCAAACACCTGTCCGACAGATCAGAAACACTCTTCAGGAGTCATGTGTGAATTTGTCAATGACCACTGTCCGCAGAAGACTTCATGAACATAAATAAACAGGCTATACTGCAATATGCAAACCACTGGTTAGCCGCAAAAATAGGATAGCCAGGTTACAGTTTGCCAAGTAGTACTTAAAAGAGCAACCACAGTTCTGGAAAAAGGTCTTGTGGACAGATGAGACGAAGAATAACATATCAGAGTGACACCAAGAGCAAAGTATGGAGGATAGAAGGAACTGCCCAAGATTCAAAGCATACCACCTCATCTGTGAAACATGGTGGTGGGGGTGTTATGGCCTGGGCATGTATGGCTGCTGAACGTACTGGCTTACTTCTCTTCATTTATGATACAACAGGTGATGGTAGTGGCATAATGAATTCTGAAGTGTTTCGACACATCCTATCTGCTCAAGTTCAAACAAATGCCTCAAAACTCATTGGCTGGCAGTTCATTCTACAGCAAGACAATGATCCCTAACAAACTGCTAAAGCAACAAATGAGTTTTTCAAAGCTATAAAATGGTCAATTCTTGAGTGGCCAAGTCAATCACCTGATCTGAACCCAATTGAGCATGCCTTTCATATGTTGAGGAGAAAACTGAAGCGAACTAGCCCCCAAAACAAGCATAAGCTAAAGATGGCTGCAATACAGGCCTGGCAGAACATCACCAGAGAAGACACCCAGCAACTGGTGATGTCCATGAATCACAGACTTCAAGCAGTCATTGCATGCAAAGCATATGCAACAAAATACTAAACATAACTACTTTCATTTACATGACACTGCTGTGTCCCCAACATTATGGTGCCCTGATATGAGGGGGGAATATGTATAAACACTGCTGTAATTTCTACATGGTGAAACCAAAATTTATAAAAATGGCCTTTATCAAAATCTGACAATGTGCACTTTAACCACATGTGATTTTTCCTATTATAAATCTCAAATTGTGGAGTACAGAGGCAAATAAATAAATGATGGGTCTTTGTCCCAAACATTATGGAGGGCACTTTACGTAACCACCCTTTGTGTGAAAAAGTTTCCCCGAAGTTCCTATTTTTAGTTTCACTTTATTGTTGGTATATTGAAATCTTTTCTAAACACCAAGATAAAACTCCAATTATTACAAAATGAAATCATGTGTTATTAACAAAATTCAATTAGAAAATGAGAAAATGAAGTTTCTATTACATGTTTATCGTTCATTTTGTCACCAAAATAACACAAAGTATATTATTTTATTGATAAAATACGGTTTGTGTTAAAATAGGGTTAATTAAAAATTGCACCTCCCCATATAATACATACACAATCTTAGCACGTTTTACAGAGATGTCAAGCACCAGTGAAATACTTTTCATAGGTGAAATTAGCATGAAAAGCATGGTGACCTTCAACTTAGATCACGTGCTGCTATTAATATCAGTACTTTTTATGACATGAAATATGATAACAACCAATTTCACAATGTTATGCATTAATCAAGGAATTCAATAGGTCATTTCCTGCGCAAGCCAGAGAATATCTAGTTGTTCTGCTCCTCCACACTCAATATTATGATGGGAAGCTTTTTGGATACACAAGAAAAACCCCAAGTGGCCAGGTTTATTGATCAGCCCTCTTCCTTTCTCTACACAGCTGTTCCCGTTTCCCACAGCAGCCTACATTTTATACATGCTTTATAGCATGATGCGAAAGGAAATTTTCAGTCAACTTCAGGATTATTCACACTTAACTCTTATTGTACAGTACTGATACAGCCATCCAGCCCCATTAATATATACACAGTTAGCCACAATTTGTGCAGATATTGCTATAGTCCACTCTCTCTTCCCTGATTCCCAGTGTCCCTTGACTCAGTTAAATAAATAACAAATCCCATCTCAGCCAGGTCCAACAATCAAGCTTCCATAGCTCTTCAATTTAGAGATCCCAAAACTTGCAAAACAGTTTAATGACATTTTTCCTCATCTCAGTCCTTGATGTGGCATATCTGCACTCAGATGATTTTTGATAAAGTACCACATAACAGATTAGTGTGCAAAATTAAAGCACATAGGATTGGGGGGTAATATACTGGCATAATTTGACTTTTTTTGACAAAAAAAGGCATAGATGTGTATTTTTCCAAATTACAGGCAGATTAGTGGGATGCCACAGGGATCAGAGCCTGTGTTCCAGATATTCCTAATATGCAATAACTTAAAGGAAGAAACTAAATGTAACACATTTGCAGATGACACAAGGCGGCAGGGGAGAGGAAGTGAGAAGATTGCAGAGGCACCATTGTCATTTAAACAATGTGATTGGGAAATGCAGTTTAATATGGATAAAATGTAAGGTATCCATTAAAAATTGGAAGAAAAGTTATTGTGCGAGGGTGTTCGGTTTCTGAAAAGGAAAAAGTGAAAGGCCTGTACACCAGTAGCTAAAGGCAAGCAATAGTGCAGCGAGCAATGAGGAAGGCAAATAGTATGTTAACTTTTATTACATTGAGGATTTGAGTACAGGAGCAAGATGTCCTGCTGCAATTGAATAGGGCCTTAGTGAAACCCCAGATAGAGTTTTATTTGTTTTTTTGCTCACCTTATCTAAGGATGTTCTTGCTGTGGGGGGAGTGCAATGAAGGTTTACGAAGCCAATTCCTGAAATGACAAAGCTAACATATGAGGAGATATTGTGTCAGTTAGACCTATATTTAGGTATGTTACAAAACCTACCTGAATCGTCGTTGAGAATCTGTCCCATGCCCGTGTGCGTGATTTTGGCGCTGTTTAGAGGGGGCGGGTTTAAAACGCGATTTTTACTAGGCTGTTGCAATCGAAAATGTTCAGCCTAGTAAATCATTAACGAAAAATCGCTGAAAGACCCCGTCGCAAAAGGTATTATTAGTTTTTATGGCCTTGTATAATAGTTATAATAGTTTAAAAATCACTCTCTCAACCAGCGACCTCTCGCAGCCCCAGGGTTTTATAAAGCAAACAATTAAAGGTATGTACCTTATTTTTACATTTAAAGTGGCTTCTTAAGACCCCTTTATACAAAGTTTTCTATAGCGAGTAGTTCATTTTGGGCTCTTTATATCCCGCAGTATTTTTCTGGGCATTTGAGGGCACAAATCCAGCGCAATGTGAACGTTCTAAACCAGTGCGTTCACAGGAACCCACTAGAAAGCCGATTTAAAATGGAGTTTAATTTACAGCAATTGAACACTAAATTCCTTCCATTTGGCCTATAAATTAATGTAAATGAGATTTTAAAATCATGTTTTATTGTGAATTATTTATGAATATTATTTGGACACTTGGGCTATTTAAAAACGTTAATCATTTATTAAGAAATGGATAGATGTTTAGATCTAGTAATTAAAGTTTGAAATTTGCTACACTTGGGTAACTAACTAATTATATGCTTTAATTTCAGGTCATCCAAGTTAGATTATTTTATGTTTGTTTCAGAATGGTTCAATCTACGATAACTGAAAATTTCATTCAGTTCTCTTAATTATTAAGAAGGTTATGGCCTTTTGACAGCACGCGATCACAGCTTTTTTGTTATGTCCATAGAAAATCAATAGGGAACAAGAAGCTAATTTCCGAGTATGAAAATGGCCATAACTTTTTAAATACTTGAGATATGAAAGTGAATTAGGTGTCAAATTAAACTTCTTTTTATGCTTTATCTGATGGGATAAATTACAGGCTTGATTTTTTAAATCTCAAAATTTTGTAACATTGCTACTATATTCACTGGACTTCCTAAAAATATGAAGGGAACTCATGGAAATATTTAAAATTGTAATCGGACTAAATGAAGGGCGAATGTTTCCAATGCCTGAATATATCAAAACAAGGGGTCTTAGCCTCAGGATGCACAATATTCTATTTAGTGCATAGATGAGGAGAAACTTCTGCATGCTGAAGTTGGAGACAAAAATTCTCTGTCAGAGAGTAAGTAAAAAATGATTTATATAGATACAGCGCGGAAACAGGCTCTTCGGCCCACCAAGTCTGAACCGACCAGCGACCTCTGCATATTAATACTATCTGACACACACTAGGGACAATTTACACTTATGCCAAGCCAATTATCGCACAAACCTGTACGTCTTTGTAGTGTGGGAGGAAACCAAAGATTTCGAACAAAATCCACACAGGTCATGGAGAGACCGTACAAATTCCGTACAGACAGCACCCGTAATGAGGATCGAACCTGGTATCTGGCGCTGTGGCAGCAACTCTACCGCTGTGCCACCATGCCGCCTTGTAAATCATTAAACAAATTTGAATTACATATATTTTTCTTAAAGCCAAAGGATTCAAGAGTTGTTATAAGTCATGAGGAAGGTACTGAATTGCTGATGAGCCATGTTAATTTTGAATAAGTCTGAAGGGCTGAATGGTTTATGTTTCTAGGTTAACTGCTCTGTTTACACAATTTGTCCAGGTGCTACCAGAGTCTGAAACATAAAAAATCTGGAAATGCTGAACTATAAACATAAAATGCTGGGATTGCTGTACTTGGGTTAGACAGCATTGGTAGAGAAATAAACAGAGCAAACAAGTGAAAGATCATTCGTTACGAATGAGGATAATGTAAATATTAAAGATGTTTTTAATTACAAAGGAAAAGAGGTGGAGAAATAAAGATGGAGTCTCTGGCCGCGTTTTCAGGACCTATGATGATCAGCTGGCGAAGGTATTCACAAACATCTTTAATCTCTTACTACTCCAGTCTGAGGTCCCCAACTGCTTTAAAAAGATCACTGTCATCCCGGTACCAAAGAAAAGTAAGTTAGCATGACTAACATCCAGCGGCTCTGATATCCACCTTCATGAAGTGCTTTGAGAAACTGGTGATGGCGCACATTAACTCTTGCCTCCCAGCCAGCCTTGATCCACTATTTTGCTTACCATCGCAACAGGTCCACAGCAGACACCATTTCCTTGGCCCTAAACACATCTCTGGAACACCCAGGCAACAAGGACTCCTACGTTAGACTCCTATTTATTGACTATAGCTCCACCTTCAATATTATAATCCCATCCAAACTCATCTCCAAACTCCTGGATGTAGGAATCAGCACCCGTCTCTGCCACTAGATTGTCGAATTTCTGACCCATTGAGTGAGGATAGATGACAACACTGCCTCCACAATAATTTTCAACACTCGTGTCCCACAAGGATGTGTTCTCAGCCCCCAACTATATCTCCTATGTAATCAAGACTGGACAGCCAAATGCAGCTCTAACTCCATCTATAAATTTGTAGATTACATCACGGTGGTGGGTCAAATCACGAACAATGATGAGGGAGATCGAGAAGTTAATGTGATGGTGTCAGGACAATAACCTCTCCCACAACATCAGCAAGATGAAGGAGCTAATTACTAATTTCAGGAAGCATGATGGAGAACATGCCCAATCAGCATCAATGGTGCTGAAGTGGAAATGGTTGAGAGCTTCAAGTTCCTTGCCTTTAATATTATCAATGATTGACAGCAAAGAAGGTACACCAATGCCTCAACTTCCTAAGGAGACTGAGGAAATTCAGCATGTATCCAGTAGCAATATTACAAAATTTTGAGATTTTAAAAATCAAGTCTGCAATTTATCGCATCAGATAAAGCATAACAATAAGTTTAATTTGACACCAAATTCACTTTCATATCTCAAGTATTAAAAAAGTTATGGCCATTTTCATACTCGGAAATTAGCATCTTGTTCCCTATTGATTTTCAATGGACATTACAAAAAAGCTGTGATCTTGGATAGTCAAAGGCCCATTTTTTAAGGAAAGATTAACATTTTTAAATAGCCTAAGTGTCCAAAGATTATTCACAAATAATTCACAATATAACATGATTTTTATATCTAATTTACATTAATTTATAGGCCAAATGGAAGGAATTTAGTGTTCAATTGCTGTAAATAAATGCCCATTTAAATCGGCTTTCTAGTGGGTTCATGTGGAACGCGCTGGTTTAGAACGTTGCATCGCGCTGGATTAGTGCCCTCAAATGCCGAGAAAAATACTGCGGGATATAAAAAGCCCAAAATGAACTACTCGCTATAGATAACTTGATATTCAGGGTTATATATATGCCCCATTTAATGTAAAAATAAGGTACATACCTTTAATTGTTTGCTTTATAAAACCCTGGGGCTGCGAGAGGTTGCGGAATGAGACAGTAATTTTAAACTATTATAACTATATTATCGAGGCCTATAAAACTAATAATACCTTTTGCGACCGGGTCTTGCAGCGATTTTTCGTTAATGATTTACTAGGCTGAACATCTGCGATTAGTACAGCCTAGTAAAAATCGCGTTTTAAACCCGCCCCCTCCAAACAGCGCCAAAATCGCGCACATGGCTGTGGGCAGATTCCCAATGGCGATTCAGGTAGGTTTTGTAACATACCTATATCCAGCGGCTCTTACAGATCCATCATACTGTACATAAAGCATACTGTACGGTTACATCACAGCTCGGTTTGGGAACAGCTCTGCCCAAGACTGCAATAAATTGCAGAGAGTAGATATAGCCCAGACTATCACACAAACCAAACTTCCCAGCATTGGCTTCATCTACACTTCATGCTGCCTCGGAAAAACAGCTAACATAATTAAAGATGTAAGGTCTGAAGAAGGGTCTCGACCCGAAACATCACCAATTCCTTTTAACCAGAGATGCTCCTTGTCCCGCTTAGTTACTCCAGCATTTTATGTCTATCTTCGGTGTAAACCAGTGTCTGTAGTTCATTCCTATATAATTAAAGGCATCCCACCCCAGTCATTCCTTATTCTCCCTGCTCCCGTCCAACAGAAGGTACAGAAGCTGGAAAGCACACAGCACCAGACTCAGGAACAGCCTCCTCTCCTCTGTCTCTGAATGATCCTTCCATACATTAGGAAACTCTCCAATTCAATTCTGCCCCATTGTGGACACTGTGTCTTTGGACCTGATTTGCGACAATGTTGAGAACTGCACTCTGTATCTTCCCTTTTGTTCTATCCATCATACTTGAGTTTAACTTAATTGTATTTATGTATTGTATATCTGATCTGTTTGGACAGCATGCAAAACAAAGCTTTTTGCTGCACTTTGTTACACCTGACAGTAAACCTAAAGGAAACAATGTGATAGCTAGAGACTGAGAGATTCAATGACACAAAATTATATTGGTTCCAACTGAGGGTGGTGGAAGCCTGTTAATCACATTTTATCTTTCTAGATTAGATGCAAATAGAAGTTGTTTGATAAGGTCAGGCAAGAGAAAGAAATGTCTGTTAGAATGCTGTGATCGCACTCATTGACAGAAGGGCCGCAATGACAATTCTGAAGCTATTTAACCCAAAGTAGAATGGTATTGAAGTAGGTCACAAACTGATTCAGCATTCATTATCCAGATTCATACATAGGAATCAAACTTTCAAATCAGTATCTCATTGGCAGTGATATATGCCAGGAGCATACGTCAATAATTTGAATACATAATTTGCATGGTTCTATGAAGAAACAATCAAGTAGTTAAAAACATAGAGGGAGCACCTACTATTTGAAAATGCACATTTTGAACATGAAAACACTATCACCAGCAGAAAGGTAACACGGAATTGGGTTTATGAAATTTCACCAGCAGAAATGTCACATAGAATTGGGTTAATGAAATTTTCAGGAGACAAATACAATTTTCCTTTTAAAGACATGAGAGTAAATGTTTTTTGTGTACAAACAAAAGTTCTATGCAATACTAAGTGCTGTAATCATTGCAATATTGTCTCCAAACCAAAAGAAAACACAAATATATAGTTAAAAGCTTGATTAATGTAGCACTAATAACTTTGCTGAAGGGTACTAATGTAATCACCTCACCACCTTATTGCTTTAGGCATAAAAGTGCATAAACACGTGAAAAATTCAGAAACCAATTAACCAGAAACAAATTTTTAGCATTCTACAATATTTATACTTTTCCACCAACATCCCTCCCACAAGCCCTCCCACCATGTTCAATTTTCTTGAAATGGGTCATTAGACGTGACAGTCAAAATAGTCTGGAAAAATAAGAATGAAAAATGCTATCATGAGAAACAAGTGGAAGATTAATTTTCTTTAGAAAAAATTTGGATAATCAATAGAGGTCATTAATTATGAAATAGGTTATGGATAAAACATCAGTTATTAAATATTGTTAACAATTTATCATTCTGAAAAGTTACATGATGTGGTAAAGATCGGACAAAATCCAAACAATTTTCAAGCATATTCTGTGGAATTTCAAATGAAAATAAACATTGCTGTTTGAATAATATTGTAAAATTTAAAGAAACTTTAGGTAATTACTTCAGCAATGTGATGGTTGTAAAAGGTACAAAGCATAAGATATTGTGTCATCCTTGAACTCTTTTCACCTTTCAGCCAATTTGTGCCTAATTGGACTCATAACTCCAATTAGCTGCCACTGTACTATGTTTCTTAACATTCTTTTCACAAGACTTTAAGGCCTGTATTTTGGAAAATGCAGCTCATAACTTGAAGTTGCATCAATAATAGTAAAATTAAACTAGAACTTACCAGTTTGAAGTTTGATCTTTATTTTATGAGGAGTTACGTCGAGGGACTACGTGAAGAAGGCCGTCCAGGCGAATGCGCGTCAATCTTCAAAGCAGCGGTGTGAAATCACAGATGATATATACCAAAGCATAATAGTAAGCCGCGTGATACAAAACTTAACTTACCGTTGATCTTTATTAGGGTGGGAGTGGAGGGCACGTAGGTCCCTCGACGTAACTCCTCATAAAATAAAGATCAAACTTCAAACTGGTAAATTCTCATTTAATCTTACTATTTTACTTCGGAATCACGTGAGTGACTACTTGAAGATTTTAAAGCTTCTGTGATTTCAGGCCGTAGATTCAATTCCGGCGTATCACTGCATTTTGATTGACTCTATGAGTGAAAAACAGTCAATAACATGCAACCATAACATCAGTTAATGTTTATTTTATGATAAACATTATGTGGCCCATTTTAATCACTGGGAACATTTAATACTGAATCCAAAACAGTACCACCAAATACACCAGGGTCTGCAATCTCTTTGTGGTAATACTTGGAAAACATCTTTTCATTTGCCCATCCTGCGGCCGCGAAGATATGGTCTATTGGAATGTCCAAATCCTTGGCCGGCGATGTTCCGCCGCTGGTGGAATGAGATTTAAATTTGTCAGTACCAATTCCTGAATCTAATAGCACCTTCATTAGCCATCTTGAAATTGTTTGTGTTGTCACTTTTTTGTGTGTTTTTTTTATGGCTGATAAATAATGCAGATTCTACACCTCTAAGGTGCTTGGTGGTCTCAATGTAGTGTTTCAAATATGTAACTACACATAGTCTTTGATCTGTAGGATATGCTGAAAAAAAACAATTTACACCCCAAGACTCTGGTCTGCTCTGTTTTAGCAGGTCATAGACATAGAATGTAATTTCCTCTCCTGTCATTCCCATTCTGTCTACCCGCAACTTGTGTAATGTTTGTACTCTTTGGGCTGAGACTAAAGCCATTAACATGACTACTTTCATAGTGATTTTGTCTAAAGACAAATTTGAGATGGGACTCCAATCCCTAAGTAGTGTGAGTACATCCCTCACATTCCAGATTTCCATATATCTCAGTCTGGGAGGTTTAGCATTAAAGATGCCCTTCATGTATCTACAAATCAAGGGGTGTGATCCTAGAACCTGGTGTTCAGATGCTCTCGATAAATATGCAGAGAGGGCATTCCTTCCAGTGTTGATCGCACTATAACTTAAATTAGCATCAAAATGTAATGTTGACAAGAATTCTACAAGATCTGAAGTGTCTGCAGTGTGGTAAGAAATATTTTGTGTTGCACAAAACTGCTCCCATTTCTTAATGTAAGGAATGTACTGCTTCTGGGTACTATCCCTCCAGAATCCTGCAATTACATCCATAGTGCGATCTGATAGTCTTCTTCCGACATATGGCCTTTTTAGAATCTGCAAATCAATACAATCATGTAAAGAATGAAAATCACCAGTTACAGGGTGCATGAGTAGGTTTTCTTGTCTTGAGACATGCATTATAGGTTCTGTCATCATTTTTAACATTAGTAGATACCATGGTTGTGTGGGCCAGTCTGGAACCACCAACAATCCTGACGCATTATCTTGTTTGATCTTCTGTAAACATTTACTGATAAGACAAAAGGGAGGAAATGCATATAAAAACATTCCACCCCAATTTAACGTAAACGCATCTACCCCTGTTGCACCCGAGTCTGGTTCCCACGAAACATATTGAGGGAACTGGTGGTTCAATCTGGATGCAAACAAGTCAATTTCTGGTTTCCCAAATTTTTTCACAATCTTATGGAAAATGTCACGATTTAACATCCATTCTGTATTGTCATTAAATTTGCATGACCTAGTGTCTGCAATTATATTGAATTTACCTGGTAGGTAAATTGCAGAAAGCCAAATGTCTCTCTTAATGCACCAGTGCCAAATCATGTTTGCTAATCTGTCACATGCTTCTGACTTGATTCCACCCATATGATTGACATATGCTACTGCCGTAGTGTTGTCAATCTGAACCTGTACATGCAAATTTTGTACCTTGCGGCAAAGGGCTTTAAGCCCATGAAATACACTTAGTAATTCAAGATAATTAACGCCATGTGTCTTGAGCAAAGGTTCTTCCTCTGCATTCCATCTACCTCCACAGCTTGAGATGGTATCAGCAGCTCCCCAACCTAGTGCACTTGCATCGGTTTGTAGGATGATAGCTGGTGATTCAACCAGAATTTTTCTGTAAGAACAATCAACGTTTGTAATCCACCCTTTTATATCATCAATTGCTGTGTTTGGTAGTTGCATGGGTCTATCAAAATGCCCGGAATGTCTTTTCAATGCTAATACCTTTGCTCGCTGCAGTTGTTGGTAATGCAGTGGGCCAAGCTGAACAGCTGGAAAAGAAGCAATTAGTTTGCCAAGTAGGCTTGCCACTTGCCTGATTGATGGTAGTTTGCCTGCAATTAGTTCCTTACAACCCTCAATTAGCTGCAGCTTTTTGTCCTTGGGTAAGGTTACTGTCATGTGCTCTGAATTAATAGTGAACCCCAAGTAATCAATTATTTTGTTGGGTGTCAGTCTAGATTTATCTGGATGGATAAAGAAGCCCAGATTTTGAAATGTTAGTTTGACTTTTAAAACTGATGCTGTCTTTATGGCTTCAGTGTCTCCCACAATTAAAATGTCATCCAAATAAGCCATTATCAAATGGCCTTGGGCTCTTAACAATGCTAAGATTAGTTTTAGCAGTTTTGTAAACAATCTAGGGGCTGAGGTTAAGCCATTAGGCAATGCTTTGAATTCCCACAATTGATTCATCCAGACAAATTTCAAATATCTACGATCTTTAACATGCACGGCCACAGAGTAATATGTATCTTGGAGATTTATGCTTGCCATATAGCATTCTGTTGAAATTAAATGCAAAGCATTAGTAAATGTCTCCATTTTGAAATGTTTATACTGTACAAAAGGGTTGAGACTTGTAAGGTCTAAAATGATTCTACAGCCACCATCCTTTTTAGGTCTAGAGAAAATACTAGATATGAACTGGTGGTTTTGATAAGTTGTTTTCTCAATTACCCCTTTTTTACTCAATATGTCAAGTTTTACTTGAATGATTCTAATCTCTTCTTTAAAGAATGTATTAGTCTTGGAATATATTGAGTAGGGGGATTTTCATTTTGGTAGAATTCAATTTTAAACCCCATTATACTGCACAGTATATAAGCATCAGATGTTATTTGTTGCCATTCTTTTAGGAATAATTGTAACCTTCCCCCAATTTGTGAATAGGACACATCTGATATGTTTCTCTCAGAACCAGAACCACCTACCTCAGGGTTTGCTGGTGTCACTTTTTGTACATTGCCCCTTGTGGGAATACCATGTCCTCCACGTCCTGGGGTCATACGCCAATATCGTGTATGCGGGTACGAGCGACTTGTTCCTTCACCAGTTCCAGCCACCCTTGGTATGGATATTGCCTTCGTACTGTGCTGCCAAACATCGGTGGTTTCATCATACCGATCGTTTTTGATTCTTCGTTTAGAACTTTCAGTTTTTTGGCAAGCTCTTCTCCAAAGAGTAAGTATGGCAATTGTATATTAGATGGTTAACAGAGTCCTGCAAACTTAGGATGTATGTTAGGTCTTATCGCAGTTTTACGAATACAGTTTATTTCAAAATGTGCATTACACATCATTCCCATAACATCCTGTTGTGACGTTGTCACATTTCCTTCTTCCAGGTCTCTGGCAAATGCCGTAATGCTTGACTCCATTAATCTTAGTACCCGCTGTAACCTCATTTCTTGAGTGCGTACTGCAGTGCCCATATAACTCCACACTTCACTGTTAACAGATGGGACTACTAGCAGAGCGCAATTCTGCGGGATTTCATATTTGTTCACAATCTCATCCATCGTTGGTTCTTCCAAATGATGGGAAAGCAGGTAATTTATACTTTCTGCTATATCCTCTGGTAGAGGTTGTCCCTTTTGTCTGGGACTAGAGAACTTTTGGGCCAGCCCTGGTAAATTTCGTTTTTGTGTGGGGCTCTGGTCTTCATACGATTCATTGTCAGAATATTCTGGATATTCCTCCTCATAATGGGTTTCACCTGGCATTTCTTCATCAGGTATTTCATGCGCTGGCTCTCTGATAGGCCTACGCTTCTTTGACCCTCTTTGGGGTATCTCAAGCTCTTCCATAAAGCCGTATACTGACAGCCCACTTTTGGGTGCTGCTCCATATTCTGGGTCTCCTGTAGACCAACGTCTGTATTGTCTTTCAGACATTTCTGTTGCTGGCTCAGTGCTAGGCCAACATACATATTCATCTTCATCATCAGGCATTTCGGTCGCTGGCTCAAATCTAGGCCAACGTTTCCCAGGACATCTCCTGGGTGTTCCATGCGCTGGCTCTCCTCTAGGCCCACGGTTTTTATACTCCTTCTGGAGTTTGCCTTTATAAATCATTTTGCCCATGAGGAATTCCAGTTGAGAAACTCTGTTTGACATGATTTCTGGTTCAGACTCGTCCAAGTCTACAGGCCTATTAGTTTTCTTTTTGGCCTTGCTCCCTGTGGGAGTTTCAACAGGACTTTTTTCTCCCATTTTAGAAGTAGTTGGTTTCTCTACCGTCGACTTTTTAGTCGGGCGCCCGCTACTCTCAGACATTTTGTCTTCTTGAGTGCTTACTGCGGTGCGCTTTCCCTTATTCCTCCCACCTTTCTCCATATATTAAGACTTGCCTGTGTTCTCTGCACGCAGTCTCCACGGAGAAAAGCAGCCTGAAAGTGAAAGTAAAATACTTACGTTCAGGTTTTCTTTCACTCACCGCTTGGAGGTTCCGCACCTCCTACTGCGGTCGCAGCACAATGCGTCTGATGAGATGACGCACGTGACTCTGAAGTCAAATCATAAATTTATTACAGACGTAATCGAGAAGAACAATCTTTGTCGCAAGACCATCCTGATATAAGGATGGGCATCTGTGTGGTGCAGTCTCAAGCTTTGTCACATGGATAGACCAGAATGAGCTCAACCCATGTAACTCCTCTGAAAATTCTTGATTACTTACAACATTAAAATCACAGCTCTGCCATCTGTAAAAATTATGGGTTTTTTTAAATACAAAATTATGGGGGTGTTTTATACTCCTTTTGTCTTTTATTATTAATTTGAGTTTTAATATAATGTTTCCATTAATTCCATGAGTGTTGTTTACATTCGCCTTACAGAGAAAGGTTTGTTAGAAAAATTGCCACAGACTGCCGGTTAGTTCATTTTCATGGATACTGCCTACTTCCAGGGTAAGCATTTCCATGCATACAGTTTGTCTCCAGTGCAGATGAATACAACTCAAAACAAATGCAAGGAAACGAGTGACAATTTACATTTATACCAAGCCAATTAACGTACAAACATGTGCGTCTTTGGAGTGTTGGTGGAAATCGGAGCACCTGGAGAAAACACACATGCGGTCACAGGGAGGACGTACAAACTCTGTACAGACAGCATCTGTAGTCAGGATCAAACCTGGGTTTTTGGTGCTCTAAAGCAGGAACTCTACCATTGCGCCACCGTGCTGGCCCTCTACGCATCATGGATAAACATTTTGTGACCAATGTAGAAATATTTTGTTACCAATGGCCTTCTTCATTTCAAAGCTGAAAAACACACTTGGGCAACGGCGGCTACTACTTCAGTTTTTGTGTGCTGATTTATTTGAATATGGTATCTATACACGAGTGCGCATTTGTAATGCAAATCATGATGGTTCTCATATTGTAGGGTTTAGCATCTACAATACTCACATCCACTGGAATTATGTTAAGTATAACAGATTGTGTATTTATTAATGAGCATGAAGTGCCGATTTGTTGTTACCACTGCCAGAATGAAGTTTAACATGGCAGATAACATCAGCTGCTGACCTCACATGCTTGACAATGGAAAGAATAATGCAAGTTTGTCTCCAAGCTATACACCAACTTGACTCAGAAATTTATTATCCCTCATTGCTGTAAAAATCCTGGAATTTCCTACTTAATAACACTTAGGAAGTATCTTCAATATGCACTATACTAATTAAAAAAAGATAGTTTTTTACATTTTTCTCAAATCCAATTTGTAATTGGCAATAAACATGCACCCTGCAGAAATATGCACATCTTGCAAATGAATTGAAAACCTTCCTGGAAAATAACATGGTACTCCAATGGTGAAAGAAAGAACAAGAAATTGCGACAAATAATTTCAGTAACATTGTCAAATTAGGTCAGTAATTTCTTTAAAGTATGTTTAAGGATCAGAGAAATGTAAAGAGTATTTGAGTCTAGAAATAGGCCCTAAGGCACAACCTGCCTATGCCAACCAACATGACCTATCTACACTAGTCACACCTGCCTATGTTTGGTCCATATCACTCTAAATCTATCCTATCAATTTACCTGCTTAAAGTTTATTTTTAAACATTGTGATAGTACCTGCTTCAACTATCTCCTCTGGCAGCATGTTCCATATATCTACCATTCTATGTGTAAAAAGATTGCCCCTCAGGTTCCCATGTAATCTTTTTCCCCCCTCACGTTAAACCTGTCTTCTGGTTATTAATTCCCCAACTCTGGGTAAAAGATTCTGTGTATTTACTCAAACTATTCCTCTCATGATTTTATACACCTGTATAAGATCATCCCTCGTCCTCTTGTTCTCCAAGGAATAAAATCCTAGCCTGCTTAAACTATCCTTATAGCTTTGGCCTACAAGTCCCAGCAAAATCGTTGTAAGGATTAACGGACATAATGCTGAGGCTTTAGGCCTATATCAATGACTGTGCCCTCAAATGAAAGTTACAGAAGAAGCTCGCCTCCAGATGTGGAGGAACACTGTCCCTATTTCCACAAAGATGGGCATACCTGCAGCAGAGCGCTTAACACCAGGTGCTGATGAATTGGCTGAACTGGAGATGTCTCAACCGACTGTGAACCGGGGTCGGGCGGTCAAGGGTGACAATGCACAAATGGGGCTACATCAAAGGTACAACAATCTGCGATTGTGGCACACAGACCCAGACAATGCAACACATACTGCAATGCCCATTGTTGGATAATCCATGTACTACTGCAGACCTTGCACTTAACACTTCAATAGCGCAACGATGTGTACCGCAGTGACGAGCCACTATGTAGCATAAGGACACGAAAAAATAAGAAAACTAAATTGGAGAAAATTTCACAATAGTCTAAGCCTGATGCTGCAAAAACAAGGGCAAGAATGTGAAAGGTTTCGATGGGAATTTTAGACAATGTAGGATCGGGAAGATAAATGTTAGAGTTGAACTAAGCACCATTAGTGCACATATGGAAAGTAACATAATATTTACAGAAATTTCCACGGAGGGACAGCACGAAGATTGCAAATAAGATAGGGTTAGAGATAAATATTTTATCGTCTGTGAGTCGGGTGGCGGGGGTGTTAATGTAACTCTTCAGCTGTTTTAATCCAGAGCCCGGGGGGTGGAGCCATTGTGACGCCATCCAGCTCATTAGGTTTTAAAAAGATGTCAGATTGTGAAGTCGGGGTTAACGTAACTCCTCAGCTGCTTTAATCCAGAGACCGGGGGGGGGGGGGGGGGGGGGGGGGGGGGGGGGGGGGGGGGGGAAGGGTAGCTGGAATGGCTCCTGTGAGCAAGAGGAGCCATCGTGACGTCATCCAGCTCGTTCGATTTTAAAAAGGCCAGATTGGTGAATAACTTCAGTAAAAAACTCGGGAGATAATTAATCAAATTTACAGATGAGGGGATATTTGACATTATGAGGCAAATCTCCACCAGAATATGTAAAAAAAATTCACCGTTACCGCGTCAGGTTTTCAAGGAGATGTGAATCAAAGAAACAGTTCAAGCAAACATCCCCACAAGTAAACATCCAAGATCACGGTTTTATAATATCTATATAACTAAAAGTCTCATCTTGACCACTTCCTGGCTGCGCTGTATATTGATTTTAGAAAAAACACTACACTATATCGTTATGATTTATGGCCATCTTACTCAGTCCTCCTCCACCGAGGCAGACCCGAGGATTGAAACTGCAATGGAAATAAAACGAAAATGCAATGAGCTGTTTGGCCTGCCCTGTGCTTGAAACTGCAATGGCAATGGAAATAAAATTAACATGTAATGATCTGTTTGGTCTGCCCTGTGCTTGAAACTGCAATGGAAATGGAAATGGAAATGAAAATGCAATGAGCTGTTTGGCCTGCCCTGTGCTTGAAACTGCAATGGCAATGGAAATGAAATGAAAATGCAATGAGCTGTTTGGCCTGCCCTGTGCTTGAAACTGCAATGGCAATGGAAATGAAAATGCAATGAGCTGTTTGGCCTGCCCTGTGCTTGAAACTGCAATGACAATGAAAATGAAAATGAAATGAGCTGTTTGGCCTGCCCTGTGCTTGAAACCGCAATGGCAATGCAATGAAAATAAAATGAGCTATTTGGCCTGCCCTGTGCTTGAAACAACAATGGCAATGAAAATGAAATGAGCTGTTGGGCCTGCCCTGTGCTTGAAACTGCAATGGCAATGGAAATGAAATGAAAATGCAATGAGCTGTTTGGCCTGCCCTGTGCTTGAAACTGCAGCGGCAATGGAAATTGAAATGAAAATGCAATGAGTTGTTTGGCCTGCCCTGTGCTTGAAATTGAAATGGAAATTAGTTGTTTGGCCTGCCTGAAACCATTAATTTCGGCCCACAAGGCACAATTTAGCCAAAAAAAGTCCCTTTTGCCCAACATGCCCGTATTAGCCCAGGAGAAGCATTTTGGCCCAAAAGGCCCTTGCCAGGCCAGGAAAAGCCCAGAAAAAGTGCCTTTCACTGAGATTTTTTTTAAAGAGCCCCTTTGGCCCATCAGGCCTGTACTAGCCCAGGAGGAGTCCCTTCAGCCCATCAGTAAATATCCCCCTGCAAGTATTAAACCTCACCCCAGTATTTTTCTCCCTCCCTTCATCGGTTCTCTGTGAGATCCAGGCCAGGATAGACTTTCCTCCTTCATTGCTGTGATCTGCAGAAAAAGATGAAAAATGGCTTAAATTGATTATCCACCCTCTCCCCCTTCTCTCTCACAGTGTCTCCCGTGTTTTGGGCAGAATTTCTGGCAGTTTCTGAGCTGCCAGCCCACCAGGCCTGAGTGACTGAGCTGCCAGCCCGCCAGGCCTGAGTGACTGAACTGCCAGCCCACCAGTCCTGAGCTGCCAGCCCACCATGCCTGAGTGACTGAGCTGCCAGCCCAAGAATCCATTCGGCCCACAATGTCCATACTAGCCCTCTGGAAACAAGCGCTACGGAAAGCCAGCCCCCACCCCATCACTGTCCACCAATATTGGAATTGGTGGAGAGGTGGAATATTGTGTTGGGGGCCTGCCCTCCCCTGTGAACATGGGACCCAACGGGTCCCACTTAGTCTAGTAATAGATATGAATGATATAATAGATATATACATTGCATCGATCATTTAAAATGAAAAAAGTTGCGCAATTCCATTTTTATACGATGGACTATACTGTCTCCTTGTGGATAAATGGAAAAACAAATTTTATGATATTCATTCTAGACTAAAATAAAGGAAGAAGGGTCTCGACCCGAAATGTCGCCCATTCCTTCTCTCCAGAAATGCTGCGTTTCCCGCTGAGTTACTCCAGCTTTTTGTGTCCATCTACAGTTTAAACCACCATCTGCAGTTCCTTCTTACATAAAACAACGGAGAAATATTTCCAGCATACTTATTTATTCAGCAATTTAAAACTAAATCAAATAAATTTCAAATTACTCAAAAATGTTGTAATTTATTTTCCATTTGCACTCAGAACTAATGTGCTGACTTGTCCAATATCAAGTGGCCTTGAACTATAATTTGAAAGGTTGGTAGATGTTTTTGTTCCGATTTTCTTTCTGCAATAAATTCTTCACACTGCATTACACTATCTCTAATCACGACCTTAACAAAGCAATGTAATCTTGGTCATTGACAGCACCATCAAGTGGTACATACTCAATAATTAAAAATACAAAACAGAAATTGCTAGAAAAACTTAGATCAGACATATCTGTGGAAAGAGAAGCAATTAACTTCTAGGTCTGGACATTGCATTCAATGGTTGGAATCATTGCTTGCATGAAGATGGTTGTGATTGTTGGAAATCTATCATCTAGAACATCATGGCAGGAGATCCTTGTGGCATTATCTTATGCCGAACTATCATTTGCTGCTCAACAATTGTTTGGGATTTCAACATCTACAGCCTTTTGTGTCTCTCAAGATCTTAAACCCATTTGATCGTTCTCCCTTCCTGAGAGCAATTCAGTTGTGCTTTGAGAAGTCCAAGATGTAAAGGGTTAAAATTCAAATGCTTAATATCTGTCTAATATCTATCTCAAAACCTGCATTCAAAAGAGGAAGCAGCGAAAAAGTTGAAAAATAAAAATAAAAACAGAAATGCTGCAGAGAGACAAGCAGCATCCATAGGGACCTGATAACATTGTTTAAGAAGGAACTGCAGATGCTGGAAAATTGAAGGTAGACAAAACTGCTGCAGAAACTCAGTGGGTGAGGCAGCATCTATGGAGCGAAGGAAATAGGCGATGTTTCGGGTCAAGACCCTTCTTCAGACTGATGTGGGGTGGGAAGTAGAAAGGAAGAGGCGGGGACAGTGGGCTGTGGGAGAGCCCGGAAGGGGAAAGGAGAAAGCAAGGATTACCTGAAATCGGAGAAATCAATGTTCATACCGCTGGGGTGTAAACTACCCAAGCGAAATATGATAAATATGAGGTGTTGCTCCTCCAATGTATGGTGGTCGTCACTCTGGCCATGGAGGAGGCCCAAGACAGAAAGGTCAGATTCGGAATGGGAGGGGTAGTTGGTGCTGAGCCACTGGGAGATCTGATTGGTTATTGCGAACTGAGTGGAGGAGTTGGGCGAAGCGATCGCCAAGCCTACGCTTGATCTCACTGATGTAGAGCAGCTGACACCTAGAGCAGCGGATGTAAGAGATGAGGTTGGAGGAGGTGCAGGTGAACCTCTGCCGCACCTGGAAAGGCTGCTTGGGTCCTTGCTCCAAGCATTCCCTGCAGTTGCAAGGGAAAGTGCCAGAAGAGGGGGTGGTTTGGGAGGAATTGACCAGGGAGTTACTGAGGAAGCGGTCTCTGTGGAAAGCCGAAAGTGGAGGAGATGGGAAGATGTGGCCCGTGGTGGGATCCCTTTGGAGGTGGCGAAAATGTCGGAGGATTATTTGTTGTATGTGTTGGCTGGTAGGGTGGAAGGTGAGGACAAGGGGGACTTTGTCCTTGTTACGAGTGGGGGGATGGGGAGTGAGAGCAGAGTTACGGGGTATAGAAGAGACCCTGGTGAGAGGCTCATCTACAGTCGAAGAGGGGAACCCCTAAAGAATCAGGCCATCTCCAATGCCCTGGTTTGGAACACCTCATCCTGGGTGCAGATGCAGCGTAGACGGAGGAGTTGGGAGTAGGGGATGGAGTCCTTACAGGAAGTAGGGTGGGAAGAAGTGTAGTCCAGATAGCCATTGGAGTCAGTGGGTTTATAGTAGATGTCGGTCAGTAGTCTGCGCTTCGCCCAACACCTCCGCTCAGTCCGCATTAACCAAACTGATCTCCCGGTGGCTCAGCACTTCAACTCCCCCTTCCATTCCGAACTTTCTGTCCTGGGCCTCCTCCATGGCCAGAATAAGGCCCACCTTAAATTGGCGGAGCAGCACCTCATATTTCGCTTGGGTAGTTTACACCCCAGCGGTATGAACATTGACCTCCAATTTCAGGTAGTCCTTGCTTTATCCTTCTTTCCCCTCCCCTTCCCAGGTCTCCCACAGCCCACTGTCTCCGCCTCTTCCTTTCTTCCCACCCCCACATCAGTCATTTCACTGCCCTCTATGTGCAAGTGACGAATAAAACTTGACTTGAGTCTGAAGAAGGGTCTCGACCCGAAAAGTCGCCTATTTCCTTCGCTCCATAGATGCTGCCTCACCCGCTGAGTTTCTCCAGCATTTTTGTCTATCTTCGACCTGATAACATTGATGACCTGATCAGGGCATCATCTGCCCCCGGGAACACCACCAGGCAACACCTCAGGGCACGCCGACCCCGGGCAACCACTTTGTCTTCAGGACACCCTCCCTACTCAAGGCAAACCCCCTCCCTCCCTGAGCACCCTCTGTTCCCAGGCACACTCCTCAAAGTACCCACCCGAGCATCCTTTTCCTCACGGCACAATCTGTCCCAGGACACTCCTTCCTCGGGGCACCTTCCCTCCCCAGGGCACCCACTCCCCGGGGTACATTCCTTTTGCAGGATGGGCATCCTCCCTCCTCCTCAGGGCATCCTCAATCCACGGGCACCATTCCTTCACAGGCCAACCTCACTCCTCTCCCCAGGACACCCCCCTTTCTCAGGGCGGACACCCTCCCTCCCTCCCCAGGTTACCCTCCTCCATGGGGCACCCTCCTTTCTCACCGCGGGCCACCTTCCCTCCCCCGGGTCACGCTCCGTCTGTGTGCCGTTTGTATGAAGTTTACACTAAGGACAGCAACACTCCCTCCCAGCCCAGCCCAGCCCCGACCCAGACCCAATGTCAGTCCCAGCCCCAGTGTCAGTGTCAGTGTCACTGTCAGTGTCAGTGTCAGTGCCGGCTCAGCGCCGCGCGCCGCCGCAGGCCAACCGTCGGCCGGTCACGTGGGTCCGCGCGGACCGGTTTAAAATGTCCCGCGGTCTGAAGCGCCCGCAACCATGTGTCCGCGGCCACACGTCCCGGGAGTGTGAGAGGCAGATTGTGAGTACGACCCGCTATTCAAATTATAAAAGCTTGCAAGATGTGATGGAGAAGTTTATTCGGCTGAGCGAAGGGAACCGCCTGGGGCGGAACTTGAATCGGCCGGGTGTGGGTTTACAACTGTCCTGGGGGCGTGGCTTGGACCGGCCTGGGGGCGTGGCTTGTACCGGCCTGGGGGCGTGGCTTGGACCGGCCTGGGGGCGGGGCTTTGACCGGCCTGGGGGGGGCTTGGACCGGCCTGGGGGCGGGGCTGGACCGGCCGGGGGCGGGGCTTGGACCGGCCTGGGGGCGGGGCTTGGACCGGCCTGGGGGCGGGGCTTGGACCGGCCTGGGGGCGGGGCTTGGACCGGCCTGGGGGCGGGGCTTTGACCGGCCTGGGGGCGGGGCTTGGACCGGTCTGGGGGCGGGGCTTTGACCGGCCTGGGGCGGGGCTTGGACCGGCCTGGGGGCGGGGCTTGGACGGCCTGGGGGCGGGGCTTGACCGGCCTGGGGGCGGGGCTTGGACCGGTCTGGGGGCGGGGCTTGGACCGGCCTGGGGGCGGGGCTTGGACCGGCCTGGGGGCGGGGCTTGGACATGCCTGGGGGCGGGGCTTATATACAGACACGTGGGCGGGGCTTCAAGGACCTTCCATGCAAAGATACTAGAGGAGTTCCTCTAGTATCTTTGCTTCCATGTTCAAGTTCAGTTTCATGTACCAATTAACATACCGTGAACTTTGAGTTAAGTGAAAAGCAACAAGACACACAACCCCATACAAGTTAACATAAACATTCAACGCTGTGGATTCCACATTCCTCACTGTGATGGAAGGCAATACAGTAGCAATGTTACAAAATGTTGAGATTTAAAAAATCAAGTCTGCAATTTATCCCATCAGATAAAGCATAACAATAAGTTTAATGTGACACCTAATTCACTTTCATATCTCAAGTAATAAAACAGTTATGGCCATTTTCATACTCGGAAATTAGCATCTTGTTCCCTATTGATCTTCTATGGACATAACAAAAAAGCTGTGATCGAGGACAGTCAAAAGCCCATAACCTTCTTAAAAATTAAGAGAACTGAATGAAATTTTCAGTTATCATAGATTGAACCATTCTGAAACAAATATAAAATAATCTTACTTGGAGGACCTGAAGCATATAATTAGTTAGTTACTCAATTGTAGCTAATTTCAAACTTCAATTACTAGATCTAAACATCTATCCATTTCTTAATAAATGATTAACATTTTTAAATAGCCTAAGTGTCCAAATAATATTCACAAATAATTCACAATAAAACATGATTTTTAAATCTCATTTACATCAATTTATAGGCCTAATGGAAGGAATTTAGTGTTCAATTGCTGTAAATTAAAGTCCATTTAAATCAGCTTTCTAGTGGGTTCCTGTGAACGCGCTGGTTTAGAACGTTCACATTGCAGTGGATTTGTGCCCCCAAATGCCCCGAAAAATACTGCGGGATATAAAGAGCCCAAAATGAACTATTCGCTATAGAAAACTTTATATACAGGGTTCTTAAGAAGCCCCTTTTAATGTAAAAATAAGGTACATACCTTTAATTGTTTGCTTTATAAAACCCTGGGGCTGCGAGAGGTCGCGGATTGAGAGAGTGATTTTTAAACTACTATAACTATTATACAAGGCCATAAAAACTAATAATACCATTTGCGACGGGGTCTTTCAGCGATTTTCCGTTAATGATTTACTAGGCTGAACATTTTCGATTGCAACAGCCTAGTAAAAATCGCGTTTTAAAACCGCCCCCTCTAAACAGCGCCAAAATCTCGCACATGGGGCTGGGACAGATTCTCAGCCACGATTCAGGTAGGCTTTGTAACATACCTAAATACAGTTCAATCTTGTGACTGCTGATGGCACTCAAACCATCAAACCATCAGCAGTCTGGGCGATCAAAGCCCCCGCAGCCGATGATCGAAGTCCCAGTCAGAGTGATCGAAACTCCCGCGACAGAGCGGTTGAAACTCTCTCCACGCCATGGACCTCTCGAATCGGCCTCGTCTTACCAGAGACTTGCTATGATCTTCGCAAAGTCACGTAGAGTGGCAAGAAATAATACCGGGACCAACTTGAGCCCCAGTATAATCATTCGGACAGCAAGGCCTGCATACTATAAATGACTGCAAACCAAAGTCAGGCAATGTCGCTGGTGATAGTGTGGTCCTCACTGATGAACTTTGAGCAGAAGGCCAATGGGGCAATGGAATGTATGCCTTTTGCCAGGGTCATGGTTGCAGGTTAGATCAGCCTTCCTGATGATAGACCCACGGAAAGCAACTGGCCTGGGGGACGGACTTCCTGAGCATGTCCTTAAGAAATGCGTGGATCAACTAGTGGGAATAAATAAAAGTGCAATACCAAAGTACTTAGAGCAACCAAAACAGCAGTACATAGTTGAACAGTACAGCAGTACATTCTCCCAATTTTGTTGGCCCTTGCTGTCTCCTCCCCTTCCTCAGCCCTCGGGCTATCTCCTCGCAGCCCTCGGGCTCCTCCTCCTCCTTTTTCCTTCCTTCTCCCCGCCACCCCCCTATCAGTCTGAAGAAGGGTTTCGGCCCGAAACGTTACCTATTTCCTTCGCTCCATAGATGCTGCTGCACCTGCTGAGTTTCTCCAGCATTTTTGTGTACCTTCGATTTTCCAGCATCTGCAGTTCCTTCTTGAACAGTACATAGTTGATCCTTGTTGCTCAAGTAGGATTGTGCAGTGCTTTAAGTGGCGGCATGGTGGGCAGTGGTAGAGTTGCTGCCTTACAGCACTTGCAGCACCAGAGACCCGGGTTCTATCCCGACCAAGGGTGCTGTCTGTACAGTCTCTTCCTGTGACCTGCGTGGGTTTTTTCCAAGATCTTCAGTTTCCTCCAACATTCCAAAAACATACAGGTTTGTAGATTAATTGGCTTGGTATCAGTGCAAAATTGTCCCTAGTGTGTGCAGGGTAGTGTTAATGTGCGGGCATCGCTGGTCGGTGTGGACTCAGTGGGCCGAAGAGCCTGTTTCCACACTGTGTATCTAAAACTAAGAACCTAGTGGTTGCTGGGAACCTGTTCTTGAACCTGGAGGTCACTTTTACAGGCTGCTGTACCTTCTCCCCACTGGTAGCAGTGAGATGAGAGCATGGGTCTTTGATGATATTAACTGCCTTTTAGAGGCTGCGCTTCCTGTACTGTAGATCCTTTTCAATGGTATGGAGGTCAATAATCTTGATGGACCCGGTAGTGACTACCACTTTTTGCAACCTTCGTCTTTCCTGGGTGATCAACCATGCATGATTCAACTAGTCAATATGCTCTCTGCTGTTCCCCTATACAAGTATTCGGCGACATGCTGAATCTCCTCAACCTTGTAAGGAAGTAGAAGCATTGAAGAACTTTCTCTGCGAGATTTATTGATATGCTAATCAGAATACTGAAGACACAGTGTGGTTCACACTGGATTTTATGTAATTATTTGATATTTACAGATTGTGCTTAATTATTTTCTTAGCAAGGAAGCATGGTATTAAAGATTAGTACAGCACAGAAAAAGACCCTTTGGCCTGACTAATCCATGCTGACCAAGCTGTCGATCTAAACTAGTGCTATTTGCTGGTGTTTGGCTTATATCCCTCTAAAGCTTTTCAATCTATATACCTGTCCAAATGTCTTTTATACATTGTAATTATACCCACCTGCACAGCTTCCTCTGGTAGCTCGTTCCATTTATTCACCTATCTCTGTGTGAAAATGTTGCTCCTCGGGTCCCATTTATACATTTCCCCTCTCATCATAAATCCATGTCCCCTAGTTTTAGACTCCAATACGATGGGAAAACGACTGTGACCATCTACCTCATCCATACCCCTCATTATTTTAAATACCTCTATAAGGTCCCACCTCAAACTCCTACACTCAATGGCCTGCCTGCTTTAAAGTACATGTTTAAAAAAACCCATTGCATAATATTGAAGGAGAGGAGGGGGATTCTTCCTGGTGTTCTATTCTATGCCTCAACAGGTCACACTTATTGTTGCTTGTGAGAAATCATCTGCCGAGCTTTCTATCTACAGCAGTGACGAACACCCTGCTACCTTGAAGTGTACTATAGATATCCCATTTGTTTTTTATGTATTTCAAACAATAACAAACATATTTTTGGCCATTTGACTAGGTTTCTTCTCAGATTCTCTCTCAGGTGGTGCAATTCGTAATTTGTTCCTGTTTGTCTTGATTTTGTTCCGTTTTCGTCTTGTGATATAGGTGGACATCTGCTGGCTGAAAGGGGTAATTGCAGCATGATCTGAACAAGAGAGAAAAAATATATAAATGTTGACCTAAGATATATATGTGTAAATATTTTAGGATAAAGATACAATTATTTTTAAGTGACCATTTAACCATAGCCTATGCTTACAACGTACATCAGATGATGGTGTGGAGGGTGTTTTATTCCATTCTGACCTGAAAATTCCGGACAGTGATTATCAACAATGGCATGGAACATCACCTATCCATGTTCTCCAGAGATGTTGCCTGGCCCGTTGAGTTACTCCAGCATGTTGTGTCCACTTGTGTATTAACGTGCATCTGCAGTTCTTTGTTTCTACTCGTAGACGCCTGTCTCTTTTTAGATAAGATAAGCATTTCAACAATCGATTGCAGTTATATACGGTTCTGTATTATTCTGAAATAGTGAAGGTATCTTTAAATTGTCCGTTTATTATGAAACCACATATTTAACCCGTAATAAAGTAATTACTCCGTTGGAGAAATTTAATTCAGTCTTACAAGTTCTTAAAGCGTAAATGGAGGGCGGAGCATGTGTATGCAACAGTGTTTGGATACTGCAGTTATGTATGCTGAACGCGGGATATCGCACCAAAATCCCGGGATTGATTTTAGCGCCGCTTGAGGTTACAGAGCAGCACGCAAATTAACCCGCAGAATTAAAGCGCCAATCGAGCGCAACAGCGCGAAATTACATCCCAACAGCGGCAGCAAATAGCAACACTGGCTGGTGGCACGTTTTCAATGAAGTGTCTAAGGGTATAAGCAGGAGCAAAATATTATAAAGGAAACAAGGATTTGTTTTGATTGATACATCTACGTAAATTGAGGTCAATTAGTATGGGCTGTTGACATTTTAATCCCAGTAAAACGGAAAACGTTTCTCCTGGATCAGAAAGATTATTGGAAGGTAAGTTGAAGTATGAGTTTTCAAAGACGACGTTGTGGCGAGTGATGTAATTTATAGTTTTGCTATTTTTAATTCACTTTCGGCATTCGGGGTTCGCTGGGAAGCTATTTGGTACTACCCACTCCGGGAAGCCCTCCTGAAGGTACTTCAACAAATCTATTGCGTACGGAGTTTCGGGATACATAGCCACATGCGGGTATATGAAGGGTGTAAGATGGAAGTGCAGATGCTGGTTTAAACCGAAGATAGATATAAAGACCTGGTGTAACTCAGCGGGACAGGTAACATCGCCGGAGTGAAGGAATGGGTGACGTTTCGGGTCGACGGGTCAGCCGTTTATTTCCAAATCGGCTTGATGTGTATTTTACAAAATAATCTGCAGTGACCTTTAAATTCTTAAACCTGAAAGGCACGGTCCGTACTGTGAGATAAATCGTTCCAGAATAACCTTATTGAAAAAAAATTGTAAACAATGGTAAACAATGTATTTTATAATAGATTTCAGAATTTTAGAACTTCAAAATGTTTTAGATAATTAATTATTTTGTGATTTTTTTTTTTTACTATTATTTGCTATTTACTACTGATTTGCAAAATTCCCGCTAGTGTAAAGAACAATCGTTTGCAGCTATTATTTTTTTTGCTGTTTTGCCACAACTATAGGGTGATTTCACCAAATGTCAAATGAGCGTAGATCCCCCCTCGTATGACATATGTCCTCCAGTTAAATTTTTCGGTCACGTGAGGGGGGATCTACGCTCATTTGACATTTGGTGAAATCACCCTATTTGCTATTTTTACTATTATTTGCTACACCTGAAGGCTGCAGCGAACCGTCCGATCAGCTGAGAAGGTTGTTGACTGCACCCTTCCCTCCATTGATGAACTGTACACTGCAAGGGCCAGGAAGCGAGTGTCCCTGGCCATAAACACTTTAAATTACTTCGCTCTGGAGCTGCCACAGCCAGACATAAAAACAGCCTTTTTCCATGAGTAGTAGCTCTACTCAATAACCAAACATCTGTAGCCTCCTTTTGCTATGGCATTTTATTTAATTCACATGTTTAATCAATAATGTTTTATTTTTAATGTTTGATGTGTCATTCCTAACTGCCCAGGCCCGTAGGAAGCTTTTCAAAAAGGGGGGTGGCATGACAGGATTACATAAAACTTAATGTGAAATAATGTGCGCGCTGCGCACATCACAAGAGTGAAGTCCCTCAATGCCAGGGTTTTTAGATGCTTTCTGATGCATTCTGAGCCTTATTTTGGAGCATTTTTGCACCAAATTTATGACCAATATTTCAGAAATTAACAGGAACCTGAGAGGTAACTTTTTCCACACAAAGGGTGCTGGGTATATGTAACGAGCTGCCAGATGAGGTAGTTAAGGCTGGGACTATCCTACTGTTTAAAAGACATTTGGACACCTACATGGATAGGACAGATTTAGATCTATATGGGCCAGACGCGTGTGAGTGGGACTAGTTTAGATGGGACATGTTGGTCGGTGTGGGCAAGTTGGGCTGAAGGGCCTGTTCCCACACTGCATCATTCTATGACTGAAAAGTGAAGACGAAAAATGCATGTAGATAAGTAGAGCAGATTTGAAAGAGGAGTGAAATGTAAAGGCAGAGAGAGGTTAATGGGTGGAAAGAAACATAGGAAAGTAGGGGGGCGAGTGGGCTTGGGCAGATGGGTGAAGGAAAAATAGTCGCAAAGTGCTGGAGTAACTCAGTGGGTCAGGCAGCATCTCTGGAGAAATGGTATAGATTATATTTCGGGTCAAGACCGTTCTTCAGTAATATTCATTATGTGACATGCATAGACATTCCTGAATGTTACCCAAACCATCGTGAGCTACTTTGTTACGGTGTTTGCACTCTCCTATAACATCTCTGCTGCCTTGGGTGATGCAGGACAGGACACAAGCTTTGGGACACGGTGTGAAGCTGTTGCCGTCTGTCCACGCCTGGTAAAACCTGGATGGAGTGGATTTGGAGAGTCTGTTTCCACTAGTGAGAGAGTCTAGGACCAGTGGCCACAGCCTCAGAATTAAAAGACATTCCTTTAGGAAGGAGATGAGCAGGAATTTTTTAAGTCAGATGGTGGTGAACTGTGGAATTCTTTGCCACAGACAGCTGGGGCGGTCGTCAATGGACATTTTTCAGGAGGAGATTGATAGATTCTTGATTGATACGGGTGTCAGAGGTAATGGGGAGAAGGCAGGAGAATGGGTTTGAGAGGGAAAGATAGATAGTCATAGAGTGATACAGTGTGGAAACAGGCCCTTCGGCCCAGCATGCCCCATCTGCACTAGTCCCACCTGCCCACGTTTGATCCATATCCCTCCGAACCTGTCCTATCCATGTACCTGTCTAACTGTTTCTTAAATGTTGCGATAGTCCCTGCCTCAACTACCTCCTCTGGCAGCTTGTTCCATACACCTACCACCCTTTGTGTGAAAAACATATCCCACAGATTCCTATTAAATCTTTTGCCCTTCACCTTAAACTTATGTCCTCTGCTCCTCGATTCACTTACTCTGGGCAAAAGACTCAACCATATCTATTCAAATCATGATTTTATACACCTCTATTTGATCATCCCTCATCCTCCTGTGCTCCATGAAATAGTCCCAGCCTACTCAACCTCTCCCTATAGCTCTGGCTCTCTAGTCCTGGCAACATCCTCATAAATCTTCACTGTACCCTTTCCAGTTTGATGACATATTTCCTATAACATGGTGCCCAGAACTGAACACAATACTCTGAATGCAGCCTCACCAACTTCTTATGCAACTGCAACATGACCTCCCAACTTCTATACTCAGCCTGGCCTGCTGAGTTACTCCAGCACTCTGTGAAACATCACAGAACAGGGCAAGATTAGCAAGTTTGCTGATGATACAGAAGCGAGTGGTTTTGCAGATAGTGAAGATGGTTGTGAAAGATTGCAGCAGGATCTGGATCAATTAGCCAGGTGGGCAGAGGAATGGTTGATGGTTGCATGGTCCCTTGAAGGTCGTGTCGCAGGTATATCAGGTGGTCAAAAAGTATTTTGGCACTTTGGCCTTCATCAGCAGAGTATTGAGTATAGAAGTTGGGAGGTCATGTTGCAGTTGTATAAGACTTTGGTGAGACCGCATTAGAATATTGTGTTCAGTTCTGGGCACCATGTTCTAGGAAAGATGTTAAACTGAAAAGAGTACAGAGATCCCCATCCTGGATCAGTCCAATCACGGTTGTGTCATCCGCAAACTTGAGAAGCTTGACAGAGGTGTCTGTGGAGGTGCAATCATTGGTGTGGCGAGAGTAGAGGAGAGGGGAGAGTACGCATCTTGCGGTGCTCCTATGCTGAGCATTTGCGGGTCCGAGATATGCTTTCCCATCTCACATGCTGCTTCCTGTCTGTCAGGAAACTGGTGATCCACCGACAGAGGGGTTCAGGCACAGTCAACGCAGAAAGTTTGGAGTGTAGTAGCTCTGACACAATGGTGTTGAATGCAGAGCTAAAATCAATAAAACAAAATCCTTGCATAGGTTCCCTGGCGGTCTAGGTGCTGGAGGATGAAGTGTAGCCCAGATTGACTGCATCATCCACAGATCTATTGATCCGATATACAAAAATGAAGAGGGTGCAGCAGAGGGATTGTGATATTTTTCAGCTTGGCCAGCCCAAGCCTTTCAACGGTCTTCATGACTACAGAGGTCAGTGCGACAGGCCAGCGGGGGTGGCCTGGGACCAGCGGGGGTGGCAGGGGGTGGCGTGGGCCCAGCAGGGGTCAGCGGGGGTGGTGTGGGGGAAGATGGCTTGGGCCCCCCCCTTCGGACGGCCATGCTGTCACTGTATGTCGTTGTCACTTGCGTGCGGAGCACCAAGGCAAATTCCTTGTATGTGAATACTTGGCCATTAAACTTATTCAGTCAGTCGTACATTCATTCATATTTACAGCCTCCAACTTTCACACACATAGAGGTCCCATAAACAGTAATGAACAAATGGGCTATATATAGTATATTGTGCTGCATAATTAAAGCCATTTGAAACATTTTTCTCCATATTTCTTTCTTTATATTCAATCAAATTGGCTGGCCATATTTGATTTCTAATAGAACTTTTATCTTTTAATCTGAAATCTTTCCACAAAATCACTGTGAAATGTTGTCCTACCTCTATCTTTCACTAGATGGCGCTTTTGTAATGATCAAAGCAGAAGGTTCAAATGCTGCACATCTTAGTTCGAGGAATGTGTACATGAGTGAGATGGTAACGCAGGTTAGTTGATGAAGTATTTCCAATGGACAAACATTTATTTTCCAATGAGCTGCTGTTTGGCCTACTTTGGACATCAAGTACAACTTTGTTATGAAATGGTTGAGGCTTTATCCCCTGGCTAACAGCTTCGTCCCTTCTGTTATTTGCATTCTGAACAGATCCCTCAAAAGCCTAATGGGCCACTTAGGTGACTTTTTAGGCGACTGCAGGAGACTATGCGGTCGCCACATGTTTGTGGGTGGTTGTTGTGGAGTCTCCTTCATGGTCGTGAGGAGTTCCAGCATTCTGGGAACAAGTCGCGGCCTCATTATGGCCGCCGTGAATTTTTCAACATGTTCAACACATCGAAGGTTCGGAGGTTCTCGTAGGTTGTAGCCGGTGTTGACCAATGAATTTCATTGGCTCATTGGGAGAAATAAAAAGGTAAGTAGTAGTTTTCAGAACCAAGGATAACCGACCGGTAATGTTAAATGCCTGCCAAGCTTCACAGCCATGTATCTCTGGCTTCCTAAAAGTTGTCTCCACTCCTTCTCTCCCCCCCCTCTTTTAAAGGACTTACCGTACAAAAGACAATATGTGCAAGAGTAGGTCATTAGGGCCTTCGAGCCAGCACCGCTATTCAATGTGATCATGGCTGATCATCCCCAATCAGTACCCTGTACCTGCCTTCTCCCCATATCCCCTGACTGCTATTTTTAAGAGCCCTATCTAGCTCTCTCTTGAAAGCATCCAGAGAACCTTCCCCCACCGCCCTCTGAGGAAGAGAATTCCACAGACTCGCCACTCTCTGTGAGAAAAAGTGTTTCTTCGTCTCCGTTCTAAATGGCTTACTCCTTATTCTTAAACTGTGGACCCTGGTTCTGGACTCCCCCAATATCGGGAACATGTTTCCAGCTTCTAGCATGTCCAAACCCTTTTCAATCTTAAATGTTTCAATGAGATTTCCTTTCATCCGTCTAAACTCCAGAGTGTACAAGCCCAGCTGCTCCATTCTCTCAGCATATGTCAGTCCCGCCATCCCTGGAATTAACCTTGTAAACCTACGCTGCACTCCCTCGATAGCAAGAATGTCATTAGACAATAGGTGCAGGAGTAGGCCATTCGGCCCTTGGAGCCAGCACCGCCATTCAATGTGATCATGGCTGATCATCCCCAATCAGTACCCCGTTCCTGCCATCTTCCCATATCCCCTGACTCTGCTATTTTTAAGAGCCCTATCTAGCTCTCTCTTGAAAGCATCCAGAGAACCCGCCTTCAGAGGCAGAGAATTCCACAGACTCACCACTCTCTGTGAGGAAAAAGTGTTTTCTCGTCTCCGTTCTAAATGGCTTACTCCATATTCTTAATCTGTGAACCCTGGTTCTGGACTCCCACAACATCGGGAACATGTTTCCTGTCTCTAGCGTGTCTAAACCCTTAACAATCTTAAGTGTTTCAATGAGATCCACTCTCATCCTTCTAAACTTCAGAGTGTACAAGCCCAGCTGCTCCATTCTCTCAGCATATGACAGTCCTGCCATCCCGGGAATTAACCTTGTAAACCTATGCTGCTCTCCCTCAATAGCAAGAATGTCCTTCCTCAAATTAGGTGACCAAAACTGTATACAATACTTCAGGTGTAGTCTCACTAGGGCTCTGTACAACTGCGGAAGGACCTCTTTGCTCCTTTATTCGATTCCTCTTGTTATAAAGGCCAACATGCCATTCGCTTTCTTCACTGTCTGCTGTACCTGCATGCTTACTTTCATAGACTGATGTACAAGGACCCTCAGATCCCATTGTACTTCCCCTTTTCCCAACTTGATGCCATTTAGATAGTAATCTGCCTTCCTGTTTTTACTACCAAAGTGGATAACCTCACATTTATCCGCATTAAACTTCATCTGCCATGCATCTTCCCACTCCCCCAACCTGTCCGAGTCACCCTGCACTGTCATAGCATCCTCCTCACAGTTCACTGCCACACACCTTTGTGTCATCTGCAACTTTGCTAATGTTACTTTGAATCCCTTCATCCAAATCATTGATGTTTATTGTAAATAGCTGCGGTCCCAGCACCGAGCCTTGCGGTACTGCACTAGTCACTGCCTGCCATTCTGAAAGGGACCCGTTGATCCCTCTCTTTGTTTCCTGTCTGCCAACCACTTCTCTATCCATGTCAGCAGTCTACCCCCAATACCATGTGCCCTAATTTTTCCCACTAGTCTCCTATGTGGGACCTTATCAAATGCTTTCTGAACGGCCAGGTGCACTACATCCACTGGTTCTCCCTTGTCCATTTTCCAAGTTACATCTTCAAAAAATTCCAGAACATTAGTCAAGCATGATTTCCCCTTTGTAAATCCATGCTGACTCGGACCGATCCTGTTACTGCTAACCAAATGTTCGGCTATCTCGTCTTTTATAATTGACTCCAGCATCTTCCCCACCACCGTCCTTCCTTAAGGTGTGTCCTTCCTTAAATTAGGGGACCAAAACTGCACACAATAAAAATCAGTATGCAAGGGTCACAGTGAGGTAGCTTGGGAGATCAGATTACACCCTTCTGGGCTTGTCCTACTTAGGTGATTTTTCAGTGGACACATGACAATAACATGCCAACACTTGTATTGATGTAGGGTGATACTTTTATTTCAAATACATTAAGAATATCAGTCATCAATTTAAATTGACCAGTACACAGTAATTGGTTAAGTGGAAACCTGAATTAATCCAAAATTCTGATTGTTAAATCTGTAGTTTTAATTTTCACATTCTTTGGAAAATCTAGAGGCAACACTGTTTTGTATAGACATAGTAGTGAAGTTTGCTGAGAATCATTATTTAGCGATTAGTGTAATAAGTGGGGGTGTTGTGGATAATGAAGAGGATTTCCAAAGTCTACAGAGTGATTTAGGCCATTTGGAAAAATGGGCTGAAAGATGGCAGATGGAGTTTAATGCTGATAAATGTGAGGTGCTGCACCTTGGCAGGACAAATCAAAATAGGACGTACATGGTAAATGGTAGGGAATTGAAGAATACAGTTGAACAGAGGGATCTGGGTATAACCGTGCATAGTTCCTTGAAGGTGGAATCTCATATAGATAGGGTGGTAAAGAAAGCTTTTGGTATGCTAGCCTTTAAAAATCAGAGCATTGAGTATAGAAGCTGGGATGTAATGTTAAAATTGTACAAGGCATTGGTGAGACCAAATCTGGAGTATGGTGTACAATTTTGGTCGCCCAATTATAGGAAGGATGTCAACAAAATAGAGAGCGTACAGAGGAGATTTACTAGAATGTTGCCTGGGTTTCAACAACTAAGTTACAGAGATAGGTTGAATAAGTTAGGTCTTTGTTCTCTGGAGCGCAGAAGGTTAAGGGGGGACTTGATAGAGGTCTTTAAAATGATGAGAGGGATAGACAGAGTTGATGTGGACAAGCTTTTCCCTTTGAGAATAGGTAAGATTCAAACAAGAGGACATGACTTCAGAATTAAGGGACAGAAGTTTAGGGGTAATATGAGAGGGAACTTCTTTACTCAGAGAGTGGTAGCGGAGTGGAATGAGCTTCCAGTGGAAGTGGTGGAGGCAGGTTCATTGGTATCATTTAAAAATAAATTGGATAGGCATATGGACGAGAAGGGAATGGAGGGTTATGGTATGAGTACAGGCAGGTGGGACTAAGGGGAAAAAAAAGTTGGTCGGCACGGACTTGTGGGGCCGAGATGGCCTGTTTCCGTGCTGTAATTGTTATATGGTTATATGGTTTGTTATATGGTTAAGTGTAAACCAACTGAAAATGGCATAATTGAGCTGGATAATGGAGGAGCTGCCTAACTGGAGTTAGTTATTCAAATGTTATTCCTCAAATTTTTAAATGAGTAATCCAATATATGACAAAGATGCATAATGTCCTTAAATATAAAAGGCAGTATTTTTGTCAGACATTTCTGGTTTAATTGGTAAAACTTTGGAACTTAGTATTTTACCCGTGAATCAATCAATCAATTATACCGCTCAGCCAGTTTGTAGAGTTCTCTTCCAACCTTCACATTGGAGTCCACATAATTTTGCACTATATATTTGAATAAAAATACCATGGAAACAGAATATTCATCGACTGCGGAGGGTTGTGGTCCTGACCACGGGGGAAAATGGAGGAGGACTGACCAAATTTTGTGCCTTCCACCACAGTGATGAATGCTGTGGGGGATGTTTGTGTCACATTTTTATTGTGTACTGTGTGTTCTTTTTTTTGTTGTACCACCGCTGGCAAATTCATTTAACTGCAGTTTATGTGCATGTGACGAATAAAACTTGACTGGACTTGACTAAAGTGAGTCTAAAACTGACTTTTACAGTATGGAAAAAGGAAAAGTTTCGATTTTTTTTTTAATGGAATTCTCTGCCACAGAAGGCAGTGGAGGTCAATTCACTAGATCTTTTCAAGAGAGTTAGATTTAGCTCTTAGGACTAAGGAATCGAGGGATATGTGTAGAAAAGCAGGAACAGGGTACTGATTGCCATGATCTTATTGAATGGCGGTGCTGGCTCAAGGACCTGAATGGCCTACTCCTGCACCTATTTTTCTATGTTTCTATGACTGGTTACATCTCCTGGGCTTGCAGGGTAAAGTATCTGGGGAGGGGGTGGTTTGGTTTAGGAAGGGATAAGTGAACCAAGGAGTTCAAAGGGAGCAGCCTCTGCAGAAGGCGGAAAGGCGTTGGGATGAGACAATGTGTCTGGTGGTGGGATTATGATCAGGGTGGTGGAAATGTTGAAGAATGATGTGGTGGGGTGAAAGGTGAAAACCGGGTAAATTTGATCCTTGTTCTGTTTGGGGGAAGCGGAGTGTCTGGTTGCCCGATGTACATCAGTGAGACCAAGCGTAGACTCAGCCTGAAGATGGGGGTTCTGACCCGAAAGATAATCTATCCATGTTCTCCAGAGAAGCTGTATGGCACTTTGAGATACTCCAGCAGTTTTTTTTTGTTTTTGTTTTTTTTTGTAAACTGGCACCTGCAATTCCTTGTTTCATTCTTTTGTGGATGGATATTAATGGCATTCCTAAGGAAACTCTGTTTTGGAAACTGCTCAAGAGATCAAGACTTGTTGTATGACCAAATCTCCACTACAAGGACAACGTTGTGTGAGAAATTGAGAGGAATCGACCGAGAGAGAACTGAGATATGGCAATGGGTTAGAGCCTCTGGAAGAGGTAAAGACAAATGGGAAGCTCAGCTGATTTAGAAGAGAGAAAATGTTGCATCTTGGTCTACTGTCCTTGTGTGCAGCAAGTGCAGCAGAAACAACCAGTCAGAGTGGCTACACTGACAATGATTGTTCTACAGGAAGGAAGATCACCACTTAGTAATTTATCATCAATATTATTACTACAAGATAAGCAACATCAGTTATGCAAGGAACTATTTTTAATCAGTGCAAAGTAATTTCAGAAATGATTTAAAAATATCATTTAATTTTGGAAACTAGAATCTGGAACACACCAGCCAGGGTGGAACTGTCAAAAATATTAGACGTTCATTAATCAATTAGATTTTAGACTATTTATTCTTTCTAGCACTTGTCACTGAATATTCATCAGGAATAGGCTGATATTTCCAAATTTTCAGAATTTAAAATAATTATCCTCCAAGGAAATCGAGGTAAGATTGAGTTATCAGTCGTGTATAAAAATTAAAAAAAACCCAACCTATCTGCAAATATACATGGGGAGAAGATTGGCTCAATTATTTAAACAGTATGGATTGAGAGGAGAATTACCCAATCATCTCCACACTGGCCGATTACAGTGGCATCGGCAGATTTTACTTTAGTCCCTCAGATACATTGAAACCAGTTATAGAAATCAAACTTTCCTGAGATCTGCCTGGTCTTTAAATGAACAAAATATTTGATTTTGAACAATCCTGGTCTAGATGACGCCGAACCGCAATATTGACAGAATCATCTCGGAAGCTATTACACCTTCAATGTATTTACGAATAATAAAGGACAAGAAAGTGCTAAATTTATCTGCAATTACTGGATTAATATCTCCGCCTTGTTTATTGCTCTCACTACAATCTTTTATTTTGTAGATAAACTATTGAAATGGAAGAAATAATAAAAGGGCTAGAAAAGAATGGTCGATTACGGTAAGCTTCTTTGGTTTATGTTGTTTCTTTTATGTCCTGTATCTGTATTAAGCAATAATTTCCTTCAAAATGCTTTTGATTTGCAAAATACTTTTTGACCAAAAAAATACAATGTGGCAGATATTGCACTGTCTTGAGATTGCCAGTTGTCTGCATTTACAATCCTGCTTTTTCCTCCAGCATGGTCCAGAGCTTGGTCTTTTGATGAGAATCAATCCATTGGCTCAAAAGTGAGGCCTTGGGTAGTGTTAGGCCTCCTCAACCTCAATTCAGGCAGCATTTGTGGAAAAGCAAAGAGTCAATGCTTCAGGTTGGAGTTCTCCATAGGAGATAAATATCATATTTTAAAGTTGCAGAGAACGTGGTGGAAAGGACTGACTTGCCTGAGGGGTGAGTTGTTTGGGTCCTCCAATCAATTGGGTTAATGGAAAGTTAGAAAACTGCCCCACTAGCCAATTGACCAGATGATCCTATGCCCGCATAATTCGAGAGAACAAAGGGAATATCTGTGAAGGCAGCAGTATTGTGGAGATTAGATGTATGAGTCATCTGGTGCTGCCTAACCTGCTTACTATTTCCCAGCATTTCTTGCTTCATTTAGATTTTCAGCATCTATAGTGTTTTTGATTTGTTGTTCTATTGTCATTGAAGCTCTGCCTACAAACAGGCAATCATAAACTGTTTTTTAAAAAATATATATGTTTTGAACCTCTATCCAAGCATGCTTAAAGCTGCATTTTATTTGTCGGATTTCAATAATAATACATGAGCTGTGTATAAAGTTTGGGAATATGGTGACCGACTGGCCTGAGACAGAAATAAAACATATCTTAAAACAATTTTGAGTCAATAAAGTACTTTGGATATATTATTATACAAATATTTAAGAAGGTTAGGCAGCATCGGCGGAGACAGATATTTTCTAAGCACCAATGTGATAATGATTTGATAATTAGAATTTAAATCATTTTCTTATCAGGTCAAGTGTCCTTTATTGTCATTCAGACTTTTCAGCCTGAACAAATGTTCGTGCCTTGCAGTCATAACATAGAATAAAAATAACAAAACACACAATAAACACAGATTTAACATCCACCACAGTGAGTCCACCAGGCCCTCCTCACTGTGATGGAAGGCAAAAGTCTTAAGTCCTTGTCTCTTCCTTCCTTGTTCTCCTTCTGCGTTGAGGCGATCCAAGCATCCGATGTTGTGACCCCACCGGGTGATGGTAAGTCCCACGGCTGAATCCGAGCTCCGCAAACGGGCAAGTTCCAACTCCGTGGCCCAGGGCGGTCGAAGCTGCCGTAGCTGCCGCCCTCCAGTCCAGCGGACGCAGCTGTTGCGGGAGCTCCGAAGAACAGGTCACCAACCTGTGTTCCTGCGAGCTCGCGACGTTATCGTCCACTGGACCCGTGGCCGAGCCTCCGAGGCTCCTAAGTCAGGTCGCCGCCGCCTCCACAGCCCCGAAGTCGGGTTGCCGCCGCCACAGCCCTGAAGTCGGCCAGCCCCACGATTAGGCCTCAGAGCAGACGGAGACGGGGGATACGACAAGAAAAGGTTGCATCCCCCCCCCCCTAAAACCCCCCCCCCCCCCCCCACACATACCCAACTAAAATAAAACTGAAACAAACTGACAACAGGATGAGAAAGAGAAAAAACAAACGGACTGCAGGCGAGCCGCTGCTGCTAGGGCAGCGCTGCCACTTCCGGATCATTTGTGTGTTATTTAATATACTTCCCTGGTATCTTTTTAATTCACCTGAAAGAACAGGGCATCTATTTTATTACTTGTTCAAAAGTTGCCACTTCTGTTAACACACTATACCCTATGAACCCGTTTGAACTGGATTATCAACTTTGGTGTTATTATCAACGTATATAGAATGGGAACTTGCAAACTTTGGATCAGATAAAAGTACTACTAACTGAAGTCTGAGCACTGTCAGAACATTGTGATTTGCTGTTTAGTTTGTCAACTTGTGCAAATTCAAAAGGACTACTGTGAATTATATACCTAACTTGCAGGACTATTTTCTCTCTTGGACTGCTTTGCACCAAACCTAAATCAATCGTAGTGGAGTCATCGTATGACATTGTAAATCTATCTCTGTAGTATATGTCACCATGAATCACTAGAAATGCTGAGGAAGATTCCAGATATCTTTTTTTAAACGATTCCATTGTGGTTGAAAATATTTAATTAAAGTGAATACATAAACACTAAGTACATTTTTATTTTTACTTAAATGAAAAAAGTTGAAAGTATTTGTGAAGGAAGGTTTATGTTTTTGCTTTCATTGCGAAATTAGGGACACCTCTTGTGAAGCAGAGCTCCAGGAACTATTGCATCAAATTGATGTCATGGTGAATCGCAAAAAAGTTGAATGGGAACAACGGTCACATAGTCTTGAGACCCAGCTGCAAATGTGTGAACAGGAACTGGCCAATGCGCACACTTGCCTTGATTCAAAACAACATGAGGTAAAGTAGCAAAGGCTGCAGGTATTTAAATACATTTGTTGACCAAAGAACTGCCAGGGAAAATTGTCCGTTAAATCGCTTAAGAAATAAGAGCCAATAATGTTACTAAGATATGAAGCTTCTTTCAAACTAACATTGATTGAGAATGTGACTAACAACATTTGTATAAATAAAGGAAAGTTAGTGGAAGAAGGCAATATTTTGCAACAATGATAATGTACCTTTAGCATAGAGTGGGATGTTACTGCACCACACATGAATGCTCAGGCATGCACAAGCAGTAAAGTATTTCAGTTTGTTCATTCCAAGAGCGAAAAATGAAGGTGGAAATCCAAGGTTGGGCAATTATAGTGCGGAACATTAAAAGTGAATAATCGTGGATGAGAATTAGCCTGTTCTGATACAAGCAAAAAAAAAAGATTATTTAAAACGGGGGCAGCAGAGTGTATTATGGTAGAGCTGCTGCCTACTGCACCAGAGACCCGGGTTTGATCCTGACCACAGGATCAAACCTGATCATTGATTGCTAGTCAAGTCCTTTATGTGTTTTTAGTCACATTTTTCTCATCTGTACAGAGTTTGTACGTTCTCCCTGTGACCACATGGGTTTTGTTCGGGTGCTCCGGTTTCCACCCCACACTCCAAAGACATACGGGTTAATTAGCTTGGGTAGAATTGTAAATTATCCCTAGCATGTAGGATGGTGTTACTGTACGGGGTGATCATTGGTTAGCGCAGACCTGGTGGGCCGAAGGGCCTGTTTCAATTCTATCTCTCTAAAGTTGAATTTAGTATTGCATCCTGTGGGCCCAGGTGGAAGGTAAAGCTGTCCTTGACTTTAACAGTTTTTTTATTTCTCCATAGCTGCTGCCTAATCTGTTGGGTATTTGCAGTTTTCTTTGTTTTTGTTCCAGATTTCCAGCAATAGCTGCATTCTATCACTGTCTATTGTATTTTATTCTGTTTCTTTCCACATTCCCCAATTGTCTCCTGCTACATTCATTTATCTATTAACTAAAGAGCACCTTGGTCTCCACTGTATTACGGACATCCCCTTTATCTCTCCATTGTCATCTCTACAGAATTTAGAAAGTAATTGTTTTCACACTTCTGTTCTGTTGATGGGTCATTGATCTGAAATGTTCATTCTGATTCTCTCACCATAATACTATAGGATCTTCTACAATTTTGCTGCACTTTCTGTGTTTATTTCAATTGTTCATTGTGTGCAGTTTTGTATTTTCAATTACAGATCATTAACCAGTGTCCAGCAATATACATGTATCTGTACAAAAGTAGAAAATGTTAATAAGATTGTTCAAGTAATGAGCAGATGTGGCAGTATAGATAATTATTATGAGATTGGGATGAATGTTTATTTTGAGCAGCATTTGTTATTCACTACAGTGCATCTTCATGTTTCTGGTACATATGATTTTTAGTCTAGTCCTTTTTCTGATCTTAGTCATTTTTCTTGTATTCCCCCGTCAAAGTTACTGATTCTCACAACATCCATATTCTTCAGACCTTAAACAGAATATCTTACAGATAAACTTCAAAGTGATCTAAGTACCTGATTGAGCCTATATAATTCCAATATTGTATTCAGCATTGACTCTAATACTAGTTTGAAATTAGATTTAAACAGTTGGCTTTAGAAAATGCACAGAATTCAATAACCATTGCTTCAAGAGATGGTCTTGATATAGAATGCACAGTTGCTTTGAAAGTAGGATGGCATGGTGGGTTGTAAAGGTCATTTATCAGCTATAAAGCTAAAAACTACATGGATACAACAAATTGCATAAAGATGGAAAAGAGGTAGCATGCCACAAACAAGTGTACCGTTCCTCCCCAGGTTACAACAGGGTTCTGTTCCTGAGATGTGTTTGTAACTCGCACAGGTCACAAGTGAGAAATGTGGCCGCTCGGAAATATATTACAATAAAAAACAGAGGACAACCAAGGGCAACCTTGGACGTTTAATTATTTAATTCAGCTATTTGGATATTGCCACGCGCCAAATTCGTACACGGCAAAAGATGCCTGTAGCATCTGGCAAGCCCATTTTGTCGGTCACCCACAAGCTGGATTGTAAGTATGGCTGTACATAAATCAGCCATTTGTATCCTGGGGAGGACCTGTATAGCCAACCTGCAATTTTGCAGTTCACATACCGTCCGAACAGATCCACGGACGATGCGGTCTCCCAGGTTTTGCACACCGCTCTCTCTCATCTTGACAGCCAGAAATGGGGGCTACGTGAGGATGCTGTTCATAGACTTCAGTTCAGCCTTCAACACGATAGTCCCAACCAGACTGGCCGGGAAACTACTGGAATTAGGGCGCAACACCTGTCCTGTGTGCCTGGGTCCTGGACTTTCTCACCGCCAGGCCCCAGTTAGTCAAGATGGGAGGGAATACATCGAAGTCCCTCGCCCTGAGCACAGGATCGCCCCAGGGTTGCATCCTCAGCCCCCTATTGTACTCCCTGTACACACATGACTGTGTGGCCAGGTTCAGCTCCAACTCAATAATTAAGTTTGCTGATGACACTGTGGTGGTGGGCCTGATCTCGGACAACGATGAGAAGGCCTACTGGGAGGAGGTGTCTGATCTAGCACTCTGGTGCCAGGACAACAGCCTCCTCTTGAACATCAAAAAAACGAAGGAGCTGATCGTTGACTTTAGGAGGGCACATCATCCGAGGACGTACACTCCATTGAGGATAAATGAGGATCCTGTAGATAGGGTGAACTGTTTTAAATATCTGGGAGTCCACATCTCTGAGGATATGACATGGACATCACACGCCTCAGCACTGGTGAGTAAGGCAAGGCAGCGCCTTTACCACCTCAGGCAATTGAGGAAATTCAGCGTGTCTCCGAGGATCCTCCAGTGCATCTACGCAGCGGCTGTGGAAAGCATCTTGTCCAGAAATATTACCATCTGGTTTGGGAATTGCTCTGCCCAGGACAAGAAGGCTCTGCAGAGAGTAGTGCGTTCGGCCGAACGCACTATGGGAACTTCACTCGCCCCCCTGCAGGAACTATACAGCAGGAGGTGCAACTCCAGAGCCAATAAAATCATGGGAGACCCCTTCCACCCATGCAACGGACTGTTCCAGCTGCTACGGTCAGGCAAACGCCTCAGTTGCCATGCTGTGAGAACGGAGAGGTTGAGAAGGAGTTTCTTCCCAGAGGCCATTCGGACTGTAAACTCCTATCTCACCAGGGACTAACTTTACTGAACGTTTTTCCTTCCAATATTTAATATGTAAAAGAATATGTGTGTGTTTATGATTGTGTTTATAGTTTGTTTGGTTGCTTGTTTGTCTTTTTGCACAAAGTCCGCGAGCATTGCCACTTTTCATTTCACTGCACATCTCGTATGTGTATGTGACGAATAAACTTGATGACTTGATTTTGCAGAAGATTGTATGGCCCCATTTCAAGAGATATCCAATAAGAATATGCCTCAACTTTTACAAAGATACATTTCTTAATCTTTTCCTTTGTCTCTGGTTTCTTTCAATGCTCCAAAATCAGTCTATTTTCTTTCATGACTACGTGGATGATCTGAACATCCATAGCCCTTGGCAAACAATCTGGGTTCACTTTCTTTTGAGTGAAGAAAATTAAACCCATTTCTGTTCAAAGTACACGTTGCCCTAATTTGAGACTATGCCTGGTTCTAGATACTTCAACTACCCTGCAAGCCCTTTAATAAATGTATATGTTTCAGTAAGGTTATGCCTCATTCTTCTGAAGCTCAGAAAATATTGTCACATTCTATTCAATTTCTGTGTGTTCGCCACCATTTTCATAAGCTCGCTTGAAATATCAAACCCTGATGCCCTATTCATCAACGCTGATACCTTTAATCAAGCTAACTTGAGGCATGTACTGCATAAATACCATCAGACTGGCCCATGCACTCTTGACCACTGCTACACCATCAAGTGTGATTATTGCTCCATCCCTTGTCCTCATTTTGACTAGTTTGATCATCAGTCAATGCTTCTTCTGCTGACGCAAACAGATTGAAGCTTGAGGCACCAACAAAGAGAGTAATGCATCAGTGGTCTGTGGAGATTGAGGGTTTATATCAGGACTGTTTGAGTCAGTGGAGTGGAACATGTTCAAGATCATTTTATCCAGCCTGAATGAGTAAACCTCAGTTGTCACTGGTTTTATCAATAAATGCGTTGACGACTGTATTGAAGCCAATTAGGGTCTATCTTGCAAAAAAAAAAGGATTAAACCGATTCATTCTCTGCTTCAGGTTCAATTTCTGAGGCTTTAAAGAAGGGTGACCCTCCACTGTACCAGGTCAAGTACCAAGGTCCCATGGTAGAAATAGAGTGGAAAGCATAACTTGAAGGTAAAGAGGTCAAAGTTCAAAGGAAATGTGGGGCAAAATTTTATACAGAGAGTGGTGGGTGCTTGGAACATGCTGCCAGGAATGTGGTGGCATTTTAGAGGCTTTTAGATAGGCACATGGATATGCTGGGAATGGAAGGATCAAGTGCAGGTAGAGGAGATTAGGTTCAGATGGCATCATGTTCAGCATGGATATTATGGACCGATCCTACGTAGCATTGTAATTTAAAAAATGCATGATCTCAGTAAGGCTCTCAGATGCCAAGAGAGAATTCCAAAACACGGTACGGGGCTCAGTTCAATCAAGCAGATGCCAGGTGACTGTGGCATGGCCTGAATACCATCACAGACGAAATCGGAAATCTGGCAATGATGCATCTCAATCAGTTGAGCTCAATGCACTGCACTCCCATTTTAAACATGCAGACAAAGTTCCACTGGGATGCATTTCTTTCTCACCCACTCATCATCCCCCCCCCCCCCCCCCCCCCCCCCTGCCCCCCCCCCCCCCCCCCCCCCCCCCCCCCCCCCCCCCACCCCCCCCCCCCCCCCACCCCCCCCCCCCCTCCCATCCTCCACTAGCTCTCATGAGGGTAGACTCTCAGATGGAGTCGTTGGATGGGTTCTGAAATTATGCGCCAAACAATTGGCCATAGTCTTTGCCAACTTCTTCAATCTTTCACTTCAACAGTCTGCTGTCTTTATCTGCTTCAAAGAAACTGGCATCATTCCTGTTCCCAAGAAAAGTAAAGTGACCTGATCGAATGATTACCACCTAGTAACTGTAACAATGAACACAATGAAGTGCTTAGAAAGACTGGTAGGTAATGGCCCACCTCTGCATGAGTCAGTCAGTTGATCTAGACCCCTTGTAATTTATGTACAGGAGAAATGGGTCTACAGAGGATGCCTTGAATTCAGAATCGCATTGATAATAAGAACCCCTCTACAGGATGATATTAATTGACTGCAGACCAGCCTTCAACGTCATAATACTGAATAAGCTCATGTCTAAACTCCTGGACCTTGGTCTTGGGGCTTCCATCTGAAACTGGCCTCTGTACATCCTGACTGCCAGACCTCAGTTGGTTTGAATTGCTCGTAACAATTCCTCCACTCTCAACACTGGTGCTCCTCAAGGTCGTGTGCTCAGCACCCTGCTCTGCTTTCTGTACATTCCTGACTGTGGCAAACTATACCACAAAGTTGATCTTTATGCTCACCAATGATGCCACTTATGTCAGTCCATTCGACAACAATGATAAGATGGATTAAAAGAAAGAGATCAGGAACATTGTGTTATGGTGCCAGAACCACATCCTAGTCCTCCACATCAGCAAGATATTCCTTGTTGGCTTAAGGAAGCCTGGGTGGTGGAGAGCACAACATTGTCCTCATCAACGGAGCTGCTGTAGAGATGGATGACATCTTAATGTTCCTAGGCATCCATATCACATGCAACCTTAGATAGACACAAAATGCTGGAGTAACTCAGCGGGACAGGCACCATCTGTGGAGAGAAGGAATGGGTTGAGGCCCTTCGTCAGGGGAGTGGGCGGTACATAGAAAAGGAGGTGTATAGATAACGAAGTGTAAGGTATGGAAATGGGACCAAGGAAATGGAGGTCAAGGAAAATGTAGAATAGATCATTGTTAGTTGGGAGAAGGTAACAACAAAGTAAACAGATTAAATGTAGTCGGAGACAGTAAGACTGGGAAGGGGGAAGGGATGGAGAGAGAGGGAAAGCATGGTTACTTGAAGTTAGAAAAGTCAATGTTCATACTGCTGGGGTGTAAGCTGCCCAAGCAAAATATGAGGTGCTGTTCCTCCAATTTGCGCTGGGCCTCACTCTGATAATGGAGGACGCCCAGGACAAAAAGGTCAGTGGGGGAGGTAAAGTGTTTAGCAACCGGGAGATCAGATAGGTTTGGGCACACTGAGCAACCTAATCTAGTTCCTTCATATTGAAGCAGTGATCAAGAAAGCTCTTCAGCGTATTTACGTTTTTCTGGTGTCTGAGAAGAATCGGCACACCCTCGAGGATTCTCTTTAATGTTTAGGGATGCACTATAGAAGGTATTCTGACAGAACAATATGCCATCTGCTCTGCTCTTGACTGTCTGAATTTGCAGGGAGTGATGAACACAGTCCAGTACATCACAGGCACGTCACTTCCGTCCAGTCCATCTTCACGATGTGCTGCACCAGGTGGAAATATTGTCATCCTGGCCATTCCTTTTTCTCTCTTCTACCTCTGGAAGAAGATGCAGGAACTTGAAACCTCCGAATCCGGATTTAAGAACAGCTTCTTCCCGTTTGCTATCAGACTCCTGAACCAATCACCTTTCTCACATCCACTTTCTGGAGGGGCTATTGTATACTCTTAGACTTAATCCGAACATTTGGTTATTGTTATTGCATTTTTGTAAATTTGTTTTTGTTGCACTACTTCAGAATGCACTACAATCTGCATCATTCTGCTGTTTTGTATTTGTCATTGTATTTATTGTATGTATCTATCATCATTATGTAAACTGTATTCTGAGCTTCATGCAAACAAGGAATTTACATTGCACCCTGGTGCGATTGACAATAAACTCGTATGAATCTGAACCTGATCATAACGATTGTTAAGCAATCTGAGCTGCAGCTTACTGAATAACTTCTTAAACAAATATTTTATTTTCCTTTTATTTTGCTTATTAAAGCTTCAAAAACACAAATGATTGTTTTCATCATTTCTTTCATGTTTTGTGAAAAATCCTGGCTAAGCATTTCAAAGTCATTTTATCCAAGTGCTCCTTCACCTGACCTTGATAGATTTTAGAATATTCCTTTCTGCAGTCTAAGTGGTCAATGGCACTCTCTCTTTCTCTCTGTCTCCTTTTAGAATTTAGATACAGTGTCTGGGAAATTAAATGACCTTAATGCCTCCTATGACAAAAACATTTTATAATTGAGACCGTAAACTCTCAACAGCCGTGGTTGCTATAACAGTGCATTGGAAATGTTACCACATTTTAACACTCTGTTCTTAATGACTAAACACCACATTGGAGAATTGGGAACATTAAAATAATTGCACCTATTATCTCCAGATCAATGTCTTCAAATCCACTTTAGAGATCATCGTCTCCAACGGATTTGTCAACTTATTATATACCTATACGCTTGTTAGATAAATAGAGAGTGTTTCCCTAAGCTGGTGGTTGAAGAGCACAGTGAATTTAATCAAGCCTTGGTTTTCACTCAAAGGAGCTGATTTTGTTTAGAACAGGCCTTCAATACATCTCTTCCTCCCTCTGTACATCTTTCTCTCCCTCCCGTTTTACCTTATCTGACCCCATCCCATGCCCTTCCCTCAGCTCACTCCGCACTCCCACTTCCAATTCCTTTCTCTGCACCATTTGTGAATGCATAATCTTTTACTCGGAGTAGGGGAATTAAAAACCATAGGACACGGGTTTAAGGTGAGAGGGGAAAACTTATATAGGAACCCGAGAGGCAATTTTTTTCACACGTGGGCTGTAGGTATATGTAATGAGTTGCCCGAGGCATTAGTTGAGGCAGATATCGTAGCATTTAAAAGATATTTGGACAGATAAATGGATAGGAAAGGTTTTGGAAATGGATAGGAAATGGATATTTGGACAGATAAATGGATAGGAAAGGCCAAATGTAGGAAGGTGGGCCAGCATAGATGGGGCAGGTTGAGTTGAAGAGCCTGTTTCCGTTCTGTAGGACTCTGACTATGATCTCTCCACATCATTTCCCCCATGCATTGTTCCCCTTCTACTGAAAGATCAAACTTTTTCCTTTGCCAATATTCAAAACTATTGCTATTCTATTTTTTCTTTTAGATTCGGATTAAAACTGCTATTAACATGATTTTTTGTTAAATTACCCCAAAAATTAAGGTTTAAGAAAGAACTGCAGATGCTGGAAAAAATTGAAGGTAGACAAAAATGCTGGAGAAACTCAGTGGGTGAGGCAGCATCTATGGAGCAAAGGAATAGGTGACGTTTCGGGCCGAGACCCTCCTTCAGACTGATAGGCTTGGCGATTGCTTCCTCCAACACCTCCGCTCAATTCGCAATAACCAACATGATCTCCCGGTGGCTCAGCACTTCAACTCCCCCTCCCATTCTGAATCCGACCTTTCTGTCCTGGGCCTCCTCCATGACCAGAGTGAGTTCCACTGTAAATTGGAGGAGCAGCACCTCATATTTCCTTTGGATAGTTTATACCCCAGTGGTATGAACATTGGCTTCTACAATTTCAAGTGACTTGCTTTCTCTCTATTTCCCCTCCCCTTCCCAGCTCTCTCATAGCCCACTGTCTCTGCCTCTTCCTTTCTTCTTCCCACCCATACCCACATCAGTTTGAAGAAGGGTCTCGACCCGAAACATCACCTATTCCTTGGCTCCATAAATGCTGCCTCACCCGCTGAGTTTCTCCAGCATTTTTGTCTACCAACAATTAAGGTCATTGTTTTAAACACAATGTCCCCAATTATAACATTATACTGTTGATGATATGAATAATGAACATAACTGACAAAAGTTTTTTTTGTAGATTTTCATTGATATATTAGTGTTGTATTTTTTCTATCTTTATACCATGCTTTTACATTATTATTATTACATTTTGAAATCCACATTGAGTTGCTTCTTAAAGGTTGGAAGCATTCCTTAAGGCATTGAAAGCTCTTGATAAGCTTAAAAAAGAGGGCTGTTTGATTTTTTGATTTGACTTTTTTTTTCTGTCTATGTGTGTCATTGTTTTGTAGGTGGATAAGCTTCATCAGCAGTTACAAGACTTTGAAAACTCTCATGGATTAATGATACAGAAGTATGAAGAGCAGTTTAATTCATTGAAGTCCGATGTAAGTTGAATATGTTCTTTATTAGCAAAGTTCATTCACAGTTTTGAATATTGATGGCTGTAGTTACAACTTTTTTATTAACCATTTAACAACTCCTTACATAGCCCAAAGTGCAAGCGTCATAAATTGCACAACAGTTTTTACAGAAACCTCTGCATAGGAGCATCTGACCATATTACTGAAGAATCTCTGTGGGCCTATTCAACAAAATATATGTCTCCTGTGGGCATTGCTCTTCACCAAACTGTCCAGGGCCCTTTAACCAGTACCATGCTCTCATTACTGGAGCATCCATTTATTCATTAGTAAAACGTTCTTACAATTGGAATTGATTTAATTTATTATTGATTATCACTTTGGGAGCTGGGTGCAGAGAATACACCTAGCGAGCTAAAATGCCACCAACTGTATGAATATGCAATAGCCCAATAGAGAATGCTTCACTGAAATGAACAAGGTTAGTTTCCATATAAATTTATTCAGAGATATCCATACATGGGCGGCATGGTGGTGCAGCTGGAGAGTTGCTGCCTTACAGCGCTTGCAACGCCGGAGATGCAGGTTTGAATCCGACTATGGGAGCTGTCTGTGCAAAGTTTATACGCTCTTCCCGAGATCGCGTGGGTTTCGTCCGAGACCTTCGGTTTCCTCCCACATTCATGACGTACAGGTTTGTAGGTAAATTGGCTTGGTATAAGTGTAAATTGTCCCTAATGGGTGTATAGGATAGTGTTAATGTGCAGGGACCACTGGTCAGTGCGGACTTGGTGTTTCCGCGCTGTATCTCTAAACTGAACACCAGAGAACTTTATCCTGACAATGCAAAGCTTTCTATTGAATATCTTGCCCTTTGTTATTTCACAAACAGCTTTAGAGTGATCCATAATGCTATTTTAAATTGAGTCCAGAGCAAAAATTAAATTTCTAGCCCAGTTTATCTGAAATCCTGTTGCACTTTCTCTATGCACCTACCCTGATTTTGCTTAATGGCCTGGATTTATTATCATGAACTGCAGAAGATCAACTTCAAAAATAACCTCAATAAAGAGCCAACAGTGCATTGAAAGTCATCAGTTCGCATGGATATTTGTGCCAACTTACAAAATAAAAAAACTGCCAATAGTCAAGCTGAAATCTAAAATTGCTTTGCGTGTGAAAATATTATGTTTTGTATGCACAGCCCTTCTTTAGTTTATAATTGGAAAAAATATGTTAATTCTGATGTTTCATGCAGATATTTATGGGAGAAATTTAGGATATCTAGGTGTATCCCCACACTTGGAACATAAACATACATAATATTTAATGGTGAATATGTTTGTACTTAAAATTGAGGGATTATCGCTGAACTAAATGGATTATCACATCAAATTATCTCACTAATGACGTGCACATCCTAGCACTCCACGTCCAAAGAACACGGCATAGAATTACATTCAGAACAACCAATATATGCCAATATTTATGCACCATTTGAGTGTTTTCCAGTTATGCAACATTATCATGTCCTTGTGGCTAAAGGGATCAGGGGGTATGGAGAGAAGGCAGGAACAGGATACTGAGTTGGATGATCAGCCATGATCATATTGAATGGCGGTGCAGGCTCGAAGGGCCGAATGGCCTACTCCTGCACCTATTTTCTATGTTTCTATGTTTCTATCATCATAACTCAATCTATCCTTATTTGACTCTTTAAATGCATCAATATTGTTTGCCTCACCACCTTTTATGATAGCAAGCTCAATATTTTTATAATGTTCTGGGTAAAGTAAGTGATCTTTGATTTCCATGCTTGATTTCTCATTGATGCACTGATGATCTGTTGTTTTGCTCTGGTGGAAATGGGAAGAATACCGATTGACGTTTCTGTAGAGTGTGATGTGAATTGGGTTTAATTGTGCTACTCCATGAAGATACATACGTGAATAATGGAATAAAACTCAATGGTGTATAGTCCTTGTTGCACGGATATCAGATACAATGATTTGTTATTGTATTCTTTAGCTCTATCAGTTGCATAGCACCTACGGAAAGCTGCAAAAACATCAACTAAAGCAAGCCAAGGAGACATTCAAGGTAAATCTGCAGATGGGTTGTGTGTTTGGAGCACGTTAAGCTCTCCAAAAAGTTGGACTTTTTTATTTCTATGCAAGGAGTATTGGTGGAAAAAGCGGATGGACTTAGAATTTAGATTGATGCTTGGGACTACAATGTTGTGGTGTTTAAACGTGGTTGCAGGAGGGACATGACTGGCAGCTCAATGTCCCAGCATTTCGATTGTTTCAGACATGATCATGAGGTAGGCAAAAGAGGTCACCACGGAACCCAGAGAACATACTGGAAGGTTCATCTGCTGAGACTATATTATGGGTGGAGCTTCGAAATAAAAAATGTGTAAACACTCTAATAGGATTGTACTATAGGCCCCCATAGCAAGCAGGGAACAGATTACCGAACAATGACAAAGCAATATGGGTTGGCTAAGTGGAGGGGGTTTTTTTCTCAATATTGACTAGAACTTGCTCAATGCCAAAAGCTTTAGAAAGGGCAGAATTTGTGAGGTGGATCCAAGAGGGTTTTTTGAAATAGTATGTGGGAACAGATTGAATCTTGTGTTGTGAAATGAGCCTTGTCAGGTGATCAGTGTTTCAATGGAAAAGCATTTTGAGATAGTGATCACAAGTTTAAGATTGTTTTGAATAGGGAGAAGGCTGGACTTTACGATAAGACGCTATACTGGAGTAAGGCAAAATACATTGTTCTTCGGCAGAAGCTGGGGGTGGTGGTACACTGGGAGCAATTGTTATTGGGTAAAAGTCCACATCCAACATTGGGAGTTGTTTAAAGGCTGGTCGATCGATGTTCAGATTTGTATGTTCCAATAAGGTGGTGGGATCGGATGACGAAATAAGCGAAGCTTGGATTACCCCAAAGAGGTCAGTGGTAGGGAAACTATTGGAGAGGATTCTTTGGGTTAGAATTTACTCCCATTTGCAAGAGAATGGATTAATTAGGGACAGTCAGCATGGCTTTGTAATGACATAGAAAATGCATCAATAGCAGGAGTAGGCCATTCGGCCCTTTGAGTCGGCACCGCCATTCAACATGATCATGGCGGATCATCCAAAATCATATCCCGCTCCAGCTTTCTCCCCATAAGGAGAAATTGGTTCAGGTAGCCCAAAGAACTGTATCTAACTCTCTCTTGAATACATCAACATGACAGGTCATGTCTAACTAACTTGATCACATTTTTTGAGGAGGTAATCAGAGGTGGATGTTTTGTTTCGTTTAGAGATACAGTTTAGTGGAAACAGGCCCTTTGGCCCACCGAGTCCGTGCCGACCAGCAATCCCAGCACATTAACACTATCCCACACCCACTAGGGACAATTTACACTTATACAGATCTAATTAACCTACAAACCTGCGTGTCTTTGGAGTGTAGGAGGAAATCGAAGATCTCAGAGAAAATTCATGGGGAGAATGTACAAATTCCATACAGTTCGATCTTCATGTTTGGCACAGACATTGTCGGCTGAAGGGCCTGTTTTGTGCTATACTGTTCTATTTTCTAAAGTACTTTGCTTCTTATCATGAAGTTATGTAATGATTTGGATTGAGTCATCAAAATCATTCTTGCTGAGTCTTCATGTTAATTTCCCACTTCTTAACTGGAGTAAACTTGTAGCAAAATCTCTTGCAGATGGCTCGGCTCACCTGTCAATCGCAGTTGATGAAAATATCCACCTAACAGTAAACTAACACCTCCCATTAATTTATTGTTGCATTTAAAATGTTGCAGCATTCAATGCTGCTTTGTGAGCAATGTTTTCAATGTTTTGCCTTTGCAGTTCCCTGACCAATGTTGCATGTTGCGGTCTCCACATTTGTTGAGGGAGTTTTAAAGCTGAATGTGCAGTTTTCCTCCTTATCAAAAGTGATGATGCTACAGCCAGGAAAATCTTTTGTTTACTAACCTTAGCACAAAGTAGATGAATAAGGAAAGTTTATCCCCCTCCATAAAATGCATCCTTGGTCATAACCTCTCTTTAAACGTATCTATGCAATTTCTTTGACATGCCACAAAATGGTTCTTTTTTTTTGGATATGTTTGTCCAACTAGTTTAACGCCTAGCTGATTTCCTGCAGACATGTGATGCACAAATTTTCAGTTTTTCTTTATGGTTCAGGCAGAACAAAAGTATTTGGATCAAGGTCATCTTGCAGACCTCTGGTAATGGATATCTGTCTTGTTCAATTTGGACACCTTTTAAAAAGCTAGTGCTCATCCTCTTTGATTCACTTGTTATACTTCTTATAGTTTATTTTGAGTTCAATGCATCACAGGGACCATGTTTGATGCATTTTTTTATTTATTGTGGCAATGAATATTATATCCTCACTGGGGCCAGGAAGCTCTGCACTGATGATGTTATTCACAGTGTCAACACAAAGCTTATTTTAAAGCTAGAGCAAGAACTCCAAAGATCTTATCTTTGTAAAATGACATCTTCAGTGAATTTAATTTTGTAATTAATCAAGTAATTGTCCATAATTACTTCTTCCCATACATGGTTAAACATAGAAAATAAGTGCAGGAGTAGGCCATTCAGCCCTTTGAGCCAGCACCGCCATTCAATATGATCATAGCTCATCATCCAAAATCGGAACCCAGTTCCTGCTTTTTTCCCCCATATCTCTTGATTCAGTCAGCCCTAAGAGCTAAATTTAATTCTCTCTTGAAAACATCCAGTGAATTGGCCTCCACTGCCTTCTGTGGCAGAGAATTCCACGGCTAAAGATGTTGCAGGTAAATATGATGAAATGATCAAAAAGGCCATAAATGCCTTGCATAAATGGTCGCATCTTTGTGTGCTGATAGATGTAGCAAGGCCCAGCAGTGAAAGTGGATGGAAACATAACTAATTTATCAACATTAGAAGTATAGCACCCCTTTGAAGCATATTATTTTCAACTTGAAGCTTTGGTTTTATCATAAGAACAAATCTCACTCAATCTTCTGTGCAAATATCAATCACAAGCTGCAAGAAAAAGTTGTTACATTGGGAAAAGATTGAAATCTTCAGTTCTTGCGTCATTCTCTGCATAAAAAATCTATTAAGATTTTCATTTGAGTAGATTATTCCAGAATTTTGTCTTAGTTCCAAATTTGTATCAAATATATTCAAAGTTATATTCATCACCTTGTCATAAAATAATAGAATATTGCAGAGTGTCATATGAAAGATGTGGTCCAGCAATTCTTTGCATTATCCCACAAATGTAGTACTATGTCATCATAACCAGCCACGATGAGAACAACTTCTGGCCATGGATGCATTGGATGTTCTTTCATGTTCTCCAATGTATGATTAATATTGTGACATTTGTCAGTCATGTTTTCAGTTGCATTTAATGGCTCCGTTCTTAATTGTTGGTATCGTGGCAGCATCTCTTGCAAATGGAAAAGTATTTATTTGGGTATTTCATATTTTGGGGTTTCATATAAATTTTAAATTCACTGATGTTAATTTACAAAGGCAAGATCTTCGGGGTTCTCTCTCTGGCTCTAAAATAAGCTTCATGTAGACACTGTGAATAGCATCATCATTGCAGAGCTTCCTGACCCCAATGAGGATCCAATACTTATTGCTTCATTGAAAGAAAACACATGGTACATGGTCACCATTTTGCACTGAATCCAAATATATGGGTGATCAGTGGTCAGCGTGGGCTGAAGGGCATGTTACCATGTTGTATATCTAAACCAAAATACCTCCATATTAGTACCACTTGCATTGTTATGCTTGTATTGAGCCTTGTCTGTGCTATCACCAATGAAATCGTTTTATACATATTTTAGGTTTGTGTCTGTCAGTGCCTGAAGACTATGTATGCGCTGGAAAAACTAACCTTTTATTTTGAAAAATGGGATTATATTTGCCTCTCTTAGTTCTTTGAACACATCAAATTATAGTATTTGGAAATATAAATTGTACTTTTTAATATTTTCTGGAAACATGAAGTGTTTGAAGTATAACAGTAAATACAATAAATGGAGATTTATCGAATCAAAACTATTGGCATAGAAGCATATTCAACATTTTCCAGGTTGCCAAATGCAATTTCTCGCTGCAACTTTCCTTCTACAATCAATAAGTTTGCTCTACCTTCTTCGCTTTGAGCCTCTTGCTGCCATCATACCTCTTCTATCAGCAAGTTAGCCTCCTGCTGCCATCATACCTCTTCTGTCAGCAAGTTGGGAATTAGCTCTTCTACAGCTTGAATCTTTTTTACTGAAGCCTTGGCAATGCACAGTCATTTCTGTTAAATTTGGTAAGAAACCTTCCTCTCTTTGTGATAATTTAGGGCATTTTTTACAGTTTAGTAAATCTTCTTAAAACATATTGATGCAATGTCACTAGCAGTACATGCTGTATGTATACCAGTCGAATCAATGTTTATCTTTTAAAAAAATATATTGAAATTCTTTATGATTTTTGTTTTCAACTTGTTCCTGAGCTATATTCTCTGCAGAGCACAAAAAGTGCCATGAGTGTTCTCTCTTGAGTATTTTGGGCACAAGCAACAGGATTAGCTTCAGTAAAATATATTCTGGCAATTGTCTAAATGCACACTTAAGTGAACAGTCAAAACAAAATTTATCTTTTTTAAATATATATTTAAATCCGGGGTGATTTTTAAAATTAAATTTAAACACGATTGCTAATTGATTTACGCGTTTGAAGAAAAAAGGAACAGCCCGAATTTCAACACCTTATTAATTTGAAGTGGAAAAGTTCAGGTGTTTTGGACCGCTTAATTCTAAAGCAATTTTTGACTGTGCCAACATTCATATCTTTAGATTACAGCTCTTGCCAACGAACCACTAAAAGTTACCAATTTTCAATTGGAAAAATAATGGTGAAATAAACATGGTTACAAACCAAATAGTAGAGCAAGAATATGTGTTGGTGACATTGTGTAATTTGTTTATGAACTAATTCTATTATAGATAGGGAGAAACAGTATTCACTCTTTATTACCAAGTTTTTAAGATCAAAACAAGTTTATTTTTATCCTGCTGAGAATTTACATTTGACATTTTTTCCAAAGCAACAGCCCCAAAGTTCTGATGCCAAATTGAATAATTGGAAGCAGATAGAAATATGTGAATCAGAAATAAAATATCTGAGGACTTGTGTGGCTTGTGCTCAGGAGACTATCAGGAGTGATGAGGCCAGCATTGAACAAATGAAGAGTACTATTGAGCAAAAGACTACACAAGAAGAATTGCACCAGGAGGAGCAGCAAAATCTCTTGGAAAAGATTAAATGTTACCAGAAGAGATGTCAGGTATGTGAAGTTAGAAATAAGCGTGAGTTGAAATGTGATGGTAAAGTTAAGTAGTTTTAATTCTTGAACAATCGCAACAAAGGTGTATAAATATCTTAGTAGCCTTTAAACAAGATTGAGCCAAGAGGTTTCCCAGAATTTGTTACATTATTTAAGTTCTGTTTTCATTAACATTAGATGATCGATGAAGCAGAGACGATAGTTAAATATTTAAGCCCATACAGTCAAGATAGTTTAATCTGTATAATTCCTTCAAAATCTTCAAATTATTTGATTTGCCATTGATGGCTCAAACGCACTTGTGTGTCTCCTGTGACGTATAATGAGCACCACCAGCAGTAACGACGATACAATTCTGTCGTTTACAAGTCACATCTAAGTATAACATGCTTGGAGTTCACAGTCTAAAAAATAATTAATCCAATGTTAATGGGGGGGGGGGAAGTATAACAAACTCAAGGTGTTAATTTCTTAATCAAAAGCAATGCATGATATTTTGTTTCTACTTCCTTTTTTGGGTCAGAAGGAGTTTATTTTTCTAACTATGTACAATTGGATATTTTAGAAAGAATAGCTTGAAAATGGCAATAAAGAACATTTTATAAAAATATTCTGTCCATTTCTCCCTTAAGTTGTTGGATTTTGATTATATATTCTGAAAAGTGTTTGCTTTTCATAGCTAAACTGGCTACATAGCGATTTACAATTTTAAATCCAAATGCAACATTTACTAGATGCACAGTAGCACACTTCGATTATATTCAATTTGTCAGTTATACTCCAGAGTGAATTCGGCATTGACAAAAATTGTATATTCAAGAGATAATCGACCCTACAGTTAACTGTACATGAATGTCTAGATTTTAAACTTCTACATGTGCATTTATTGCAAAGCAATTGAATACCTATTATGGGTCTGTGTACTTTCCAACCAAGCTGCAGGTCTGTCTTCAGTTTCGGTTAAAATACCAGGCTCAGCCTTGTTCCCACTGACAGATACTAGATCTTTACAATATATTTTCCTAGAGCAACAAAAATCTGTTGTTTGTTTTCTTTAACCTATTGCCTGTCAAAGCAAGATTTCCATTGGATGTAGATAGTATTTGGGCTAGAACCACTGAAAATAGTTTGTTCACATTTATTGTCACATGCATCAATTAAGGTACAGTGATATTTGAGTTGTCACACAGTCATGCCAGTAAAAAGAACGCAATACACAATAAATACATAAACATTCACCACAATGGAATCAACATTCCTCACTGTGATGGAAGGCAATAAAGTTCAGTCATCTTCCTCGTTTGTTCACCCGTGGTGGTTGGAGCCATTGAACGGGGCCGTTGCTGACAGTCCGCTGTTCAAGCCCTCTTGTCGGGATGATAGAAACTCCACGTCAGGACGGATCGGAACACTCCGCAGCATGGAGCTCCCAAGTCGGCCTTTTCTTACTGGAGACCACGGCTTCACGGTGTTAAAGTCCACAGGCCCCGCGGTCGGAGCACTTCCACAGTGATCCTCGGCAAAGGATCGCCCGCTCCGCGATGGTAAGTCCGCGCCGCACTAGCGGTTTGAAGCTCCGGGCCGGTCTCCAGGAAAGGCTGCACCAATCCATTTGTTAGGCCGCAAAGGGGGGGACGGAGAAAGATTTCATCTCCGCCGAAGTAAGTGACAGAAAAAGGTTTCCCCCTATTTTTTTTCACCCCCATCCCCCACAAAAACATAACCGAGAAACATTAAAATATAAATTTTAGGCACACTAAAGGTAACAAAAAAAAAGTCGAAACAACACATAGGGTTCTGACGAGGCTGCCATCTCGGCGCCACCCAGTGGTCAGTCAGACAACATTTCTGACTGTCAAAGAGACAACATTTCTGTGTTTGCCCATAAGTTGAGGGACTATAACAAGTCCAAATTCCTAGAACAATTTCAAAGTTACAGGGAATATCCCAACTGCTCTCCTGTGCTGCCCTACTGGAGCCTAATTGCTACAATTGACCCGCAGTTATACCGGAGTAGTTGGCTGCTGAACTGCAGAGTCCACTCATTTGAATGGAGTGAATGTTAAGAGGGATAAGTGTGAACATAGAATATTTAACTTTCTAAACTAAACAAATTTGCTTTACTATTTTAATTGTTTAATTACATTAGTTGTTACTTTAGGTCCTTAAAATTAATTTAAATGTCAATGTCAAATAACAGAGTTGACGTGGAAAAGCTTTTCCCACTGAGAGTAGGGAAGATTCAAACAAGGGGACATGACTTGAGAATTAAGGGACTGAAGTTTAGGGGTAACATGAGGGGGAACTTCTTTACTCAGAGAGTGGTGGCTGTGTGGAATGAGCTTCCAGTGAAGGTGGTGGAGGCAGGTTCGTTTTTATCATTTAAAAATAAATTGGATAGTTATATGGATGGGAAGGGAATGGAGGGTTATGGTCTGAGCGCAGGTATATGGGACTAGGGGAGATTATGTTTCGGCACGGACTAGAAGGGTCGAGATGGCCTGTTTCCGTGCTGTAATTGTTATATGGTTATATGGTTATATGGTTGAGGTGCTTTTGAATGTTCCTTCATGGCAAGGGATTCGGAAGTATTCGAAGTCCACACTTCTTGACAGATTTGTCAGTCGAATTTGCGGGCCATACTTTGCCAACTGTCAGTTCTTTTTTTGGGTCTTTTCTTGGGATGTTGTTCTGGCCATCACCCCACTGTCCTGCCTATCATATTGTTGTGATAATGTCACACTGGGTCCTACCACTGTTGCCAGTTAAATCAGGATAGCTAGAGATGGTAAGGAAAAAAAAAAGAACAAAAGCATGTTACAATGTGGTCTGCAGTGAGTGTAAATAGCTTGTCACTATGTGCAACCTTTAGTCCCCATAGTGATAAAATGTGAAGACTCTTAATCATGTATCACAGAGTGGTAATCTAATTCAAATATCGATCTTGTATATCTAGAAAATGGAATTAAAACTTTCGGACCTGCAAACGGAATTGGAATCACGAGATGATCTATTACAAGTGAACCACTTGGAGCAGAAACAACTACGGAAGGAGCTCGCCAGGGTCAGACAATCCATAATGCAAAAAGATGATTTCTCAAGGTGAGTGTGCAGAGGCTGACAAATAATTACAATCTACAATTCTATAGGACGATTTTAAAATTACACTTGGATGCAGGATTTTTTTTAGATCTGAATCAGGAAAAAAATGAACATTTTCAATTGAACAGAAAATTGGACCAATGGTAGTAATTTTATCACAACTTTATCTGTATGTTTACAAAAGGTTTTCACTGATTTCTGTAGGTATTTTTTCCACCTATTTTTAAATATAGGTTTAAAAATGAAACGGGGGAAGAGGCAGTAAATCCTAACTTGGGTCACAATTGCTCCTCCATGATTTTTGAATACATTTGAGCTCCACTGAAGCTTTATCATGTGCCACATTAAGGCTGGCAATCAAAGGCAGATGATTGGCATGCTAACTAAAATACATTTATATTCTGCTAGATACTGAAATATATAGAAACATAGAACATAGAAAAATAGGTGTAGGGGTAAGCTATTCGGCCCTTCTAGCCAACACCGCCATTCAAAAAGTTCATGGCTGATTATCTAAAATCAGAACCGCGTTCCTGCTTTTTCCCTATATCCCTAGATTCATTTAGCCCTAAGAGCTAAATTGAACTAACACTCTCTTGAAAACATCCAGTGAGTTGGCCTCCACTGCCTTCTGTGGCAAAGAATTACACAGATTCACAACTTCACAAATTCCATGGATTCACAACTTTCTGGGTGAAAAAGTTTTTCCTTATCTCAGTCCTAAATGGCCTACCCCTTATCCTTAAACTGTGACCCCTGGTTCTGGACTCCCCAAACATCAGGAACATTTTTCCTGCATCTTGCCTGTCCAATCCTATAAGAATTTTATGTTTCGATAAGATTCCCTCTCATCCTTCTAAATTCCAGTAAATACAAGCCCAGTCAACTCATTCTCTCATCATATGTCAGTTCTGCCATGCCGGGAATTAACCTGGTGAACCTACACTGCACTCCCTCAATAACAATAATGTATTTCCTCAAATTAGGAAACCAAAAGTGCACACAATACTCAGCAAGGCCCTGTAGAACTGCAATAGGACCTCATTGCTCCTAAACTCAAATCCTCTCACAATGAAGGCCAACATGCCATCAGCTTTCTTCACTGCCTACTGTACCTGCATGACTGATGTACAAGCACACCCAGGTCTCGCTGCACTTTCCCTTTTCCTAATCTGACACAATTCAGTCTGAAATGGGTCTCGACCTGAAATGTCACCCATTCCTTCTCTCCAAAGATGCTGCCTGTCGCCCAAACTATCCAAGTCAACCTGCCTGACCAGCCTCATAGCATCCTTATTGCAGCTCACACTGCTGCCAGCTTTGTGTCATCCGCAAACTTAGAGATGTCACATTCCTTTGTCTAAATCGTTAATATATATATTGTAAATAACTGAGGTCCCCATTGGAAGCCTTGACGCACCCCAACGTCCATAAATGTTTCAAGTTTTCAAACAGTTAAGTGCCTGACCAATGCCATGAACAAAATTCATTCTGTATGTTTTTCTATGATTCTTGTCAGATAAAGCATTGGTTCCATCCATGGAAAATCATATTTGTCAAATAATTTCTTGTTGGTCTTTAACTACATAACCCAATATCAGGGTTATGGAAACGCTTTAATGTTCAGTTTCCAAATATATTCAAAGACAAACCATTTGTAGATCGACACCTGTGTAACCAAGGTTGTTCTGGAGATCAGAATGCCCTCAGGCATCTAAGGAATGTTTGCAGCATTACGCTGTAGCCAGCAAGCGAGGTGGGAGGGGTAAAGTGAAAGCAGGATCGTTAAACTTTGAGAAGGGGAATAAAATTGTAAAAACTGGGGAAATTAGTTCCATGGGGTCAAGGGGGAGGGGGGGGGAGGAATTGGGTAAAGGGGGTCAGCTTGAGCAGCAGAAAAATAGGGTGCACATTTTGAGCTGGGTGGTGAGTTACATCACTGTGCTGAAAAGGCGCTAGTCTGTTCGACTGCACCATACTTATCTCATTCCAGCTGTATGGTATCAGAGTTTCAGGAAATCTGGCATATAATGCCTAACTTAAAATGCTGGTAAAACTTTAAGCCTCCTTGGTGGCACGTTAACTGCCTCCTTTCAGTTCACCCCAGTTAAAACTGGAAATGGATGCAATGCTAGTGGGTTTAGGATTGAGTTACCAATTGGTATTGCTGAGTGTTTAGGAAAGTAGTAAGAATGAAATCTCATGAATGTCAAACTATCAGTTGCCATTCCTCATGTTTTTGATATGTTCACTCTTTGTGTAACAAAACTGTAAGCATTGTTTCTCATTGAACAGCCCCATCTATATATTAAAAATGATGAGAGCTCTTGGGATTCCAAAAATGCTCTGCATCTCGTGGTGCTGTGTTATGGCTATAACTTTAAGTAATAATCCTGTCTACTTTCTGGCATCAAACTCGTGCTGTAACTCTCATGGGGCCTTATTAACAGCAGTATCAGCAAGGTATTTGATCATTTGATAACTTTAAACCTAAAGACTACTAAATTATTGAAGTAGAATAGTAGTATGATTAGCAAATTGTAATTTAGTTTGCTGTGCTTCTTAAAAAGAAAACAGTGGGGACTCCAAAACCAAGTAAGGACAAGTGACTGCAGATACTAGAATTTGTGATAAAGAATGGAGAGTAGTTGAAGAAACCAGCAGGTCACCTGCATCTGCAGAGGGAAATGGAGACAATTAAAATTGAATTGACATTTTGGGTATAAACTCTACATCCAAGCTGAAAGAGTAGAGGTAAATTAACCAGCATAAGGTAGGGGGGAGAGATGGGGCACAAGCAAAGAAGTTAGAGGCTGAGGGATTGGTGAGGAGGTATTGACTTGCAGATGGAGCAAAGTAGGGAGGGAAGGGTGGAGACGGCAACAGAGGCTGGGTGATGATGTGCAGAAAAAAAGCGTCCGATTCTGGAATCTGATTAGAAAGGAAGGTGAAGAATATGATATGTATATGAAGGGGTGGTTCATGAAGGGGTGGTTGTTAATGGAAACGACCGTGAAAGGGGAGGGGTGAACAGTAGAGGGTTTAAGTGGATCCAGTGGTAGGAATATGTGAGGGGGAGGGGGGGTGTGAAGAAGCAGGGTGATAAAGACCTGCTGATATTGTGGGAAGATAGGGGTTAAGTGAGAGGACTGTGGTAGATAGGAGGAGAAAGTAGGGACAGGTGGGGATGTAAGTTACACTCAATTGGAGAATTCTGTGTTTGTGTCACTTTATTGTCGAGCAGAATACGAGGTGCTGTTCCTCTAGTTTGTGTTTGGCCTTGACTTGGCAGTGGAGGAGGCCGAGGACAGACAGGTCGTTATTGGAAGGGGAAATAAAATAGCAAGCAACCGGGAAATCACGATGGCCATTGTAAACCGAGCACAGGTACTCGGCAAAGCGATTCCTGGTCTGTGTTTGGCCGCACTGATTTAGAGGAGGTCACATAGAAAGAGTTAAATGTAATAGATGAGATTGAAGGAGGTGCAGGTGAATCTCTTTCTCTCCTGGATGGACTGTTTCGGTCCCTAGCTAGAGGGGATGAAGAATGTGTAGTGACAGTTGTTACACCTATGGTTGCTGGGAAAAGTACATGGGGAGGGTGAGGAATGGGTGGGGAGATATGAATGACCAGAGGGTCAAGGAGAAAGCCATCCCTGCAGAAAGGGTTGGGGAGGGTGATTGGTGGTGGGATCAAGTTGTTGCTGGCAGAAATGTTAAAGAATGATGTACTGGAAATGGAGGCTGGTGGGGTAAAAGGTAAGAAATAAAGGAAGACTACCCAGTTCTCTCTGGGGGTAGGTAGTGTGAGAGCAGAAGTGTGGTGTATAGAGGAGATACGGTTGAGGACTTGGTCACCCACAGTAGGGGGGAAGCTATGTTTCCTGAAAAAAATATGTCCTGGAGTGGAAGGCCTCATCTTGAGAACAGGATTGACAGAGACTTTGCGCAAAAGCGATGGCATCCTTACAAGAGACTGGGTGGGAGGTGACGTGGCCCAGGATAGCTGTGGGAGTTGGAAGTTAGTGTTAGTGAGTTGCAAGTTTTTTGTGGGATACAATGTGGAGCTGTGCGTTCAAGGGGGGGGGGGGGGGGGGGGGGGGGGGATGAGGTTGGAATGGATGAGAGGAACAGAGCAGACAAGGTGGTTGATGCCACGTTGACAATAAAAATGAAAAGGTCAAGAGAGGGTACAGAATCAAAAGTCATAGAGGTACGGGTGTCGGGATTCAAAGGAAGAGGTGGAGACAGTGGACTGGGAGAGCTGGGAAGGGAAGGGGAAAGAAGGAGTAAGCAGGGGCTACCTGAAATTGGAGAAGTCAATGTTCATACCGCTGGTGTGTAAACTACCCAAGCAAAATATGAGATGTTGCTCCTCCAATTTACGGTGGGCCGCACACTGGCCTTGGAGGAAGCCCAGGACAGAAAGGTCGGATTCGGAATTGGAGGGGGAGTTGAAACGCTGAGCCGCCGGGAGATCAGGTTGGTTTTTGCAAACCGAGCGGAGGTGTTTGGCGAAGCGATTGCCAAGCCTACGCTTGGTCTCACTGATGTAGAGCAGCGGACACCTAGAGCAGCGGATGCAATAGATGAGGTTGGAGGAAGTGCAGGTGAACCTCTGCCGCACCTGGAAAGACTGTTTGGGTCCTTGGATGGAGTCAAGGGGGGAGGTAAAACAACAAGTGTAGCATTTCCTGCGGTTGCAAGGGAAAGTGCCACGAGGGGGGGTGGTTTGGGTGGGAAGGGACAAATTGACCAGGGAGTTACGGATGGAGCAGTCTCTGTGGAAAAAATGATTGGAGACATTAATTGATTTTTGTTAATTTGAGATTGGTTTTCCATCAAGGCAGAACAAAGATATGGGAGGAACATTCACAGGATTAATTTGGTTATTATTGATCAATTGATTCGAATAAAGGAATTTAAATTAAATGTCATTTTATTGAAGGAGGAAGCAGTTTAAGGGTGGTATAGTGGCACAGTTAGAGGAGCTGTTGCCTCACAGATTCAGGATTCAATCTCATCCTCTGATGCTGTGTGTGTGGTGTTTGCAAATTCTCACGGGTTTTCTCCGCATTCTCTGATTTCATCTTACATTTCAATAGTTGGTATATTAATTGTGCAGATTGGTAGATTAATTGGTTATTATAAATGCAGGTTTTTCTAGATGTGGAAACAATTTCTGTCGAGTTAAATAGGGCCATGGAATCCTCTGTTTTTATCAGAACACATTTCAAAGTTTCCATATTTTGGAATAATTTTTAATACCTACTTTCATCCATATTATGAATAAACAGTTACCTCCTGCTACATAAGCTTTTACAGCAGAAAAGGTCCTTCATGTGCACAGATTATACAACTGCCTTGGTGATAACAGGATCAGACTCAATTTTGACCATGGTGTCACTCGATATCCACGCACTGCCCAATTTGCGTCAGTAGATGTTGATCAGGTGCAAACTCGTTCTCCGGCAATGTAATGCCATTACTTGCATGCCAGATTAAATTATCTAACTCAATATTGATTTACATGCCGGATTAAATTAACTAACTCAATATTGATTAGGTGTTAAATACGGGTTATATTTACACAGAAGGTTTCCTCCATTCTTTTTGACAGTAAATCATTGACGAGCAATACACACATACCAAATCACATTTTTAGATCCCAAAAACTGCAATCAAGTTTTAAACTCCAGAAAATTCCTTATATGATCATTCGTGCAGTTTCTGGCAGATGTAAATTCACCTGTGTTTATCTGCCAGCTCTTTGCTGCACAGCCATCAAGTGGCACAGTGGGCATGGTCTTCACCAAATAATAACATCAGATCAAATGCAGATAGCAATACATGGATGGCCTTTTCTGACCTTGCCATACCCTCTGACTCTATCAACAAAAGGGGACTGTGGAACACTGTCCTCAAATTCCACAGCCCCATGAAATTAATTTTCCATCTTACACTTTCCCCATGACAACATGCAGCATTATATTAGCTAATGGTCCACAACAGAAAAAATTATCTGATGTCAAACATGACTGTTGTCCTAACAATTTTCATGATTATTCAGTGTAATATGCCTGCATTAACGTACACTCGGAGGGTGAGCTCCAAACCCTCAAAGATGTATTCACTGAAGCATATGAGACATTGCACATCAATACTACAATTAATGGAGCACCATTATTCATATATTGAGAAAGGCCAACATTGAAGATGGTCTGACACATTTATCAGACCACATTGTTAACATACCAGACATCAGATTCCAAAATCAGGCACATTATTCCAAAATCCTCTTACAGGAAGAGATTATTAGATGGACTTGGAAGCAGATTAAGGGATGTGATTCCAGCGAATCTCTGACTGCTCAGAGTGGAGACGGAGTGTGATGATGTAAAGAACATCTGCAGTTCAGAAGCAAGAGGAAGTCCTTCATCAGCAATGGAAAGAGTGGATCACTTCACAAATTATCTAACTGTCCTCCCTGTCAGCCACTATCAGCTCCACCTGTGGAAAAAATCTGCAGTTCGCACAATATTCTCACCCGTCACTTCAGACACCACAAAACCACTGGAAGTGATTACTCCTCATGAGGAATTGCCGAAGAAGAAGAGAAAAAAAGCAGCAGGGATTCAGTGACAAATTCACCATGACAGCTAAACAGTAGCAACGCACATGATGGCTGCCTTGGGAAAGGGTAGGCTGTGGGAGAGAGAAGATAAGTTTTCAAATTTACAGAGTGTGATGTGGCCACATTGGTTAGTGTGATTCATATCATGAGCGATGCCTCTCGTCCAGGAGACACGCTCAACAGCCATTCAAAGAGTCAGAGTCATACAGCATGGAAACGGGCCCTTCCACCCAACTTGCCTACACCGACCAACATGCCCCATTTACACGAGTCCCATCTGCCTGCATTTGGCCCATATTCCTCTAAACCTATCCTATCCAAGTACCTGTCTAAATGCTTGTTAAGCCTTATGATTGTACCTCCTCTGGCAGCTCATTCCATATACCTACTACCCTTTGTGTAAAAAGGTTCTGATTCATCTTTCTCCCCTCAGGTTGCTGATGTCTGTCCTCCAGAAATAACACCCCACGAGCAATGAAAGAAATCAAGTTGATCTCACTAGATATGTAAACATGAGCCGTACACCACCATTAAGGTCTATACTGCCAATAACTGAAACTTTGTAAGGTGGGGAAGGTGTGTTCTGTAAGGTTTAGCTGCCATCTAAACTAGCTTGTTTTGAGCTGAGTGGCTGTTTAAAGTCTCAGAGTAGAAACTGTGGGAGTTTGTATATCATGTTTTGTTTGTGCCTCCCACTTTGTAGAGCTACGAGATCAAATTATGATGGAAAACAGTGTTGAATGATAGCTGACATCATTTGGTGTGTTATTGATGTTGGAAAAGTGTTTGATGCATTAGAATGTATCCCACCCTTTTGATGTTCAGTTCACAGTTCCACACATACTATCATTCCCACTAAGCCACAATAGAGTTCATGGGAGAGCAATAATTTTATGCATGTGTGCTTATCCGTTATTTCTCTTTTTCACAGATTTCCTGCAAATTATCAGGAAAAGTGCCATGCATTTAGGACAACCTGCCTAATTCAGATGTTTTGATTGATCAATTAAAGATCAAAATCAATATTTAAGCAAAAAAATGTTTACGGTGTAGACCATATAATTTTATCCAGATAATGAAAACGGAAATAAATTTGGAAGCATTCAGCAGGACAAGCAACATTTGAGGAGTCTGTCAATTAACCTTTGGGATTGGGAACTTTTCATCCAAACAAAAGGACAAAATTCAATGGGTTCTATTTTCATACATACATTTTGGTCTGCAACTCAATAGCTGTACAGTTATACAGTTCAAATAACACAAAGTGGCATGCACACGGTTTATTAGATTCAATTTTTTCATGAATTGGAAGCTAAAATGTCCAAAGAACAATTCAGATAAAATTATCAGCACTCAAAACAGGCAGAAATAAAAAATAAAATTTGGATATGTATATTCACAACCTTTTTTGCTCATCAAGATACTGAAGGAAAGGATCATGCAAATGCTGATTTGTAATTACAGTGACTGGTGAATGCTTTGCTGCTTTATGATTTGGAACACAACCAGGTGAAAAAGGCAAGGAAATGAGAAGCTGGCAAGGGAGCTGGGAATTGGATTTTGAAGCAGGAACAGACAGTGAAATACAATACAATATAAACAGTGTGGTGAATTTTGCAGGTCAATGCATTGCACATTTACACTATCCAGTGTAGCAACTGTGGGTTTCTGCACTGGAATTTAGTGTCAGGCAAAAAAAAAACAACACACTCTTTAGAGTATCTGTGAATTTTGCATCTGCTTAACCTTTCATTTTGAAGAATCTTTGAGCACAGAGTCTGAAGTCTCAACCTAGTTGTTGTGGTCAAAAAAAAAAGAAGAGAAGATGAAATGCAAGGGAGAAAAAAAAATGTATGCGGGTGGGACAATCAAAAATAACACACCAGTAAAAAGTCTATTTCACTGGAATAGATAAATAATACCATATCACAGTTTCACGTTATTAATTATTTATATACAGAATAATTTGGCAAAGTGCTATTTTTGCACTAGCATTGACAACATTCCTAAAAGTCAGATGCAAACTTTCTAGCTTCCACAACCATAGTTGCTGGGAGCTGTTGCTTGTTTTCCTTGTATACAATGGTGATATGTAAGCCTACTTTAGAATCCGGCCCAAGAACTTTTAATTAGGTTTCAGCTACTTATTAGTGTCAATATTATACTAGCAAGGATGCAATTTGTGGACTTGCACTTTTGTACAAAATGTTTATTTTGGTGATATAATTCGTCTATCATATTAAGGTTGTTGTAATTGAAGGAATAGTACATAAGATGCACCAAGAAAAGAAATATGACTATGAATAACTAAACGGGTAGAATCTTTGCTGGAGGAGGAAGGTGTAAAGGAAACACTGATATGGAAGGTGACATTGGCAGAACAATGGCAAAAATCTGATAGAATGGAAGTCTGCTTAGCAGATGGTGAGAAGTGTTGTCAAGGTGAAATGCAGCTGAAGTTATTGCACTTCTGCTGGATACTAGTTGATTGCCTCTCACCAGAAATGAAAGAAGGAGTTGAGATTGACATGGTGAAGAAAGAATGAAAACCGGCTACAAAAAATAGTGAAATTGTACAAATCGTGGCAAGAGAGCAGAAAACAATACTCCTGCAGTTATCAATACAGTTACCAGAATATATGGTGAGCGTGGATACCAGACTAATATTGAAATAAAGCTTTTCCAAAATCCCATTAACAGTCGGGCATCAGTCAGACCTATTTAAATTTCCTTGACATCAACTAACTGAATTGTGAGATTTTACTTAGATAGGAGAACTAAAAGTTAAAAAATGTAAATTAACTGTCCAAATTAAAAGTCTATTTCTCTTATAACATCTATTCCATTAAATTGGGATGTGGATGAGTTGGAATGTATATGGTTCAACTCTTTTGAGTCCAATGTGTATTCGAGCTCTCAAACCCTTAATAAATTTAAAGCGACTTAAAGATTAATTGCAGTTAATCATACAATTATAAAAATTGTGGCAATTGCAGTTTTACAAAAAATGTTATACCAATATCCCTGAACAGTGCTAAAAGGAAATGGAACGTAGAACAGTACAGCACAGGAACAGACCCTTCAGCCCACAATATGCCAAAATAATGTCAAGCTAATGGTTGGTCTTTGAGTGCAAGTATTTCCTTCCTCTCTTTTCCTCAACCCATTTCACCAGTCTTCCTTGCTACTCAAAACAAACAAGTTTTCTCCCTTTTCCAGTTCTAATGATACGTTAACTGTTTCTTTTTCCATGGACGTTGCAGGTTCTGCTTAGTGTTTCCAATATATTCTACTTTTGATGTATGAATTTTCACTCCGTCTTGCTGTTCATCGCTCAATATGCTTCCTTGCCCGATGCACCTCCCCAGATGCATTACTGCACATTGCTTTGTTTAAATTATTTTTATCATTTTTCTGCCCAACTGACCCATGTCCTCACATCTTCTTGCATGCCTAACACATGACCAGTTTTGGTATCCTCTACAAAATATCATCACCATGCCTGCTACATTTAGACCTATATTGTTAATTTATATGATGTAAGTCAAGCCACTGAGTTCTGCAGAGCCCAAATGGTAACCACTTTACAGTCACAAATAAATTGGATAATTTTGCAAAAACAGCAGTAGTATTTTGATCTCTGGTGTTTATCGTATTGATTCAGGATAAGATTCCTCTAGACAAAGATAACTCCAAACACCTTTCACCATAGTTACAGATAAAAGAGATAGTGCAACTCTATGATGTAGCTTATGAACATTTTTGACAAGTTCGAACAACCACTAATTAAATTTAACATGGCATAATTCCAGAAAATGTGACTGCAGATAAAGTTTATGAAGAAAAATAAACAAATGATGCTTTGAGGGGGGCAATGAGGCTTTTCGGAATATCCAGAAAGATTTGGATATTTTAATTTTTGATATAATCTAGATCAGTTCCAACTTTTTCCCGCTCAAAGCATATATATATATTTTTTAAATCTGGGTCCACAAGATCAATAGACACACCAGTAGGGAAAGATAGGGGAAAATAAGGGGGGGGAAGAGGAAGGAAAGACAGTTGAGGAAGAGAAGTGGGTGGCAGCGAAGGATTACCAGTATTTCTGGGGCATTTGTTCCAAATCTAATGCTGCCTCAAATATTGGCCAGAGATTGGCAGCATATCAAATTGAATTTCTAGTTTCAGTTTAAAGAGTTGAGTCCTAGGAGTCTAATATAGATTCTGTGCTCAGTGGAGCTAGGGCCTTTTCTGCATCTTCCTCTCCTTTGTACATCACTCTCTCTCAAACTGTTGTCCAATTGGTTGCAAATAAATAATCACTGTTTACCTGGACTTTACAATGGGCTGAATTGTCATACTATTTCTGTTTATTTTTTCTTTTGAAATATTTGGGCTTGTTGGATAAGTTATGAGTTTGTTAAAGGTGTAGTGATGAAACACATTAGACACTCAATGATATGCTAGGTGTTTCTGAACTCCATAGAATATAGCATTTAATATGATTGGCTTCCATTGTTACAATTAGATGTGACATTAAATCAAGATGCATCTGCTGGCAGAGTTGTATATAATAGATTAGGTAAGACTATTCTGGTAAAAATAGGAGAGTATATGGTTTATCAATCAATATTTCCATTGACCAGTACTACAAAGGCAGATCCATCAAGTTGCAGTTTGTGGCATCATGACCTGACCACATTGGTTGCTGTATTCACATGAGGACGGTAATTTCACTTCTAAAATATTGAGTTGGCTGTAAAACACTTGGGGAATCCTGATGGTGTGAAAGATTTTGTATATGTACATAAATCGTAGTTTATTTATTTAATTAAATGCATATTACTTATTTCTGCAGATCAATGGAACTAACTAATCTTGAAATGGAACTGAAGAGCACTTTGAAACAACTCGAGGCAAGCAGTCAGACTGAAATAGTGCTGCAGGAGGAGATCATGAGATTAAAAGCAGAGTAGGTGAAATGTGTTTATAGCTAATCTAAATGAAATCAGAGGAAAAATAAATCATTTTTAAAATGTATTATTTCTTCTGAGCACTGCCAGCAAGAGGTTTGATTTGGTTTTTATTCAAGGAACTCTGTTATACTTGTATTACACGAAAGAAAATTACACATGGACGTCCAATCTGCCAATCCAATTAGTGGTCTCCTGAAATGCCAAGTGGACAATGAGGTTGCCAACTTTAACTGATCTTTATGAGAAGGATGAAATGACTCCTTCCACCGTTTGGCTGCTCAAGGTATCAACTGCACTGTGGTTTATTTAGTATCTTCCATTTGTGGAGCAGGTGGACACATCATCATGGCCTTTGTGGATTCTGTTGATGTCCATTCACTATCCTCAAAGCAGGTCAAATTCAGCTCACTCAACTGTGGGCTGAGTATTGAATGCTTCCCATAATCTCTTTCATCGAGATAATGGTATGTGGAGGTGGCACAATTATTGGCAGCTGTTTCCTGGAAAGTCTACGTGATTTTAAGCACTTGGTGGTTTGCCAAGTGTTTGCGATTTAAGAGACTGATATTGCTTGTGATTGTTTCCATTTCATGGAGGATGTTGGAATGTCTGCCGTTGAGACGAAAGTGAAGTGATCCAGAATTGGTAGCCACTCAGCTGAATGATGTTAAGGATCTCTGCCATTATCAGCAGACTGTGATTTAGCTGCACATACATGATATTTGTGTGGTAGCCCACAATGCTCTTGAGATTTTCCAGACCAAGTTCATTCTTATCTGTATCTTTTTGAACAATTTTGGTTAAATGAGGCCATAAGAAAATGACCTCAAGGTATTTAAGATGAGCTTCAGGTGCCAGCTGCTTTCTGCAGGAGGTAAATTTAATTTATTCACCAGCATTCTTGTTGTTCAGGTAGAACATTGATATTGCCATCTGTCTGGATAGGGCTGGAGGCACAAGGTCCGGAAAAAGCATTGCATAGTTTCTTGTGGACATTGTACTTCATACATTGTCTTGGTGCTTGCCGGCAGTACAGTGTTGATGGCATTGTTGGACTTTGGAGATTTAATGAAAGGCATGCATGCAGGCCACTGTTGACTATTCACCCAGAGAGTTGTGAATTTGTGGAATTCTCTGCCTCAGAAGGCAGGGGAGGCCGATTTACTGGATGCATTCAAAAGAGAGTTGGATAGAGCTGTTTGGGCTAGCTGAATCAAGGGATATGGGGAGAAGGCAGGAACGAGTGGATGATCGGCCATGATCACATTGAATGGCGATGCTGGCTTGTTGGGCCGAATGGCCTACTCCTGCACCTATTTTCTATGAATCTATGTATTAATGTTTGGATAGTTTTGTCACAAACAGAGTTGCTGAACTTGCTGTTTTTCAAAACAATATTAATAATACCAAAAGTTTTGTAGCACTAAAAGTATGCCATGCAGAACTATATGTGATAATAAATCTATTAAGGGAACTCCAGTTTTTATCTGTCTCTGAAACCCCATGTTGGTGTCAACAGTGAATGTGATAAACTGGTTTCAACAATTTTTATACATTTTAAAGCCCACCTGTTCATTTGGTAAAGCATTTTACACTTGGTTTTTATCCATTTGGGGATGAGGCTTATAAATTATAGGGAAAAAAAGAAAGGTTAGACAGGAGCTTTTGGGAATCATTCTGCGATGTTCATGCTTTTCAGAGTGCAATAACTTAGTGTTGTCATACCAGGAATTATTTTGTATGTTGGTGGTAAATTTGTCAAAGCGTATTTCCTTTTAGGAGGACAGAAGATTCCTAGTTAACAATTCTAAAGATTCACTATCTCTGGTTCTTGTAACCTCCGAAGTGGGTCTATCCTGTCTAACCCCTTAGGAATTTTATGTTTCAATTAGTTTGTCTCTCGTTCTTTTAACATCTCTATGTTGGCCTTTAAAACAAGAGGAATCGAATATGGGAGAAAATAGGTCCTTCTGCAGTTGTACAGGGCCCTAGTGAGACTACACCTGGAGTATTGTGTGCAGTTTTGGTCCCCTAATTTGAGGAAGGACATTCTTGATATTGAGGTAGTGCAGCGTAGGTTTACAAGGTTAATTCCCGGGGTGGCAGAACTGTCATATGCTGAGAGAATGGAGCAGCGGGGCTTGTACACTCTGGAGTTTAGAAGGATGAGAGGGCATTTCATTGAAATATAAGATTGTTAAGGGCTTGGACACACTAGAGGCAGGAAACATGTTCCCGATGTTGGGGGAGTCCAGAACCAGGGGGCCACAGTTTAAGAATAAGGAGTAAGCCATTTAGAATGGAGACGAGGAAACGCCTTTTCTTACAGAGAGTGGTGAGTCTGTGGAATTCTCTGCCTCGGAGGATGGTGGAGGCAGGTTCTCTGGATGCTTTCAAGAGAGAGCTAGATAGGGCTCTTAAAAATAATCAGGGGATATGGGGAGAAGGCAGGAACGTGGTACTGATTGGGGATGATCAGCCATAATCACATTGAATGGCGGTGTTGGCTCGAAGGGCCGAATGGCCTACTCCTGCACCTATTGTCTATTGTCTTTCCCAATTCCAGAATCAATAAGGTGATTTTTTGCACTTGCATTACAAAATATCCCAGCTGTAGTCATTTCACTGGTGTTTGTGATCAATATCAAAGATTTGAATATGAATGTACGTCACGATTAGTAATGTTGCAGATGATACTAATGTGGGTGGCATTGTAGAGAGTGAAGATGGTTATCAAAGATTACAGTAGGATCTTGATCAGTTGGTTAAGTGAGCAGAGAAATGGTTAATGCAGATAAATAAATATGAGGTGTTGCATTTTGGGAAGTCTAACCAGGGGAGTGTTGTAGAGCAAAGGGATCCAGGAGTGCAGGTACATAGTTCCTTGAAAGTAGCATCTTGGGTCGATAAGATGATCAAGAAGGTTTTTGGCACATTGCTGTTCATCAGTCAGGGTTCTGAGTGTAGAAGTTGGGTTGTTAAGTTACAGCTCCACAAAGCGCTGGTGACGCAACAGTTGAGGTATTGTGTTCAGTTTTGGTCGCACTTTTCGGTGGTGGATATATGTAATGAGCTACCAGAGGAGGTAGTTGAGGCAGAACTATAGCAACATTTAAAAGGAATTTGGACAGATACATTGATAGGAAAGGTTTAGAGGAATAAGGCCCATATGCGAGCAAGTGGGGCTAGTGTAGATGGAGCACCTTGGTCGGTATGGGCAAGCTGGGCCGAAGGGCCTGTTTCTGTGCCATATGACTATGACTATAATCAAACCCTAATAATTACAGTAAATCCTCTCTGTTCGTGTACTGATATTTACTTGCAGTAAAGACCAACATCTGAAGAAGGGTCTCGACCTGAAACGCCACCTATTTCTTTTCTCCTGAGATGTTGTCTGACCCATTAAATTACTCCAGCTTTTTTTGTCTTTCTTTGGTTTAAACCAGCATCTGCAGTTCCTTCTAACACATACCATTTTCTTTAACATTTTCTAGCTGTGTCTGCAGTTATCTTTAAATGGTTTATGTGCAAGAGTACCTGGTCCCTCTCAACATTGCCATTCACTCTCCAACAGTTAAAACATTTTTTTTAATGTTTTTTCCCTCACGTTTTTCCACATTCAATCCACTGTTTTCTCAATCATTTGATCTATTTCTTCTGCATCCACCTGACACACCCAACTTTATGTCATTAGAAAACGTGAATATATTACATTTTATTATATTATCCAAATCATTGATATAGAATGGGTATATTTAAGCTCCATCACCATTCCCTGTGGCACCCCTCTATTCACAGCATCGCCACCTGAAAATGAGCCATTTTGCTTATCCTTTGTTTTCTGTCTGTTAACCAACCTCAGTTGCACAGTGGTGCAGCAAGCAAACAAACTGCCTAACAGTGCCAGAGATAGTGGTTCAATCTGAGCTCTGGTGCTCTCTGTGTGGACTTTGCACGTTCTTCTGTCAATGTATGAGTTTCCTTCAGGTACTCGTTTCCTTCCAAGTCAAGTCAAGAGAGTTTATTGTCATTTGTCCCAGATAGGACAATGAAATCCATGCTTGTTGCAGCACAACAGAATATTGTAAGCATAAATACAGAACAGTTCAGTTCAATTCAATATACACATAAATAAACAGATTAAGTGCAATAGGCTGTTACAGTTCAGAGTCTGTTAGTTGGCGAGTTTAATAGCCTGATGGCTGTAGGGAAGAAGCTGTTACTGAACCTGGATGTACCAGTTTTCAGGCTCCTGTAACTTCTACCCGATGGTAGCGGGGAGATGAGCGTGTGGCCGGGCTGATGTTGGTCCTTGATGATGTTGGCAGCCTTTTTGAGGCAGCGATTGCGATAGATCTCTTCGATGGTGGTGAGGTCAGAGCCGATGATGGACTGGGCAGTGGTCACAACTTTCTGCATTCTTTTCCGCACCTGGACGCTCAAGTTACCGAACCAAGCCACGATGCATCCAGTCAGCATGCTCTCTACTGTGCACCTGTAGAAGTTTGAGAGAGTCCTCTTTGACATATCGACTCAACGTAATCTTCTCATGAAGTAGAAGCGCTGATGTGTTTTCTTCATAATTGCATCAGTGTGCTGGAACCACGAAAGATCTTCGGAAATGTGCACGCCCAGGAATTTGAAGTTCTTGACTCTTTCCACCATCATCCCGTTGATATAAAAGGGATTGTGGGTCCCTATCCTACCCCTTCCAAAGTCCACAATCAGTTCCTTCATTTTGCTGGTGTTGAGAGCCAGGTTATTGTGCTGGCACCATTTGGTCAATCGGTCGATCTCACTTCTATACTCTGACTTGTCACCATCAATGATTCGTCCCACAACGGTGGTGTCGTCAGCGAACTTGATGATGGAGTTCGCACTATGTCCGGCTACACAGTCATGAGTATAGAGTGAGTAAAGCCAAGGACTGAGCACGCAGCATTGAGGTGCTCCCGTGCTGATTGTTATCAAGGATTTCCACCAATACGGACAGAGTGTGGTCTGTGGATGAGGAAGTTGAGGATCCAATTGCAGAGGGATGCGCAGAGACCCAGATCTGAGAGTTTGGTAACCAGCTTGGAAGGGATGATTGTATTAAATGCCGAGCTGTAATCAATGAATAACAGCCTGACATATGAGCTTTTGTTGTCCAAGTGCTCCCGAGCGGAGTGGAGTACCAGTGAGATCGCATCCACCATTGATCTGTTGTGGCGGTAAGCGAACTGCAGTAGGTCGAGGTTCTTGTCGACGTAGGAGTTGATATGCACCATGATCAACCTCTCAAAGCATTTCATCACCACAGTCGTTAGTGCCATCGGTCGATAGTCATTGTAGCACGTCACCTTGCTCTTCTTGGGCACCGGTATTATTGATGCCGGTGGTAACCTCAGACCTCAGAAGTGAGAGGTTGAAAATGGCCGTCAAAACTCCAGCCAGTTGGGCCGCACAGGTTTTTAGAACACGGCTGGGTATACCATCAGGTCCAGGCTCTTTCCGAGGGTTCACCCCCCTGAAGGATCTTCTGCCGTCGTCCTCTGTGACTGACTGTGACGGACTGAAATACCATCATGGCGAATGGGGGCTCGAGAAGGCACATCAGTGTTCTCCCTATCAAAGCGTGCGTAAAACGCATGGAGCTCGTCTGGGAGTGATGCTTCGCTGACATTTGAGCTGCCTCCTGATTTTGCTTTGTAGGAGGTGATGGCATTCAAGCCCTGCCACAGTTGCCTAACATCCGTCTCATCCTCCAGCTTGGAGCAGAAATCCCTTTTGGCCTTTTTGATGGCCTTTCCAAGGTGTTATCATGACTTCTTGTAGACCTCTGTATCTTGAGACCTGAATGCCTGGGATGGCATTCTGGGCATCTGGAGATACAAACGATGTGCAAGTAAATAGATGTATTGACCATGGCAATTTGTACCTAGTATGTAGTTAAATGCTAGAATCTAGGGAATTGATAGAATATAGGGAGAATGGCATTAATATATTATCAATGAAACTGGGTGGTAAATAGTCAGCATACTGTAGTTGATAGTCAGTGTGAATCGGTAGGCCAAAGGGCCTGTTTCCATGCTGTATCTTTAGGCCAAGATTTTTTTACTCCTTCCATTATTTATTGAGGGCATGACATTGATGGGTATTTAACCTGAATTGTATCTGTACTAGAATACTTAACTAAGGGCATTGTAGAAAGAGCATAAATCCTCTGCATGGAATGTTATTGAAGCCCAGAGCATTTGCCATTTGCCAAACCAAAAAATTGACACCCACTAGTCATTCTGCCTGAAGTTATTTCAGATGCTTCTGTTCTACCTTTTGTACTTTCATGAGAAAGTGGAATTAAATAAAGAAAATTATCCTTCATTGTAAGGTGTGCCAGTATGGCTGCAGCTTATTATATGCAGTCCTGATCACAGGAAGAATGGAGGTGCCTGAAAGGAAATGAGCAGAGCTTTTAGAATAACTTGGGGACTAGTTTATAAAATGTATGAACATTATCTCAGAACCGAATCATCTCATTCGAACGAAAATGCCAAGAGCCCTTCATAAATATAGTACAATATATGTTTTGTATAGGATAAAAGAATTAGAAAATAGTAGCAATGACATTTGACATGGTCTTTAGAGTCAAAACACTATTGATGAAATTGGGCTAAGTGATGCTCATTTTTGAACAATGCAAAGCTTCTTTAAAACTCCACAGTGCTCTGACAGGTGTACTGGTGTGACTGTGAATGTGCACAAACTCGCATGTCCCTTGAGTAAAGCAATTTTGCCATTGAGTCCTATTGTTTCGGGACTGTACATTGGCCAAGAGGATACTGGTTGTTTCGGGGAAGGGGAAAGGGGTGGAGGTAGATAAGGTTTCATTGTTTCTTGGAAGTTGCCAAATGATAATGGCAGCATTATTAGTGCCATTATAACATTTCAGTTAGTGGCATGCAGAAGAGATTGATTATTACATTAGCTGGAAAATTGTGTCATTTTGGAGCTCCATTGTCCAGCTTGTACACGTGCTTAACCTCATACAGCACAATATGTGTAAAATAGCATCATGAATTTCACATCAGAGCTGCTTAAAGGGATTATGAGCTACATAAAGATTACTTGCTGGCTTGGAAGTTTTTGTACAGGCCAGTTGCTTTCAGAAATAGGTGAACCAGAAAACCTTGCCCTTGGCATTGAGGAGAATGAGCAGAGGCCGCACAGCTGTTGAAATGAGAAGATGGTGAGGAGGGTTCCGAGCAGGAGGCATCAAGCCTTCTTCAGTCTGAAGAAGGGTTTCGACCCGAAACGTTGCCTATTTCCTTTGCTCCATAGATGCTGCTGCACCCGCTAAGTTTCTCCAGCATTTTTGTGTACCTTCGATTTTCCAGCATCTGCAGTTCCTTCTTAAACATCAAGCAGATCTGTGGAGAACACTACTGGAGTGCTGTGTCATCCTGAACGCTAGTTTGCACACACTAACCCATACTCACAATGGCAACAGTCCGAGTTTCCAAACACAACATTCACACTCTGAATGAAGCCTGCATGTGGTGCAGCAGAAGCTGAAGCATCAGCCACCAGTCGCTAATGTCCTGCTGTCACAAAATTATATTGGAAAGGATGGATTGCAGAAACTGATTAGGAGTAGAGTCAAATTGATGCTGGATTCCTCCAATTTCTTTGACACTGAGTAAAGCCTTTGTGTAGTACAGACTCGATGAGATCTACTATCTTACAGTCTTATGCTTAGTAAGATTGTGCCTAATGTATAGCAGGATTGATACTGAACTGTACGCAAAAAAAAAGCGAATTTCACTGGGCTTGGGTACATGTGACAATATTGAACCATTGGCTTTCTGTCCTGGTTCCTGTTGTAGGCAGATTTTGGTGAGCACTCCATCAACTGCCTTCTTGCCTAGCATATTGCAATCAATATCTGGATCCTATGCAACTGAAGTTGCATACAAACTCCCAATCTGGCAAAGAAGCATCTGTGTAATGCTTTCTCCTTTCTTGCATGCAGGCCACTTGTACCAGGTGTCTCAACAAGTGTAGAACCCACCTCCATTGCTAAATTACACACTGTTGGTATCAGAGCCAATTTCTGCAAATCAAGTTGTGGTATGTTTTCACTTTCATAAACGTAGTGTTTTAAACTCCACATACTGGGCAGATTGCACCTCGTTATTACGTGGAAGAGAAAATAAACAATGCAAGGCTGATGTTGAGAGTAGAGAAGAAATTAAACATCATGAATAGCTTCTCTGTTAGAGCAGATTGTGGAATGAGTAAAATGGGTTAAAAGGAGATGAATTAGGTATGTGGATATTCTCATTGTCGATGACTTTAGTTCTACCAGGGGCCTAGCCTCTGCAAGTGGCCTTTTCCATATTGGCTGGCACTTTACTTCAATGAGCAGAGAACATTATTTCTCACAACATTTGTTCCTGCCAACAAAAAATGTATTTTTATTTTTTTTTAGACTGTCCCTCCAGATTGAAGATAATTTGCTTCCATCGCGTAACCTAAGAGATGTGTGTCTTTCGAGTATTGTGCAATTTGTCTGTTTGATATGGCAGGAATACTCGAATAGTTGGCATTGTGTGTCAGGTTTGAGAAATGGGTCTGTTCTGTAACAATTCTTAGGAGTTTGCAGGCAAATTGAAGCTTATGATTCTTGGAGTTTGAATCATGATTCTTGAGCTGGGAAGCAATGGAGGTGTGGTGAATTGAACAGTGTGTAAAAAATAATTTAGTTTAGTTTATTGTCATGTGTACTGAGGTACAGTGAATAGCTTTTGTTGCACTCTATCCAGTCAATGAAATGACCATACATGATTAAAATCAAGTCATCCACAGTGTACAGATAAAGGATACAACATTTAATGCAAGATAAAGTCTGATAAAATACATTTAGTACAAGATAAAGTCCAATAAAATATTGTTCACATGTCTCCAATGCGGTAGATGGGAGATCATCTTGCTGGTGAGAGGATGGTTCAGTTGCCTGATAACAGTTGGGAAGAAATTGGTCCTGAATCCCCCCCCCCCCCCCCCCCCCCCTTTTTTCTCCCCTCTTCCCAGTTCCCCACCTGGATACACCCACTTCTCCCCCCCCCCCATTCCCTCTTATTTCCCTCCTATCTTCCTTCCTATTTTCACATTTCTTGCCTCTTCTATCCTTATCTCACACATTGTCTATTTAGCTCTTGTTTTTGTCCAACCATCTGCCAATTGTTAACCCCTCTCACCTGTATCCACCTATATCACTTGCCAGACTTTGTCCCATTCTCCACCTCTCTTCCAGCTTTCTTACCCTCCCCCACCCTTACCTCCACTACAATCAGTCTGAAGGGTCCTGACATAAAATGATCACCTATCCATGTCCTCCAGAAATACTGCCTGACCCGCTGAGTTTCTCCTGTACTTTGTGTCTTAATTAGGCTAAAATGTTTAGCTCTTGATAAATGACGACAAGCATCCTAAAATTATCAAAATATATATTTTATTGATAAGTAAAAAAACTCCATGGAAAAAGTAATTAAACCTTGCTAACTCATGTTAAGAATAATAGCAAATAAAAGGAATGTTTTAATGATGCCACAAAGTCTGACGATTGGGTGATTTTTAAGAAGTAGCATTTAATGATCAAAAATTTGAGAGAAGATGATAAATTAGAAGGGAAAATACAGTAAGTCCTTGTTATAACTGACCATGGGGCGGGAATGGTGTCCATTAAAACCAAATTAATGATTACCCAGTAATATAGTTTTGTTGTATTAGTAGAAACAAAGAACTGCAGACGTTAGTTAATCACGAAAAGGAAACTAAGTGCTGGATTAACACAGTGGATCTGCCAGCGTCTCGATAGAACATGGATAGGTGATGTTTCGGATCGAAACCCTTCTTCAGACTCTTGGTCTGGAACTGGGCCTGAAATTCAGGTGCATTGACGGCTCTGGCCTGCTGCCGGCTGGGGGAGAGGCGAGGTGCGGTGTAGCCATCGGTCGTGTCCTGCGGCGGCTGGAGTGCAGGTAAGGGTTGACAGTGGCAGGCGTGGCCTGGAAGCGGCCGAGGAAGATGCGGGCTGGCGGTGGTGACCGGCCTGGCCTGGAAGCAGGCAGGGTGGTGATGCGGACCGGCATTGGCAGCCCAGCCTGGTAGTGAACGTTGGTAGGTGCGGCCTGGAAGCAGCCGGGGGTGGCGTTGTGGGCCGGGGTGTGGCATTGGCAGCCCAGCCTGGAAGTGGCTGGGGAGGTTGCGCGAGCCATGGGTGGTGTTGGCAACTTGGCCTAGTAGTAATGGTCTGTCCACTATAACTGAAATCCATTATAAAGAGCTCCGTAATCATGAGGGTTTGCTGTATTTTTTAAAAAAAAAGACCCTTTTCAACTCTGCAAAGAGAGATCAGCAAAAATGAAATTGGATTCCGCAGAAACAATGATAGGAAACATATAATGGGGAACAAAGAAATGTTGAGGCCTTAATAATTTTACGTCTTCACTACAAAAACTCAGCAAATGTAGCTGGGAAACTGAGTTTTCTAATTTACAGAATGAAACCTCTAGTAATAAAATAACAGAAAAGAGAAATTGCTGGATATGTTCCCAGAACTAGATACACTGTGTTTCAAGGCTCTATAGGAGGTAATTTTTCACTTTGAAGATGCATTAGAGATAATCTTCCAAACTTCCCCTGATTCCGAAGCAGTCAGAGCAGACTGCAAGATAATAACTAGAGCAATGACATGTATAAAAACGGAGAGAAAATATTGGAATTGTCTTGCAGAATTGGTAATATCACATTTAAAAAATAAAACCATAACATGATTAGGCAAAAATGATAACATGGACATTGTTTTTGAGGTAAATATTTTCCTATTAAATCCTATTAAACTTCTTGGGTAACGGATTTTTTTTCAAAAGGTACCATAGAAAAGTATTTTATACAACGTATGGGCTCACAAAGTTAAAGGTAACACTGGAGTCGATAGAGGATTGATTGAGGGGCAAAAAACAAAGGGTAACAATAAATTGGTTGTTTTAGTGTTGGTTGACTCTTGATGCAGGAATATACGGGGTGGTCGCAACTTATGAGCTGACAAATTATAATATATTGGTGCTAGGATTTAATACAGGTTTCCAACAAAATTAAGAGTAAAATAGTGGGTGGGAGATGAATGGAGGAAATATAGATACAAGGAAATGGAAATGCTGGTTTACCAAGAAAAGGCAGCATCTCTGGAGAACATTTATGGAGGACTTTTTGGGTCGGTATCATTCATCAGATGGTGGTGGGAGAAAGCTGGGAGAGGTGGGAGCATGATAAAGTTTGGCAAGTGATAAGTGGATACGGATGATGGGTGGTTGATTGGCACATGATTGCTCAAAAGAGATGAAAAGATAAAACGTATGAGATGAAGAAAGAAGATAAGGTTAGACAGAGTTAGAAATGGAGGGGGAGGGAGGGTAGGGGGAATAGGAGAAATGGGTGCACATCCAGGTGGGCCACAGCGAAGATGGGGGAGGGGGCGGGAAGAGAAGGTCGTGTGTTTGCAGGTTAGTTACCTAAAATTGGAGAATTCAATCTTCATACCATTGCTACCCAATTAGAACATGGGGTACTGTTCCCTCAGTTTGTGTGTGGCCTCACCCTAGCAATGGAGGATGCCCAGGAATTGAAAAGTCAGTATAGGAATGGAAAGGAGAGTTACAATGGTTAGCAACCAATAGATTCAGCAGGATTGACCCGCACCTGCCTCTATTTCAACATTCTCCCCAATCAGTGTGAAGAAGTATCCCGATCCAAAGCATCACCTATCCATGTTCTCCAGGAACGGAGGAAATCGATGTGCTGAAAGACCGCAGAGTGCTTGGATAAAGATAGGCACAAAGTTTCTGGATATTCAGAATCCAGAGGAAAGTCGAATAGCGATGTGATACAGTATAGTTCCAAGGAAATGGAACTAAGATAAATATGAAACACAAGGAACAATATTCTTATAAAAAGGTGAACAATCTGTGATCTTGTCTTTCGGTTATCCTGTCCAGCCTTGAATGACTGGAGATTTGTTCGAGAAAGCCTCATTGATGACTAGTCAGATTGATGTATCATTATCTGAATATAGCTCAACAACTGAATCAAGCTCAGAAATACCTAAATAATTTGACTTCCCGGGAATTGTTAATTGTGACATAAAGTAACTTATTTATATCCTACTGTATGGATGTGCATGTACTTGCAACCGCCATGTAACATCGTTTCAAGTAATGTAAATATGCCCTCACAGAATTCACACATTACTATCTGAATAATTGAGATACACAATAAAATTTGCTCACACAGAACTTGTGTGGAAAAAAGCAAATAAATAGACACAAAATGTATTATTTATCAATTCTCATTTCTTGACTCAATAACGCAGCTTTGGATTAAAGTAAATCACAACACAAACTGTTCTCTAGGATGGGGCCACCGCCCCCCTCTCCCCCGTAACACTTGTATCTGAACTTAAAATCCTCTCAATCCGCAAAATGTAATGATTAATTTTGACTTTGTTCTTCAAAATACATTTATCATCATATTTCATTATATTATTTTCCCATTATTACTTTTTCACTGTTTGGTATTTATTTGCTACAGTTTTCTCTCCTAAAGTTTATGTTGATACATTTACTGAAATTATTATGGATTTTACAATGGGCTAGTTCCTTGACACAATAAAATGTATTAATCTGTGAACCCTTTATATTAATCTCATGCATGCCACACCCCACACTGGCAATGTGATGGTATTTTTTACAATGCAGGCATTCTGCTGGTCTTTGTACAACCAATGTATTACACAACATGATGCTTCTTCCAGACCTTGGTAAACGAGTACTGACTGATCCCATGGATGGTCTATAATTTTTTGGCAAACTTCCACAATTTTAATACAAATTTTGTAACCAGCACAAAAATTAATTGTAATTAATAACATTATTTCCTTTAAAATTTGCAATCAGAATTTAAGCATTGAGAAAAATTACCAAAAGTTATAATATACATTGAGTCTGACGAAGGGTTCTGACCTGAAACGTCACCCATCCATTCCCGCCACAGATCCACACTGATACACTGAGTTACTCCAGTACCTTGTATTTTTCTCAAGATTCCAGCACCTGCAGTTCTTTGTTTTCTCTTTATCAAATTTGTTCATTCACAACATTGATTTGGACTGAGGGATTATTTTTTAATTCAAATATTGCTAGGTTCACATTCCTAAATATTTGTTAGCATCAAATTCTCGCCAAGTTGCATGAAAAGTAAATAGTTTTGATTTAAGATCACATGAAAATGAAAGTATGCATTGTTTTGTCATAGGCTTGATTTAACACATACGTATTGCGATCAGCAGAAGAATGAGCTCAGCAGAAAAGACGAAGAGTTGCAAATATTGCAGAATGAGTACATGGAAGGGAACAAGGAAATCAATAAGGTAAGTTAGACATTTTACATATGTTATTCAGTTTGCGATATCACATGGCCTTGAAAAATTACAATTTAATGGTATTTGATCTATATCACTTTCTTGAAAGCTGATCTGCATAAGAAACACAAACAACAAAGTAACCTCTTGAGATTTGTTTTCCTTTGCTGACATACATTAATGACAAGAAGTTTTCAGCAAACACAAATTATACAATGACTCAAAATTCAGAGATTGAAAAGAATTGATAGTTTTAATAGTTGCAGTATTTGTAAACTTAATTTACAGCATTGCTGTTTGTGATATTTAACTGCATTATTTTAAAATATAGTATTAAAACACAAATTATACAAAATAGAACTTTTGTGAAGTAAAAGACATACAAACGTCATTAAACAAAGTGTAGTAGGTTAACCTGTGATGAGTGTTTGCGGCACAGGACACGTACGCGTTGCAGTTTAGAAGAATGAGGTGGGACCTCATTGAAACGTACAGAATAGTGAAAGGCTTGGATGGTGGAGAGGATGTTTCCACTAATGGGAGAGTATGGGACTAGAGGTCCCAGAATAGCCTCAGAATTAAAGAACGTTCTTTTAGAGTGATGAAGAAAATGTTCTTTAGTCAGAGGGTAGTGAATCTGTGGAATTCTTTGCCACAGAAGGCTGCGGAGGCCATCAGAGGATATTTTTAAGGCAGAGGTAGATAGATTCTTGATTAGTACAGGTGTCAGAGGTTATGGAGAGAAGGCAGGAGAATGGGGTTAGGAGGGAGAGAAAGATCAGCCATGATTGAATGGCGGAGTAGACTTGATGGGCCGAATGGCGCAATTCTACTATTCCTTATGACCTTATGACATGGTCACCACTCCAGGACAAAGTAAAGTTAAACAAGCAGCAGTTTTGGCACCTGCCAACATGAAGTACATATTAAAGAAGAAAGAGCAGATGTAATTTTACTGTTTAATAATTTTCTTCCATAAGTTGATCCATTAATAATATTTAGAATTCCATTCAAACAATTTCATTTCGAAGAAAACTCTGTAAAATTGCATGACTTTCCATATACCCTCTATTTTGCAATTGCTACTTTGTTTTTGTTCAGAATTTCAGATAATTGTGTGGTGATAGCGACCACCATTTCAGATATAAGAATCTTTTAACTGTATTATAAACCATCTTTATTACCTTGTAGATTTAAACAAGAATATCAGAAGTAAAAGATAATGTTCTCTTCCACCTTCTAATTATTAAATTGTGTTGTATGAATGTAGCATCTTCTGTGCTGTTATATTCCTTCAAAATGTAGGTGCTTTAAGTGTTTAGCAGTACATTATAGATTTAAACATGTGATCTGAAAAATATTCTGAACAGTTTTTTAATATTCTATTGTAGTTGAGGAATTGTCTTGGTGAGAAGGAGCAGTCACATAGCTCTGAGATGGTGGGAATTAGAACGGAGGTCTCTAACCTCTCTACAGTGCTTGATCAAAAAGAAATAACCATAGCAACTGTAACAGAGAAAACCGCTCATCTGGAAAAGCAACTCAAAACTGAACAGGAAAACAGAGATCATATATCAGCTGAATATTGGGTCAGTAAAACTGTATATTCATGTAATACTTTAATGGATAGATTAATGGTGAATCAGAATTAATTCTTGACATAAGTGGGCTCTTGCAGCTTTTGATGATCATGGTAAACTTTTCTGTAGTTAATTAACTTTTCAAAAATGTTGTGCCAAAAAAATGATGGTGTAGTCCGTGTTTTCTGTTAAATTATGTATACATACAGTTTGAAAAATAAATTCTCTCGTATCAGAAATAAATTCTCTCGTATTCCACCCTCTCCCTTGAGCCTCACATCCGCAATGTCATTAAAACCTCCTTCTTTCACCTCCGCAACATCGCCAAAATCAGACCCTCTCTCACACCTCCCGCTGCTGAAAGACTCATCAATGCCTTCATCTCCTCCCGACTGGACTACTGCAACTCACTTCTCCTTGGCATCAGCTCCACGTACATCAACCGACTCCAACTGGTCCAGAACGCAGCCGCCCGACTCATCACCCACTCCAAATCCAGGCATCACATCACTCCAGTCCTCAAACAACTTCACTGGCTTCCCATCTCCCACCGGATCACCTACAAAATCCTGATCCTCACCTACAAAGCCCTCCACCATCTGGCCCCCCCCATATCTCACTGACCTCCTCTCCCCCTACCAACACCTCACGGTCCCTCAGATCCACATCAGCCGGTCTCCTCTCCATCCACAAATCCAACCTCCACAGTTTTGGGGACAGAGCCTTCTCCAAGGCAGCTCCCAGGCTCTGGAACTCCCTCCCCCAACTGATCCGCAATTCCATGTCCCTCATCATCTTCCAGTCCCGCCTCAAGACCCATCTCTTCACCTCTGCCTATCCTTAGCCCCACGTCCCCCTCCCTTTTCATCTGCTTGAATTGCCTCGTATTGTGTTTTCAATTGAATTCTGTCTTTAATTTGTGTACTAGTCATGTCTCTACTATTTATTTCATTCCGCTAACATGTTTTTCCTCTACTTGCTAAATTTTTGTAAGGTGTCCTTGAGACTCTTGAAAGGCGCCCATAAATAAAATGTATTATTATTATTATTGTGATCATGGCTGATCGTCCCCAATCAATAACCCGTACCTGCATTCTCCCCATATCCCTTGATTCCACTAGCCCCTAGAGCTCTAACTCTCTCTTAAATCCATCCAGTGACTTGGCCTCCACTGCCTTCTGTGGCAGGGAATTCCACAAATTCACAGCTCTCTGGGTTAAAAAGTTTATTTCTCACTTCAGTCTTAAATGGCATCACCTTTATTCTAAGACTGTGGCCCCTGGTTCTGGACTCACTCAACATTGGGAACATTTTTCCTGCATCTAGCTTGTCCAGTCCTTTTATAATTTTATATGTTTCTATAAGATCCCCCCTCATCCTTCTAAACTCCAGAGAATACAAACCTAGTCTTTTAAATCTTTCCTCATATGAGAGTTCTCCAGATGTGGTCTCACCAGAGCCCTATACAACTGCAGAAGAAATTATACATTTCAATTTAAAGTCTCTTCAATGGTTGCTTAAAAGTATTCTTTAAAATTGCTCCTATCTATGAGAAGCTTGGAGTTGAGAACAATGAGATTGTTTGTTTTTAAACTTGGAAAAGAGCAGTTTACATGCTATCTGTTACATGCTAGAAACAGACAACATATGCTAAAACAGATACATGAATTAGCAAGATCCATTTTAATCTTGGATTATGATGTGAAGGTGTCTTTAACTTAAATGCATAATAATATTTGGCTTGATAAATATGCATGGCAGCCTGCATTTGTGGTAGCCATCATTCTTTTTAATGCTCTCCCAATGTTTGTAAGAATATGCAAATTAACCATTCGTCATGTGTATGAACACAATTTTAAAATCAAATTAAATGAAGTCTTTGTTGTGAACTGTGCAACTCATAGTTGTATCTGAATTCTAGGTGGCCATGGACCAGCTTGAATCTCTTAAAGCAGAGAATAAACACTTAAAGGAAATGTTGCAAACTTTGGAAGGTCAAAGAGCTATGGTAAATGGAGAGGAAACATCAAAAATGAGATTGTTTTGTTGTGGAAGATTGTACATTTTTAAAAACACTTTTTAATAACAAGTAGACATTGCTTGCCAATGAGCATGAATCAAAATTCTCTGTGATTTTATTATGCATTTTGCTTTCTGATGAGCACTCTGCAATGCTATTCAGCTAAAAGGAAGAATAAGTGGATATAAATGTCATTATTATAAATGTGTATGACTACAAAAATGCATTAGGAGGTTATATTTGATTTGGCATATAGCTTTTCACATATCACCACATCAGACTGTTTACAATATTGCTATGCACTGATTCCAAAGGGAATGGCAGGGTATCATACTTGGCATGGTCATACCTGGCTGTTTAAGATATCCTAAATGTCAGGAGCTGGCATAGCTGGCTGTCCACTCCATTTCTGGACTCACCATTGAATCTGTGAGAGCTATGACTCAAAAATAGATCACCTGAATACACTTAACATACAGCCCTTGGCTTTGTACCATGGAGAACTGATGTGCGAATGGCACCCCCATTTGCAGAGTCATGGAATCAGCTTGGAAACGGACCCTTCGGCCCAACTTTCCCAGCCAGCCAACATGCCTGAGTTTGGCCCATATCCCTCAACCTATCCTATCTATGTACCTGTCTAAATGTTTCTTAAACGTTGTGATAATACCTGCCTTAACTACGTCCTTCAGCAGCTCGTTTCCTATACCTAACATCCTTTGTTTAAAAAAAGTTGCTCCTTGCGTTCATATTAAAACTTTCTCCCTATCACCTTAAGCATATGCTCTCTGATTCTCAATTCACCATCTCTGGGTAAAAGACTCTGTGCATTTACCCTATCAATTTCTGTCATGATCTTATATGCCTGTTCCTCCTGTGTTCCAATGAATAAAGTCCTAGCCTGCTCAACTTCTCCCTATAGCTCAAGCCCTCGTAAATCTTTTCAGCGCCCTTTCCACTTAACACGATCTTTTCTGCAACATAGTGACCAAAACTGAACACAATACTCTAAAAGTGGCCTTGCGTCTTGTACAACTATAACATGTCCTCCTAATTTCTAAACTGAATACACTGACTGATGAAGGCCAATGAAAGCCTTCTTGACCACTCTATTTACTTGTGATACTACTTTCAAGAAACGATGTACCTGCAGTCCTAGATCCCTCTGCTCTACAACCTCCCCCCCAGAGCCCTGTCATTCACTGTGTTGGTTTTGTCCTGGTTTGACTCATTTTTCAGTGGCATAGTACCTGTTGACTTATAGCTCTTTTGGTTCATAACATCTATTGTCTAAATTCAAGCCATTGATTTATGAATACACCAATTTGTGGATTGTTTTAGTAATATGCTTGACATAACTATGTTTTTTCTTACCTTCCCATTTTATGAAAAAAGTAATTTAGAAGTTTACAGAGAAAAGATCAATAAAGCACTGTTTGCCCTATATTGATTAACCAATCATCCAACAAAAGATTGATACTGTTTCAGTGTATTTATTATCCCATTGCAGATAGAAAATAATCAATTGAAGGAACTTCAGAATACTTATGCAGCCTCTATCCATAAACTGGGTTATGACAATAAACTGTTACAGAAGGACTTGGTGAAATTAAAGGCAGAACTAGAAATGTCTACCAGGACTAGCCAGGAAAAGTATGAAGCAGCTCTCCGCCATACACAACATGCTGTTACAGAGATGAAAGAACATGAAAGCAGGTAATGTGGATGTTTGCATGATTTTGTTTCAACTATTATTAAGCACATGCCTAGAAACTGGATTTCCCCCTCTTTTGGCATCTTAAATATATATTGCATCAACACTAATGCCCAATTGAATATCCTGCAAAAAACTAATGAATCGGGGCAACAGTGCATTAGAAGCAGTGCTGTGATATTTTTCACAAAGTTGTTCCCATCAGAAGCTGAACGTAAGATGTTATGGCTGCCGTGTCACAGTCATGCTGATTGCTTCAAGCACTGTCCCTGTGACATCCACAGTACAACTATATAAAAGATTACAAAGGCGATAAGGGAATTAACGGGAGGGAGAGGATGCAACACACCCTCCTAGGTGACTGGACAATTCCTCGTGATTGTCTGGCCTAATTGACTTCTGTGCTGTGAATGGGATCACTCCACTGTGAGGTGCAAGCTAAGCTCACATCTAAAGATTACAGCATTCAGCATAGCTATCCATTGAATAAAAAGTGTGCAATAGTGAAGGAATTGGCCAATTCTATCACTTCCTTGAGTATTGAAATGTTAGGCTGGCAGATGCTGTAAGCAAAGGAACAGTATTATATAATAGTGTAAACCTGCATATGTTTTTTTGTGTGAATATTCAATGATGATTGCTTGTTGCATCAAGACCTCCAATTTACATCAATAAGAAAGAGCAATCTATTTCAGAAATAAATTGGAGTTTTGGGAGCAACATTTAGAAAAAAAAAACAGACTAATTACTGTTCAGAGGAACCAACCAACACAAACCCTTTAATGTTAAGGCTGCATAATTAATCTTCCACACTGCATTCAGATTTTGCAATGTGCGTTGCCACATGCTTGAACAACATTCATTTGGTGCATAACTGATGTCAGAAAATTGTGGGCTGAGTTAAGATGAATTGCATATGGAAGAGCACATACTAGTTTATCAATTATTATGATATTATCTGAAAATTAGCACTGGTGCAAACTACCTGGTTAAACCAATTTGCATATGAAAAAAAATTGTGCAGATTGATCCATTTTCTAGGCCAGAATGTTTAATTTTGGAAACCCAATATCCTTTTTACATCAAGGTTTACCTATTTTAACCATATGTCAAATCTGCTTGTAGCTATGTGGAATGGAGCTCAATACAGTCTGTATTGGTGATATTATTTGAGAAATGCTGAGATATTTTCACATCAAATGGATAAAATAACCGAAGCTTGCACATTTGAGGATGACTCAACAAAATCTGTTGAGAACTCTGTATCGAAGGAAAGTCGTGGCATTGACTTCTCGTTGCCATCAGCATTGCCACTAACATGCAGACAAGTGCCTGAAAATGTTCAATTCCCCTTGCAAACAATAATAATATAATAATAAATCTTATTTATATAGCACATTTTTAGTCAACTTGCATTGACCCCAAAGTGCTTCACATAATTACATTACATTTACACACAGGCAAAGGTGGGTGAAGTGTCTTGCCCCAAGGACACAACGACAGCATGCACTCCAAGCGGGATTCGAACCGGCTACCTTCAGGTCGCCAGCCGAACACTTAGCCCATTGCGCCATCTGTCATCCCACAACAAGCTATCAGACAAGTCAGTGTCCCTATTTTTTTTTTAATGGAGATCAGCTGACACACTATTAACCTCTCCCAATGCTGTCTCAATGGCATGGAAGACAACCAGACTGCAGATGCACTCATCTAGAGCAAAAATTAAACTGATCACCAACTTTCTGCGCCAGAATCCTGATGCAGAGTCTCGTCCAAAACGCTGACTTAACCATTATCCCCACAGATTTTGTCTGACTCACTGAGTTCCTCAGGCAGTTTGTTTCCTGCTCATTGAGGTGGCACTTCCAAATATATGCTGTCAAGTGTATTAATGGCAGTTAGATGCAGAATTTTAAACTCCCATATTCCATTTTATGATTATTCATTGCATTAATAAGGAATCCTTTATCTTGTAAGGATCCATTGCGTGCATGCTAATCTCTTTGGAACAGCACCTCCACTTCAGACGGATAGACCGCAGCCACGAATCGATGAAGCAGAATCCAATGCACCAACTTTCAGTGCACAGACCATTATTAGCCATAGCTGTTACAATCTAATCCCTGTCATTAGACAAACTATGTTACTGATCAATGAGAAAACAGATCCAAGTGTCAGTAGAAAATGACAGCGACCTTTATAAACCCAAGTATTATCTGAGGAAGCAATAGGATGGCTAATGGTAATATTTAATTTGTTTGTAATAAGTGACAATCATCTAATGCTTTGATATTAATGAAGTTTATAAAGATGTTGTTTGTAAGGACATAACAAATCTGGGTATAATAGTCTACCTAATTTTTCTTTCATTGAAGTTGATGCTTTCTGCTAAATTATTTTTTTGAGATGTGCCCAGGCAAAAATGTACCTATTTAACTTAATTTTTCTTTGCTTGTTTCCATATTTGCATTTGCTCTAAAGATTTTTCTCAGAGCAGTCATCTTTTCGTCTTTTTCCTCATCTCCTTTCTCTGGTATGACTGAATTTCAGAATTGTTAACTTTGAAATAATATATTTTAATTGTTTGGTTTTCAATAAACTGCCTCGATATTTACAGAAGCTGCAACAATATCACTGCCCAGCAATATTAGATAGTTTTAGACAGGTTATCCAGTCACATTGCTATATGTGCTTGTATTTCACAAATTTTGTTTTTCATGTTGCAACATTGTCCACATTTCAAAAGTAATTTATTTTCAATGGGCATTCAGAAATGGTGAAAGATATCGGCCTATAATGTCTATCTCACAGGGCAATGATTATAGTGCACTAGGCTGTAGAATTTCATTTGCAATTGGTAGGTATGTTACAAAACCTACCTGAATCGCCATTGGGAATCTGCCCACAGCCAGGTCCGCGATTTTGGCGCTGTTTGGAGGGGGCGGGTTTAAAACGCGATTTTTACTAGGCTGTACTAATCGCAGATGTTCAGCCTAGTAAATCATTAACGAAAAATCGCTGCAAGACCCGTTCGCAAAAGGTATTATTAGTTTTATAGGCCTCGATAATATAGTTATAATAGTTTTAAAATTACTGTCTCATTCCGCAACCTCTCACAGCCCCAGGGTTTTATAAAGCAAACAATTAAAGGTATGTACCTTATTTTTACATTAAATGGGGCATATATATAACCCTATATATCAAGTTATCTATAGCGAGTAGTTTATTTTGGGCTTTTTATATCCCGCAGTATTTTTCTCGGCATTTGAGGGCACTAATCCAGCGCGATGTCAACGTTCTAAACCAGCGCGTTCACAGAAACCCACTAGAAAGCCGATTTAAATGGGCATTTATTTACAGCAATTGAACACTAAATTCCTTCCATTTGCCCTATAAATTAATGTAAATTAGATATAAAAATCATGTTATATTGTGAATTATTTGTGAATAATCTTTGGACACTTAGGCTATTTAAAAATGTTAATCTTTCCTTAAGAAATGGGCTTTTGACTATCCAAGATCACAGCTTTTTTGTAATGTCCATTGAAAATCAATAGGGAACAAGATGCTAATTTCCGAGTATGAAAATGGCCATAACTTTTTTAATACTTGAGATATGAAAGTGAATTTGGTGTCAAATTAAACTTATTGTTATGGTTTATCTGATGGGATAAATTGCAGACTTGATTTTTAAAATCTCAAAATTTTGTAACATTGCTACAATTGGGTTTTAAGTGTATCCATAACCACAACTTGGGATTTTTTGTTCTTAATCTTGCAATGGCTGCTGGATTTATGTATTGATATAAAAAGTGAGAAGCTCGTGTGTTGATATCATGTCTATAAACTGTGCATAAAATGCTAGAACGCCGAGGTACGCTTTAACCAAAACATTGGAGACATCTGTGATGTTAAAGGCAGCTTTGTTTTCTTAGCATCAGGTGTCTGAGCATCCATCTTGTTCTCGTGAAGCTCTACTTTTAAATATTTTCAATGGTGATTTCAACTAAATTTATCTCGCCCTCAAAAATTATCTCAATCCATCCTCTCTTCCTTTCCATCATAATATTCTCTAATTCACACACACCTACCCTCCCTCCATTGCCTTGTTAACTCTTCCATTCACAAAATAGGTGAGATCTTGAAAACCAATGGTGTAAAATCCAGATGTGCAAGCTGCCTTGGGTCTTGTGTGGAAAATAATAACACTTCCCTCGGCATTAAAAAAAACGGTATATATTTCATGGTGTTGAATAATTTTTAATTCACTTTATTCGTTAATTTGCCTTCCTTACTGCCTTTCATGTTTCTTTATCATGCCAAACTTTAAATTTATTTGAATCCTGTTTGATTTTTGGCTTTCAAATCTGACCTATTTTGTCGAATCCTGACACTGATCTTACTTGTTGTGAGGTTTTTTTTACAGTGATATCAAGGGTCACTAACAATATAATCACAATATTATTTTTAATGGTGTTCAATTTTAATAATGACTTGATTTCTTAAAGTATCAATATTCATCTTTGCAGCATTAGCCAATAGAGATGTTTTACACAGTTAATTATTGACAGTATTTTATTGATGATCTTGTTGACAACCACGCTTGAAAATTCAATTTAATCATTACGAAATATTCTGTGCCACCACTCATTTGATCATTCATCACCCAAATACACTCAAAGGTGCAAATTAGTTATCGTTCATGCACTGTGGGGATCCATGAAGTCTCGTAACTCTCGTAAAGATTAATGTTCCACACACTGTAGTGACAGAATCCTTAATTTTATATCTTTACTTTTAATCTTGCCATGATTTTTGGTTAGATGGATGTGGTGAGAAAAGGTAGATAAATTGGAGTTGGGAACTTGCCTAGTCTGACCAGGCTAACCACAGTTTTGAATTGCAAGTTCCAAGATCACTCACTCCAAGCTTGCAGGGTGCTCTTTAAGTATGTAAGTCAACTTCTGATAAAGTCTATCAAGGCCAATGCATTATTTCAGACTGAATTATGGAGCATTGGTAGCTTACCTGTTTCATGCCCACCCACTCCAACCTTTCCCAAATATTCAGGCCTCTTCATTTTCAATGTCCGATCTTTTCACCATCAGAAATATAATGTTCCGCTGTAACAAATTAGATTGAAATGTTTTGAAGAAAGTCATCGTTAAATGCACTGTATCCTATGAAAATAGATTATGTAAATGATGCCCTAAGGATAACCATTATGTAAAAGGAGATGATAATCAAAACACATACTATCTTTGTAACCACTTCTCTCAAAACTCTGATCATTGAGTCTATGGAATGTGTCAGCTTCTTTGCTCACTAACTTCTCATGTACTATATTTTGACTAATCATCTTTTTGGTACTTCATTTTCACGTTGATATTGTCTCAATCATCATATTGGTGCTTAAGATTAAATGAATAAGAGGAAGATGTGGTTCTCCCTGAGACAGATTCCACAGTCTTTCCAGAGGACACAATCTTGATCTGTCCCTTGCCCATATTATCCATGATAGTGCCTTCTAAAGAGCATGTGTTGTTGCCAAGCATGTGTATCTTGGAACCAACTTCAAATGTACAAACTAAGATAGTATTTTAGTGTTACTCTTGTGAGGTGTTCTGGTGATATTCTTGCTAGTTTTGGATAGTGTAGGATGGTATTGTATTGGCATGGACGTGAATAAAGTGAAAGATGCAGAAATTCTTCAGAGCCACTGAAGCAGGTGAGATGTTACAGTGGTAGACAAATGCTGGAGAAACTCAGTGGGTGAGGCAGCATCAATGGAGCAAAGGAAATAGGTTAAGTTTCGTGTCAAAACCCTTCTTCGACCCGAAACGTTGCCTATTTCTTTCGCTCCATAGATGCTGCCTCACCCGCTGAGTTTCTCCAGCATTTTTGTCTACCTTTGATTTTCCAGCATTTGCAGTTCCTTCTTAAACGCGATGTTGCAGTGAATGGAGTGATGGGCAGGGGGATTGTGAATCAATAACTACTGCACAACTAAGTTGAAATCAATGATCAATGTAAGTTTAGAGTTTTATCTCAGAAATTCTGTTTAGGACATTGAGTAATGTATTCATTACCTGCAGTTCGCAGAAACAATATTTCTGTTGCTAACACGTTCTGTATCGATATGGAAAAGATAACTATATATGTTGCGAAGGTCAAATACACCCCTCCCCCTCTACCATCATTTTCAAAGGGGCATTTTGAAAAGTTGAGCATAATATGAACTTGATTGCCTTCACATTGTACCTGTTCTTCAAGAGGTAGAGGCTACTTAAAAATTATTCCAATAATGTATGATATCATAAAAAGTATTCCTGTCTATTATTAACTATCATTTGGTAATTTAATGTTAAACATGTATGAAAACAAGTTAACAGAATTTAAGCCCACTGTGTTTCGTTAGTGATTAGAGTGGGCCAGCATGTGATTTCAGTTTTCGATGAACTTGCAACGTTTTACAAACTTGGGAGTGGTATTTAAATGCAAGTTACTTCTTCATTGTCCTGTGATGAACCTGTCTGGACCTCATAACGGAGGTTTAGGGCTTGGATGAGTTGATCCCTTCTTATATGATTGAATATCCACAAGGAAAAGCCTTGTAAATTTAAAGAAAGCGTTTAGAATCATCTATCAAAGCCAAATTATTAAGATGCTTTTATTTGTTACCTGATGCTCTAATGACATGAAAAGATAACCAAGTTCTACTGCATAGTGTGTCCAGCTAGGTTAGCTCAATTAGACATTCTGTTAAGTTGTTGAATTGACTATTTTTGTTTTGTGAGTTGTAGGAGAGTTAAGAAATTGCAACAGGAAAATGAGAAGCAAATGAGCACCGTGGAAAGCAAACTTGAAGAAACGATACAACATTATGAAGAAAAAATTAAAAACCTTCAGAAGAACAGCTTTAATATTTCTGCACCATGCTTCAGGAGTACAGAAAGTAGAGAATATTCATTGGAAAGAAACCTTGCACCCACAAATATAGCAGATAACTCTTTTTTCCATTGCAATAATGTTAAGAATGAACCGTGTGCAGATAAAAATGAATCTGATTGTTCTCTATGCACCGTCCTTACCCAAGAGAGCTCCCTGCCACTGGTAAGTGTTCGTCTATAAGAATTTATGATTAATTCTCAAAATTCTTCCCCCAATGTTTCTAATATGGGTTGATAGCAGGACTGTTAGTCCTAAAGTGAAAAGATTCACAAATCCAGGTTGACATTTTGGTAGTGTATTGGAGAAATGCCACATCATCAGAACTACTAATTTGGAAAAAATGTTATCAGTGTCCTATCAGTTCGTTAAAGTGGATGCCATAATATATTTAGAAAAGTTTAAAGAATTCATAGTATCCTATTTAACATTTATTCCTCAACCAAAGAAAGGAAAGTGATGTAACATGTTGCTTGGGCAATTCTGCTGTGAAAAGATGCTATCTTGGGTTTTCTTTTCCATTTTCCCCATTTGCACAAGTTCTTCCCAAGGCCAGGTGATCATTGGGAACTTTTTAAAGACAAAATGCTGAATTTTGGTTGAGCTAACAGAGCTTTCGATCTATCATTTGATTTCAATGATTTTTTTAATTGCATTATATACATCTACTCTCCTCGTTTACAATTTCTGCATCCACTGAGACATTCTTCTTTGGAAAACTAAGCAATACATCAATGTAGCCTCCAAACTTTACTCTATGTCATTTGCATATAGGAAATGTAGCAGGAGAAGAATGTATGGTATGCCTGCTCTATTTTGCAAAATTACCCAAACAGCAGGATGCATCCCTTCAGATGCCACCCTAAACCCACTTTCCAGAGTTGTCTTGGGTTATTAAAATTAAAAAAGACAGCACAGTCGTGCAGTAGTAGACCTGCTGTCTCTCAATGCCAAAGACCCAGGTTTGATCCTGACTACAGGTGCTCTCTATGCAGAGGTTTGATACTGGTCTCCCTGTGACCACGTGGGTCTTCTCCAATTGCTCTGGTTTTCTCCTACATTTCAAAGACGTGCAGGTTTGTGGCTTAATTAGCTTCTGTAAATTGCCTTTGGTGTGTAGAATGCGAAAGTGGGATAACATAGAACTAGTGTAAGGGTATCTGGCGCTGTAAGGCAGCAACTCGCCCTGCAGAAGGGTATTGAGTACAGGATTGGGGACATCACACTACAGTTGTACAAGTTTTTGGTGAGAAATATTATGTGCAGTTCTGGTTGGCCTGCTATAAGAATGATATCATCAAGCTGGATAGGGCGCAGAAAAGGTTCACCACGATGTTACCAGGACTCGGAGCCTTGAGTTATAAGGCAAGGCTAAGATTTTTACCCCTGGTATGCAGAAGGCTGAGGGGTGAACTTATAGATGTAAATTATACAAAATCATCAGAGGCATAGATAAAATAAATGGTCACCGTATTTTTTCCCAGGGTGGACCAGTCCAGTGCCAGAGGGTATGGATTCAAGGTGAGCGGGAAAGTTTTTAGAGATTTGAAGGGCAATTTCTTCAAGCAGAGGGTAGTGCATTTATGGAATGAGCAGCTAGTTGTTGTGGCAATTACAATTGTGACGCTTGAAAGATACTTCGGAGGGTTATGGGCCAAATGCAGACAAAGAGGACTAACGGTTATAAAACTTGATTGTCATGGTCAAGATAGCTCAAGGGCCTGTTTCCATGCAGTATGATTCCATGAAAAGATTTTCTCATTGAGAGAATGCAGCCAATAAATCACTTGACTGGTTCCAGGGGAGTAGATAGGGAGAATGGGGAAAATCACAACAAAACTCACAAAATTCTTAAAGGGCTCGGCGGCCTAATTGAAGGGAGGATGTTTCCCCTTATTGAGGAGCCTGGGACACGGGGATCATAATTTCAATATAAAACTAGACTTCAGGCGTGGCCTTCCGCTGCCAAGGCCTACCGCTGTGTGGCGGGGGGGGGGGGGGGGGGTGAAGGGTAGGGGAGTGTGTGTGTATGGGGGGGGGGGTGGGGGAGAAGGGGTTGTTGGGGTAAGGGAGGGGGTAGGGGGAGGGGGGTGTATGTAGGGAGGGGTGTGTGTAAGGTGGGCGGGAATGGGGGTGCGAGGTGGGGTGGAGGGGAAGGATGTGTTGGGGGGAGGGGGTTGTGGTGGGGAGGGGATGGGTGTGTGGGGCGGGAAGCATGTGGGGGGAGGGGGATTTATGGGCGGGGGATGAGTAGGGGGAGGTGATTGGGAGGGGAGTTGTGGGGATAGGGGAGGGGATGGGGTGTGTGTGTGGGGGGGGGTGGGGGGGTCGGACTGGGTGAGGGGGGTGTGTGTGGGGTGGGGGGGGTGTGTGGGGGTGAGGGGTGTGATGGGGGGGAGGGGTGTGTGGGGGGGGGGGGGGGGCTCTCAGCGGCTCCCGGCCCCGGTTCTGACAACACTCACCAGCTCCGACCGCACTCACTGGCTCCAGCTCCGACCACACTAACCGGCTCCAGCCTCGCTCTGCGGCTCCCGGCCCAGACCTCAGTCAGCATATTCAGGCCCCGGCTCCTCTCGCACTCAGTGTTTCCCGGCTCGTCGTAGTGGTGGTCGCAGAACACGGCCCCCTGCCTGCGGACACGGCCCCCCGCCTGCGAAACGACCCCCCCCCCCGCCTGAGAAACATGGCCCCCCCCCCGCACTCTGCTCACTCCGCTCCTACAGCTTTATTCTCCTCGCCGCTGATGATTGGCAGCAGGTGCCAGAAGGGGTGTCACCATCCAGGGCCTTGACAGGAGAGAAGACCAATACCTTTTGCAATATTTCACCGATTGGAACAAAAGTTGGCGCACTTGCAGCACAGGAGAATGGAGAGGAAGTTGATGAAAAATCTTAGCGTTATCGGGTACTGTTTTTGCGCAAATTTAAAAACAACGCAAACCGGAAGAAGACAAAAAGAGTTTTAGGGAAGGAAGGAAGTAAAGATGGAAAGATGGATGGATGGATGGATAAGGTACTCAAGGGACTTGAAACAGTATACAATCAGGTTTTGGTCATCTTTCACATCTACAACATTTCAAAGTTAATGTCCCACAAGCCAGGACCACCTGTTTATCTATGTTTCATTCCACCATTTCATAGAACCATTATTATTACAAAGGAGGCATCATAAGGGCCAGAATTTGTATAGAATTTGCCTTAAAGATGGGGAAACTCCAGGGTCACAATTGGCATTCTAAAGTATGCATTAAGTAACATATTTCCAGTGATGTTTCCAATGTAATTTATAACAGTCATGAAAATTTATAGTTTAATGGCTATGGCATTAAACAATGTTTCTAGAGCCTAGAAAATAATCTCAGTTGAAATATCACTGCTACATCTTGAGAATTTGAATTTTAGTTTCTAAAAAAATATGGCAAATGGAAAATATTGGTATCAAAGTTGAATTATGAAGCTGGTGACTGTTCACTTAACCTTAATTGATTTAATGTCGTTTTAAGGAGAAAAACAAATACTTTGTCAATACAATACAAATCGAGCAGGACGATGTCAAAAAAGAGAATCCTCCTTTGATGCCACACTGCTGATGTTGGACTTCACTCAATTCCAAAAAAAGATCTTTTATAGCCAGCTCTTAAAATCCATGTCTGCTGGATCTAGATCAAGGAATTGATACCTAATGTTTCTGCTCATCAGTAGTGGAAATCACCACCACAATCTCAGTTTCTGACTGTGCCAAGTCCTCATTTGTTTATTTTGTGCTTCATCTCCAATAACCCTCTGGATCAGGGGTCCGTAATCTTGTTCTTTTTGGGGCCAGGACCCATGTCTGTGAGCGGATGGCGGGCCACATCTATCACCATAGTTAATAAATAGAGGTAATAATAATAATGCATACTAACTCAATTAGTAATCATACATACTAATAATACATAAATTAGTAATAATACATATTAATACATACTGACTAGTGTGACACTTGATGTTGTTTTTCGCATTAGTTTTCACGTGTTTTTCAATTAGTTTTCTGCAGATCCCAGATCCCTCGCTTGCCCCGGGACTGGCGCGTCTCCGGGGGACTAGCTGCAGTTCCCAGATCCCTCACGTCTCCGGCACTAGCTGCAGTTCCCAGGTTGCGAAAACGAAGTGAAAAAATACACTCCTGCCGGCTGGATGATTTTGGGTTGCAGGCCGGATCTGGCCCGTGGGCTGTAGGTTACCGACCGCTGCTCTAGTTTAAGCTTACAGAATTTTATTTCTTTGTGATGCCTACACTATTTATCAATCAGAAAAATTATTCTCTTATACATTATTTCCATAACATCATGAGGGCGGATGGGGGGGAAGCTCCTTAAACTGAACAATTTACACACCAATAAATAAATATATTGATTATTACTAAAACCGGGTTATATGTGCATGTGGCAAAATGTCTCTATGCTTTTCAGAGGCTAAAATGGGATTAATAGGAGGGATGGCCAAATGCTTGGTTAAAGTGGTGGACAAATAGAGAGCGATGAATCAAGAGATTCAAGAGAGTTTATTGTCATGTGTCCCTGATAGGACAATGAAATTCTTGCTTTGCTTCAGTACAACAGAATATAGTAGGCATTGACTACAGAACAGATAAGTGTGTCCATATACCATTGTATAAATATATACACACATGAATAAATAAACTGATAAAGTGCAAATAACAGATAATGGGCTATTAATGTTCAGAGTTTTGTCCGAGCCAAGTTTAATAACCTGACGGCTGTGGGGAAGTAGCTATTCCTGAACCTGGTTGTTGCAGTCTTCAGGCTCCTGTACCTTCTACCTGAAGGTAGCGGGGTGATGAGTGTGTGGCCAGGATGGTGTGGGTCCTTAATGATGCTGCCAGCCTTTTTGAGGCAGCGACTGCGGTAGATCCCCTCGATGGAAGGAAGGTCAGAGCCGATGATGGACTGGGCAGTGTTTACTGCTTTTTGTAGTATTTTCCTCTCCAGGGTGCTCAAGTTGCCGAACCAAGCCACGATGCAACCGGTCAGCATGCTCTCTACTGTGCACCTGTAGAAGTTAGAGAGAGTCCTCCTTGACAAACCGACTCTCCGTAATCTTCTCAGGAAGTAGAGGTGCTGATGTGCTTTCTTAATAATAGCATCAGTGTTCTCGGACCAGGAAAGATCTTCAGAGATGTGCACGCCCAGGAATTTGAAGCTCTTGACCCTTTCAACCATCGACCCTTGATATAAACAGGACTGTGTTACCCCATCCTACTCCTTCCAAAGTCCACAATTAGTTCCTTAGTTTTGCTAGTGTTGAGGGCCAGGTTATTGTGCTGGCACCATATAACCAACGTTCAGGGAACAGGATTTGGTCAGGAATAAAAACAGCCAGTTGGTCAGGAATAAAAAATAATAAAGGCAAGAAATAATTTGTTGGAGGGGTATCTAGGCCTCTTAACTAACTACATGGTAACAGAGCATAAAGGAATAAATAATGGGAGCTTGTCAGAAAGATATAGGAAAAAACATTGGGGATTTCAATCTACAGTATATACTGACTGGAAAAATCACTGTAAATTGGAGCAGCAGCACCTCATATTTCACTTGGGCAGTTTGTACCCCAGCGGTATGAACATTGACTTCGCTAATTTTAGGTAGTCCCTGTTTTTTCCTCCTCTTCTCAGCTCTCCCTCAGCCCACTGTCTCCGCTTCTTCCTTTCTTCTTCGCGCCAGCATTTTTGTCTACCTTCTGTTATCAAGGGGGAAGTGTTTTTGCCAATTCGTACATATTGTGGTCTATGGATGAGGAAGTCCAGGATTCAGTTGTAAAGGGATACGCAGAGACTCAACTCCCTGAGCTTGGTGTTTAAGAGGGAACTGCAGATGCTGGAGAATCGAAGGTTACACAGAAAAGCTGGAGAAACTCAGCGGGTGCAGCAGCATCTATGGAGCGAAGGAAATAGGCAACGTTTCGGGCCGAAACCCTTCTTCAGGGAAGGGATCCCTGAAGAAGGGTTTCGGCCCGAAACGTTGCCTATTTCCTTCGCTCCATAGATGCTGCTGCACCCGCTGAGTTTCTCCAGCTTTTCTGTGTATCCCTGAGCTTGGTAACTGGTTTGAGGGGATGATGGTGTTGAATGCCAAGCTGTAGCCTATGAACAAAAGTCATACGTAAGTTTATTATTGTCTACGTGAGATAGTGCAGTGGGGAGAGCTGGCAAGATCACATCCCTCATTGTTCTATTGTGGCGATAGGCAAATTGTGGTGGGTCCAGGTTCTTGTTAAGGTAGGAACTAGAGTTGATATGCACCATACCAACCTCTTAAAGTATTTCATCACCAAGTATGTTAATGCCGCCGGTTGGTAGTTATTGAGGCATGTCACCTTTTTTTGGGGGGGCACTGGTATTATTTATTGCCCTTTTAAAGCAACTGGGAAACTCAGACTTCAATATTGAGAAGTAAAGATGTCCACAAAAACTCCATCCAGTTGGTTCATGCAGTTTTTAAAATGCAAGCAGGTTGAACATCAGGTTCAGACGCTTTCTCATGGTTTACCCTCCTGAAGGATCTTCTGACATTGGCCTCAGTGACTAAGAATGCAATATCATCACAGGCTCTGGGGGCCCCAAGAAGGCACATCAGTGTTCTCCCTATTGAAGCATGTGTAGAAGGCAATGAGCTCCTCCAGGAGTGATGCCTCAGTGTCACTTGAGCTGCAACTTGTAGGAAATGATGGCATGCAGGCCATGCTACAGCTGCCGAACGTCCATTTCATAGGTAAGCCAAGAAATAGAAATTGCATGATCAATATGCTGAGTGCATATTGGGACATAGAACAGGTCATGTGCTGAAGAGCAGGAGGATTTCCAGGGGTAGATTTAGATTCTCCTGTTTGTCCAATAATCTGAGAAATCTGAGTAAAACCCATTTTATTTCATCGAAAAGCCATCATGCATCTCCTCTGGAGATCTGCACGACCATATTTCAAGTCAAGAGAGTCAATTTAATTGTCATTTGGACCCCTGGAGGTCCAAACGAAATGCCGTTTCTGCAGCCATACATTACACACAAATAGACCCCAGACACAACATAATTACATTTAACATAAACATCCATCACATAACTGTGATGGAAGGCCAAAAAAACTTATCTCTCCACTGCACTCTCCCCCCCCCCCCCCGATGTCAGAGTCAAAGTCAAAGCCCCCGGCTGGCGATGGCGATTGTCCCGCGGCCATTGAAGCCACGCCGGGTGGTGCGAGGTCGCACACCGGGTCTTGGTGTTGGAGCCCCCGGTGTGTGCTCGCAAAGTCCCGTGGCCGTTCCAGCCGCACGGGGTAAATGGTGTTAGGCCCCGCTCCAGGAGCTCTTCGACCCCGCAACACGGGCGGGAGAATTCGCCGTTGCAGGAGCCCCGAAAAGCGGTCTCCCTCCAGGGATCCGCGGGCTCCCGGTGCCGGCGTCCGCAGACCCGCGGCAGCAGCCTCCGACTCAGCAGCAGCAGCAGCATCGGCAGCAGCAGCAGCAGCACTCCTCCACCGCTCCACCCGCTCCGGACTCGGCCAGCTCCGCGACGGCAACGGTGAGTCGGCACCTGAGTCCCCGGCTTCTTCCTGTTGGAGGCCGCTCCTCGTTGCGGCCTCAACGACACCTGAGACCCGACGAGAAAAGGTCGGGTCTCCAGTGCGGGGAGAGATTCAAAAGTTTCCCACCCCACCCCCATCCCCCCACACACACACACCCCAACATAAAATAACAAAAACTACACAGAAACACAGACAAAAAATAACAAAAACGCGGACAGGCTGCAGAGGCCACTGCTGGCCAGAGCCGCGCCGCCTACCGGTTTGTGATAATGGTTTGTGATAATGGTTTGTGATAATGACAATTTAGCCTACTAATTTTACTACATTCTCTAAATCTATTATCTAAAATAGCATTGAATAGATATTACATCTCCTTTAAGAATATAAATTATGTAAATAGGTTACAAATGATTATTTCTGTATCTATAATGAAATAAATTTCAAAATAATGAAGGCAGAACAATTATTCAGTGCGATTTTCAACAAGGTTAAATGTATCTGCTGAAATGTGAATGTTATTACATTTCCAAGTGAACTATTGTTTATGCCATTGAAACTATTTACTATGTTTATGCCATTTAGACGCCCACAGAGATATCAGACACCTCTTCAGTAACAGAACATTTCCTTGAAGAGGAAGAAGAACGGGCCCGAGTCCTGGAGAAATTGCTTAATTCCCACATTAATGAACTACAGGCGGATTCAAAGCATACACTTCAGATATATGCAGGAACCAAAATGGATATACCAGATTCCAGAGCTTCATGGTGTCAGTGCACATGCCAAGATATCTGAAATTGTGTTTTTCTCCTGGATTTATATATGCAGTACAAAGTAAATTAATTGAAGTGCAACATTTGTTGTGGTTTGTGCCTGTATGCAAATACTGAAAACAATGCACATTTTGTTTTACATAATCCATTATTTCATTAGTTCTGAGTTTCCAAAAGTAAATTTTCTTATGGTAATAATATTTGGGTATGTCATGAAAGCATTCCCAGCTAATTTGAAATTAATTTTACATTTAACTATTAATGTTCTTTATATTTCATTGTCATTCTTGAATTGAAAAATCAATCCATTTGGCTAAATCACAAGGGTTCACAGGACAATAATGAAACTTTTGGGCTCCCTGAAATTCAGTATATCGTTAAAACCTCAAACATCCTATATCTTCCAAGATAGACACAAAATGCTGGAGTAACACAGTGGGACAGGCAGCATCTCTGGAGAGAAGGAATGTGTGACGTTTTGGGTCGAGACCCTTCAGACCGATTATTCCAGCATTTTATATCTACCTTCGATTTAAACCAGCATCTGCAGTTCTTTCCTACACCTATATCTTCACCCAGGTATAATTTGGAGTTTGCAGTAGGATGGAATGGAATACTTTGTCACGTGTGACAAGGCAGAGTGACATTCTTTGATTGCGTACGCAATGTATACAAATAGCGGCCATCTAAGGTGCTGACAAAGTTAGGTGAGCTTCTACCTCCAAATTGCTTCTGATAGTTTTGACAGCTAGCAAAACCCCATCACCAGGTTAACATGCTGATACATTTTTAAAACAATTAAAATTGAGATGCATTTAAAATTCTAAACTAAAAATAATTAACGACCAATGCCTAAAAGCACATTTTAAATATTAAATTAAAGCAAAACAATTTAAGTAGTAACAAAATATCTTTTTTGCTTCCTGACCCTTTGCCCTTCAAACCCAACTGAAACCAATGTAGTTTGAGGGTTTCATAAATTTGTGTTGGGCCTAACCCGGAATAGGGCCCCGAGTTATGATACCTTAATATTAAGCATCCCAAATTTGTCATAAGACTTCTCCATTTGATAGCATATACACAAAATCCCTGACTTACCACTGTTTAAATGGCTTGTCACCAGCAACTCAATTATTCAATATCACCATTAGCCAGCATGATTTAGCCCAAGAGCTTACAATTGTTTTTCTGTTGTATTTTCTTATCCTTTAAGTCCTACATTTACTGATTCTGTTCCTCATGTTTCATCTTTCTAATGCCACGGTCTTCACTCCTAATGTTGTTTCCCACTGCTCTCGTTCAATCTTAGCACCAGTCACTTTTCATTATTAAGTCCACTATCTGTCCCTCACTGAACACTCTGCTCAATCACTGAACCTCCCCATTCCAATCATCCTTTATTAATCCATCATCCACTCTACACATCCCATGAGAGAAAGCCTATCTTCTTCCTTTCTTCGTCCTATCATCGCTCCCACTTTGCAATTATTTTCCCTCATAAGAATTGTTTTACCAAATTCAGCTTTTTAAAACGAATAAGATACAGTGGCCAGAAATTCCTGCAACTGATGGACCAGAGGAAGAATAAAATGATAGGACATCCATTCAAAAAAACTCATACTGTATGTCTGAACAAATTGCACAAAGTAGAAAAAACACGGTCTGTGCTACTGGCTTAATAATGCCAAAGTATTTGGAAAATTGTATATACAACATAGTCCAAATTCAGATCACATAGTGTATAGAATAAAGAAATGTCAAGCCTATCTCTGGTCCTCTGGGAATATCTGTAAAGTACAAATGTTAATGGACATAGAAAGATAAAAGGGAGTTCATCTGAAATAGGTAACTTTTAAGATCTCATTTGAAAATAAATATTTTTAATTTGATAAGAAATAAGCAGTGCCATCAATTTCTGAACGCAATTTCAGTGATTGTGAGAATCTCAGATTTTTGTTTAGTAGTTTCCAAAATGGCTTACAAAAGAATATTGGGAAATAATTTCACAAAATAATTTCACAAAAATTTCACTCAGAGAGTGGTGGCTGTGTGGAATGAGCTTCCAGTGAAGGTGGTGGAGGCAGGTTCGTTTTTATCATTTAAAACTAAATTGGATAGTTATATGGAGAGAAAGGAATGGTCTGAGCGCAGGTATATGGGACTAGGGGAGAATACGTGCTCGGCACGGACTAGAAGGGTCGAGATGGCCTGTTTCCGTGCTGTAATTGTTATATGTTATATGGTTATAAAAAAGTATAGCATAGTAAGGAACATGATGCACAGTTTCATTAACAATGCATTGCAACCTATTATCTTTAACATAACATTTCCTTTTCAGAAACATTTATAGGTACATAAAATCTTCCCGTATAATCACTATTATAAGTGTTAAATTAAATATAGTATTCAATTGTAGTAGCTCTTACATATAAATTAGCTAAATTTAATTCATCTACATTTTTTCATTTACTCATTTTCATTTTCTTCTAATAACATTCTTTGCAACATTTATTCTTTTTATCAAGGAGATTCTTCAATACGATAAAGACTGAATTTTCATAGACCCTGCCTCCCACCCATGGTCACTCCCTTATTTAGGGCTGACGTACAGGTGCCAGCCTCACTGGCCCACGCAGCCAGGCGTCTGGTGATTTTTAGTTATTAAGGGAATCACAGGACATGGGGTTAGTCCATCAAAGTACTGAAATGGAAGATCAACCATGATGTTATTCAAAGACCAAACTGATATGGGGGGGGATGACAGACCATTGTCCTGCTTCCATTTCTTCTATTCTTGTGCAAGTGGAGCAGTGTTAAAATTCTGCCTCTGGATGTTTTTGATCTGATCTTTGACTGAAAGAAGCAATTCACCAATGTAAACATGGGTAATCAATTCCACTTGGAATCTTATAGATGCACATGTCTTTTAGTTGATAGCTAATTCCTATCTTATATTTTAAATCAGCAACTTGGGTACAAATGGCTGAACACCAGAGACCTCCATCAGAGCTGCTGCTGCCTAATGCAGATGAGTCAAATCTATTTGTCTGTTTAGCTTGCTGTTTAGTAAGCCAACATATACAGTGTCCTCCATAATGTTTGGGACACAGCAATGTTTGGGACCCAATATTTATTTATTTGCCTCTGCATCCCACAATTTGAGATTTATAATTTTAAAAAATCACATGTGGTTAAAGTGCATATTGTCAGATTTTAATAAAGGCCATTTGTATACATTTTGGTTTCACCATGTAGAAATTACAGCAGTGTTTCTACATAGTGTCCCCCCCCCCCCCCCCCCCCCCCCCCCCCCATTTCAGGGCACCATAATGTTTGGGACAGCAATGCCATGTAAATGAAAGTAGTCTTGTTTAGAATTTTGTTGCATATCCTTTGCATGCAATGACTGCATGAAGTCTGTGATTCATGGACATCACCAGTCGCTAGGTGTCTTTTCTGGTGATGCTCTGCCAGGCATCTTTAGCTTATGCTTGTTTTGGGGGCTAGTCCCCTTCAGTTTTCCCTTCAGCATATAAAAGGCATGCTCAATTGGGTTCAGATTGGGTGAATGACTTGGCCACTCAAGAATTGACAATTTTTTAGCTTTGGAAAAACTCCTTTGTTGCTTTAGCAGTATGTTTGTGATCATTGTCTTGCTGTAGAATGAACTGCCGCCCAATGAGTTTTGAGGCATTTGTTTGAATTTGAGCTGATAGGATGTGTCTATACACCTCAGAATTCATTACGCTACTACCATCAGCAGTTGTATCATCAATGAAGGTAAGTGAGCCAGTACCTTCAGCAGCCATACATGCCCAGGCCATAACACACCCGCCACTGTGTTTCACGGTGGTATGCTTTGGATCTTTGGCAGTTCCTTCTCTCCATACTTTGCTCTTGCCATCACTCTGATATAAGTTAATCTTCATCTCATCTGTCCACAAGACCTTTTTCCTGAACTGTGGTTGCTCTTTTAAGTACTTGGCAAGTAAGAATTTCATTGTCCTATCTGGGACACATGACAAAACTCTTGAAACTGTAACCTGGCCATCCTATTTTTGCAGCTAACCGGTGGTTTACATCTTGCAGTGTAGCCTCTGTATTTCTGTTCATGAAGTCTTCAGCGGACAGTGGTCATTGACAAATCCACACCTGACTCCTGAAGAGTGTTTCTGATCTGTCGAACAGGTGCTTGGGAATTTTTCTTTATTACAGAGAGAATTCTTCTGTCATCAGCTTGGAGGTCTTCCTTGGCCTGCCAGTTCCTTTGCGATTAGTAGGCTCACCAGTGCTCTCTTTCTTCTTAATGATGTTCCAAACAGTTGATTTTGGTAAGCCTAAGGTTTGGCTGATGTCTCTAACAGTTTTATTCTTGTTTCTCAGTCTCATAATGGCTTCTTTGACTTTCCAAGTCTACCTGTATAATAATAATAATAATAATAATAATTTTATTTATAGAGCACTTTAAAAACAAACATAGCTGCAACAAAGTGCTGTACATCACTAATCATTGACAAAAAATTAATACACACCAAAAATAACAATCAAAAGAAATAGTAGGAAAAGACATTTAAAATAAAGAAACATCAAAAACACCACAAACAGAAGCAAAGCCTCAGGCATGGTCAAAAGCCAGGGAGTACAAATGCGTTTTAACACTGGATTTGAAGATGGACAGTGAGGGGGCCTGTCTGATGTGCAGCGGCAGGGTGTTCCAGAGTGCCGGAGCAGCAACAGAGAAGGCTCTATCCCCTCTGAGCCTCCGACTAGACCTCGGTACCTCCAGGAGCAGCTGACCAGCTGACCTGAGGGACCGGGCAGGAGTGTATGGGTGGAGCAGCTCAGAGAGGTAAGGCGGGGCGAGCCCATTCAGAGATTTAAAAACAAATAACAGTAACTTAAAATGAACCCGAAAGTGCACCGGGAGCCAGTGTAGGGAGGCCAGAATTGGCGATATGTGCTCCCTCTTTCGAGTCCCTGTTAAAAGGCGAGCAGCAGCATTCTGAACCAACTGGAGACGAGCCAGTGAAGAACGAGCAACACCAAAATAGAGCGCGTTACAGTAATCCAGCCTAGATGTAATAAAGGCATGGATTACTGTCTCAAAATGCTGCCGCTCGAGAATGGGCTTCACCTTCGCCAGCTTCCTTAGGTGAAAGAAGCTGGACTTAACCACCGCGCATATTTGGCGATCTAATTTAAAGTCACTGTCCATCCTAAAACCCAGGTTCACAACTGTTGGCTTCACGTACCTTGACAATGGACCTAAATCAACAAATGGAGGTTCACGGCAGCCATTGGGATCAAATAAAATCACCTCTGTCTTCTTTTCATTAAATCCAAGAAAGTTTAGGGCCAACCAGGACTTAATGTCATCAAAACAAGACAGAAGCGATTTTACAGAAAAGGCATCTTCCCCCCTCAGCGGCAAATAAAGCTGGGTATCATCTGCATAACAGTGGAAGGAGATGCCATGCTTTCTAAGGATGGAACCCAGAGGAAGTATGTACAGCGAGAAAAGCAGGGGCCCCAGAATCGAACCCTGTGGAACCCCATATGACAGGGGAGCGGAAGAGGATTCAAACCCAGCAAGGCTAACACACATGGTTCTGTCTGCCAGATAGGACCTGAACCATCCCAGGGCACTGTCGCAGATGCCCACTAACTGCTGTAGCCGAGATAATAAGATATTATGGTCCACCGTATCAAAGGCCGCAGACAAGTCCAGCAGGACAAGAACCACACAATCCCCAGAATCATTAGCCAGGAGGATATCGTTAAAAACCCTTAGCAATGCTGACTCCGTGCTGTGCATGGTTTTAAATCCAGACTGGAAGATCTCCCGAATATCATGCTCCTCCAGGAATAGTTTTAGCTGAGCATAAACAACTCTCTCCAGTAATTTAGAAATAAAAGGCAATTTCGAGATGGGTCTAAAATTGGCCAGAACAGATTGATCCAGGCCAGGTTTCTTAAGCAGTGGTTGCACTACCGCATGCTTAAAACTCACGGGGACAACCCCAGAACACTGTATATTGAAATCTCCCATGACCACTTGCCTTTATTACATGGCAATTGTATCTCCTAATGTAATTTATTTATTAAATCCTGGTTCCTGTTCAGAGGCCTGTATATAACTCCCCATCAGGGTTTTTTTTAATCCTTGCAGTTTCTTAGTTCTACCCACAAGGATTCTACATCTGCTCCAATGTCATCCCTTGCTAAGGACTAAATTTCATTCCTTACCAGCAGAGTTATCCCATCCCCTCTGTCCACATGTCTATCTTTTCAATAGGATGTGTAACCTTGGATATTGAGCTCCCCACTCCGATACCCCTTCGGCCATGTCTCCTTGATACTCACAACATCGTACTTACCACTTCCTAACTGCGTTATAAGCTCATCAACTTTGTTACATATCTCCCATAAGGATAAAAGATAATGCTACTGACTTCACAAATAAGTCTTTGGATTTCAAAGAATTTAGCAGGATAGACAAAGAAATAAAGGTAGTTGATAGATACTTGGAACTGAAATGAGAAGAATCCTTGGAGGAATTTAGAAAGGGAGCAGAGCTGGTATTAAAACATTATGTAGGAAAGCAAAGAGGGGTAAGTAGCATTGACAGGCAAAAATTGAGAAAGATATTGAAGCATAATGTGAGTATATGGAGTCATACAGCACAGGCCAGCGGCCCTTCGGCCCAACTTGCCCATGCAGAACACAATTCCTCTGCTCTGGGTAAAAGATTCTGTGCATCTACCCTATTTATTCCCCTCTTGACCATATATACATCTATATGATTACCTATCAGCCTCCCACAGTCCAAGGAATAAAGTCCTCGCCTGCCAGCCTTTCACTGTAGCTCAGGCCCTCCAGTCCTGGTAATATCCTCTTAAATTTTTTCCGTAGTCATTCCAGCCTAACATTGTTGCTATAGCAGGGTGACCAAAACTGAACACAATATTCCGAATGTAGCTTCAGCAGCATCTTGTACAATTCTAACATAACATCCAGCCTCTCTACTCAATACTCCAATGAAGGTCAATGTATTGAAAATCTTCTTGACCACTCTATCTACATGTGACACCACTTTCAAAGAAATATACCTGCACTCCAAGATCCCGCTGATGCACGACACTCCCCTGAACCCTGCCATTCACTGTGAAGGCCCTGCCCAGGTTTGATTTGCCAAAATGCAACACCTCACACTTGTTTGCATTAAACTCTATTAACCATTCCTCGGTCTACTTGCCCAACTGATCAAGGTCCTGCTGTATATATTATTGTAGAGAAATGGGTAATCAAGAAGAGTGAGTCGTATTAGGATCCAAACAAGCATTCTATGCATCTGTGGTCTCAGGAGTCAGTTACACAACACAAAACTAGCCCAACTCACCCACCAAGATGCCCCATTTCCCTACATTCTGACTATCCCTTTAAATATTTCTTATCCATGCCCCTCTCCAAATGTCTTGAATGTGGTTAAAGTACCTGCCTCAACTACTTCCTCCGACAGCTCATTCCATATAGCCACCACCTTCTGTGTGGCTCAGGTTCCTATTAAACCTTTCTCTTCTCACCTTAAACATATGCCCCCTGGTTCTTGATACTCCGACCCTGGGATAAAGACTGTGCATCACAATCTATTCCCCCTCACGATGTTGTACAGTATATCTCTAATGAATCCTCCTGCATTCCACAGAATAAAGCCCACTCAACCTCTCCCTATAGCTCAGGCCCTCGAGTGCCAGAAATATGCCTGTAAATCTTCTCTGCACCATTTCCAGCATATGGCAGCTTTTCTACACCAGGGTGACCAAGTTTTAATACAATACTCCAAATGCAACTTCACCGAAGACTGTAACATAACATCCCTTCTATACTCAATTCTAATTAAAGTGCCAGTACGCCAAATGTCTTCTTCACCACCCTATCCACAGGTAATGTCACTTTCAGGGAACTGTAAACTTGTACTCCTCTGCTCTATAACATTCCACAGAACATTAATGTTCATTTTGAAGATTGTGCTCTGGTTCGACTTCCTAAAAAGCATCACCTCACTTTTATCCGAATCAAACTCTATTTGCTGTTCCTTGGCCCAGACGATTAAATCCCGCTATAATTCTTGAAACCCATTTTCATTGTCCATAATACCATTTATTTCAATGTCATCTGTAAAGTTACTAATCGTGCCTTGTATTCTCTTCAAATCATTTATATTTGTCACCAACAGCAATGGGCCCAGTACTTATGGCACATCACGAGTCAGTCTTTTGCCCTCAGTTTCCTACCATTAAACTAATTAGGTGTTATAGCAGGCTTAAATGTGGATACATCCTCAGAATTTAATAGGATGTACCCAGGCTACTATAGGGGATAAGGGGGGAAATTGTTTTGGATCTGACAGTAGAGGTGCCAGTTGATTGGAGGCTTGCAAATGTTATACCTTCAAGAAGACAGCAAGGATGTCAGGTAATTACAGACCAGTGAATCAATTGTTGGATTCACTAGTCTATGAATTCTGAGGGCCAGGTTTAATCTGAGTTTGAAAAGGCAGGGATTAACCGAACACAGTATGGCTTTAAGGTGATGCCCTGTCTAATGAATTTGATTGAAATTTTCAAGGAGGCCCTAATAGGGGTTCCCAAACATCTTTATGAGGGCAAGGTGGAGTTAACATGGACTTCCACAAAGGTAGACAAAAATGCTGGAGAAACTCAGCGGGTGAGGCAGCATCTATGGAGCGATGCAATAGGTGACATTTCGGGTCAAGACCCTTCTTCAGACTGATGTGGTGGGGGCAGTAAGAAGAAAGGAAGAGGCAGAGACAGTAGGCTGTGGGAGAGCTGGGAAGGGGAGGGGAAGGAGGGAGAAAGCAAGGATTACCTGAAATTGGAGAAGTCAATGTTCATACCGCTGGGGTGTAAACTACCCAAGCAAAATATTAGGTGCTGCTCCTCCAATTTGCGGTGGGACTCACTCTGGCCATGGAGGAGGCCCAGGACAGAAAGGTCGGATTTGGAATGGGAGGGGGAGTTGAAGTGCTGAGCCACCGGGTGATCCGGTTGGTTAATGCAAACTGAGAGAAGGTGTTGGGCGAAGCGATCACCAAGCCTGCGCTTGGTCTCACCGAGGTCGAGCAGTTGACACCTAGAGCAGCGGATGCAATATATGAGGTTGGAGGAGGTGCAGGTGAACCTCTGCCTAACCCAAGGCCTTTGACAAGTCACACATGATGACAGTCCCAAAGAGTGAAGAGTGGGAGTTTGGTATGAATGTGGGATACAGGGCAAATTGGATCTGAAATTGGTTGTGTTAGGGCCCTGTGCCTCCCAACCCCCCCCCCCCCCCCCCCCCCTCAGTACTCATGGGGATGTCTCTCAGTCTCCCAAATTCCCACTCCTCTGTCTCTACTCTTGCTGAATCCTTTGCCACTCCTCTCTCTCAGAGTCCAAAGACAGAATTCAAATGGAAAACTATAGGAAGTTCTGTGTCACCCTTGTTCATTGAAGGGATTTCTACCACATTATCACAAAACAACAATCGATTTCTCCAATGTGGAGGAAACCAGATTGTGGGCACTTAATATTGGGGCAATGAATTAGAAGTACAAATATTGCTTTACTTGAAAGCTTTTGGATTCCTGGATGATTTATGTTTGATGGAATCTCTATGATTCTGACATCTTCAATACACAAGGCACAACTCTGCCCCCACACACCCCACCCTCTCAGCATTTTGTATGGAGCCCAACATTCAAGTGGGGCACTGATTCATCAGTCCCTCCAATTTAATGTACCAATTCTATGCTCATGACGTGGTACATTGGAGAAGCCAACTCACAACTTGTCGGAACACTTTTCCCATCACTTAATTCCACTTCTTCACTAACAAGCCAGGGTTAAGTATTCATGCTTCCATTAGTAAAGAGTATTGTTAATAATAACTCTGCCAATGAAATCTGGAATTCTACAATGTGCCATTTGTAGTTTTGAGTTTCAATTGGAATGCTTCATTGGAAAATAAGTGTGGAATTAATTCTCAGATCTCATCCAAAGTTGACTAATTTCCACTGGTCCAATTGTATTTTGTAAATATACAACAACAAAAAAATCATGTTGATTACAGCCGTGTGTGCATGTATGCTCCAGTACATAGTCGATAAATTCTACTCACTGCTCAGCCAAGCAATGAATAGCGTTGCATAGTGTAAGTAAATATTCTCCTCTTTGTCAGTTGTAACACACCTTAATTTCACTGTAGTCCATGGTGCCATCATTATTTGAAACTGAAAAGCTAGGTAACTCTTGGGAAATGAAAATGATCCTTCACAGTTAGGCATTATGACATCTGCAGTTTCCCAGGATATCAATAGAATTAAGATAAAATGAAATGTGCATCTCCCTGTGGATCCAAGCAATGTTATAAGACTGAAAATAATGGTAAAACGAACTGACAGAACAGAGGGGGATTTGAGCAGATCTCATCCCTGAAAACTGCCTGCATTTTTCCATATATTCTTCACTTTAATCTTCCCCTTTCAACACCCATTAATGGAGTCAGCCTTTGTTTAGTGACACCACTTTTGCCGCAGTCACGATAATAGTTACATAGATTTACACAAAATCTGTGCTGAAATTTCAGTGCAGTATCAAAGTAGTGCTGCATCGCTGTATGATCCATCTTTCTAATTAATATTAAACTACAGCCTAGTTTTCCCTCTATAATGAAAATAAAATATCCCTCAATACCATTCAAAGATGATTAAGTGAAATTGTTCCATCAGTCCAACCTGTTTATTTTCCTTGACTAAACACTCATACATGAAGGGTCATTAACGAGAAACCTTAGCTGTTTCTCTCTCTCTCCACTTGCATAGATGCTCCCTGATCTGCTGGGTAATTATGCATTTCTGTTTTGTTCTTAAATACATGTAGCTATTTATATCAATGCTTTTTGTTAGATACTGTGCACCACGTGGTTGATCTGTGTCTTAGTTGACTCCAGTGCTTCATTGTTATGGAGTGCCTTGGGATATCCTGGGACTTCGCCAAGTGCTGTAAATTGGATGAAATCATCCAAAATGTATAATTTTCAACCTGACCTGATTTTTACATTTCACAGAAGATTTGAAAGGCTCTTAATCAGATCCAAATGAGATATGGCAATCACAGCTGTTTTGTTTAAAATATTTACCTTATAGCATATTCCTACCTCCTTCATCTAACTGAAACAACCTATTACACATTATTGTCATTCTTTAATCCTCCATTATAAGATTGTCACATCATCATTAATTAGAGCTACCTTTTCACCTATATTGATGCGTTTAAAATAACCTATGGTCATTTTATATTTATTTTTAGTATTTTGAATATTGTATAATACCTTAAAATTCTCATGAAATACATTTTTATTTATTTTGTCTTTAGGTTTACTTTATCTATTATACTTTAAAATAACGTTTGGTCAAATTCATCCACTGAAAAACAAATTAAAATACCTCTTAAACTTTATTGCGTAACATGTCATTCATATTTTATTCACCACATATTTTCATATCTTCAAGTCTAATCTTCCATTTTCAGTTTAACTTAGAAAAGGTTCCTTTTTCCAGATGAAATCACCCAATTTTTCTTTCTAGTATTTTCTTTCAACTTCTCTGCATCTATTTTCTATGTGATTCCCCTGATACTCTTCTATTTTCATGTTGCTTACTTCTCCAATTATCCAGAACCAAGATCTTTTGGTGGGTTTGTATGCAAACTACTGATTAAGGAAATAGCTCCTGATGTCTTCTCAGAATTTAAACAGGATGAATATATTTCAATGGGTTAATTGGTCTTCTCAACAATTTCTTCATAGTTAATTGCGTAAATCAACGCAATCCACATTCTATTAAATTGGTCAGGTACATTGGGGTGAACTGCAGTTTATGGTTCAATCTCAGTTCAAAAATACAGACTTAGCACAGAGCATGTGAAATGGCAGAAAACAGTCTGCCAAAGATTTGAAGGGAAAAAGGACTAAACATAAACCTCAGGCTTTTGAGGCCATAGCCTTTATTCAATTCAAGTGTAGAATGTCTAAAGGAGGGTCCCAATCCAAAAGATCATCTGTCCATTTCCTTCCACTTATACTGCCTGACCTGTTGAGTTCCTGCATCAGTTTAGTTTTTACTCAAGATTCCAGTATCTGCAGTCTCTTCCATCTCCAATCAGAGAACATGCCTTTGACCAAGGAAGATAGACTTGGCTATCCCTCAGTACAGCAACATCAAGAACGACATAGTATAGCTATACTATACTTTCCCTCATTGCTGGCAGCTGATGGGTTGTAAAGTGGGAAGCGGCTGTAAAAGTACAGCGCCGTTGGGGGGGGGGGGGGGGGGGGGGGGGGGGGTGGGTGTAAGTTTCCTTTCACAGCATGCGGGGAGTCTGGCTTGGGTCAGCATGGCCTGGGCTGCACAAAGTAGTCAACTTGGCTGGGCCGCCAGGGGTAAGGTTGCGGGGAGGGCAGTAGCGTTGAGAAGGAGGGGGTCATGCCCGCAACTCACTCGCTCACCGCTGCCGTGGCGCTCCGGGTGCGGACCCACCGCATTGTGGCTGGGGAGGGAAGTAGCTCGGCTGGCTGTGAGCGGCCACCGGGACCGGACAGTGGAACCGGCCGCCACCTCAACGCCTTCTGCCAGGCCGCCAGCCACGGAGTCCTTCGGCACAGGCGCAACCAGTGGAGGTGGGGGTAGTGGTTAGCGGGTCACTACTGGGCGGAAGGCTGGCTGCTCTGTCCCGGGCTCTCTCCTCTTTCTCCCCATAATGTAATCTCCCTGAGCCAGGAAGTCCCCGTCCCTCAGACCTGAACCGCACAGCGCATTGTGGGACAGGCGAAGATGGAGGCTCCCCAGTCCTCATTGTCTCCTTGTGAAACTCCTTTCTACTGACTAAACCAAACCCGCGATCCTGTCTCGCCAGCATTTTTTTTTCAAAATGTAGCAACTAAAAATGGGGGTGCGTCTTAATTGCCGGGAAATACGGTACCTTGTTCACATCCCCGAGTGAGAAGTTGCTGGAAGGTAAATGATGGACTAATAGGACACAAGCCGAACAAGTAAAGGAAGCAATGATTGAGGCATCACTGAGCAGGCGCTGCCATCAAAATTGATTCATGGTTGAAATGTCCCCAGAAGCGGCCTAAACAATGCATCAAGCTAAGAATAAACCTGATATTTCTGTTCCAGTAGCCCAGCCCAGAAATGTTGCTTGTTGTCTCCCAATTTTGCAGGTTTGGATGAAGGTGGTTAATCTTGGCAGCCACCCACATCCGAGTCACGTGACATGTCTGAGACAGCGGCAATGCATCTGGCACTGCATCAGACGCTGGAATGCCTGATGCACTGCCTGGAAGCTCTGAAAATCAGCAAAGATAACCCCCGTGTAGGAAAGATGACCTGACTCTTGCCAGCCATAAAAAGTGATAATGATCTGTCATAATTTCTAAATGTCACTGGCATTCAAATACCTTGAAAATCCCATTAAATAACTAATAATTAAAATATAAAACATTGTTACTAGGAATCATGTAAATAGAAACATCAAACTAAGATGCACAAGTGAAACACTTTCAGCAACTTTTCCACAGTCTTTCGCCTCCAAATCTTCAGTAAAATCAAAAGGGTCTCAGATCCTGGATCACGTCTGACCTGGCACAGCATCGCTTAACATGTTGTCAGAGAATCTCAAGATCGGGCTCCACCGCTGGATTCTATGTGGAATTCACAGGCACAGCAAACCGACAGATCTAACACTCCAAATCTATTGAGGGTCCAGGACATTTGCTCTTGACATTACGTGTTCAAGTCTTGAACTTTCCGCTCTTTAATTGGCTAAATACTGGTGGTCCTGTTTGACACAGGCAAACCCGACAGCTTCAGTCATTATCCTGCAAAAATCCAATCCAATACATCAACATCCACAAAATCTGCAAGCTTTAAATATTTCAAACAGACCTTGCAGCATCCCATATTAATTAGTACTTTGCTGCATCAGGGTTAAATCAGAGGAATATAGATCATCATAGAATACATTTTTACTTTGCAATTTCATTCCTAATTAGGGATGAGACCAACGAAAAGCTCAAGTGATATGGCATCTAAGTGCTCCACTGTAAATTATCAGGTATACTTCATTCATGACATAATTATACTCCTGAGAATTCATAATGTATACTCTCCTAACTCTTTTTTTCTATAGACCATCAGAAAACTAAGCTGTTTTTTTCCCACTTGAAACAAAGATGAACACTGCATGCATATGCATGTGCAATTCTCAGCTGGGTAGCTTCCCAAACTTGTTTGACAAAGTTCAGAATTAATAAAAACAGCTTGGTTCTGAGGTGATGAAGGAGGCTAGCAAAGAGCTCGAAATGTCGTGCAGCAAGCAAGCAGCATCAACACAAAATGAAGCTTTGCTAAGAAGCTTGCAGAAGTAGCCTGCACAGTGAATCCAGTTAGGAATGCAGTGAATATAGGCAATAACCAGTTAATAGCTGGCTAAAAGTGTATGATCATGTCCAGTTAAGCAAATTATAGGCCAAGAGTTTCCACTTCAGGCACAACCGGCAATCCAAGTAAAAATTACTCCAATTTTGAGTGGTTTTCCTTTTCCACAAGTCTCCACTTTTAAGAAAAATGCACTCATATGGTGACCAAAAATGCACAACCAAAACACTTTCGAACATCTTCAATAAATACCATGTAGGCACTAGATACAAGATTGAAAGTAATATTACATCATCTCCTTGATCTAGAACTTAATTTTCTACCTTCCCAGATCTCAGTGAAACAGAGCTGGTTGTTTTGTACATAACGTAACAGGATAGCCCCCCTGTTGAACGTTTACAATCCAAGGAAGCTTGAACCTTTAGATTCTTTAGAAGCAGCTCTCATACTTTCAATTCAACATAGCTGCTGAGGCAATCAGCTCTTTGACAGACTGAGATACAAACAGAAAAAGAAAATATCTCCCATTGAAAATCTGCCAACTGAAACATGGGATCATTTTCATTCGAACTTTAAATGAGATTGGGTTGATTGAAAAAAACATTTTGAGAGCCAGCTCATCCCACTGTCATCAACTACAAGGGCTAAACTATCCTCCGTTTGTGTCATCAGTGATCCAGGTTCAAGTTGAGAGAGATTTCAGGTGAGACTTTCCAGCACCACCTCACCCCCTCCCCAACAAAGATTTTTCACTAGCTAAACCCAGACATAAAATATACTTTGAACCAATGCAAACTGGCAGTATTTTTGGCAAAGGCAATTGAGAAATTTGCATTAAGTAATATTCCTTGATATATTTAAGTGCAGCAACGTAGTACAGTTTATTGTGGTTGAAAATAAGATTTTGCAATCAGCGTTTAGCCCTCCACTATAACAAGAAGAGAAGATAAAACAATTTACAAACTAAACTGGTGTACAATACTTAGTCAATTTCTTAGTGTTAAAATAAAATAATTAAAATATTTTAAAATACACCCATTTGTCTTTATAGTTCAAAGAATTGCAAATGGGCTCTTAAATGGGAGGAATTTGGCACTAGCTTGCAATGGTAATTCAATCCCTCAATATGGCCACCTTTATAAGCAGGGTCAGTTAGCCTATTCATTAAACTACTGAAAATTGTAAGAAAATAAAGACACAAGAGATTGCAGTTGCTATAATCTGGAATAAAACAAACTGCTGGAGGAACTCAGCCAGTCAGGCAGCATTTGGGAAAGCAAAGGGATAGTCAATGTTTTGGGTCAATACCTGAAACAGGATTGTTGGATTGCAGAAACTCGCCATGTGCTGAATGCAGAATGCACTTATTTCTTCAATTATTTACATTATTTTAGCTTATTTCAAGCAAAATGCATCAAACTAGAGCCCAAGCACTTTCTATATATTTTTACAATGTGGATCATTTCCCTCAGTGAATAAACTCACGGCAAACATTGTAACCTCCGAACATTCTCTTATCCTATTTGAAAAAGAGAGTCACCCTACATTATACTTTTGCAATTTACCGCCAGCTAAATTAGGATTAGAGGTAGTAAAGCATAAATTTGCAAACATTCCAAAATAGGTGTCACAATCAATGGTTCCAGGACCAAAAGGATCTGCACGTAATATAGGTTTCATATGGATGGTAAGGCCTTAGATATAAAACAAATTCAACCAACATTCTGCCTCTCTGTAGATTCATCTCAGATTGCTGAGATGTTTTTGTTTTATTGCAAATGGTATAGAATAAGTCTTTTTTAACATAGTAAATCTACATAAACCAATATATCAAGAACAGATTTGGAGCATTGTATGGACTCGTGCAGTAGAATATAAATATGCTGCCACAATTAACACTGTCCTTGCTATCCAATTCCAAGACATTCACAGAATCCTGTAAAGGCAGAACTTTTCTTTGACCATAAATGTGTGTAATACAGGTCCAACTTCAAGTGGTCAAGTTGGTGAAATTATTCCCTTCCAACTCCCAGGATCCAATAATCTCATTCTCCCTGCAAAAAACACTATCAGGGCAAAATCACCATACACTATTGCATCTGAGCACTGACGGAGGTAGATTCATTCAGGGAGAGGGTCGGCCAAGCGGTTGCCTTCAGCAATTGGTATCAGCTGGCTGCCCACAGCAAGTCTAAAATGTTCTTGGCATACATTAAAACTACTGGTAAAAGAGACTTCTCCATGTTCCTTGACACTGCAAAATATATATTTGAAAAAATTCTGAACATTGATTTTATTCTAAAAATAAACATTTACAATTTATATTCATTGCATTTTAAGTGATACGTTTCCAATACAAGAATGGATTGTCCTTTGGCAAGAGTGGTGAAATTCATAGTAGAATTTTGTTTAAAACACTATTACAGTATAGACAATGCAACAAATTGGCCTCTGACATATCTTTTGAATTAAGGTTTGCTCTCAACTTCTGCACAAGATGCTGGAATTGTTTCCAGATAATTTAAAGGGGCAAAAATACTCTTTAGTGAAAATTTCAAAGGCACACGAGAGAAATTAGCATATATATTATATATACTGTACGATTGGGCAACAATACTCTTTAAACACGTGTCAAGACCAAGAAGAATGGAACTGCAATTGGACATAAATGTTTCTAGCTGGAGTTTTAAATCCATTTTAAATCCATTGTAGCCAAGATGAAAATTCTTCATAAAATGCTCTGTAATTTTTCTCTCATGCAGTGGTTGGTCGTGTGGCCACGTAAACAAACAGAACAATCAACAGCACAACCACAGCTAATGTGGGAAACACGATGGTGGTGATTTGACTTCGAGCTTCTTGCATGGCTTGCCGTCGTTCTTTTTTGTCTTTCGAAGTCTCCTTTTTTGGTTTTCCTTTCAGCTGCCTCATTTTTTAATGTTGTAAAGTGATAATCAAGAATTGCAAAGTACAGTGCAAATAACTCGCAACTGTGTTGATTGTCTTGGTTCTTCTCTTGTAACGTCCTTCTTGAATGTGCTTCCTTATGTCCTACAAAACAAATGATTACACATTTTAAAGATGCACTTTTTAATTTGACAATAATGTTGTTAAATGGGAATTTATTTTTCTGAATCCGGAAAATTACCGCTGTTGCGCAACGTATCAAAGATAAACTGAATACTGGTAACCGTTCATAATGGTTACTATATATCTTGTGTATGGAGGCAAAGTAGTTAAGGTAATGTACTGGTATCCAGAGGTGAAAACTATTGATTTTGGCACAAGTTTAAATCCACCATAGAAGCTGGGAATATAAACAATTAAACAAATCTGAATTATGAAGTCAAACAATGCACATTCCGATACAAATTGAAGAAAACCAATCAAGATTATGTTATGCCTGCTCTCTTATCCCTCCTCCAAGATGAATCATAAAATACAAATTATATTTTAAATATAGAACATAGAACCACAGTGTGTAAGAAGGAACTACAGATGCTGGTTTACACTGATGATAGACACAAAAATGGTGAAGTTACTCAGCAGGTCAGGCAGCATGTTTAAGAAAGAACTGCAGATGCTGGTAAAATCAAAGGTAAACACAAAACGCTGGAGAAACTCAGCAGGTGAGGCAGTATCTATGGAAAGAAGGAATTGGCGATGTTTCGGGTCGGGACCTTACTTCAGACTGATGTCAGGGGAGGGGGTAGGACAATGCGAGGATTTTGTTTGTTGATTTTAGCTCTGCATTCAACACCATTGTGCCAGAACTACTGCACTCCAAACTTTCCGAGTTGACTGTGCCGGAATGCCTCTGTCGGTGGATCAGCAACTTCCTGACAGACAGGACGCAGCATGTGAGGCTGAGAAAGCACATCTCGGACCCACAAATCCTCAGCATAGGAGCACCTCAAGGCTGCGTACTCTCCCCTCTCCTCCACTCTACACAAATTACTGCACCTCCACTGACACCTCTGTCAAGCTTCAAGTTTGTGGACGACACAACCCCGATTGGACTGATCCAGGATGGGGAAGAATCTGCCTACAGACAGGAAGTGGCACAGCTGACGTTTTGGTGCCATCGCAACAACCTGGATCTGAATGCTCTTAAGACAGTGGAATTGATAGTAGACTTTAGGAGAGCTCCCCCTCCCCTCACCCCACTCACCACCAACAACACCACATCTGCGGTCTTTTAAGTTCCTGGGAACCATCATCTCCAAGGACCTTAAGTGGAGAGCTACCATCGACTCCACAGTCAAAAAGGCACAACAGAGAATGCACTTCCTGCGGCAGCTGAGGAAACACAATCTGCCACAGGCAATTGTCTGAAGAAGGGTTTATGGCCCGAAACGTTGCCTATTTCCTTCGCTCCATAGATGCTGCTGCACCCGCTGAGTTTCTCCAGCTTTTTTGTGTAACCTGCCACAGGCAATGATGATCTAATTCTATACGGTCATCGTAGAGTCTGTCCTCACCTTCTCCACCATTGTCTGGTTTGGCTCAGCCACCAAGCACGACATCCGGAGGCTGCAGCGAATCATCCGATCAGCTGAGAAGGTTATTGGCTGCAACCTTCCTTTCATTGACGAACTGTACACTGCAAGGGCCAGGAAGCGAGCGGGTAAGATCATCTCTGACCCCTCTCACCATGGCCACAAACTCTTTAAATCACTTCCCTCTGGAAGGCGACTCGGACTGTCAAAGCTGCCACAGCCAGACACAAAAATAGCTTTTTTTCCCCACGAGTAGTAGCTCTACTCAATAACCAAATATTTGTAGCCTCCTTTTGCTCGGGTATATTATTTAATTCACATGTTTAACCAATAATGTTTTATTATTAATGTTTATGTATCATTCCTAACTGTCACTATATGTCATGCTGTCACTTGCGCGCGGAGCACCAAGGCAAATTCCTTGTATGTGAATATTCGTCCAATAAACTTATTTACAAACGTATTCATTTATTCATTCACGGCCAGGGTGCATAGACAGGTTGGCGGTAGCATCGGTGGGCTCAGCCTGCGAGCGGCAAAGGAAGCTGTGAGAGTTGTCAGTGGCTTCAGCGGGCCTGGCCTATGATGCAGTAAGGGTCTGCGTTGGTAGGCCCTGCCTGTGAGTGGCCGGGGATGTGGTGAAGGTCTCCAATTTTAGGTAACACCCCCACCCCTCCTTTCCCTGTGCCCAACCTGGATATGTACCCATTCTATCCTTCCTCTTCCACCTATATTCCTTCCTCTGACTTCATATTTCATGTCTCTTCTATGCTCATCTCTCACTTTGCCCTTTTACCTCTGGTCTTTGTCCAAACACCTACCAATCAAAAAAACCTTTCCCCTGTACTTATCTATCACAAAGGCTTTGTTCCACCCACACCTCTCTTCCAGCTCTCTCCCTTACTTGTCAATCTGAAGGTGGTCCCGGCCCAAAACGTCACCTGGACATGTTTTCCAGAAATGCAGTCTGACCTGCTGAGTTACTCCAGTATTTTGTGTCTTTTTCATCACCTAGCATCTGCAGTTCCTCACAACTATGTATATATTCCGTTGGAAGTGTAGAAATTAACCGTTGCGCCTTGCAAGGAAACCAATACAAGAATACATTTCAGTATCCTTGTTACAGCTGTAAGGTCCTGGTTTTGAGCCTGTTTGGAGTGCTCTGCAACCAAGGTTTGCCACTCAGTGCACCAGTTTGCTCCCACTTTTCAAAGGGAGATTAGTTAGGTACAATAGTGGTTAGTGTTAAGTAATGTCAAAAAGGATCAAGAGACAGTTGATAAGACATATGCGAGAGAAAATAACTCGCAGAAGGGTCTTGAATAGACTCCTATATTATACAGGTGCACAACCTTTTATCCGACGATCCAAATAACGAAAACCTCCGAATAGCGGCCATTTTTTCGGTCCTTGAAGAAAGGTCCTTGAAAACGTTCACTGAGGGCGGCCCGCAGAGGTGACAGCGGAACCTCCGGTCGGTCCTCGAAGAAAGGGGAACTAAATCCCCATTCATAAAAGAGGTGAAGGTATATTGCGCGGGAGGGTTAATAATTGACAATATGCTGCTACCTGCCCGCTGAGTTCAAAAGTTCCCACGGTAGGCACGATACACAGTGTATCGTGGGTCTTGCGTGGGAACTTTTTAACTCAGCGGGCAGGCAGCAGCAAATTGGCGCTCCCTTCAGTTTCACCCCACCTACACCCCTCTGCTTCCCGGCCATGTGTGTGACCCCTTCCATCCCCCCTCCAGCTCCCCGCTCATTGCACCGGCGCGGGGGCTTTGCACTGTCTTCACGTCGGTGATTCTAGCAGCGCAGTGCAGTCACCGGAGACGTCAGGACCAACGGAACACCGACCCCCAGGCCCACCGCAAGCACGGAGATCCCAGAGACCCACAGCCAGCAGCAGCCCAGCCCCGTTCCAACTCCAGAGGAAAACTGCAAACTGGCCGGAGACGTCAGGACCACCAGAAGCCGCTCCCCGATGGGCCGCTACGGCGACAAGTGGCAGTTCGCCCACAGCCCGAGCTGCGCCCTCTCATCGGGACACCGACCCCCAGGCCCACTGCAAGCACGGAGATCCCAGATCAGCAACTCCAGCCCAGCCCCGTTCCAACTTCAGAGGAACACGCAGTGTATGGGCAGAAGCTGATAGTGTGGAAGGTACTTCTTGTTCTTGGGGTCGCGCAGCTCGGGCTGTGGGCGAACTGCCACTTGTGGCCGTAGCGGCCCATCGGGGAGCGGATTCCTCTGGAGTTGGAGGGGGAGGGGGGTATTGTGCTGTTTGATCGCCCCCTACTATCCCAGGGACAGGGAGACAGGACGTTCACCGAGGGCGGCCCGCAGAGGTGACAGCGGAACCTCGGGTCGGTCCTCGAAAAAAGGGGAACTAAATCCCCATTCATAAAAGAGAAGGTGAGAGTATATTGCGCGGGGGGTTAATAATTGACAATCTGCTGCTACCTGCCTGCTGAGTTAAAAAGTTCCCACGGTAGACACGATACACAGTGTATCGTGAGTCTTGCGTGGGAACTTTTAAACTCAGCGTGCAGGCAGCAGCAGATTGTCGCTCCCTTCAATTTCACCCCACCTACACCCCTCTGCTTCCCGGCCATGTGTGTGACCCCTTCCCTCCCCTCTCCAGCTCCCTGCTCATTGCACCGGCGTGGGGGCTTTGTACTGTCTTCACGACGGCGATGGCTGCAGGTTCAGTGCAGTCACCGGAGACGTCAGGACCAATTGGACGTCGACCACCAGGCCCACCGCAAGCACAGAGATCCCAGAGACCCACAGCCAGCAGCAGCCCAGCCCAGCCCCGCTTCAACTTCTTCTGCCGGGATCAAGGCGCAAACTCGCGACGTTGCGGATATGAGCCGAGCACTCTACCACTGAGCCAGCCATTAAAATCTACGCAAAAAAATTTCCATTCCGAAGACCGACAAATTCTGAATTACGAAAGGTGTCTGGTCCCAAGGCTTTCGGATAAAAGGTTGTGCACCTGTAATACATTTCTTCAAAAAAATAACATCCACAGGGATTATCAAAGCATAGAATTCACTTTATCTTATCCTCTAGAAGTCTTGCAAATTAAGAGTGAAAACTGCAGACACACAGTTGTGCGATATTTAATTATTCTGGCATAACTGTATATGGAAAAAAAGGTCAGAGGAATCAAAATTAACTTGGAGGACTTCATCATAGTCTCAAGATTTCAAAAGGCATGACTAATGTAATTAGACAGTTGAAGGAAACACGTTTACACAACAGATCAACACATTTCTATCACCTTTAAAAGTTCTCATTAAATGTGCAATGCTGTTAAATAGTTGCAAATTGGCAACAAAATCAACAGAAAGGGATTTTCATGACAACCTGGCTCAGCAATTCAGCAGTCGTACAAAATATCTCAATATGCATAATTCGATTACAAATATTTTAAAAAGTATTATTAAGTAATTATATTAAGTAATATGTTATGTCCAATATACTTAACTCAACCAGTTAAGTGTATTTGGGACACAAAACACTGCAGATATTGCCACAGAGCAAAAAACAATGCTGAAAGACCACTGAGGGCAAGGCAATATCTGCTGTGGAGAGAAATGGACAGTCGACATTTCAGGTCAAAACCCATCCTCTGGTTTCTTTCTGCAGAGAATTGGGCCTCAGCTTTACAAAGCCAAAATGTCTGCTGTTGCCGATAGTAGTGGTAGCCAGCGGCAAGTCCATCAGCTTGCACTATCTATTAAAGAGGCTAGGCTGGGGCTAATTCTCTGTATCATAGGCCCATGGTAGACGACACAATCCCAGCCCTGATTCACCAGTGGCGGAGGACGTAAATGTACGCAGAATAGGATGCAGATCAAACCCCGAATGGTCATGGGCATCTTGAGCATTCATCCAGACAAATGAGGAATATTCTGTTGAACCTCTGCTTGTGCCTTGGAAAAAGTGACAAGTCTTTGGGGAAGTTACTACCATAGGATGCCACGAATCTGGCCTGTCCTTGTAGCGACAGTATTTATGTTATGTAGCTGATCAGTGGAGCTCATCTTCCCCCTTCAAGTGGTAAGCTACCCAACCAGTTTCGTTGAACACTTGTGCTTGGTCTGCCAAAGCCTGCTGGATCTCTCGGTTGCTACCCATTTTTAACAACCTTTCTGTCCTGGGCCTCCTCCATAGCCAGAGCGAGGCCACACACAAACTGGAAGAACGCCACCTCATATTCTGCTTGGGTAGCTTACAACCCAATTGGTATGAACATTGAGTTCTCCAAATCTAGGTAATACCCTCTCCCCCTTTCTTCTGTGTCCCACTCTAATGTGCACCCATTTCTCCTACTATCCCGTACCCCCAGCCCATTTCCCCTTCTACCTATAGCTTCCCTTTAGCTTCACATTTCACTTCTCTTGTCTTCCATCCTTTTGTCTCCTTTTCATCTCTAGCCCTCGCCCACCCATCCACCAACAAAACTCTCCTCTCCTGCATCAACCTATCACTTGCCAGGCTTTTCCTGCCCCAATCTCTTTTCCTATGAATTCCACAGCTGCGGCCTAACCAGCACATCTGAGTTACTGTGTTTCAATAAAGATGATGGCGCTTTGGACATTTTGGTAAGGAACTCATGCAGCAATATCCTGAGACTGAGATGTTCTTGTTAATATCACCTTCCTTTGTGCTCGGGTATAACTAAAGCCAGTATTTCTTTTTCTGTTTGCCAGCCCTTTGTTCATGCCGAATACAGTCGAACGTTACCCGATGTTAAGAAACTATTCTCACCGTACTTCTAGAATTCAGACTTTTTGGTCATATGTTATCAAGGCCTGATATTTATAAATAAATCAGAGATATGAACCTCCACTTCAACTCTAGGTCAGCGACAGCAACCACACTGCAAATCACTGACATACCTTCAGTATCTGAAGGACATTTCAGGGACAAAATTTGCCCATAATCACTTTTGTGTCACATGTACCACAAACATCAGTACAAAATAGGATTGGCCCCTCGTAACATTTTTTCACTGACTTTTCTATGATACTATAATTTGTATTGGTCTCATTATCATTTCATTTTTCTGTTGACACTAAAATCAATCTGAAAGTCAAGGACCAACACACATCATTTCAACTTTGATCTAGTGATATTCCTCTTAGTTAATTTGAAAAAACAATCAGGACTAAACAGGAACATCTTGTGTGGCATGTTTCAAAATAATTATCTACGGAAATTAGTTTCTGCATTCCAACCCAGGGAAAGTTCAACGCAGTGAATAAAACTGCCATTGTGTAACCCTATAAACCACAACATATAATTTAAACTTTAGGAGTGATATCATAGGGATAACCTCCATTGCTCAAGAAAACCAAAATACTGAACACAGATGCGACACAGAACATTCTATTGCTAATTGTTAAAGTGACAGCAATCTGGGTATGAAAATTATCCCATATTTCATTATTGCCAAGGAAAGCCGACACTGCAAAATCATACATGATGGGAGCTTTTATTTGTTGATGACATAACGGTGACATAATCTGCATGATACAATCAGAATTAGAGAAAAAGGACAGATACAAAATGCTGGAGTAACTCAGCTGGACAGGCAGCATCTCTGAAGAAAAGGAATGGGTGACTTTTTGGGTCGAAATCCTTCTTCTGAAACATCACCCATTCCTTCTCTCTAGAGATGCTGCCTGTCCCACTGAGTTACTCCAGCATTTATCTTCAGTGTAAACTAGCATCTGCAGTTCCTTCCTACACATTAAAACAAAAGGAGACTGGGCAAATAGAATTATTCAGGCTGTACTTTTTACTATTTTGCAAAATGCCACCACAGCTATTTTTGTTTTACAATCCAGACAGTAAAACTAAAATAAAATTATGTATTATAAAATTATTTAACTGGGATTAGAATTTAAAACTAGATTTAAGAAATTAGGCTAGGATTAGCTGGGAAGTAAGAGCAGTACCAGGCTCAAGAGTCCTATTAATCTCTTCACTTATTTTTATTTCACTACTGTTTATTACTTTCACTTACTTGTCCATTCTAGCACTATTGTTTGTTCGTCATCATTTCATGGATTTTGTTTTCATGTCTCGTGAAGCGCAAACCAATTGTTACTTCAATTCACAACTTTTGGACGACTCAACCATACACATTACATCTTCCATGTCCATCACTGCACTAGAACCACAATACAGCTCCGAATCTAATATGGGCTGCTGCCTTGACTTTCACTGCCCCATGTTTTCTTTAAAATAATGTGAAATGTTGAAACGACTTCTCATTTTTGCAGCATTATTTTATTTTTGCCGGTTGTGAATGATGAGAGTTATAGATCTCTCCCTCACGGAAATAGACAAATGACTGGCGTCTATTACAAACCCACAGACTCCCACAACTATCTCAACTACACTTCTTCCCACCCTGCTTCCTGCAAAGACTCTATCCCCTACTCCCAATTCCTCTGTCTACGCCGCATCTGCACCCAAGATGAGGTGTTCCATACTAGAACATCGAGATGTCCTCATTCTTTAGGGAACGGGGGTTCCCCTCTCCCATCATAGGTGAGGCCCTCACTCGTGTCTCCTCGGTATCTTGTAGCTCCGCCCTTGTTTCCCCTCCTCCTACTCGCAACAGAGACAGAGTCCCCCTAGTCCATACCTTCCACCCCATCAGCCGTCGCATACAGCACATAATTCTCCGAAATTTCCGCCATCTCCAATGGGATCCCACCACTTGCCACATTTTCCCATCTACACCCCTTTCAGCCTTCCACAGAGACCGTTTCCTCCGCAACTCCCTGGCTAACTCATCCCTTCCCACCCAAACCAACCCCTCCCCAGGTACCTTCCCCTGTAACTGCAGAAGATGCAACACCTGTCACTATTTCTCCTCCCTCAACTCTGTCCACAGACCCCGACAGTCCTTTCAGGTTAGGCAGAGGTTCACTTGCACCACCTCCAATTTCATCGACAGTATCCATTGTTCAAAATGTGGACTCCTATACATCGGGGAGACCAAACGCAGACTAGGCAATCACGGAACACCTTTGCTCAGTCCGCCTGAATAATACCTGATCTCCCGGTTGCTGGACACTTTAATTCTCCTTCCCATTCCTACATAGACCTTTCTGTCCTAGGTCTCCTCCATTGTCAGAGTGAGGCTAAATGCAAATTGGAGGAACAGCATCACATATTTCGCTTTGGCAACTTACAGCCCTGTGATATGAATATTGATTTCTCTCACATCAGGTAGCCCTGGCATTCCCTCTCTATCCCTCACCCACACGTCGCACTAGCTTCTCATTTTCACCGTACAAACAGCTAACAACGGCTGTTTCCTTTATCATCATTACTTTTTTGCATATCTTTCATTCATTGTTCTTTATGTCGCCACTTCACTGCCAATATCTCTTGTTTCCATTATCCTTAACCAGTCCGAAGAAGGGTCTTGGCCCGAAACGTCACCCATTCCTTCTCTCCAGAGATACTGCCTGACCCACTGAGTTACTCCAGCTTTTTGTGTCTATCTGCGGTTTAAATCAGCATCTGCAGTTCCTTTTACAGAGTTCTTCTAGTCTGGTAATATGATAATACTATTTTCAATGTTATCTAAAAGTGTGAATGCCACACGTTGCTTTGTCTTAGATGCTTTAACAATAAAATATTGTTTACTGAGCCTTTAAGTCTGATGGAATAACTCCGAGGACTTTATGTGCGTAGTTTCGCAACCATGATAAAAAATATTGTGAACATTATTTGAAATAATGTATCTAAAATGACAGAGCATACAAACAGAGCATGGACACAATTAATCCCAAATCTTGTAGATTGAAGTGACAAATGGATTTATAAACTGCAGCATCTAACTTGATGAGCCTCCTTATCTCAAAGTAATGCCTTGGAGGTTTCAGAGCGTTTTTAGCCAATACTGCTTCAAACATAAACATGCTATTTTAGAAACACATATATTATTTTTTGTATGTATATTTTAAAGTTTCAAGCCTTTGTCTCGGGAGTAATTTGAAAGTGCTGGTATAATATCTAGATGGTGTGAGGTGTGTGAAAGATTACTTTCAGAGATGGTTCATGGTTTGTGAAAGATTACTTTACATGCAGACCAGGTGATTAAGAAAGCTAACAATTAACAAGTGAGAGGAATTAAATGTAAAAGCAGAATGGGTATTCTTCAGTTATACAAGCATTGTTGATGCCATTTACCGAGAATTGTTTAGAGTACTGATCATCTTCTTTTGGGAAGACTTATATCCACCAGAGTTTAAAAGAGTGAGAGATAACTTACCGGTAATTGGAAAGACAAAAACATAGACCTTGACCGGACAGATGCAGGGATGCGTTTCTTCTTGTAGGAGAATCTAGAACCAGAGGCCCGCACTTAGAAATAACTGGTCATCCAATTACGACTGGGATGTGGTAATTATTTTTTGAGAGTCTCTGGAACTTTCCTCCTCAAAGAGAGATGGAAGAGAATAGGTAATTGTGAATTTTGTATTTGTGGATATTTTAAGATAGAGATAGATATATCATTGATCAACAGGAAAGATGAAAAATGATCACAGTTGAAGTTATAAGCAGATCTTCCATTATCCGATTAAATGGATTAGACTTGAGGGACCAATTGGCCAAATTCATATAATCGTACGTGTTCAACAGCTGATTTTTCTGTTGTAGATTGGTATATTTGGTCTGTTTTAAATTACAAATGCGCCCCGGCTCATGTAAGGATTACATCCTCTGGACCCTTGTGCAAGTTGGATGTTACATAATGTGGACACAAACATGCTACTGCACACGCTTAAATTTACTATTCAACGAGGAGCCCACGGGGGAGCTAGTGGGCTTAAAGAATAGTTTTGATAAGTGCAAATTTACTTATGTTACCTGTAAGTTGGGAAGTGCCTGTTTGGTTGCTTTGTAACTAAAAACATTGCAGCCAATTATGTGTAAGGTACAAGTTGCTATGTGGATTCATAGGCAGAAAAAGACTACAGAATATGTATGACACGTATTATACGAGTGCCCCAATTAAACCACCATATTGTCCTGTAATATGATCACCAAGTAACGAGTGTTATTTTTAACTGCCATGGGGAATGTTTGTTTTGCAATCTTAATTTCTAAATCCAATAGATGTGGTTTCTACAAAAGGCTCTAGGTTCACATTAAGCCTAGAGTTAACTACACCGTGTTATTACTGATCCAAATGATATAAAATAAAGCATGATTCATATGAAGGACTATGCATTACTTTCTCTGATATGGTTCTGAAGTTGGAAGAGGGAAGTGAAACCCACCTAAAATACTGCAAAAATAACTCCAGCAAGCAGCATTATAAAGTGCGTATTAAAATCAAAAATCATCTCAATCTAACAAAAAAATTCCATGTTGGTCGGGAAGAACATTTCAAACATTGGAAAAATTGCAGAGCCACTGAAACAAGAGGCTGCAACCTGTGCCGCACTATTCCCTACCTGGGAGGATTTCATTTTGACATGCACAATTCCAAAATAAGGAAGTGTCAATGACAAAACTAAACAATTATATTTCTATGCATTAATGTATCAAAATTCTAAAAACATCTATTTTTAATGGCATGGAAAGGTTTTTGCCTCGCAGCACAAAATACTGCCATGATTCTACAGTTTAGCTGGACTGCAACAATATCATAAAAATGATTCCAGGCAGTTCCCCCCAGAGGGATTGGCAAAGCAGCAACATTCAAAATTACTTAAGTACTTGGTTAGTAGAATGAACTGTTCCTCCCTCCTAACCCCAAGGGGCAATGTCAACTGCGATACGAGAGTCAAGGAAAAAAAAAATTACAAATATAAAACTGATAGAGAATAGCCAGAAGCTTTATATCCTATATTACCGTTTCGTTAGGTCTGACATTTAACTGCAATCCACATTTAACAGAATAAATAAATGCATCCCGGATTCATGTATTTAAATACTAGGACTTAAAGAATTTCCAGTGTCAGTATCCGAAAATTCTCCCTACCTATTTCATACATTATGTATGATATGCTTCGATTTAAAAAATAAACAGTTTGTGGATTAAAATAGACCATTTTATCTTAATACATTTATTTGCCTTGAAACAGCTGCTTGGTGGTTAATATAAATACCACTGCTAACATTAATTGATTTGATATAGCACTGTTAACCTTTTTGTTCATTGGTTAATATGATTCCCACGTTGGAACATCTTAAAATAACTGAATGCTGCAGTTTCCTGTTCAAAATTGCAAGTCACTAACCCTTTAAACAAATTGATGGTTACAGTGCTGGCTCTTTATTTTGTTTCTGCGGATCACCTGAGAGAGTAAGGCTTCAAGGAGGCAACGCGCCATCTTTATCTCAAGGGAAATCAGAGGTCGGACGCAACTAATTTATGAAAGAGAAATAAAAGATTTTATAGGGAATTCCTATATTGTTCTTTTTTATTAAAGTGGGTGGCATGTTCAAATTAAAGTTCATCAACCTGAAACAAGATGTTTTTTCCCCTCGACCTACAGAATCTACTGAGTATTCCTACATTCAAGCATTGTGTACATTTGTACATGTTTGTATTCATATGAAGGTATGACTACTAGAGTTAAATGATGAAGAACATTTAGGATATAGTACCAACATGGCTAAGATACTGGATCAGTATTTAGTAACCTGATCCAAAGACGTAAGTGCAAAGTCACCAGATGGAAAATTAAGTTCCTTAAATTAAATAAATCTGGTACTAAAAAGTTGAAGTCGGAAAGGTGATAATGAACCAATTGGATTTCTATGAAGAAAATCTGTCCTCCTCAACTGGTTGATCTGTACTAATCTTCATGATCACGAATGTGGCCATGCCTTAACTTGGCCTCCTAAAACATTGAGTTCAGGGGCAATTTGTTATTGGCAAGAAGTTTCAATCAAACTGGTAATGCTGATGTGTCATAAATAACTATCAAAAATCTGTAGTGTATACTGTTGGATATTAATCTCTAGCACAGCATGACACGAGCTTAATAAGAATCAGCCTGGTAATTAAGTTGTGGTTATCTTTAGATTTTTCAAATTATTACTTGCTTTCTTTTTCCCTAAATTTTTTATTATATTAACGTTTTCCTACAGCACTAAAGGCACAAATGTAATATCTGACATTCTTTCATATGCTTGTTTCAACACTGAAGGTGTCCTGTATTTCAAGCAAGGCTAATTTCACTTGATGATCCACTCCCCAAACCACGCTCTGTGGCCTCCAGTCACTCCTCATCTGTACTTAGCAGGTATCATATTGTAGAGCAAACACACTGGCTCAAGCCAACTGAAATTAACGATGACACTGGTGAAAATGTTCCACTGCTGAAATGCCTAGGATAGGTTTAATTGTCACCATGGCCAGAAACTCTGCTTTGCGTGCCCAATTAATTATTACACGATTTAGATCTGAAACTAGGGAACCACTGGAAAGTTACTTTGGAAATTGACAGGCAAAAAAAAACAACGTCTAGGTTTAAAAAAAAGTCGAAGGGGGAAAATACTGTTTCCATAGACACCATCATCTCCTGTCAGTTTCACCGCAGCCATGGAAATTGACAAGGAATCACTTCAATTGACATCTGTATAATGATGTTCTATTAAACAGTGTAACATACAACCTCTGGTATTTTTTAGGTAATAAACTAGTAGCCATTAAAATACCTTTATTTTTGAAAATCCTGCGGGATAGGTTACTGACGTTGCGAGCATGAAACACTAATCCCTAAACCTCTTTTCCCCGTTGATACAATTGTTTTAAAATGCCGTTTTCTATAACGCGTAGTTTCTTAGGAACGCAACTATCGCGTTATAGAATTAACTGTAATTGTTTCAAATTAAAATGAATTAACCGAAAACGTATAATTTAAACATTTAACTAAAGAAAAAGACTGCAGAATCCAAGACAATCTTCAACATAAACGGAGGGCAATCTCAGCAAGTCTGGGCTTCACTGCTGGACTCCAGAGATGCGCCAAGCTGAACCGCGCTAGTTAGCCCGGCATCTCCACACTTGACAATTGATCCGAGGAAGTCAGACTTATTGTTAGTGAGATCCACTCCAACAAGATACCTAACGGAATTACTAAAGATCGCAGGACGAGATACTGCACGAGTAGCATACTTAATCACGAGAGAAAAAGAAACACATTATTGGCTAGGAATTAATTTGCCAAACAAGCCAGGTAAAATAAATAGCACAGCCAGTGCACCAGGCAAATGAATCAACCAAGCTTCGGGAATAAAAAACGGCAGTGGGGACACAATTCCACGTTAAAGCATAAATGACTATCCACTCATGAAATGACAATCAACAGCTGTAGACAGGATGCAACCTTCAGAAATTTAAATGTATTCGGAGGCTTCGTTCCAGTTGTATACCCATTGTACGCTGAGAATTTCTCGCTACATGGGCAGGAAAGGTTTCGAGGGATACGAGCCAGACGCCGGCAGATGGAAGTAGTGTAGATTGGGACCTTGGTCGACATGAGGAAGCTGGGCCGAAGGGCTTGATTCTGTACTGTATGACGCTTAACATTGGATCTCATGTGAACATAAATGAAAACTCAAACATCGAGTGAGAAGTTCAATAACAAGTCCGCACCAAGAAGAAATATGTAAAAATGAACAGATAATTTGTGTATTCTTCAACGAAGTGCTGTCCACTGCAAACCTCTCTCGCCGGCAACACCCCACATGACCCATTCCTCCCCAAATGTGGTCACTCCATCCTCCCCACAACCAACCCAAGCCCAATAAACATCTAACACTACCCCCTCACTCAAGAATGTGGCCACCTGTGGCTCTTTGCCCTCCACCTACAAACCCTCTTAACATCACACCCTTTCTCAACTTTCACGTCTACTCCCCCCTCCTTCCCTCTCACCCGCTCCCTCATTCCCTCTCCCTCCTTTACACTTACTGCATCACTCCCACTCACTCACTCCCTCTTCTCTCCTTCACCCCTGCCCCCACCTTCACTCTCCCTAAACCCCTCTACACATACATTCTATTTCTGTCCGTTTAACTCTCTCCAGTTTCTCCCAACTTTTTCGTTTCTTTCCGCAGTGAACTCACCGAGCCGTGTGTGGTGTAATGTAGTGTAGCGGGCTGCGAGCAGCAGCTGTCCGCTGGGACGGACGAGTGGCTCTGCGGCTGCCGCTCACCAGACTGGGCTCCGCCGCCGCCTCCCCGCCCGCCCGGTGACCCCTCACCCTGATTACGTGGCACCTGTCTCGCACTCCGAACAGCGAGCGGGGCGGGAGCTGCGCCCCCTGTCCGCCGGAGGACCCGTTATCCCGCGACGCCCCTGGAGCGCCCTCTGCCCGCAGGATGCCTGGTGAGCCCAGGTGACAAACGCTGCAAGGCTGCTCTTTGAGGTGGGCAGATCTGAGGATTTATCCTGGACGGTAGGATGTATTATTGTCATCAATATTATTGATGCCTTGAAGAGCAGATATAATTACTCCGCCTCCCCTCCCGCTGGATCCTTACAAATACTGTGAATACTGTGCCCATCTGGCGTCCTGTGTGCAGCGGACGACACGGATAGCAGTCACTCGCCCCGTCTCATCGCAATTCAGGCATGGATGGAAGCATGCCCGCAATATATATATGTTTTGCTTGACACAAATTCCCAAATATAGAACTAATTCTGAGCACAGTATCTCACAATTTCGGCCATTTCATATTGGAAATCTCATGTTATTCCTTTGTAAAAAAAAACCGTGCCTCGCAATTAGTTTGACGAGTGACAATCACAGGCTATGGGCTGAATTCTTGGTCCTCCAACATATTCCAAATGGAATTTAAACTGGAGGTGGTGGAGGGAGGACTTAAGCCAGAAAGGGTTAAGTCCTCCCTCCACCACCTCCACTTTAAATTCCATTTGGAATATTTTGGAGGACCAAGAAACCAAGAATTCAGTGCGTACGAAATGGTACCAAAACCAATGAATCACGTATAATGAAAGGAAGGTTGGAATTTTAATGCATATTATTTTATAGATTCTGATCCTACCGCTTTGCAATATGATGGGATACGAGATAAAGACTAATAATGCATCTCCAGCAATTTTATCTTATATTCCTTTAAAGAGCAATAGGCCATAATCCTATAGCTGCTGCTCTGCTATTCAATGCCATGGCTTATCCAATCTGACCACAGCTTCACTTTTGTGAACTGTACCTCACAATCCTTACTTCGCCTATAATGCAAAAAAAGTGCCATTCCATGAATATTCTTAATAGCTGAACATCCACAGCCATTTGCTTTAAAACCTACCAATGTTTACAACTGAGAGAAGAAATTCCTTCTTGTATTCATCTAAAGTGACTGAACTTTTATCCTGAGATCAAACTAACTTTGTTCCAGGTTCCACAAGGAGAAGGTATTTTACAGCAACTATTCTGTCAAGACTCTTCAAATTGTTCAATAAAATACTGAAAATATCTACCAGATTGACAATTGGCTCATTTTTCCACATTGGTTGTATTCAAACCCTAAATGAAGCTACATGCGGAAATATATCTTTATGAATAACAATCCACACTTTCTTGTTCATTGATTTAATATTATCCAGCTCACTTCTTTGCCCCATGAACATGGCCTAGGTAGTTCCATTCCACGTAGGCAAGCAAAGCACGTATTGGGCAGCACCGCAACACAGTCAGTAGCATCGATGGATCACAGTTCCAGTGTCGCAGGCTCAATCATGACCATCTGTACTGTCTGAGAGGAGTTTGCAGGTTCGCTCTGTGACCATATGACCTGCTTCCCACCCATATGTAAAAAAGTGCTGATTGGGAGATTAACTGGCCACTAAACTGTCCCCTAATTTTTAGAATCTGGGGGTAGCTGACGAAAATGAGAGGAAATATAAAATGTGCTTATTGTAAATAAGTGCTTGCTGGTCAATACAGTAGGCCGAAGGAACAAATTTTCACAATGTTTAACACTGACTATGAAACTGCACCAGGAATAGACAACCGTCTGAAGAAGGGTTTCGGCCCGAAACGTTGCCTATTTCCTTCGCTCCATAGATGCTGCTGCACCCACTGAGTTTCTCCAGCATTTTTGTGAACCACCAATAGATAATCAATCTTCATTCAACAGAAGGGTTTCGGTTCGAAACGTTGCCTATCTCCTTCGCTCCATAGATGCTGCTGCACCCGCTGAGTTTCTCCAGCATTTTTGTGTACCTTCATTCAACAGAAAGTTCTTTGTTGAACTGCTGTTCAAAATATTGAAAGCTCTAGAACAAACTAGAACAGGATACAGGTACCACAGACACGTGATACACAAATGACGCGTCAGAGGTTCAGTAGAATACTAGACTAAGTGACTAGACTGTCACACGGGAGGCCTGGTCCCCCAACGCAACCCATTCCCCAATGCAATAATCCACCACTCACCCGTTCCCCCAATGCAACCCGTAATGCAATATTGCACCACTCCTGCATAGCCCCCAACTGCGCAGGCACGTCTCATTTCCCCTCAGCACTCCCTCCCCCTCCTCTTCACCCTCCCTCTTTTCCCCTCCTCTCCCCCACCTCCCTCCCTCTCCTTTCCCCTTCCCTCACTCACTCCCTCCATAACTCCGCTCCCTACCCCCTCCTATCCCTCTACCCCCCACTCCTCACCTCCCCTCCCCTTTCCCACCTCACTATCCCTCTTGACCTCCCCCACTGCCCACCTCTCTCTCTATTCTCCACTCCCTACCTCCCCCTCCCTCTATTTCCCCCTCCCCTCCTCTCCCTAAATCCCCCCCCCACTCTCACTCCTCATCTCCCCAGGATCTTGCCCCTCTCCTCCTCCCCTCCCCCAAATCGTAGCACTGTCATGTACCATTTTTGTGCAAGTAGAAAAACTATGAACCGGAAGAGCTCAAGATCAAGAGAAGAGGGGGGGAGAAGAGAGAGGGGGGGGGGGGAGAGAGGGGGGGGGGGGGAGAGGGGGGGGGAGAGAGAGGGGGGGGGGGAGAGAAGAGGGGGGGGGAGAGAAGAGGGGGGGGAGAAGAGAGGGGGGGAGAAGAAGGGGGGGGAAGAGGGGGGGGGGGGGGGAGAGAGAGAGGGGGGGAGAGAGAGGGGGGGGGGGGAGGGGGGGGGGGGAGGGGGGGGAGGGGAGGGGGGAGGGGGGGAGGATTGAGGGGGGGGGAGGGGGGGGGAGGGGGGGGGGAGAGGGGGGGGGGGGGGGGGGGGGGGGGGGGAGGGGGGGGGGGGGAGAGGGGGGGGGGGGGAGGGGGGGGGGGGAGAGAGGGGGGGGGAGGGGGGGGGGGGGGGGGGGAGGGGGGGGTCGGGGGGACATGAGAGGGGGGGGGGACCTGAACTCGGTGAGCGGGCAGCTCGCGGACGGGACGGCGTGGAGAGCTTTGGCAGCTCTTGCGTGACGATTCCCCGTGTCCCTGAGATCAACTGAGGAATTTCAGGTTTCCCAGAGGGAGTAATGCCATGAACGACAATAACTGCCGCCGCCATGTTCAAGCCGGTGGCGCTGGTGACCGGCTGTGACCTCCCGATCGGCAGAACATTTTGAGAACGGCAGAGGGGGTTTGGAGTGGGCGGGCGTGGGAGTCCAGCTGCAGGAGGCGTAGCGCCTGGAGGCAGGTGGGCCTGGATTGGTCGGCATGTGGGCATTGTGACGTCAGCAGCTGGTGAGCGCCGTTTAGATTTATAAAATTGAGTTTTGTGATCAATTTTATTCAACATCTGGGGAAATAATTGACCAAGGAGTGGATTTCCGAACTCATAAGGTAAATTCCTACCTAAATGGTAAAAATCTCAGCGTTTTTGCATCTGGTTTTCGAGGAGATACGTTTCACATGCAAAACACACACACAGTTTTAAACGTAGACTAGACCAAGTGCAGACCCGTTGGGTCTGTTCCCGCAACGGACTCAAGGGGGGCAAGGGGGGGGCGGCCTGACGTCATCGCGCAGCTCCACGTGCTAGGCCTACGCCTTCAAGACGCTGCGTACGACGTCGAGACACTGCTTACACCCTCAATGCGGGTGCGGGCCGACAGGCCGTTGACGCACGGGATTTGCAGACAGTGCAAGCCCGCGGGGACGGCAAAAAGCAGCGGGGGAGCAGCCGATCTGCGCCTTCCGCCAGCGTGACAGAGCCGGGCCGTGGGGGGGGGGGGGGGGGGGGGTGGAGGGGGGGGGAGGGGGGAGGGGGGGGAAATGTGAAAAATGGGGGGGGGGGGGGAGCCGGGTGGTAGCAGCTGTTATGGTGGCTGGCCAGCAGGAGGCGAAAAAATGAGTGAGGGGGGGGGCTGGGGGGGGGGAAGGATTTTATTAAAAAGCTCACCAGTGCTCTCTTTCTTCTTAATGATGTTCCAAACAGTTGATTTTGGTAAGCCTAAGGTTTGGCTGATGTCCCCAACAGTCATGATTGACTAGATGTCATGCACTGTCTTGCTAATGCCAAGTTCACTTCAATATATTGTATATTCCTCAAGCCTTCCTTGATTCCAGTTACCATGGTTCCTTTTTCTGTTGCCTTTGATTAAACTTTTAATATGCTTTGTTCACTATTCTAGCCATCTTTGCCTTGTACCCTTACACGCTGGTCCAGAACTCTCTTATAAAAGACTCTCTTGTCAGTTGACTTTTCATCCCATCAGTAGGGCAGACCCAACAGAGATGTGAGCACAAAACCAAACACTTCAAATTGACTGGTTCTATGAGTCTTCGACATTGACTCCAGATCACGTGGAGTTAATAAACATCAGCAGATGCAGTGAACCCCCTGGCTGATTATTATTTTCACCACCTCTATCCTGTTGAATTCCACTTAGGGGAAACAAAAACAATAGGGCAGCAAGAGCAAACTTTACTCTGGATGAAGGTCTTCAATAGTCACCAAGAATAGCACATAGATACGACGACTGGCCAAACAGGTTGAATTCTGAAGGGCGTAGCTGCTAAAATGGGCATAGAGCAGGTGGTAAGAAAATGAAGAGGGGCCAAATCCAATTCATTTCCCTCTCACCAACCCACTATTGTGGACTCACAATATTTGGAGAAACTCCATTGTTTTAGCCTTATGGAGAGGTGATTTCTTCACACGTTCCATGGTTCTGAATGTTACCACCACAGTGGTAAATAGAATGGATGCATTAACAAGTCAAATTTGATTATCCAAGGGCATACAGCAGCAGCAGCAGCAGGACTGTATTACACAACCTGCAACTTCATGACCCATGCTTATGTTACCATCACTATCAAGATGGAGGGTGAATCTTTCTTCAGTTAAATGTTAAAACACATCAGAATCTGCATCATACAAGCTAAATATGGACCTAAAATTAACCTGGTGAAACAATAATATATGGAAGATAGCTATGCTGCAGATATGACCAAATATGTAATCAATAATTGCAAAGTTTCACATTGCTGTTATATCCAGATGGCAGAAAATAAACTGTTAGAAGTAGTTTAATGAAAAACTATCCTCACTGACAACAGGGCTCTGCATCCCATTACAAAAACGGAACTGTTTGCACTACTGCATACATTTTCAGTAGATGATTCATCAGATTCCTCCCAAAGAACCCACCCTCAAAGTAGTTAGTTTTTCATTCATACATGATATGGCTATTATACAAGATGTCTATTGTACCTGATAACATCCGAATTGTAGTGCTTAAGAGAAATAAAAGACACATCGTGCTGGAATAACTCAGTGGGATAGGCAGCATCTCTGGATAACACAGATAGGATACAAGGATACAAAGGACATTTATTATCACATACACCAATTGGTATAGTGAAATTTGACTTGTAGGCGAGGTTTTGGGTCAGGACCCGTCTTCAGACCGATTGTGGTAGGAGAGGAGAAAGCAGGAAGCGAGGTAGGGCAGAGCAAAGCCTGGCGGGTGATCAGAGGATACAGGGAGGGGGGGCAATGGTTGGACAAAGGCCAGAGGTGAAAATACAAAAACGTGAACAAAAGATAGAAGAGGTCCGAATTGTGAGGCCAAAAGGAATACAGGTGAATGGGAAATGTGAGAAATGTGTGCAAGTCCAGGTGGGGCACATGGAAGAGGGGGGAAGATAGAAAGGAAACAACAAGAAGGGTGTTTGTAAGTTAGTTATCTAAAATTGGTGACTTCAATGTTCATACTATTACCTTGTATGCTACCCAAGCAGTATGAGACACCTTTTCTTTCCTCTAGTTCACATGTTGCCTCTGGCAATGGAGGAGGCCCAGAAGAGAAAGGTCAGTATAAGAATGGGAGTTAAAATGGTTAACAACTGGATGAACTGGCAGGGTTTGGCAGACCAAGTGTAAGTGTTCAGTGAAATGTCAGTCTATGCTTGGTCTCTACTTTTTTTTTGTCCCTTCCCTCTCTCCTTTCACCTATATTCCTTTCTCTGGCAACATTTCGCACCTCTTCTGCCCATCTCACACATTTTGTCTTTTAATCTCTGGCCTTTGTCCAACAATTTTCCAATCAACACCCCACCACCACTGTATCCATCTTCACTCACCAGGCTTTGTCCTGTCCCACCTCTCTTCCAGATTTCTCGCCTCCATCAAAGGTCTAGTCAATCAACAATGTCACCTATCCAGAGGTCTGACCCGCTGAGTTACTCCAGCACTTCGTTTTTTCATGGTAACCCGTCATCCGCAGTTCCTTGCATTCGCAGCAACTTCTTTGCCTTCCACTTAAACTCCTTCCTTTGGCTAAAGACATGTGCTTTAGATCAGCTAGGCCGTAACAAAAAAAAAAAAACAAGACCAAGCTGTGCCTGGTCTTTGACTTGGGATCTCCCCTTTCAAAGGATTGTTTCGTTTCGGGTCTTCTTCTGTACCACATTATTTTCTATGGTCAATGAGAGAATGCGTGGGAAGGAATTGGAGATGCTGGTTTACACTGACTGTCTGAAGAAGGGTCTCCACTGGCAACGTCACCCATCCATTCTCTCCAGAGATGTTTGCCCGTCCCGCTGAGTTACCCCCAGCATTTTGTGTCTGTATTCAATGAATGATAATATGTTCTACCAGCTTTTGGGTCGAGAGTGGTATGAAGCAAAGATCCTATAGCGGTGCTATTAGATCTTTGGTATGAAGATGTTTGGGTGAGGGGTAGCTCAGATAGCAACTGGAGCAAGCAAGAGGTGTGAGTGCTCGGCCAGCACCTGCTCGAGCTCCTCCCGCTCCTCCCGCTGCTCGAGCTCCTCCCTCTCCCGGCTCCCGGCTCTTCTCCCGCGCGACGCACCGGCTTGGCGCTGATTTCAAATCGCGGACGTGACGTCACAATGCGTGCGCCGTTATTAAATGGCTGCGAGCAGCGCTCGGTGCCGAGATACGAACTGTAGAGCAAAGGTTGGTCTTTATGTGTATAAATAATAATAATAATAATAATAATACAACACAACACAACACACTCGCCGTGGGCGCAGCTCCCTCGTGAATTATTCCGCTCACCCCGGGCCGCATCGCCACAGATTCTGTCTCTAAAAGGAACTGTATGTAGGTGGCGGTAACTTCACATCGAAGAAGATAAGACACAAAATCAAATGCTGGAGTCATTCACCGGGGGCGGGCAAACATCTCTCGGGGAGATGGAATGGATGATGTTTCGGGTCGAGGCCCTTCTTCAGATGGTAAATGTCTGGCACAGGTCGAGCCGGCCCTCCCTCCCTGTGCGATGGCGATGGACTCCGCCGTTGTCGCGGCGACCATTTACGAGGCACAGTTAGTTATCGCCCAATGCCAGACGACTATTTGTGTTGTGCTGGTCACAGAAGCAATCTACTATCGCACATTGCAATCGCTCCTCTTTTTTTTAAATCTCCACTCATGCAGCAACATTTCTCTCTTTCACTTATGTATCTGTACAGTGTGGATGGCTCGATTGTTATCACGTATTGTCTTTCCGCTGACTGGTTAGCAGCTGGTGACAAGCTTTTCACTGTACCTCGGTACACATGGCAATAAACTAAGCTGAACTAAATGATTGGACTTCTCCAGCCCTGTTACCTGGCTGGCAATGGAAGTAGAGGACAGGCTGATGTGTCTACGGGTGTGAGGGCCAGCCCTGCACCTGCGGTTAACACGCTGAGCAATTGGTGTTTGAAAGGCTTTCAGCCCGGCATGTTAGAGAGCTAATATCAATATGTAGGAAGGAACTGCAACTGATTGTTTACACTGAAGATAGACTCAAAATGCTGGAGTAACTCAGCAGGCCAGGCAGCTTCTCTCTAGAGATGCTGCATGACCTGAGTTATTCCAGCATTGTGTTTCTTATCTATGTTGGATTATTAATTTATTTTACGTCTGGGAGTGAATCATGCGGTTCCTACTGTAACTTTGGTTCATCTATTTTGTGTCTTGGGATCTGGGTACTGTTTTTGTTCATTACACAGCTTCTCTTTTCCTTAAAGCAATATTTTATTTCTAAGAAACAATTACTGTAATTTTTTCGGATTTGTGGGAAAATAGTATGATTCGTACTTTAAAACAAGGACTGGATGTTCTGTATATTAAAAAAAAAATAGTATATTTTGATAATAAGCAGTAATATTTTCTATAGGCAGTGTATGGGTAATTAGTTAAATGTTGGATCCTATTCGGCCAGTGTTCGGGAGGAAGAGGGTGTGACTGAGTGGGGCATTTAACGGGATCCAAGAGTCGGTGTGTTGCCTGCCTGGGTTCCAGATATCGTATCTGATCTGCAGAGAGGGATGAGGTAGATCCAGTTGTTGTGGTCCATATTGGTACCAATGACATAAGTAAAACCAGGAAAGAGACACTTTGAGCAAGTAGGAACTAAATTGAAAAGCAGAACCAAAAAGGTGATAATCTCTCGCATTGTTACCTGAGTCGCAAGCAAATTAGTATTGGGTCGATGAGATTAGAAAATTAAATGTGTGGCTTAAAGATTTGCCCGGGAGAAGTAAGTTTGAACGTGTGGGACGTTGGCATCAATATTTGGGGAAGACGGAGCTGTTCTTATGGGTCGACTTTACCTGAAACATGTTGGGACCAGAGTCCATGGGTAAATTTTATACAGGTTGCATAGCTGTCATTTGGAGGAAGACAGCAGAGTTGTTCAATGGAAGAATATTCAGCTTGGTGGAGGAAGAGGATGATGATGATGTGGTGGAGGGAAACTGGTTGGGTGTGTCTTGGGGAGAAAAAATGCATAGAGCTGTGGCAAAGGCAATCAAAACCTTTGTGCATGTAGGTGGGAAGAGAATAACTGAGTGGAGAAAGAATAGTCAAGAAATAATTTGTTTGGTATGAGAATGTGGGTCTATTGGTTTCGCATCACCATGGATTACCAAATTAACTGCCAAGGGGGTGAGGATAATGCTGCAAATCCCCTTAACATCTTCCTGTGTTCTGGCACAGCTGGGGGTTTTTTTTCTCCTCCAATGCATGCCCAATCCTGCAAACGTCCATCCTGCATCTGAGCAACCCTTAGTTTCTTGAATGGATGCCCAATCACTTGTCATAATGTCTACAACAAAAAGCATCCCAGTAAGTGATGTATCAAAAACAGTACTTGTTACTTTGAAGCAAAAAGCAAACTACAGGGGGAGCTCAGCCTGCCAGGCATCATCTGCAAAAAGAAAGACGGATGGCTTTTCTTCAGACCAAGTTTAGTAAATGTAATTAGTACCAGTAACACTTATGCTTTGATCACCAGACTACTGAAGTCAAGGTGACCAGTTTGATCAGGTCTTTAGAAAGAATTGCACATTGACCCCTTTGGAAAAATATTTCAAATTCTGAATGATATGTACTCAAGGAATTTGAGAATAGATACATTGGTTCTTTTGCAGTGATATTTTGCATTTTAAACTCTTCAAAAGATGGTAAATAGAAACTTATTTTTATAACTTTTTTTCCCTGATAGATATGAGAAAAATGAAAAGAAAAGTTGCCAAGTTGAGTGGCTTCCATCTTAGTCCAAATGAAGAAGCACTTTTGATAAAAGAAGAACATGAAAGGAGGAGGAGGTTAAGAATAAAACAGGTATAATTAATTAGAGGCACCAATCAGTTAGAAATTGCTCATCCAATTAAAATGAAGATTGATGTATAGCATTTAAGTATTTGTTTCCTTTTTATACTCCTTTTGAGGGGATATTTAATCATTCACCCCCCCCCCCCCCCCTGTTTTTTTGTTGTTGTGTGGGGATGGACTGAAATCCAGATTTGAAATAGGCAGTTAAATGTAGCTTCTATGATCTTATTCAAAATATGTCGATATTCTATTAAGCCCTTTATTCACTTGAATTACAGGTGATTCTACTGTAATGTGATTGTTGCATTTCGAGGAAACCTCATATTATAGAAAGGTAGACCAAGTGGGACCCGTTGGGTCCCGTCCCCTCAACGCGTGGTTGCGGGGGGCGGGGGGGGGGCTGGCCTGCGGCATCACATGCACACGCCACCCCCTTGATATTATATTAATATTATTCATTAGCTCCTTTTACCCCATCCCTGCCCCACTCACGCATAGCCCCCAACTCGCAGGCACGTCTACAGAGGGTGAGGGAGGATGGTGGGTATAGGGAAAGAGGGGGCAGATAGGGGGAGAGGCTTGGGGAGAGGAGGGGAGGGGGGGGGGGGTGTGACGTCATCAGCGAAAGAGTCGTTTTTATTTCAAAGTTTTGTCAGTTTTTTGACATTTTCAGTAATAACTCGAGAAATTTTGGATGCTATGGGGAAAAATCTCTCCGGGAATATGCAAAAATGTTACCGTTAGCTTGTCGTTTTTCGAGAAGATGTGATCGCGCGCGCGCGCGCACACACACACACACTTTTAAGTATATAGATAGTCATATAAATACAATTGTGTCCAGGGGAAAGATTTGGGATGGGTATTTTAGACTCTCGTGTTTTTTTTCGCTGCAGGATTTTGAAAAATTAAGGTTTTTTTAACAACTATAAATTTATATCTGTTACTGCAAGCTAAAATGTTGAAGGTTATATGTTACATTATTTAAAAGTAATATTGCACAAGTGTTAATAGAAGCAGATGCGTGTCAATTCCAATATCCTCCAATGAAAGAGCAGCTGTGTTCTTGAGGGACAAGGGTGTCTGAGTTTGGGGAGGCTAAATGGAAACATTTTTAATTCAAGACACCTTGTTTTATGCTTGCCAATTTCCAGAATAAAATTTAACTGGTTTTCCAGTCTCGATCAAAATTTCCTTATAACCAATTCAACGCACATAATACAAATAGTGTTTCCTTATTTATCGATCACATTAAATCCCATTCATATTGTGGAAACATGTATTATAGCATTACACAGGTAGTTCTACTATCATCTGATAGTTGTGTGCCTAGGAAACCTCGTAGAAAATCATATAATTAAAGACAATGGGTCAAAAGGGGTTTAGGGGCTGATTCAATAATAAGCAATTTTCTTGGGGGATTTTCAAAAATAAAGTTTTTTTCAGTAGCAATACATTTCTGCAAGCTAAAATTACCAATGTTACTTTGTTTAATAGCATACTGTTTGTTGCACAAGTGTCAATAGTAATGATTGCTTGTCACTTTCGATTGCCACCCACTTTTTAAGTTGTAGCTATGTTCTTAAGAGATGATAGTGTCTCATAGGTGTGGGATGTTCTCTGGAAACTGGTTTATTTTCCCCATGGTGTTTAAAACTAGGAAAGCTTTGTTTTCTGCTTGTGAATTTCCAAAGTAAACTTTAATGATTCTCTATTTCCAATTGAAATCACGTTATAACCAATTTGACCTGTATAATATAAATAGCTAATTTAGTATCCTATTTGTGTTATTGAATGCAGAACAATCCGTACTTAGATGTTTGACCTTTGTGAAAATATGGTTAGTTACAACTATATGGCTGGCCACAGCAGCTGATTATAAGCCTGATAATTGCAGGGTGTCAGGATGAAAAGCTTGCAGCAATAGTAAATGTATGTCCATTGTAATTTAGTTATCTCTAGTTTTTTGGGAATAAGTGAAGTTATGATGATAATGATCCAATTAAATAGAGTTCCAATATACTATACCACTTACCAATAGAACTTTATTCATCCCCGGAGGGAAATTGGGCTGCCAACAGTCACAACACACAATGAGGTACATGAAAACTTGAAATTAAAATTTAAATTAAGAGTGAAAAAGAAAAGACAAGGAGGAAAAAGACGTCTTAGCTGTATACTTCAAAGAAATGTACGGAAACATGTATGGTAGCCATGGCTAAGGTGAATACTTTTAAAATTCCTTAATTGGTTATGGTATAGGTCAGAGAACAAGAGCGCTTCATTGCTGTACAAATCCGAGAGAAGGTAAAGCAGTGCCGTAATGAACAACTTGAGCAACTAGCAACTGAGTTAAAGGCTGAATGGCAAATGGCACAAGGAGAAAAAACAAAGTGTCTCGAGAAATTATATCTCAGTAGTTTAAAGACAGTGGGTGAGGGGCACAGACAAGCTCAAGAAAATGTAAGTAATTTTTCTTTCTGTTCTTTATCTGGAACTAATCTGACAAGTTTACAGAAGAATCATTTTGGCATTTAAACTTTTGTTCACCTTGCAATTCTGTTCTTATTGGGTGATTTAAATAATTGTCCATTTGACTTCACTTTTGAGGTTTGCCAAAATTGGCATGTGGATTCCATTGACTTTTCATAGAGTTCATAAGTCATAGAAGCAGAATTAGGCCATTCGGCATATCGAGTCTACTCCGCCTTTCAATCATGGCTGATATATCTTTTTCTCTCATCCCCATTCTCCTACCTTCTCCCTGTAACCTTTAACGCCCTTACTAATCAAGAACCTCTCAATATGTTTTAAAAATACCCAATTGCTTGACTTCCACAGTGTATGACAATGAATTCCACAAATTTACTGCCCTCTCACTTAAGAAATTGTTCCTTCTCTCCTTTATAAAGGTACATCCTTTTATATTCTCCGGCTGTGCCCTCTGGTGCTAGGCTCCCTAACGCGTGTCTAACATGTCAAGAGTTACCAGTTCTCCCCGCACCCCCATGCTCTATTAGATAGATGGTGGTAGCTCTATTAGATAGTAGATTACAGGAATTGCATTCCAGTTTGTCATTGATCATTTTTTAAACATTTAATTAAGCATTAAATGACGTATAATCAGGACCGTGCAGTTTTTTAAATTAAGAATGCTTTACGTCTAAAGATGCATATATTACACTTATTTGAACTCAAACAACCACGTGGTTTTAAGATTTAAAAGAGCTACATACCAGCATGATTTTGCAGTCATACTAAAGGGTCCACGTTTTCATTTTGGGTTGTATCATAGGCAAGCTTGTCTAGTCAAACGGAAGCAATTGTGTTCTTGTATCCATGATAAGATTGGATTTATCGTTGCATATTTTGTTAATCAGCCGTTTCAGCTTTAAAATGTTATGTTTTTTCAATATTTTCAGTTGGCTATTTTTCTGACTTTTATATTAAGTTCTGAAAAGTAGGACTAATAAAGTAAAAGCAAGATGTTATTAGTTTGCATAAAATGATTTTCTTGATCTTCATTATTGATCTTTGCATACTGCTTATCAATTCCCACCATAGAAAATGTGTATTGGTGTCCTCATATTTTTAATTTTTTAATATATTTTCCTTGTAAGGAACCAGACTTGAAAATGCAATCAATTCGGGTAGCAGTTAATAGAGAAAAAGCTGAGAAAAGGCATAGAGAAGCTTTAATGGAGTTAAAGCAGCAAAGAGAAAAAGATCATGAAGCTCAAACCAGGTTTGCTATTGTTTGTATGAATTGAAATGTATTGTTTCTGTTATGTAATCTGTTCACTGTTATTTAACAAACTCAAGTATTTTGGCAAAAATGTTCTATGACTTAATATACCACATAGTGCATCATGATTAATGTCCAGATACTTGTACCAGCTTCCTTCTGCTTTCAATAAGTATTTTGGACCAGGTATGTAATTTGATAAGGATCCCAAGGATTCAATTTTTTTATAAAAACATAGAGTAGCCTTTAAAAAGTAAATTTCTTACACTCCATATTTTAATGTAGGTTGAATCAATATCATTTATGTTGTCATGGTAGTGAAGCACAATGAGGCTGAGATTGTTGTTCTAATCAGGGTTGCAGCCAAGCTCAGCTGGTGATAACTCTTGTGCTGTATTTTAATTGGAACATTAATTAGGAAGCCAGTTGCCCAAAAGTTAAAAAAAAAAAAAAAAAGTAAATTAAAGCTGCTCTCAATAACCCAATATACCATGAATGGTAGATTTGATTCTCTCTGTTCTGCTACTGGTGCAGAAATTTAAAAAGCTAGTGAGTTGGAGAAAGGATCGTAAGGGAAGATCAAGAGCCAAGTTGAAAAGGGTGGTTTGGACAGATGCATTAGTTGTAGTGGAGATCTGCCACATGAGGATGATGATTTCATGCAGATAAAAGATGACTTCAGGGAGATGATGGTAGCAGACCAACGTTGCCAAGGAGTGGGAATTGGTGGTTGATCAACAGGATTTTAGTTGGCAAGTGATAGAGAGGCTAATTGTGGGACAGATGATAGAAACAAGGATTTTTAGATACTGGTTATGCAAAAGGATACAAAGTGCTGGAGTAACTCACAGGTAGCACCTCGGGAGATGCTGTTTAGGGTCAGGACTCTTCTTCAGGCTGATTATAAAGTGGGGCTGGAAGAAAGCTGGGAAAGAGGAGAGGCAGGACAAAGTATGGTATGGTTGGTGAACACAGATTAGGGGGATTTTTAGTGGGAAGATAATTGTAACAAAGGCCAGAGATAAATTTGGAGGGTTTGATTTTTTTAAATATAGGAAAAAAACAAAGCGGGACAGATGATTTTGGCCTGGAAATTAGCAGCTGGGAAGAGGATGGAAACAGCAATCATAAATGTTTTGAAGTATAAGAGGACAACTAGCTACCTGAGGAATATTTCCTTATTTTACTTCCAGGTGTTGGTCTGAGTGGGGTGGAGATCCTGCATTAATGTCAAAATGCCACTTAGACTGCTGATTAGGAATGCATAAGTTTGAAATTGTGTTATTTGCAGCCCTTGTCTGCTGTAGAATTTTGGGCAGGTGCCATCAGATGTTTTCAATAGAAATCATTATTTGTTTTATTACCTTGGTCTTAGACAATACGTGCAGGAGTAGGCCATACAGCCCTTCAAGCCAGCACCTCCATTCAATGTGATCATGGCTGATCATCCTCAATCAGTACCCCGTTCCTGCCTTCCCCCTATATATCCTGACCACTATCTTCAAGAGCTCTATCTAGCTCCAAAGTTTCCAAAGAACCGGCCTCCACCGACCTCTGAGGCGCAGAATTCTACAGACTGTGTGAAAAAGTGTTTCCTCATCTCCATTCTAGATGGCTAACCCCTTATTCTTAAACTGTGGCCCCTGGTTCTGGACTCTCCCAACGTTCGGGAACATATTTCCTGCCTCTAGTGTGTCCAAACCCTTAATAATCTTGTATGTTTCAATAAGATCTCCTCTCATCCTTCTAAATTCCAGATTATACAAGCCCAGCCATTCCATTCTCTCAGCATATGACAGTCCCGCCATCCCGGGAATTAATCTTGTGAACCTACGCTGCACTCCCTCAATAGCAAGAATGCCCTTCCTCGAATTTGGAGACCAAAACTGCACACAATACTCCAGGTGTGGTCTCATTCGGGCCCTGTACAACTGCAGAAGGACCTCTTTGCTCGTAGACTCAACTCCTCTTGTTATGAAGGCCAACATGCCATTCACTTTCTTCACTGCCTGCTGTACCTGCATGCTTACTTTCATTGACTGATGAACAAGGACCCCCAGACCCTGTTGTACTTCCCCTTTTCCCAACTTGACATAATTTAGATAATAATATTCCTTCCTGTTGTTGCTACCAAAGTGGATAACCTCACATTTATCCACATTAAACTGCATCTGCCATGCATCTGCCCACTCGCCCAACAATTCCAAGTCACCCTGCATTCTCATAGCATCCTCCTCACAGTTCACACTGCCGCCCAGCTTTGTGTCATCTGCAAATTTTCTAATGTTACTTTTTATCCCTTCGTCTAAATCATTAATATATATTGTAAATAGCTGCGGTCCCAGCACCGAGCCTTGCGGTACCCCACTAGTCACTGCCTGCCATTCTGAAAGTGACCTGTTAATCGCTACCCATTGTTTCCTGTCTGCCAACCAATTTTCTATCCATGTCAGTACTCCACCCCCAATACCATGTGCCCTAATTTTGCCTGCTAATCTCCTATGTGGGACCTTATCAAATGTTTTCTAAAAGTCCAGGTACACTACATCCACTGGCTCTCCCATGTCCATTTTCCCAGTTACATCCTCAACAATATTCCAGAAGATTAGTCAAGCATGATTTCCTCTTTGTAAATCCATACTGACTCAGACCGATCCTGTTGCTGCTGTCCAAATGTGCTGATATTTCATCTCTTATGATTGACTCCAGCATCTACCCCACCAGCGGTCAGGTTAAATGGTCTATAATTCCTTGCTTTCTCTCTCCCGCCTTTCTTAAAAAGTGGGATAACATTAGCTACCCTCCAATCCACAGGAACTGATCCTGAATCTATAGAACATTGCAAAATGATCACCAATGTGTCCACGATTTCTAGAGCCACTTCCTTGGGATGCAGACCATCAGGCCCTGGGGATTTATCAGCCTTCAGTCCCATCAGTCTACCCAAAACCATTTCCTGCCTAATGTGGATTTCCTTCAGTTCCTTCGTCACCCCAGATCCCCTGGCTAGTACATCAGGAAGATTGTTTGTGTTCTCCTTAGTGAAGACGGATCCGAAGTACCTGTTCAACTCATCTGCCATTTCCTTGTTCCCCATAATAAAATCACCCTTTTCAGTCTTCAAAGATCCAGCTTTGGTCTTAACTAATTTTTTCCTCTTCACATACCTAAAGAAGCTTTTACTATTCTCCTTTATATACTTGGTAGCTTACTTTCGTACCATGCCTACTCTCCCCATATTGCCCTTTTTTTAGTTATCTTCAGTTGCTCTTTAAATGTTACCCAATCCCCTGGCTTCCTGCTCATCTTTGCTATGTTGTATTACTTCTCCTTTATTTTTATACTGTCCCTGAATTCCCTTGTCAGCCATGGTTGCCTCTTACTCCCCTTGGAATCTTTCTTCCTCTTTGGAATGAACTGATCCTGCACCTTCTGTATTATTTCCAGAAATACCTGCCATTGTTGATCCACTGTCATCCCTGCTGGGGTATCTTTCCAGTCAACTTTGGTCAGCTCCTCCCTCATAGCCCCCTTTGTTCAATGGTAATACTGACACCTCTGATTTACTCTTCCTCTTCCGCTGATCATTAGCCATATACTAATGTTGTTTGTTTCTGTTATGAATAGTTTGCTTGGGCACAATGCACTCCATTTACATTTTTGCCCTATCCCCACACCTTGCTTTTACAGTACAGCAGGTGGTCTAGTATGCTGCCCAATTTATCTTTCAAGCTGAAGTGCATGTAAAGAAAGAGTACCAATTATTTTTTTTTTTTAAATGCACCATAAATTCTTTAAGGTTTGGTACTGGAAGGATTTTTATGTTTATAATATATTATTAAACCATTGTAAAAGGAGACTAATTTTGTGCTTGCATTTAAAATTATGTATTTATACTTCATTCAGACATATTAAAACTCGCAATAAAGCATTATTGATCGAGAAGCAAAGAGCAATGACAATTGCACATCTTCCACCACCTCCACCAGATCCCTTTGCTGTAAGTACTCCAACAAAAAAATATTTTTAATTAATTTAGAAGTGCTGTCCAATTTGACACAACCATCTAATATCTATGCTATCTAATATCTTTGTATTACATTACAAACAAAACCAAACTGAATCTTAAGTTGTAACACTGCAACTTTTAAATGCCAATAGAATGCCAGTACATGTTGCAGGAGAATGTTATTTAAATAGATGGAGATATAATTTGTTCATTTATAAAATTAATTAAAAAATGTAAAGTTTTCATTTGCTTTCCTCCTGCTTGTGAAATCATAATTGATCAATAGCATTGGACAGCACAGTGGTGCAGCTGGTAAACCTGCCACCTCAGTGCCAGATACCTGGATTTGATCGTGACCTTGGGTGCTGTCTGTGGAATTGGCAAGGTTCTCCCTATGACTGCATGGGTTTTCTCCCTGTGTCTGGTTTCTTCCACATTCCAACAATGTGCAGATTTGGAGATTAATTGGCCTCTGTAAATTTCCCTTGATGTGTAGGGAGTGGGTGAGAAAGTGGGATAACATAGAGTTAGTGTGAACCGATGAACGACGTGGACTCTGCAAGAAGAGCCTATTTCCATGCTATATCTCTAAACTAATCCTAGCATTGTAATTTCTCAACTCAAACTGTGTAGTAAAATGGAAATAATTTAGAGTTTTTCTGTACTTTTCTCCTTTCTGCCCTCTGCAATAAATATTAATAGTTTTTACCCAGTCAAAATATGAACAGAATCATGCCAATTGGACAGTGCCTTGATTGCCACTTCAAGGACTTGGATTTCAAACACATTCTCAATACATTAATAGGAAGTTCCTATATTTTTTTCTTTTTAAAATTATAAATATTTAATTTTGACAAAATGCATTGATATCCAAGGGAGCATGCACAAATGGATTTGATTTTTGCATGAGAGTTTAATGGAACTTCAAATCAAAATTTAGAAAAATTAGGAAAAAATGTGATGTAGTTGCAAATGAAAATAAGCATATAGTGGTAGATGTGATGCTTGTGAGTAAAATTATTGTTCACAATTGCGGATTGCTTGACGGGGGATAACACCGGCATGATTTCACTTTTTGCCTGGTTGGCAGAAAATTACAAAATTGGTTTGTTGGAACTGGGACTGCTCATTAGAACATTTAATTAGAACTGTGTGCAATTGAATAGTTAAGTGAGTGGCGCAAAAACATTTTGAAGTTAATTTCAACAGTAATGTATGTTTTTAAAGGTGATATCTAATTGCAATTATATAATTACCTTCTTGAGGCAGTTTTATAATATTTTCAAATTCTAGGATCTTGAAGTTCCAAAGTACCCAACAGTGAAGATGTATGATATTGACAGCTTCTCTGCCACACACTACCATCTGCCTGAGCCTTGCGTGAACAAGGAAATAACCACAAAGCAGGTAATCTGATTAACATGAACACGACCAATTGCAATTTAATAATAAAAAACAATAAAATGCACAGTCGCTAAATATTTGGTCCAACCAGACCATGTTAGCATTTTACGCTTCATTTGAGATTTCATCTTTATTAAGGTGGCTCAATCAGCATAAACCACTATTATTTGTATCCTTGTGCGGATCTAGTTATTCTGTAATATTTCTGTTCTGTTTTGCTGAGCCACTTCCTTTGGTATTAAGTGACACTTTTAATTCCTTAATGATTTCCGTTGATTTTATAAAAACATTATTTTTTACGAGGGAAATACCCAATCCTTGTCAAGTGAAATGAAATAGTGACTGTATCTCTTCTTGATTTCAGCTGAGTAGAACTTCAAATCCTCCCTAATTCTTCCATTGCATTTCTGATGCATGAGCAGTACATAATATTCCAAATGTGATCTAAACAAGGTTAATATAAATTTAACTTCAGTCCATTTCAATCTTCTTTGGAAATAAACTAAAGTTTTTGTTAGCTTTCTCATAGCTTTAAGAGCCTGCCCCACTTAGGCGAAACTTTAGGCGACTGCCAGGGACTAGTTTTAATGGAATTCACCTACGACACCTGGTGACAACCTATGACAAAACCTACCACAACCGACGACAGCAAAAATTGTCGCCACTGTCGAAAAATTTTCAACGTTGAAAATTTTGCGGCAGTCGCCTGTAGTCGCCCAAAAAAATCACCTAAGTGAGACAGGCCCTTTACTAACTTCTAATCTCATCATTGTTTGCTCCCAGGCAAATGCTGATACAAAGTATTATTTTCCTATTTTGTCCCCATAAATCACCTTTTGCCACATTTCCTATTGCTACTGCAGAATATTTTATTTGGCTTTATGTTTCTCTTCAATTACTTTATTTCAAAGATCCTTATTGAGAGAGGAGAATTGAGAATGATTTGCCCATGACAGAAATATATACAGGTAGTAAACAATTGACAATGTTTCTTGAGATGCTGAGTGAAAATTGGGGGAGTCTGGAACTCAGTAGATCACGTGGCATCTGTAAAGGAAAATGGACAGATGCATTTCAGACCACCTGCTTGGTTTAGATGCATAAAACTGATCTTGATGGCTCTCTCTCTCTGCTCACTTGCATTGATGACAAAACCCAGACACTGATTTAGCCCTAAACAACATTCTGCAGATGTCAGCCCTTGACAGGAAAGTGGGTGCTGTGCTTTGTCTCAGTCAAAAGTGCAGGTGATTGTATTAGTTTTGGTATTTGGAGCACAAACGATATGAGAATTGATTAAAGGCTTATTTTCAACATTTTTAATTAAAGACAACAAAAATGATCATAGAAAAATAACGCGATTTTCCCTTTTGGCTGCTTATCCACTGACTTGGAATTTCTATTGAAAGTAGACTTCAGGTTCCATGTCTGACCTATTATTAGTGATTATTCTGGGGAATTCTAGCAGGGAAGATGTGCCATTGGATTGTGTGTAGAGTTTGATGATGGAACACCATCTGCCATCCCAGTAACTCGCGTGAGTCCAGTACTTGTGTCCTATTTATCCCTTTGAAACCAACCACAGTCAGCAAGATTATTGGGCTCTGAAAAAATGTTTCAATGTTTTCTTAATTATTTCCCTAAACTATTATACTCTGATCATTATTGCCTTAACGGTCCTGAATTTTTCTTATCAGCTCTGTTTCAGGTCTTGCACAAATGTTTCTCTTCTCTAATTTGGGGACACGTTCATTTGATGAAACTCCATTCCCATATCTACTTTGCTGAGCCAATAACGTCTGAAGTTATTGAAATTCTTCCAAATCCAGTAACGTCACTGCCCCGATTTTAATATTTTAAAAAAATCATTCAGTTCCTTCTCCTTTATACATATTTCTTCCCCGTCTCCTTTTGGGTATTAAATGTTTTGCAGATTTCCATTTAAGAGAATTGGTCATTTATCCAGCTTTGTGGGTTTTGTTTTGTGTGGCTGATGTTTGTCATTTAATAAAGACTACTCCTTTTTTTCCCTTCTGCAAATGTGTGGAATTTTGCAATATTTATTTGTAATTGTGGGTTTTTCTAAGTAGCATTTTACCTACACTGTTTCAGTTGTCTTATTCATAATTTGTGTTACTCTTTTGGTGTAGCATGTATATTAATCAATATCTTTGCAGAGGTAAAGGGATATCATTTATTGTTCACTGTCCAAGGTCACGGTGAACCCTTGGTCACTATTCAAGTCAAGTCAAGTCAAGTTTATTTGTCACATACACATACGAGATGTGCAGTGAAATGAAAGTGGCAATGCTCGCGGTACAACAAAACAACCAAACAAATTATAAACACAATCATAACACACATATTATTTTACATAATAAATAATAGAAGGAAAAACGTTCTGTACAGTTAGTCCCTGGTGAGAAAGGCGTTTACAGTCCGAATTGCCTCTGGGAAGAAACTCCTTCTCAACCTCTCTGTTCTCACTGCATGGCAACGGAGGCGTTTGCCTGACCGTAGCGGCTGGATAATAATTCCTACTATTAGTGGAAATATTCTGTACCATGTGCGTGTTCTATCTGGCTGTAACTATCTGTTTTCATAGATTAGTGCTCAACTGATTGCTGAAAAGGAAGAAAAGCGTTTGGAAGAATTGAAACAGGAAGCTGATGTGGAGAGGCATGAACAGTTGGAGAAAGCGAGATTGAGAGGCAGTCATGCTCTCCAATTAGTTCATTTGACGCAGGTAATGAAGGCACCACCGAAAAATGTAGGAAGAAGCATTGTACTATAAAGCACGTTATTATGTGGTACTAAGAAATTCATGTTTATAGTGCAAGTCCCAAGCAAATATCTGATCAATGGAACACAAGTTTCCTGGCCATTTTCTTCAGTGGCATTCATGCAACTCTAACTTGTATTTTATAAACTATATGTGATGGAGTTGTTTGATACATAAATGGAATTTTAAAAATTCTCTGGTGTGCAACAATGGGCAGCCAGAACAAGTCACGGAACTAAATGTGAAGCGGTGTCATAGCGATGTATTATGCCTCAGCTGCATAAATGTATTCTGTGTTATATGTACATTGATCGTACAAAACTAAAAGGTCAGTAAGGTTAGTATAAAATTTTAAATAACTTTTCCAAATTAAATTTAATTTCTGATGCGTACAGCATTTTGATATCTTGGTAGTAAAAGGGGCAGAGTTGGGTGCTGAATGTTTTTACAATTTAAAAATAACTCATTACTGCACAGTTTTGCATTGGTGACTTGAAGGATAATAATGCATTTCATAAATTATTACTGTATCATTGAGGAACAATGTGAAATGTGCCAATATGCATTCAAAAGTATTCATTTGAGTATTCTCCTAGGACAAAGAGAGACTGATAAAGGAGCTGGAACAAATGCAGCTTGCAGACCTAACCCGTAGAAGACAGGCTGTGGCTCAAATGCCACCGCAACTGTTTGAGCCACCATATAGAAGAGTGGAGGTAAAAGAAGATCGGCAGAGAGAGATGGAAATTGCATTTGAGGATATGTATGCTGAGGATAAAAGTAAGTTCAAGAACACTTGAGCATGGTTAGCTTGAGTTGTACCAAAAAAATCAGAAATGATTTGGATTTCAATTTTTATGTATGATGCTTATGCTGTTTGTTTAGTTTAGAGAATTTTAACAAAAAAAAATCCCAACTGAAATCTATGAGATATTTTGTGATTAAAACCTGTGGATAATTGTCAACATTGCGGTGTAAATAATTTGTGCATTTGTGACAGGATGCAGGGCAGTTGCAAGGATGACAGTTTTAAGGTCGTAATGGGAAACTTAATTTTTCTCAGTTTGATATTCTGAACTTGTTTGTCTGGGATTCAAGAATTCGTGTGAGATATTTGGATGGTGGGATACCTCGTAAAAATGACATTGTTTTGATGAGTGTGAAAATAATAACTAGAAATAGATTTGTTTAAAAAAGAATCATTCTACATTGGCATCACTGGTAATTCCTGCGTATATGTTGTCCATCCCGTGTTTGATAACTCTTGTTAGGCTAGAGATTTACATTGGCCATAAGCACACCCAATTTAGGAAAGGTTCCCTTCTCCAAAGGATATTTTCTGTTTAATACAATAACATACAGAGGTGTATGTGTAGGGTAGGATACTCAGATTTAGGCACTAATGAATGATTCTTGCATTCCTCCGCAGCATTTAATGTGAGTTCCATGAAAATGCCATAGAATTTCATGCTGTTCCCCCCATCTTTTGCCTATTAGTTTGACGCATACAGCATGCTAATATTATGTAAATCAGGCCTGTCAATTATAACTGCTTGGACTTTTCACCAAGTTATGATAATAAATTTAAATTTGATAAATGCATTTTGATGAGTTAAACCAGTGGAGGACTTGCACAGGATTTCTTCAGAATGTAATAGAACAGGGAGACCTTGAAATGCAGGTATGTCGTTTTGTGAAAGTGGCAATACGGTGGTGAAGAAAGGTTATGGCATGCTTGCCCTCTTTTCTCAGGGCCTTGAGTACAGGAGTTGGGATGTTATAATGCAACCTATTAGAACTTTACATGCCGTTGGTGAGATCACACATGGTGTACCATGCACAGTTCTGTTGCCCAGCTATATATCATTAAGCTGTAAAGGATGCAGAACAGATTCACAAGGATATTATTGAGACTGGAGAGCTTGAGTTGTAAGGAAAAACTAGATGGGCTGGGACATTCTTCTTGTAGAGTAGGAGGCTGGCGGTGACCTAATGGATATATAGAAAATTAAGGGACATAGATAATTGAGGTAATAGTCTTTTTTCTAGGATAGGCGAGTCCAAAACTAAAGCACACAGATGTAAGGTAATATGGGAAAGATTTAAAAGGGATGCAGGGGGCAACGTTTTCACGCAGGATATGGGGTATGGGGAAAGAACTGTCAGAGGAGGATGTAGAGGCAGGAATAATTACGATGGTTAAGATATTTGGATAGATATATGGATCACAAAGGTTTAGCGGGATAATGGCCAATCACAGGCACATGGATCTAGCTCTGGTAGGCATCTTGGTCTGCAAATGCTGGTTTACAAAAACCAACACCTCGGGATGCTAGGGTAGCTTACAACCTGACAGAATGAACAATGCATTCTCCAATTTTAAATACCTTACCATACCTCCACCCCCCCCCCCCCCCCCCCCCCCCCCCCTCAACTTCCCTGTGCCCCAACTGGACTCGCACCCATTTCTCTGTTTCCCTCTCTTTCTATCAGCATTTCTTGCTCTGGCTTTACAATATGCAGCTCTTCTATCCTTATCTCAAATTTTTAGTTTTTTTCATCTCTCGCGTTAGTCCAACCATCAGCCTATCCAAATCCCCTTGCCTGTACCCACCTGTCCCGTACCAGACTTTGTCCTGCCCCATCTCTTTTCCAGGGTTATTTCTTTTCCTCTTTCCCCCCACAATCAGCCATGAGGGTCCAAACCTAAAACATCACATCCATATTCTCCATGTTTTGTATTTCAGTGCTGTGTATTTTCATGGCTCATTTTTGCTATAATGCAATGATTAAAGCTGCATGTAGTATTCCAACTGAGACCTATTTACTGTTATACACAGTTCTGACTTTCCTGTTCTTGTGTTCTGTACGTACAAGCAATTTTAACCAGTTTATTATCCCGCTTTTAGCCACCTTTTAACATGCATCTATTTAGACTCCAAGGAATCTTTATATACATGTGATGTGGAACTGTGTAGAGAAAAAAAATGAATCTGGTATTGAAATGTATCACTTTTATTTGAAAAAAAGTTTTTTTTCCCAACCTTATTTTGAACAATCTTTAAATTTCTGCTTTCCTTGAATGCAGTATAATGTAGATAAAATGTGAGGTTATCCATTTTGGCAGCAAGAACAAGGAGGCAGATTATTATCTCAACGGTGTCAGATTAGGAAAAAGAGAAGTTCATCGAGACCTGGGTGTCCTTGTATACCAGTCACTGAAAATAAACATGCAGGTACAGCAGGCAATCAAGAAAGCTAAGGGAATGTTGGTCTTCATAACGAGAGGATTTGAATATAGGAGTAAAGAGGTCCTTCTGCAGTTGTACAGGGCCCTGGTGAGACCACATCTGGACTATTGTGTGCAGTTCTGGTTTCCTAATTTGAGGAAGGACATCCTTGCTTTTGAGGTAGTGCAGCATAGGTTCACGAGGTTAATCCACAGGATGGCAGGACTGTCATATGAGGAAAGATTGGAAGGACTGGGCTTGTATTCACTGGAATTTCAAAGGATGAGATAGAAAGGTATAACATTATAAAAGGACTGGACAAGCTAGATGCAGGAAAAATATTCCCAATGTTGGGGAAGTCCAGAACCAGGGGCCACAGTCTAAGAACAAATGGGAGGCCATTTAAAACTGAGATGAGAAAAAAACGTTTTCACCCAGAGTTGTGAATTTGTGGAATTCTATGCCACAGAAGGCAGTAGAGGCCAATTCACTGGATGAATTTAAAAGAGTTAGATAGAGCTCTAGGGGCTAGTGGAATCAAGGGATATGGGGAGAAGGCAGGCACGGGTTACTGATTGTGGATGATCAGCCATGATCACAATGAATAGCGGTGCTGGCTCAAAGGGCCAAATGGCCTCTTTTTGTACCTATTGTCTATGTTTCCTTTGGGAAATAGTTGCCTAGGTTCAATGCTTTGGACTTTTCTTACCAAGCTTCTTTCTTCATCCAAGGTGCATTTTTTACTAAGCTTTTGCTCAGCTGGCCTAATACTACCTTTTACTTGCATGAATTTTGTTTATTGGTATCATGAAGCACTTTGATATATTTTTGTACACTACTAGACTAAGTGGGACCCGTTGGGTCCCAGTCACATGGGAGGCCTGGTCCCCCAACACAACTCATTCCCCAACGCAATATTCCACCACTCGCCTGTTCCCTCAACGTAACCCGTTCCCCAACGCAATATTCCACCACTCTCCCATACTCCCTAATTAGCAGGCGCAGCTCATTTCCCCTCATCCCCAAGCACTCCCTCTCCCTCCACTTCATGTGTGGGAGGGTGAGAAGGGAAGAGGGATGTGTGACGGGGGTGGGGGGTGGGGGTGAGTGTGAGGTGGATGGGGCGGAGGGGTGTGTGTGGACGGGGACGTGTAGGGTGGGGGGGAATGGGGGAGTAATTGGTCTCTTGCATTTCATTTTATCCAATTTGTTCGATGCATTGTTTAATTTTAGGGAGAAATTTTGGATTTGCTTATGAGAATAAATATTTGGAAATATGGTTACTTGTCCTGCTTTTCCTACTGAGTTTAGTTTGTATGCCCTTTTGTGAATAAAGTTTAATCTTTTTAGCCATGAATCTTTGGCTTTTATTTTTCAACTAAGTACTTAATGTGCTTTTTCATGTACAAGGGGTATGGGGAGCGTGAGTTGGAAGTTTGGTAAGATACTTTACCTTGTGTCTGAATGCAGACCAAGTCAAATTTGTGACGCTGCTATGCATTATTTTCAGAGATCAAAGGTGATGTGGTGTTGCGACTTGAGCCTGAACCTTTGCCAACCTCGTCTGTTGACATGCAGGATGATGATTTAAATCTCTCTGTAGAACCAGAGGAATTTCAAGAGGATCATTGTGCCAAAGGTGGTCGAGAGGAGTCTGAGATGCAGCATTTAAAAAAAACAGAAGGTAATAGAATCCTTGAAATGTGAATCTTACCTGTAAAGCAATGTAATCAGATGATTTATGTTGCAACTTTTTGGACCTTGGGTAATGATTTTCCATCAGTCACATGATAATATGTAACAATTATTAGATATTTGAAGGGATACTTTGATAGTTATTTTTGGTGTTCTGTGGCAAGAGAAATTGGAAGTTATGGACCATGTACAGTGACTTAATGACGATCACATGAATGTTGAGGGGATTATTCTGTTTTCACAAAGCTAATGCTGGTATACAACAAATTGACCAGCAGTTTGTAATGAAAAGCAAATTAATCCACAGAAGTATAAACCTACAATTGTCTGAAGAAGGGTCTCGACTTGAAAGGTCACCCATTCCTTCTCTCCAGAGAAGCTGCCTGTCCCCACTGAGTTATTCCAGCATTTTGTGTGTACCTAGTACTTAATGAATGTGATCTTCCATCGGATTCCTGCTGTGGAATAAGTAGCCCACACGATTTAAGGACCACAAATGGACAAAATGCAGGCAATCCCTGGAGTACGTAAAAGTTACATTTTTGTGCATTTATCTATTTGCATACACATTTTGGCATTGTCTTCTCCAGCCTAGTTATACAGGAGTAGAATTAGATTGTCGCACATCCCATGGCTAGTTTTGTTGGCCTTAAAATATCAATGGAATAAAAGAGGTTGGCTTGTGCATTTCCAAAGTAAATTTCTTGTGGCCTCCTGCTGTAAACCAGCCCATGTGTTCTTAAAACATAAAATACCGCATGGAGATTATTGTATTGATTATTGTCCACTACCTGGCCCCTCCGTGCTGCACAACATCACTTCTCCATCGTCAACAATCAAAATGGAGGAGGTGGCGAGACTGTTCAGAAGATAGAAAAGCCAGAAATCTCCTGGACCGGACAATGTTTTTCCCCTCTACTCTCAAGCTCTGTGCCGAACAACTGGCACCAGTCTACACAGGCATTTTCAACCAGTCTGCAAACCTGTACTGTCCCTGCCTGCTTCAAAGTCTCCACTATTGTCCCTGTACCCCCAAAAAGGCAAGGACTACCGGACTTAATGACCACAGGCCTGTTGCACTGACTTCTGTAGTCATGACGACCCTTGAAAGGCTTGTGCTGGCCAAGCTGACAAAATATCACGAACCCTGCAGTTTGCATATCGGGCCAATAGATCTGTGGATGACGCAGTCAACCTGAGCCTGCACTTCATCCTCCAGCACCTTGACCGTCAGGGGACCTATGCGAGGATTTTGTTTGTTGATTTTAGCTCTGCATTCAACACCATTGGGCCAAAGCTACTACAATCCGAACTTTCTAAGTTGACTTAGCCTGAATGACTCTGTCGGTGGATCAGCAGCTTCCTGACAGACAGGAAGCAGCATGTGAGGTTGGGAAAGCACATCTCGGACCCGGAAACCCTCAGCATAGGAGCATCGCAAGGCTGCGTATTCTCCCCTCTCCTCTGCTCTCTCTACACCAATGACTGCACCTCCACTAACTCCTTTGTCAAGCTTGTCAAGTTTGCGGACGACACAACCCTGATTGGACTGTTCCAGGATGGGGAGGAATCTGCCTACAGACAGGACGTGACACCGCTGACATCCTGGTGTCGTCGCAACAACCTGGATCTCAATGCTCTTAAGACAGTGGAATGGATTGTAGACTTTAGGAGAGCTCCCCCTTCCATCACCCCACTCACCATCAACAACACCACAGTCACATCTGTGGAGTCTTTTAAGTTCCTGGGAATCATCATCTCCAAGGACCTTAAATGGGGGGCCACCTTTGACTCCACAGCCAAAAAGGCACAACAGAGGATGTACTTCCTGCGGCAGCTGAGGAAGCACGATCTGCCACAGGCAATGATGGTCCACCGTAGAGTCTGTCCTCACCTTCTCCCTCGTGGTCTGGTTTGACTCTGCCACCAAGCACAACATCCGGAGGCTGCAGTGAATCGTCTGCAACCTTCCCTCCATTGACGAACTGTATACTGCAAGGGCCAGGAAGCGAGCTGGTAAGATCATCTCTGAACCCTCTCACCCTGGCTACAAACTCTTTGAATCACTTCCCTCTGGAAGGCGATTCCAGACTGTCAAAGCTGCCACAGCCGGACATAGAAACAGCTTTTTTTCCCCACGTGTAGTTGCTCTACTCAATAACAAAATGTTTGTAGCATCCTTTTGCTCTGGTATTTTATTTAATTCACACGTTTAATCATGTTTAATCAATAATGTTTTATTATTAATGTTTAATGTTTTGTGTGTCATTCTTAACTGCCACTGTATGTCATGTTGTCACTTGCAAGCAGAGCACCAAGGCATATTCCTTGTATGTGAATACTTGGCCAATAAACTTATTCATTCATAAACAAGATTTTATGTTGAAGATTGGTAGAATTGGAATTAACTAGCTGCTACACCTATTCCAGAGCTCTTGAAGACTTGCATTTCTGCAACTAACTTTTCATTCTTGAAAAATTCTTCAAATATTTATGGGGGAATTTGTGTAATGTCTGATGTCCGCAAACCATTTTTTTTTGTGACTCAAGGACTCCCTTTAAACAGAAATGGCATTAAAACAATATATGATGCTACTGCACATGCTTGACATCCTGTGAGTTCTTACTGCTCCTTCCTATCAACAGAAATGCTGCATTGGGTCGCTGCTGGGTCATTAAGCCGGAGTTTATGAATTGTTGATCAGGTTCCTGATGTAGTCATGAGCTTAACAATGTCATACTATTTGTCAACATCACTTTTTGATGAGACTCGTTGAGAATCTTTCATTTGTTATACCAATTAGAAAATAGTTTTTCTTTTACATTGCACAGGAATGACTCCCACAGTAAATAATATAAAAGAGTCTTTAATCACTTATTTAATCCAAGTAAGTTGTGTACAATAAAAAACAAGGAACAGTGCTAATCTTATCATTTACAACGTGTGCATATTGCTGTTTTATTCTGCAGATCATTTATGGAATTTTGTTATAGTAAGTTTAGTGGATATTTTAGAAATTAGGAAATGTTTGCACATTGTAACCAATTTTATGGTTTTCTTCCACTGTCAAGTTCCACCATTGGTTGTAACCAGTCAGTCCTCTGCTAGCCCATCTAAAGCTGCCTTGGTGAGACTCCTTACCAAGATAAGGAAACAAAAAGACCACGGTACGACAAGATCTGAATCAAGTGATGCAAGCAAAGAGGTGACTATTGAGTCAGGCTCCATTACTAGTGACAAAACCAAACATGGAACTTCATCAAAATCTGCAACCAATGCAAGTGTAAGCGAAGAGCACCCAGAACTGCTTTCAGTGCCCAGCCATTACAATAAACGTAAGTTTTGTTTCAAAAAAATATTGTTTGAAATTTTGTTTAGATTTCACTTTCATCAAAACTTGTACCTGACTGTAATGTGGCCTAAAATTTTTAATTTTTTAATATGAAATGTAGGAATTTCAAGCAAATTTGAATTGGTGCTCTGGGTATTATGGAATGTCTTCATGATAAAATATAGTTATTTTATAAACATAATATATCATTATGTTTGAAGCATAATCTAAGTTGTTGTTTCATAGTTAAAACAGAAACTTCTGAAGAGACGATAGTAGCTGGAAATACCACTTTGTTCCATCCAAAGGAGCAAGCAAATAGAATTCGATCTGATGTTGACAGATTGAAGCAGGTATGTATGTACAAACACAATGAAAGCATTTGCTTGTTTCAAGAATCATATTTTGTCCGCTTTCTTGGTTCTGTCTTTACCATAATCAGAAATGTAATATTTCTGGCTTACTAAAAAATGCAAGTTAATATTGATGTATGCCTTGCAATTTATGCTGATGAGCTTGACATTTATCTAGAGTTCATTTTTTAATAAGAGTACAAGGAACCACTTTTAAAATCTTAATAATTGACGAGGTATACATTTAGGAGTTCGTTCTTCATGAATAATGTTGTGATTTCCAATTAATACAACATAAAACCGTTAGTTTTAGGAGCAAAGTAAGCCACCTGGCCCTGGCAATTTTGTTCCTTCTTTACCGAGATCATGGCTAATCATCTAATTCAACACCGTTTTCCTGCAGCATCTGCATATTTATTTATATCCAAAATATCCAGAAATTGAATATTGTCAGTGATGAATACATTCCATAGCTGAATATCACTAGGTAATGTTTTGTGAATTGTTCATCTGACTAAGTTCAATATATAATTACAGTTGAAATCAGACTGAGAAATTAGAGGAAAGTAAATGCTAGCAGAAAATTTAAGGATTTTAGGCAGGACAGCATTGTTATCAGTAATGTGTCATGACAAGAATTTAATTTGCGTCTGTTAACTCACCAGGCAGTGTTTTTTATTGTTTTGTAGACTGTTCTTTCCAAAACCCTTGCATAGGAGAAGAGTTTATCTTTCAGCAAATTCTAATTATTTTTTGGATTCAATCTATAATAAGAATCTGTCTATTCTTAAACCCCAAATTGCATTGTTTTACTTTTGGAATGAGCATTATTTTAGTGCAATATGAATCTAGAATTTTGCGTGTTAATGTGAGCACTGCATTGGCCCCTTCCCCCCCCCCCCCCCCCCCCCCCCCCACCAGCCCATCACCCTTGTAATTAGTAACATTAGGTTGTATGCAATGAGGCTGAATGCTCATAGCTCCAGAATTATAGATCTATGAAAGGTTTCTGTATTCCTAGTTTAATCTGGTGTGACATCCATTAAAACATTTTTTTTTCATTCATTAAATGTATATAGGAAGAAAGTGTGGAAATTAAATTCCTTAAAAGTACGTATTAAGAAAAACTATATATTCACTTTTTATCATCAGTTGCATGACCTGGAACAGCAGAAGCAACAGCAGATGGCTTTGCTATGGCAAACTGAACAGCAGAAACAACACCTTGAAGCTAATTTGCGACAAGCTTGGTTACAGCAGCAGCAAGGCGAAACACAAATGCAAGAAAGACTCAGTAGTGATGTTTGTAATGTGCAAAAGCAAATGAGGCAGGAACATGAACAGGTAAAAGATTGTTTTGAGATATCAGGGAGGAAAAGATGCTGAGATACTGCAGTAATCCCACTGATAAGGAAGGAATCCATGTGTACAAATGTTGAGGCGAGTGAAGGCCTTAATATGCAATTTATAGCCTTGTTCATTAAATAAACATTTTCATAAAATCAAGGGTGAGGCAAGGCAAACTTAACAGTGCAAAGCTTAATATAGCAAGTTCTACGGGGTATCTATTATTTAAATGCAATTGATATTAGTTTGATCATTATGATGCCCTTGTCCAACAGTTATGAGGTTCTTGTTTCCTGTCTAGATGAGATTGGGGACTGCAGGTAGTATATGCAAACTGTTGACAGCACCATGGCAGTGGAAACCATTTGGGTTGGGAGGAGAAGAGGAAGGTAGCATAATTAGTGGAATAGATACTGTTCTTTGCAGCAGTCAGAGAATCTTGAAAGCTTTGTTGCCTGTCTGGTGCTAGGGTTAAGGACATCGGAGTAGCGGCGCGGCTCTGGCTGCAGCGGCTCACCGACAATCTTGTTCAGACTTCGGTCTGAATGACAATAAAGGCTATCTATCTATCTATCTATCTATCTCTTGTGAACTGGGGAGAACTTGGAATGGGAAGGGAAGGGTCCAGTGGTTGTGGTCCATGTAGGTGCTAATGATAGGGCTAGCATCAGGAAGCAGTTTATGCTGAACCATTATGAGGAGCTTGGGGCAAAATTGAGAAACAGAACTGCAAAATAGATTAATCTCTTGGCTCAATCACTACCGGAGCCAAGTGTAAATCAGCAGAGTAAGTAGGATTTGAGTGGTAAATGTGTGGCTCAAAGCTTTGTGTGGAAGAAATCTGTTCCACTTCATGGGATACTGATACCAGTACTGGGAAAGTGGAGAGTTGTTCTGTTGAAATGGGCTCTATCCAAGTCGTGAGTGAATTGCAAAACTAGGGGTATAGATAGGGCTATGAAGGGAAGGGCTGCCACGATGGGAAGGTGAAAATGAAAGAACAGTGACACGGGACATTGAGGTCAGATGTATAGAAAAAAACCAAAATCCAGAGTTGTAAATGATTTTTTTAAACTCAAAGCTTAATGTTTTTTTATTTAAACAAATAACATTTGCAACAAGAGCCCAGACAGTAACGTTAGAGTATGTTGTAATAACTATTATAGTTGCAGGATGACCAGGACTGGGTCGTCAATATTCCAGGTTATGCTATTCTAAAATAACAGGCCAAAGGAAAAAGTAGGTGGATTATTAATCAAGGAAGGTACCAGAGCAGTGCTGAGGCATGATATAAAGGCAGTGGATACCGATGTGGAATCGGTTTGGTTGATATCATAAAAGCGGATGAAGGAAGACGCATGGGGAGCAGTCTATACATGTAATTTGGTTAAAACAGTCCAGCACAATTGAATCTTGGAAGAAATCTTCCATGCAGGCAATCCCTGAGTTGTAGGAGTTGGGAGCAATATGTTTTCTGTAACTTGAAGTGTTATCTGTGCATGTATCAAGAAATGCAAGTTGATCAATGATTTCACTACTTTTCGCACAGATTCTATAAGCAAATTTCATTCCTTATCTCAAATTTTTGGGCAGTGTTTTGCGAATTTTGTAAGAGAATTTCTATTACCTGAATTGCCATAGCAATTTTGGGTTTCTAAAGTGAGGCTAGTGAATTAACAGCAAAGAAAGAAATAGTTGATTTGTTGAGGCAGGTACAATAACAATATTTAAGACATTCAGACAAGAACATGGATGAGAAAGGTTTGGAGGAGTGCGGACAAATGGGACACTTTGGTAGGTTTTTGAATTGGCGGAAGTAGCTGGTGTTGGGCAATCGGCAGAGTGGCAAAGCTGACAAGTAAGGAGTAAAAATGTCCAGAGATTTTCATTCAGTAGTGATTGTTGATTGTTAATTGAATATCAGTGAAGAAAGAGGAAATAGTTTAAACTCGTTCAGTTAGTAGTTTTAAGCCAGTGTTCACATTTCATACTTAAAGAATACTTCCCAACAATTGAATATGCAATATGTCTATTAATTTATAACGGCAAGCATCACGCTGCTTTTCCTATCTTGCTTCCACAATTCCTTGACCATATGAATTAGGAGCAGAACCATGCATGCTGTCTTTCAAGCCTGCTCCCAGGTTCAATACAATTTTGGCTAGCAGTTTTACAATATGCAAGATACATTCACTTGTCACATGTACCAATTAATACAGTGAAATGGTGTCGTTTTTTCCTACCCCATTAATATTTCCTCCCTCCCCTGCCCTAACTTGCTTTTCAAAGATGTATCCATGTATGGCCTAAAAGTATTTGAAACTCTGCTTCTATCACCATTTGAAGAAGTTCCACTGCCAGAAAAACAATTCTCCGAAACTGTTGTAAATGAGTTTTAAATAATTTTAAATAATGATGCCCAGTTCTAGACCCAGATTGTATGGAATTGTTAATACAGCACTCAGTATTATTAACTCGGTACAGTTGCTGAACATCCTTGCTATAGGAAAGATAATTTTAACATAATTTGAAGTTGATGACCAGAATGTTTCTTCTGTTTCTTGAAGTACACATTAATTCTGAACTGAATTTCTTAATAATTATGCTGTGCAAATCTTATTTTGCCAGTTTACAACTAATCATAGTTCTAATATTATGAATATTTGTCAATTTTTTGTTGTTGCATATGATGCAGTGGGACAGCATTTAGTCACTTATTTATTCATATCATATTGCTAGTTTTATTGAACCTAGGACCAAAACAGCCCTTTACATAGAAACTATGTATTGTGAATACAATCTAATTGCCAATATGTGTGAAGTGATTTTAGTTAAACGTTTCCAGCTGAAACTCTACCTCCTTGTTTAAAAAATAAAATTTACATACACATAATAGACAATGGGAATGATTTCTAAAAAAATGATTGCTTTTTATAAGCTGGATACTAAGGTGTATTTTGTGCTTTCAACAGTTGAAACATTCCAAGATTTTAGTGTCAAATGTGGTATCAAAAGATGAACAAATGCTTGCAATCCATCAGTATCAACAGCATCTTGTTGAGCAGAACAGGTAAAAAAGCTCAAAATATCTGGTTAATTAAAAAAAAAATTGAATGCTAATGTTATCCTTTATTTTACAGTTGATGGCATTTATTGATTAAATTATTTGAATTAATTCTTCTTCTTATCGAGTCCACACACAAGATTAGAAGTTGTTCAGCCAGAGCTGAACACACTTCTCGGCATCTGCATACAATGATGTCTGTCTTGCGCTTCTTGTGTGTGGAGGTGGAAAGATTGGTGAACGCTCTTTCCTTGAGCCCATTTGAATTAATATGAATTAATTGAATTAATCAATGGAACGGCTGGTAATGTAATTGTGCAAAATAGACTTGGATTCTATAATGTGGGTGCAATTTATTTTCAATAGTTTATCCATACGAGTTAAATGAAATAATGAGTTGTCATCGTAGTAAATTCATAAATGTGGTAAAACAGACTTAATTTTCTAAATTTAACAGGCTAAATTTTCTTAGGATTTACAAATGGAATTGAGCTTTATGCAGGCAAGACCTTATGATAGAAGAAAGATAATGGTGTATTATAGGTACCAGTCAGTGGTGCTTATTCCTTCTCTTCCTGGTTTCTAGCTTTACTGAAGCTTCTTGATACTTGATCTAATTGTTCCCCTGATGTTAAGGGCAGCATCTATCACTCTGTGTCTAGAACTTAACTCTCCTTGTTCATGATTGAACCAAGACTGTAGTGAGGTCAGGTACTGAATAGTTCTGAATAACAACCTGAGAATCTGGACAAGTTGTTTTTTAAGCAGGTGTTGTTCTAAGGCAAGTTGTTAAGCAAACAATATTAAAAAACACTCCATAACAATTTATATTACTTCAGTCATTACGTTCCCTGTACATAGAGGGGATTGTAATTAGCATTAGATTTGACCTGCTTATTTCAAATAAGGCTCACTAAGGCAATTTCTAGCATTTTCAGGAGATGGCCATTTTGTAGGTGTATCGAACAGTTTGGCTACAGTTGCAGCTGGTTTTAGAGCACAGAACTATTGAAATCAGCTTTTCATTCAAGATTTTTGTGCAAATTGAATTCACAACTTTCTATATCCAAGCAATTATAGACAAAGTTTGAACATGTTTATGAGTAGTTAGTCCTAGTTTTTTCAGGCAATTTGACATGATTTTTATTTTCTGTTGTGATAAAGAGACAATGCAACGTTTTTGATAAACTAGTAATGTTTCTGATCCAACTGGGAAAAGTCTTTAATCTTTTTGAGGAAGCAGTTAACCGCATAGTAGTTGAGCTTTTTTTTGTCTTTATATTAAACATTTGCAGTTTTTCTTAATTTTCATTATTGAAGACACGGTGCTGATTGGTTGGGTAGAAGAAAAAAATTGAGACTATTGTTTAATGATAAATATAATAAGATGTAGTTTGAGATATTGACATGGGTTAATTTTAAATACTTTGCTTGAGCGCAATGAAGCTTTTTAATATCGGTTTTTGGTTTCAAGCTGATTTGTTGTTTGCATTTGCATCTTTTCTGCTATTTAAGTTATCGATTAATCCTATTGCACTGAATGCAAAAAAAAAGTGCAGGAGGTACTTGGTGTGTTGAGCAGCATTTGTGGGAAAGGAATTGCAGACATTTTGGTAGTGATGCAAGGTCTTAAATTTCAACAAATTCCTTTTCTCTACAGTTGGTGCTCGACACACTGAGTTTCTCCAGCAGTTTTTTATTCCTCCAGTTTACAGCAACTGCAGTATGATGTCTCTGTTTTATCTTTGACTGTCATTTTATTTTAAGGCTGCATAAAGCATCAGTGGAAGAAACTGGAAATCCACTACAAGAATATCAACTGGAAAGGGGATTTCTGCCTGCTTTATCTTTGGTAAGATGCAGCTCTGGACACGATTCTGTGCCTCAGTATTGCCACAAGGAGTCTGGAAGCCATGTCAATGTTAATCGAAGCTTATTTGCTGTGCACAATGAAAGCAAAAGTCAAGCTGATCATCTAAGATCTGAAAGGACATGGTTTTGAAATGAATGGTCTGGAAGTATTAGAACCTTGCACAAGGATTTTGGACGCAGTTGAACCAGAGCAAGATCCGAGTCAAGTAGGTTTAATGGAGGATCGATCAAAATCCATGGAAGTACAGCTAGTACCAGCAGAAAATACCGAGGCACAATTGAAACAGTCAATGCTTTCCATACCCTTGACAAAACCTGTTGAAATCTTAAAGAATCCAGAAAGATTATCTGCGCTATCAGTGGATATTTCTGTCCAACAAGAACATCTAAAAGGATTGCAGCATCAACTGTGGAGGCAAAGGGAGGATCTTTTTGCCACAAAGAAGTTACAAGAAGAATTCATTTGTAGACAAAACCAACTAAAGGATGAGATGCTACAACAACAACAACTGCAGCAGCATCAAACCGAGGAGAAGATTTGGACTGAAAATCAGGTACATCTCTTCGTACAGTAGTTGTACTTTACTTTAATAGATGAAAGAATGTGCCGTGGAACCAGATTTATTAGATGTGGTGTGGGTATGTATGTATGTATGATACATGCATACATGTCCTACCTTTGGAGTGATGGGAAGTGAGTTGCTTACCATTAGATGCCCTGCCCTTGTCACCACAGTTTTTGTAGCTAGTTCCATTTCTGGTTACTAAGGCTAGAATGAGTGATTTCCATAGACAGTTATTTTTCTTTATGCATTCACGTGTATATTGTCCTTGATGCTCACTGACCTATTTTATCCAGGCTTCTTGCTGCTGCATTTAATCAATTACTATATGGATAGCATGGCACTGGTTCTCAACCTATTTATAACATTCAGTTCTTGGTGTAGTCAGTGCTGTGATGACAATTGTGGTTTACCCACAAAACTGCACATTGGTGAATATTGCTGGCTCAGCCAATGACGCCTTCATCTCTTTGCTGATGCTTGAGAATCGGCAAAGAGGGTGGCGGTTACCAGATTTTATTTGGCCTGATTTTTGTGGATGGGATGTCTACAGGTAATTTTCCAATTGTTACACAGCTGCCAATGTTGTAACTGCATTGTAATAACTTAGCTAGTACTGGAGCTTTTAGTACTGTAGCTGGGATATCATCTAGTCTCATAGTCTTTGTACAATCCAGTACTCACTTTCCAGGTCAAATTTTCCCCCTGTGGCCTGGGCTCTGGCACTCGGCAGGTAGATTCATTCTCGAGGCCGATGATTTTGCAGGCCAGTAACTCAGCCACTCGGTGGACTAGTTGGACCGTTCGGTACCGTTGGACTTCTCTCAGAGGCTGCAACCTCTGATGGTCCGGCAAAATAAATAATGCAGAAAAGCTCTGGAACCAAGCATGCCGGAGAATTGTTGGTGGTCTTGTACTTGAATATATATATTTTTACAATCCTAATCTGATAGAAACAGTTAATTAAAAAAAAAAATCAGTTTCTTGTGACTTTGTTGCAAATATTTGGATTTGTTGTTCTTGGTACAAGGAGTGGGCAATCAACCCACTTCAAGGCAACAAGTTGGCCATTCCAATTATAAAATAACATTGTGGTCTCTGGTTAAACTGCTGATCCACTTTGCCACATTATAAAAACCTTCCCAACTGCAGTCAGAGGTCAGGCTTGTTAATTTGTACTGGCTGCACTTGCGTATTCTCTGCTTGACATAGCCATGATGAATTAAAAATATGGAGCATATTAAGTGCAAGCGACATTGTTTTAAATGTTCACTGCACAAACCCCATCCAAAAATCTGCTTCATGCCCTCAGCCAAGCCACAGATTTTACAATGTGAACTAGTGCTGCAGCCCAAGCTCTTATTTAATATCTACAAGATTTCTAAATGGTGTAAATGCTCATTATTTGTGACATTTGTTTACATTTCCAGTTTACAGTTTCAACAGGTTGGTGCTAATTTTGCAAAGATTTATCATCAATGCAGGTGCTAATGTACATTGGTGAAGTTAAATGTGGATTTTTGTGTTTTTTAGACAGCTTTAAGGGGTTAAAATATGTCAGTTGAGGCATGAAGTAAATGTTCTTGATTCTAGCCTGGACGCTCGACACTGCATGAAGTAATGCATCCAAATGAAAATGTTGAGCAGTTTACTCTCATATCAAACCTGCTGCGTTCCTTGGAGAATTTCAATACTGATTCAACTGATGAGAACTCTCATTTGGACAATGAAGAGCAACTGAAAGATCCAGTGCCACCATTTCAAAGAATTGAAGCATTATTGCCTTCGTGGCATTATGATTCCAAAACAGGACAAGCTGGTAATTTTACTATAAATTGTTTAGCTATATCCTTAATGTTTGAATTGTTTCTCATTTTTATAACTACATTTACAATTAGTGCACCCTTGCACAATTACTATATAAGATTTTGTATGTCTACCAATTCACTCATTACCTTAGTTTGCTTTTTTTTCACTGTTTAGACATTTCATAGATGGATCCCTCACCCATGTCACTTCTCTCCCCATAGTTTTGCTCTAGCGCTCCCTTTGCCCCAGACGCAACAAGGACAGAGTTCCCCTGGTCCTCATATTTCACACCACTAGCCTCCTCATCCAACACATCATCCTGCCCATCTCCACCCCTTTCCTCCATCCACAGAGACTGCTTCCTCCTTGGTTCACTCATTCCCTTCCCACTCAAACCACCCCCGCACCAGGTACCCTCCCCTGCAATCGCAGGAGGTGTAACACCTGCCCTTGGACCTCCTCCATCCAGGCACCCCAGCAGTCCTTCCAGAGGAGACAGAGGTTCATGTGCACCTCTTCTAATCTTATTTACTGCATCTGGTGTTCCCGATTTGAGCTCCTGTGCATCGATGAGACCATGCGTTGACTCGGCAACCATTTAGTTGAATGCTTGCACTCAGACTGTCAAGGCCTACTGGGTCTCCATTTTAACTCCTTTTCCCTTTCCTATACTGACCTTGTTATCCTAGGCCACCACCATCACCAGTGAGGCCAGGCGCAAATTGGACAGAACCTCCTGTTCCACTCGGGTTGCTTATGAATGTTGAACTCTCCAATTTTAGGTGACTGTTATAAACACATCCCTAAACCCCCCCCCCTCTAAAGGTTGGTTAACTAGCTCCACAGTTCACAACTATGTATCTGTCTGGCTCATAATGGTCCCTAGCCAGTCAGCCAATCAGAGAACCACTTTGCCTGGGGGTCAACTGTTGCCAGCTCCAATTAGGTTTTTTTGCCTCAGTTTTTTCTCCACACTCTCCCTAGAGGAATGTTCCTGACCAGAAACATCGCCTATCCATTTTCTCCAGAGATGCTGCCTGACCCACTCAGTTGCTCCATTTTGTGTCTAAAGTTTAAAAGCCCAAACGCTCTGTAAAATGATGGGAGGAAAGTGTCAGTAAATGGGCAAATGTGCCATAAAACTTTTTCAATTCAATTCAATTCAACTTTATTTCATTGCACAGATACAAGTATAGGTACAACGAAATGCAGTTTAGCGTCTGGTCATAGTCATAGTGCAAGATAGGAATCATTTTAAAAAAAATACAGAAAAATACAGAACAAGCATACATTAGAGTAAGAAGAGTACTGGTTAACAATGTGGATGGAGAGACCAAAGGTATCTAGCGACGGGACTCCGAGTTCAGCAATGTAAGTGTGCTGTTGAAAAAGCTGTTCCTCATCCTGCTAGTTCGAGACCTGAGGCTCCTGTACCGCCTCCCTGATGGGAGGAGGGCAAACAGTCCATGGTTAGGGTGAGAGGGGTCCTTGATGATCTTCCTGGCCCATCTCAGACACCGTTTTCGGTGGAGGGCATCCATGGCAGGGAGCGGGGCAGCGATGATGTGCTGAGCAGTTTTCACCACCCGTTGTAGTGCCTTCCTATCCGCTGCGATGCAACTGCTGTACCATACCGTGAAGCAGGTGGTCAGGATGCTTTCGATGGTACAGCGGTAAAAGTTGGTCAGGATCTGGGGGGACAGGTGAGCTTTCTTGAGCCTCCTCAGGAGGTAAAGAACAAAATCTAATGGAAAAATAAGGAACTGCAGATGCCGGTTTATGTTTTTTTAATTGATACAAATACATCGATAGATGCTCCTGAACACATCATCAGTGATGTAACCTGGGGTCATTGGGCGTTTCGGGTCTTTCAACATCAGACACCCTCACCCAGGCGACCAGCTGTGGTTGATCAGACCACGACTTGTGTTCAGGTGCAATTCGCTCCTCCCCATGGACCTCCTCTCCTGATCCAGAGCCACCTCGAGGCCTTCTCCACTGCCTCTGTGGTGTTCTTGATGGCCTTTCTCCTCGCCACTCCATTTATGCCCAGTGCACTCAAGGCATTGTAGAACGATTGCCCTGCAAAACCTCTGCAGCCAACCTCGATGGGCATACACCTTGCCTTCCAGCCCTGCTTGCGGCAGTCTATGACCAGCTCATCATACTTGGCCATCTTCCTCTCGTGGGCCTCCTCCAGACGGTCCTCCCACGGCACAGTCATTTCCAACAAGACGGTAGGCGGCGCGGCTCTGGCCAGCAGCGGCCTCTGCAGCCTGTCCGCGTTTTTATTATTTTTGTCTGTGTTTTTATGTAGTGTTTTTTATTTTATGTTGGGGTGTATGTGTGGGGGGTGTGGGGGGGGGGGGGTGGGGTGGGAGGGGGGGGGAAACTTTTGAATCTCTCCCTGCACTGGAGACCCGACCTTTTCTCGTCGGGTCTCAGTCGTCGTTGAGGCCGCAACGAGGAGCGGCCTCCAACAGGAAGAGACCGGGGACTCAGGTGTCGACTCACCTCACCGTCGCGGAGCTGGCCGAGTCCGGAGCGGTGGAGGAGCGCTGCTGCTGCTGCTGCTGCTGCTGCCGGAGAGTCGGAGGCTCTCTACAGGTCTGTGGACGACGGCGCCGGGAGCCCACGGCTCCCTGGGGGGAGACCGCTTTTCGGGGCTTCTGCAGCGGCGACTTCTCCCGCCCGAGTTGCGGGGTCGAAGAGCTCCTGGAGCGGGGCCTGACACCACTGCCCCGCGCGGCTGGAATGGCCGCGGACTTTGCGAGCGCACACCGGGGGCTCCAACATCAAGACCCGGTGTGCGACCTCGCACCACCCGGCGTGGCTTTAATGGCCGCGGGACAATCGCCATCGCCAGCCGGGGGCTATGACTTTGACTCTGACATCGGGGGGGGGGAGAGTGCAGTGGAGAGAGAAGTTTATTTGGCCTTCCATCACAGCTATGTGATGGATGTTTATGTTAAATGTAATTATGTTGTGTCTGAGGTCTATTTGTGTGTAATGTATGGCTGCAGAAACGGCATTTCGTTTGGACCTCCAGGGGTCCAAATGACAATTAAATTGACTCTTGACTCTTGACTCTTGATGTTTTTGGTCGCCTCTGAGACCAGGAGGATATCTGGCCTCAGGGTGGTCGTGGCAATGTGCAGTGGGAACTTCAGCTGTTTCACCAGAAAAACAAAGTACTGGAATAGTTCAGCGGGTCAGGCAGCGTCTCTGGAGAACATTGATATTTGATGTCGGGACTATATCTCCCAGAACTATTAAAATGTTGGCTTTAGTGGCATCTAGAGGACTATGGTTACAGGCAAAAATTTGGTCAATCACAAAACTTTAAGATTTTTCTTTTTTGGCTATTTATGATTAATGATTAGATCATCTGGTAAAATAGATACATAGGCAAGTTGGTGCATGTCATTTGAACTTTAATCAAGGTTACCATCTAAAATAAGAGAATAAAGCATATATATCATTAATGCAGAATATTTAAGAATTTTACTAAAGTTTAGTTTTGCATTTTAATTGAGAGTAATTTGTTATTAAAAATAAAGCACACATGGTTTCCACAAAATTGCTTCTTCAACCAGCACTGCTCCATGAATACATTTTCATTTATCAACCCTGTGCAATATAGATCTTTAGGCATATTTTTTGTCAAATTTGATTAGAACAATGTTTTTATTGTAGTATTCCTATATTTCAAAGGTGATTATCCTGCGGATACTGCAAATGTTGAAGATGTTACAGGAGAGGTTCAACATTTGAGGCCTTCTAAACCACCAGTAACTAAGACGAGGTTGGGGCTTTGTGGATTACTTGCACAGCATGAATTAAGCTCCATTCAGGAGGTGGAATCGCCAAAAAGTGACAGGCTGTCTATCTCTGGTATGCTTTTTTCAATTCATGTATGATAAAAGAAGAGCAATAAAGTATTGCTCCACAGTTATAAGATCCCGGGAAAGCTTTCAAAAGAAGGAATTACTTACTGGAGTATGACATACCGACAAAATGTTATTTTCCAAATGTTTTAGACTAGGGTGGCACAGGAATGCAGTTATCGGAGTCCCTGCTTTGTGGTGCCAGAAACTCAGATTTCAGAATCAGAATCGCACTTTATTCGCCAAGTATGTTTTACAACATACGAGGAATGTCATTGGCCAGGTCAGTCATACATTTAAAAACAACAGATCACAAAAAAAAACACATTTAATCCTGATCTTTACTGTCTTCGTGGAGTTTGCACATCATCACTGTGATTGCAGGTTTCTTCTAGGTGCTCTGGATTCTTCCTACATCCCAAAGCTATGTGGGTTGATGGGTTAATTGCCACTAAATTGTCTTTAATGTAGATGAGTGATAGATTTGGGGAAATTGCTTTGTATAAATGGCACCAAAAAATGGTGACGTGCATTTGCAAGCTGTAATATTTTTTTTTTAAAATAATTTCACTATGCATTCCTTACATGACAATAAAGGACCATTGGTTGTTACAGACCTGATAGGTCATAGATATAGCAGGAAAGCAGGATCTATGTGCCTATATGTTGTTACGAAGTCAAAGCTTGATTAACTAAGGAATATTATTTTTGTTTGTGCACTATGCAGTTCTATCATTTGATCTTAATATATTTTTGTATTGTGATTGTTTTAATTCATTGTTTGTAAATGAAGCTGGATTTATATTTTGGATTATTTCTATATTACGGTCTTATAAATTTCTATATTTATAGTAAACATGTTACTGAAGGTCGGTCTTACTGCTAATCATTTTTTCCACCTTGCCCTGATGTAATCATGGATATAACCAAGCAAATTAAACATTAAACTCTTTCAAATTTAAAGTAAAATACAATTGCAGATTGCCTAGGGGAATAGTGTTCTCTTTTGAATGTAATTTTAGCAGGGGTTATAAATTAGTGAATACTTAATCTGACTTATGCACATAGGAAACTACTTTTTACCAGTTTGTTTGCTACTCTCATGCAAAAATGAATGAAGAATACTACTTTGGCCAGTTGCCTTCTTGGCTCTTACAAAGTGCTTTATGCCTCCAACAAATTATGATTGTGTAGTCTGGGACTGGCTGATTTTGGACAAGCAGCACACAGTTTCAGTTAATTTTCTGCACTATGGATGAAAATTTATCACCTGCCTCTTTTTGGGTGGGGTATGTTATTGCCATCAGATTGTGCACATAGTTTTTATTTTATGATAGTGCCATCTCGGGTTCAATGGCGTCAGAGATAGCTTGCTCTTTTTCAGTTAACAGAATGACATCTTCACATAACTGCTGCAAGACAGAAGGTGGAGAATTAATATCAAGGAGAATGGATCCTTCTTATTCCTCTGAAGTAATAGAATTGGATTTGTCGAACATGTCAACGGACAGCAGTCAGCAAAGTTCTAATGTGCTAGAAAGTACTGCAGAATCCATTCAAACAGGAAGACTAACTTGGAGAGAGAAGCTGAAATTGGGAACTAGTTGTCTTCCTGGACAAGATAAACAATGTGAGTGTGTATTGTGTGGTTCATTAAAACCTCATAGCTTTCATTTCAAAGGTGGTGATTACCAGTTTCATGTTATCTCCTGCTTTCATATCAAGCCTTTAAATTGTCAGATTTGCTGATCTGATATTTTGTAGTGTATGAGTAGAAACTCCTTTTCCAATTACAGGCTCAATTTATCTTTAACTGTAAACTGAAGCCAAGAATGCCCTATTTATAGCTCAAGATCAATTTTCAATCAGGCACCTAGTCTCAAATCGGCCTTCCACATTTCATCCATGTAAACTTTCTTGCCCTTGCCTTTATGCTCACTCTACTCTCTTCCCTCTCTCCTACCCCCCAGAATCTATGTATTTCTAATTCTTCAGTCATTGTTAAGGGGGAGGGAGGGAGGGGGGGGGGGAGGGGGGGGGGGGGGTGGGGGGGGGGGGGGGGGTGGGAGTGGGGGGGAGTAAACCTATCATTGCCTTTGCACTTCTCTGTGGTCTTGACCCTTGCCAACCACTTATATCAACACTTCTGATTCTGTGCTTAATTGTTCTATCATTGATACAATATTCCTAAATGTTCAGATTTCATTATTCCAAAGAAATTGTTAATTTAAATGTTTTAATTAGCAGATTCACAGCTATGTGCAGTTGTATTGTTGTTAAATCCAAAAGGTTATGAATCTTTTAAAATATTAGCGTTGAAAACAAAGAAAATATATTAAGTTATGGAAAGTGCATGATATCAAAGACCTTGTGCGAGTTTTGAAAATGTTGGTCTACTTAACAGGTTACTAGATTTTTACGTCAGAGTTTGATTTCCTTAATGGAATTTAAAATGTTTGGATGAAATGAGATTTGAACTTATTTCTTGATCATTTGCCCAGGTCCCTTGTTAACTAGCCCAATAATATTAATCATAATGCTGCACTATCTATATTACTAAAAGTCTGTTCTTGACCGCTTTTGGCCATCTGTGCTGCAATTTCCGAGAGAACGCCGCCACCTATGGCCGTCATTTTTGGCCACCTTGCTCAGAGCCCCCCTCCACCGCATGTGTGCCGAGGATTTTTCCCGTCGATTAGAAATGACAGAGATATTTTATAGTCCCTCCCCGGCAGGGGGGAGGGACTATAAAACCAGGAAGTGGTGTGCCTCACTCACTCTTCAAGATGGAGGAAGGCAGAGGGTCACGTTTCTCTGAGCTGTGAATAACACTGAACACATGTCTACTCAAATGTAAGTGCCCTTAGTGGTTCTAAAATGCTTGCAGAATGTGTCTATTGGCTCTAAAGCTTGCAAAAAAAATGTCTATTGGTTCTAAACTTGCAAAAAGTGTCCCTATTGGTTCTAAAGCTTGCAAAAAAATGTCTATTGGTTCTAAAAAAATGCTTGCAAAAAATGTCCATTGGTTCTAAAGCTTGCAAAAAATGTCTATTGGTTTATTGGTTCTAAAATGATTCATACTAGCGCCCCCCCCCCCGGTTGGCTTGGCTTGGGTGTGTCTTGAAATTGAAAGGCACTACTTATTGCAAATGGTGGCATGAAGTTGAAAGGCACTACTTACTGAAAATGGTGGCTTGAAGTTGAAAGGCACTAACTGCAAATGGGGGGCGTGGGAGCATTGGCTTGAATTTGAAAGGCACCACTTACTGCAAATGGTGGCATGAAGTTGAAAGCACTACTTACTGCAAATGGTGGCTTGGGAGCTTTGGTTTGAAGTTGAAAGGCATTATTACTGCAAATGGTGGCTTGGTTGTTTTGGCTTGAAGTTGAAAGGCACTACTTACTGCAAATGGTGGCTTGGGTGTTTTGGCTTGTAGTTGAAAGCACTACTTACTGCAAATGGTGGATTGGTTGCTTTGGCTTGAAGTTGAAAGGCACTACTTACTGCAAATGGTGGCTTGGGTGTTTTGGCTTGTAGTTGAAAGCACTACTTACTGCAAATGGTGGCTTGGGAGCTTTGGTTTGAAGTTGAAAGGCACTATTACCGCAAATGGTGGCTTGGTTGCTTTGGCTTGAAGTTGAAAGACCACTTACTGCAAATGATGGCTTGGGTGTGGCTCAGTCTCTGCAAGATGGAGGAGGGAGAGGTCACGACTCGCTGTCTTTAGTGGCTTTGCACCCTACTTCAAATGGTATGAAACTGCACTTGAATTTGGTGGCCTTGCACCCTGCTAGAAGTGGTAAGAAACTGCACTTGAATTTAGTGGCCTTATACCCTGCTTGAAATAGAATTTCAAGGATTAGCCGTGAGTCAACTACCAGCCCACCAGCCGTGAGTGAGTGAGTTGCCAGCACAACAGGCTTGATTGACTGAGACGCCAGCCCAAGAATCCATTTGGCGCACAATTTGCATACTAGCCCTCTGGAAACCAGTCCCTTTAGCCCACAACACCCATACTAGCGCTCCAGAAAGCCCCCTTTCCCCCAACTGGCCACCAATATTAGAATTGGTGGAGAGGTGGAATATTGCGTTGGATGACCAACCCTCCTGTGTGATGCTGGGACCCAACGGGTCCCACTTAGTCTAGTATCATTATTAATCACTATGACATCACCGTATGCATTTAGAAAATAATGTTGACCTGTTGATCGATGATCTTGAGAGGCCAAAAAGCATACTCTTATTTTCATTCAGTCTGGCTATAAATTGAATCTCTTTACAATACCTTCAGCTTCTCTCTCAAAGTCACCAAGTTATTCTGCCAATGTTGAAAGAGATGCACTTCAATACAGTGGCCCAACTTCATCGCCGTATAACATCACTGATATGGTAGGTAATTATTTTATTATTCACATCTTCACTATTTTGGAATTGTGACATTTGTTCTGATGTTTGTGTTTTTTTTGTGATGATGCACATTAGAGTAATGCCAGGCTTATGCCTATTCCTTTCAAAAAATCAACAAATTATAAATCACTAAATAAATCGTCATTTAATTCTCATAATTTCTGATCCTTCTAATTCAGAAATTGCACACTCAGATCTGCGTCTTACGATGCAACAAATTAAGCTTTCTTTGGATCTGTGCCGCACATTTTCAAAATTTTAGGCAAACAATGCAAAGGATAGAAAAAAAAAAAAAGACAGTGCTGGAGTAACTGTCTGACAGCATCTCTTGAACATAGATTGATATTTTGGGTCTGGACCATTCTTCAGACTAATGTGAGGGGGGGGGTGCAGAGAGGAAAGCTGGAAGAGAGAAAGGGCAGGACGAAAGGTAGGCGCAAAACTCAGCAGGTCAGGCTGTATCTGGAAAAAATGGATAGGCGATGTTTCCAGTTGGGATCCTCCTTCAGATCAGATGAGGTGATATCTTTTAAGTGCATATTTTTCTTTTTTTCTTTGATATTTATTGTCAGCCTTAGCCCTCCATTTTTTTTTAAAACTGAAAATCGGTGTTTGTTTTTGCCTTTAATATAACATGGATGACTCTAACATGGAATTGGGCGACATAAAGATTGACCTTGTATGTGAAAATGGCATGGTGGTGTGGAGCTTCACTAAGAATGAGGTTGAGCGCATTACGAACAAGTTTTTTTTTGTTTGAGTGATGTCAGTTGCAGACCAAGTAGAATATTCCGGGTTCAATTTCGACTTTGGAGATATAAGCGCAAGCCAAAGCAGACCAGGCACATCTTTCTATGTAATGAATGCTTTGTGTGAGCATGTGTGTCTATGTAATGAAAACTGTGTGTGAGCAGTTCTATCCTCAATACTGAGCAATGATGTAAATATACTTACACTGATTTCTAAAAGTCCCAGTGATGTTGACTACACTTGAACTGAGCTCGGTATGTTGTTGTGTTTTGCGAATGTATTGAATGTTTTTGTGTGTGCAAAATGGGTGTGGCTTGGTTGAGATTGTAGTTTTTGTGCTGAATGCATGATGTGTATGTGCAACTGATTGTTGCTTGACTGCGACTGTGTTTTTGTGCTGAGCAATGATGTAAATATTCTAATTGATATTTAAATAAATATTAAATGATATCTATTACACTTGAACTGAGCTCAGTATATAATGGTGACTCGTTTATGTGGTTTTCATAAGTGCTTGATTTTGTGCTTAAGCTATGTTATTCTATGCTTTCTCCAACTCCATAATCAAATGGTTGAAATCTATCCTTCCAATTGATACTGAATCAAATAGTTGAGAAACTTTAGTACATGCTGCACTGTGGTGCAGTCTATACAGTTCCATACAGTATTTTAAATACAATAATATTGATAACGTGAGTACAGAATAATGAGTTCTAGCTGTTGTCATTCAAATATGCTTAGAAATTAGTGGTGAATTTAGACAGAATTGAAATAGAGTACCGCAGATGCAGGAGATTCCGTTTCCTGCACATACACTTGGCAACTTCTATCCAGCAACATTGCCCTCACAAAGGACAAGTGCTGCAATCCATTTGGGAATGATTGATGTGCATTAAATGTGGTTCTTGCCAGTGACACCTACATCTCTCCCCAAAAAGTGAATACAATGGAAGTATGATGCATAATGTTTTATCTTAAATCTGTGGCTGTAGTGTATTTGCAACTTTTTTTTATGGTAATGTCATGGTTTAGCTTTACATTTTTGTTTGGTTTAGATATTTTCTCACGATTCATCTGATGACACAAACAGTTTCAATGCCAATGAACAAACTTCAGAGGCAGATCAAAAGTCTACCACAACATTGTCCACAGGGAGTTTTTCTTTGAGTGAACAAACAGCTCCTGATGCTATCAGTTCAGGTTTGCAGCATTTGATGTTGAAGTATCTGGTTTCTTGTGCAATACCAATAACAGTGCAATGTAGATGCACCTTAAATCAATCTTAAGTGCTCAATTTTTAAAAACCAGGTGATTTATTTTGCCTTGGTTGTTGTTGTTGCTATCATTTGCACTGAAAATTAATGGGTAGTTAATAGAATGTTATTCAAATTCTCTTTATTTTCAGCAGCTCACTATCAGTATACCATTCATGACATTCCCAATAGACAATCAACTCATACCTCGTCTTCGTGTGCATCAAGTTTGCCATATTCACTCCGTGTTTGCAAAGAAATAGTGAAGATCCAAAAAAATCTTTCTACCTCCAATGAGGAAACATGTACAGATAATGAAAGCAAAACTCAAAAAATAATTGATAAGTACATCCAAGATTTAAATAAATTACTGTGTTCGGGTGGAAACTATCAAGGTAAATGTATTTTTTGTAAAAATCAAGAAGCCAAGAAAATGTCTTTAATCCTATTTAAGCTTTCAATAAAGTTAAGACTGCATGTTATAATAAAGTTAAATGTCAGTAGATTGAATTATACTGCCACTTGTTATAAGCAGGGTACGCTAATAAAATGTACAGGTACTCCGAGACTTGCATAAAATTGTACTAACGTAAACAATTCACAAGAGGTAGTCTCATTTCCTGAATGACCTGTTATTGCAATGGGAGGACTACCAGAGCTTCTCGTCCGCATCATACATTTAAAAGCCCGGGCTCGCTGCTCTTCCCGTTTCAGCCACTGTCGGTGTGACACTGGGAAGGCGAGCGAGAACAAGGAAGGCAGTGGAGAGCAACTCCTGGCTGAGTCACAGACATCTTGCATGAGGGCACCAGCGAGCCCTTCTTCACCAGTAGCCGCACCACCCAGTTGAGATGGTTTTTGTTGTGCCTCATGTTGTAGCCCCTGGCCAGCAGCGCTTTCTTTAGGCTGCCACCTCCAACAGGATGTGCTCAGTCACCGTGGGGCTCCCTCTCCTCTCACCAGCTGCTGGGTCTTCCTGTCAGCATTGCTTGATCCACTCTTCATCCACCAGTGCTGCCGCCTCCCCCAGAGTTGCCGACAACTTCCAAGGATGAGAGGCGTAGTGGAGAAAGCGACAGCCATTCTGCTCCATGGCTGGTCTTCACATGGCAACCGTTGGTGGAGCATGGACATGTTGGGAAATCCAACTTGTCGGGATTGGAATCCCCATTTATCTGATTAAAAATGTTAATTTTTATTTGTTTCTAATCAATGCTGTAACATACTTTAAATATTTCTCATTCTCAATTTTCATTTCTTTACCATTTTATAATTATTCACTGCAATTTTAATAGTTGAAAATCAGAATGACAAAATATTGAAATTGTTTCCTCGTCATGACTGAAAATAAGGCACTCCCAAACCTCTCCCTCACCTTGCTTTCTGTGAAAGGCTGGTGGATCACTTTGTGGAACAGCCTTAGGTGGCAAGTCATTCTCATCTGAGACCTTGTCATTCAGATTTTATTACACATTGCCAAATTGCCCCTTTCTGGAGGCCAGAGTTACTGTGTCTGTCCCATCTCATCTAGTCCAGTTGAGCACAATCGAATACCCAGCTTATAATAAATGGCATTTTTAAAAATTGTGCTTATCTTACTGATTCTGGCTCTTTTTTAAGCATTGTAGGATATAGTAAACCCTTGAGATAACGGACCGTGGGGTGCGGGGGGGGGGGGGGGGTCCTTTATTGCCGATTGGATACTATAAACGAGTAAGGTATTATCGTTGTATGTAGTTGAAACAAAGAATAGAAAGATGATGGTTGATACACACAAGAGACACGAAGTGCTGAAGTGACTCAGCGGGTCAGGCAGCATTGCTGGAGAACATGGATAGGTGACTTCAGGACCCTTCTTCAGACTGATTACTCCTGCACTTTGCTGTTTCACCTTTAAAGCTAGCCACTGATACTGCACTGAAACAGCAGCTGGTTAGAGGGGAGGGAGCTGCACGGTGAATCAGCTTGTTCTGATGGTGGCAGCTCTCCAAAGAAAGTGCTGTCCCCAAGGGTTATAACGTGAGCCGCAACAACAGCCGTGTCACTGGACCACGTGGTGGGTGATAAAGGGCTTTCTGGTGCATCTTGCAAGTCAGGCATGGCATCAGAAACTGGGACTATAAACAGCCATGGAGACGGTGCGAGCTGGGGGTGTGTCGGCAGGTCTGTCTCCTAAATCCTAAATCCAAAATCCGTTATAAAAGGATCTGTTAAAACCAATGTTTACTGTATTTTTATGCTATCCTGCATCTTTTTTTGTGCAATCGCAAGAAAGTGCAATGCATTCCTAAAGGTATCAATCCAGCATACTATTAAGCTGTAGCCTATTTGCCAGTGATGTACAGTGTATAGAATTATAGTCATACAGCACGAAAACAGGACCTTTGGCTATATTGTCCATGCTGATTTGACCTCCTCCCCCATATGCCATTGGCCTGTAGTGTCTTTATCCTTCTATGCCTTGTCTATATGCCCCTGTCTAAATGCCTCAATCATGGTGATTATGTTTTTGCCACTTCTGCTGATCGCAGATCTCTGCCACTTTTTTTTACTTTCTCCTCAGTTCTTTAAAATTCCTTCCTTTAACCTTAAACCTATGCCCTCTTGTTTTTGTTATCCCTAGTGATAGTCTCTTTGATCCCTAATGATAGTCTTTTGCTCCAGTCAAAACGAACCAAGCCGATTCAATCTTCTTTTCCTCTAAACCAGGCAACATCTAGGTGATTCTCCTTTGCATGTTCTCCATCCGAATTGCATCCGTCCTATCATATAGCAAACAGAAATGTACACAATTCCAATGATGTTTGGCCAGTGTTTTGTAAAGTTTCACTCTCAACCTTTTTGTAATTTATGCCCAGCTTATGAAGTCAAGCATCGATGTGCATTGCTTCTTTTGAGAAACTGTACAGGAAGCCCAAGTGTTCATTTGCGGAATGAACAGAGAATGCTTGTTTAATGGTTAATTATGTTGTTGCAGCACACTAACTTTTTTTTTGTGAGGTATTTGTTCACTTATTTTAGTACAGTCATTAAGTTTGCGAAGTTTCATTGTTGTTGCTCTGTATAAGGAATGTATTATTTTATTTTACAGGCTCTACAACTAGTGATGACATTTCAGACCCGGAATTCCCTCGCCTCTTTCTTAAGCTCCAGAATTGCCAACAGGATTCTAATTTTGAATTTCAGCCTCCAGAGACTAGACCCAACTTTAGCATTTCCAGTTCTTCTTTATCTCCTACCATCAGCAAGGTGCTCAGAATAATTTTAATGTTGAACCCAAGTTGCTGATTTTTATTTATGCACACGGTATTTTGTAGTGAAACCAAGATGTATTTTGTTGCTATGGAAAGCAAGAGAGAAATTACTTTGGCTCTTTTTCAAATCTGTTCTTTGAAGAAGTGCCAGGTGATTAGAGGACAACAAATCTGATGCGAATCTGAGTAGGGAAAAGTCAGGTAATTTCAGGCTGGTGATTTTAACATAATTGCCTTGGAAATTACTGGAAAAAGAATCTGCATAAGATTCATCTGCAATTCTGCAAAACTACATTGTCATCAAAATCATTAATATAAACAAGAGTGAGTCCGCTACTGACTCTTGCAGCAAACCTTTCTAAAAACTACCCTCCATAACTATGCTTTAATTATATCCTGCAGATCAGCTTTGATTCCAGTTGGCTAGCTGATCTTGGATTTTATGTGATCTAGCCTTCCTCTACCTACCCTCTTGTTGATCTCTTTGGACAGATCTAACACATTTGAGACGCTCTTTTTCATGCACCAATCCATCCAGACTAATCATAATCGGTCTATGGCTTATCCAAATCTCTCCCCCCCCCCCCTTGCACTGCACTCCTGTCCAGGCAGATTGGGTCCTTTCCAGGCAGATCCATGAATACCACAGGTAATGCAAAAGAGAAACTAGACTGAGTGCAGAATATAGCATTATACAGCTGCAGTGAAAGTGTAGATATCAAAAGTGCGAATGCCGCAATGTGGAAGATTGTAAAATCAGGGATATATCCTTAGCATGCGAGAGGTTTGTTCAAGTGTCTAATAGCAGCAGGAAGAAAACTTTTCTTAAAACTGGTGGTATGTGCTTTTGTCTCTGCTGCCTGTCGGAAGAGGGGGAAAGAAAGATTGGTTGTCTGGCCCTTTGATTATGTTGGCTGTATTTCTGATGCAGTGTAGATGGTCTATTGGGGAAGGGGGAGAGGTTGATGGTTATGCCAGTGGTTTACGTGACAGACTGAGTGCATCCGTGATACTGCAGTTTCTTAGGCCGTACTAAGATGTGATGCAACCTGAGAGGATGTTTTCTATGATGCATGAATGGAAATTGTTTATAGTAATTGGGAACATGGCGAATGTCCTTAGTCTTCTGATGAAGTGGAAGTGAAGGTGTAATTTAATATTGTATCTATATTGTGGAATCTATGAAATGGGCAAAACAGCTGAAAGGGCTAGAGAATCAAGGGAAAATCTATATGCAAGGATTCTTGTAAGGAGAAAGCTGCGGTAAGTGAGGATTTTAAAATGGATCAGTTAAGGTTATTTGAATTGGTTTGGGACTTTATGAAGAATGAAAACTTTTAATGTTCTGTTGTCTGCTTCTGACATTACATTGCTATTTTTTTAATGTTAAAATGACATATAGTGTCCCCCTGCATTATGGCGTTATTGTGTTCCTAGAAAGCCTATTTTCAACAATGCAACCTTTTTTTCCCTCCATTGAATCCTGTATATAAATAGTGATATGTTTCTATGGGAAGTTTTTCTCTCCACCGGAATTCCACTGCGGGTCACCGTAGGTTAGGGAATTCTGACTGTTCTGTAGACAGAAGAAGGAAGGGTTTTGGTTTTAATTAGCTAGAAATGTATGTTGAAGAGATTGCCTTGTCAGTTTCAAAAGTAAATTCCCTGAAGTAGCTTTGCATTCCCAACTAGCAGCCTGAGTTTTAGTCATACAGCACCATAACAGACCCTATGGCCGAGCTTGTCCATTCCGAACAAGTTACCCATGTAAACAAATTACCCCATATAAACGAGTCCTAATTCAATGGAGTGTTTGACCTTTATATTCCTCTAACCCTTTCTTATTCATGTATATACCTTTTAAATGTTGTTGTTATACCTGCTAAAACAACTTCCTATGGCAACTTGCTCCATATACTCCCCATTGGGAAAAAGTTGCATCTTGGAATATTCTTAAATCCTTCCCATCTCACTTTAAACCCATGTCCTCTTAATTCCCCTACCCTGGGGAAAAAGACTCTGCATTCGCCCTATTTGCATTAAGGATTTTCTACACCTCTTTCAGATCACCTTCAGCCATTGTTCTCCAAGGAATAAAGTCCAAATCTGCCCAACCTTATCTGTGCCCTTTCCAGCTAAACAGAATCTTTCCTATAGCACTGTGACCAAAACTGAACACAATACTCCAAATGGGGCCTCCTCGATTAACCCGATTTAGTTATCGATACATTTTGTGTTTTTTAGCATACTTTCTGAAAGACTGATTTTTAAAATTCTGTATCTCAATGTTTTGGTGTTTTTGTGTGAATTCTGTCAGTTATCTAAACTGCAATGCTATGTCCTGTAGTTTTTCTGAATGTTAGAAATTGCAATGTTTTAAAGTCTATAGGGTCGGAATGAAATAGTCAGTATTCATCTTTGTGCTAAGGGTTCATTGATGTTTATTCTCTATAAGGTGCAAACTCAATGTTGGAAAAATACTTTTTAATAAGTGGAAAAGCTGACAGTAACTTTTTAATCATTCTAGAATTCTAATTCCCCAAGTATTGGCAACATTTCAGGAAATCTGCATGCTAACACAGCCACAAGCTCAGAGATGCAGTCCTCCAATGATGACATTGTACTCACTCGTGTTTCTGGAAGAACAGCTTCAGACACAGATCGATTCCAGGAGTGCATTCAGCACTCCTATAATGAGGGTGAGTGTCTTGGCTCCAAATGGGGAAAAAAAACCATAATGTCTGGACATATTAAGATTGTTAAAAGTAAAGATGCAGATTAGTTAGACAAAATATATGCAGCAAGGGAGAAATTTAAGCTTTAAATTAAAAAAAAAATTCTGCTAACTTAAATAAAGTGAAACCAACTTTAAATCACAGGTGGCAAAGCTGTTTGATGCAACGCAATATTCTACTGTAACTCCTGGAAAATCCAACGCTTAAAGTGCAGCCTACCTAAGTTACAAAATAATTTGTGAAACTTACTGCTCATTTGCACAATAAAAATCACCTCTGTACCTTCGGTATATTGCATATTCAGTCGTTATCATTGGTGCTAATCTTTGAGATTTTTAAAAATAAATATGACCTATGACCTAAATAAATATGACCTAAACGGTCCTTTAACCTTTATGACCTTTAACAATAATACTGATGTCTAACTTCCAAAAAATGTTTGTAGATTTGACATTGACATTCTTGCTATAAATTTAGACTTTTAGGCAATTTTAATAAGAACTAGACTAAGTGGGACCCGTTGGGCCCCATTCTCACACGGGAGGCCTGGTCCCCCAACGCAATATTCCATCACTCGCGCATAGCCCCCAGCTGCGCAGGTGCAGCTGATGGGTTCCCGTTGTGACGGCCCTGATCTTCACCCCCCACTCCGCCCCGTGCCCTTCTCTGCGCTCCTTTTATTCTCCTCGCTGTCGGTGATTGACAGCGGGTGTCGGAAGGGGCGTTGCTTCCCTGGCGAATGAAAGGAGAGAAGACCAATCACTTTTGTAATATTTCACCGATCGGAACAAAACTTGGTGCGCTTGCAGCACAGGTGAATGGTGAGTAAGGTGGTGAAAAATCGTAGCGCTATCTGGTACCGTTTTTGCGCAAATTTAAAAACAACGCCAACCAGAAGAGGGCAAGATGAAAATTTTAGTTAAGTATAGATAGAAGATAGATAGATAGATATTCAATCCTGACCTTTTTAGTCAATGAAGCATTTGTGACTTCATATTCTTCAGTTTGTAGATAGTTGTGAATCTTACTATCTTGGCTCTTAAACTGACCCACCCAATGCACTGAGCAATATTCATGAGACTATATCCCAAGTTCCTTCATATTCAATCACAATATAAGTCTCTGACTATTTGGTAAAACGATGGCCCGGATTACACTGGTAAATGTCAGAAGCATTGAATTGAACGGCTGGCATTGAAGTGGAAGTCCAGGACTTGCACGCATATAGTCAAATGTGGAGAATCCCAAGTAAACCCTTGGACAAAGATAGTATTTCTGAAGAATCCTCTGTTTGATCAGATGCAAAATTTGAGTTGGGTTGCAGTTTGATGGAAAGCAAACTTTTCCTTTAAATTATTTTTAGTTTATTTTCAATTTTTGTATTGCTTTGTGATAGATCATGGTACTGTGCAAGAACCGGGCGTTCGTCCACTATGTCTGCGCGGGACATAATGCCAAGACCACCTCTTATCTGCCTGCACATAATCTATAGTCCTCCATTTCCTACATATGGGGAGAAGGCAGGCACGGGTTATTGATTGGGGATGATCAGCCATGATCGCAATGAATGGTTCGAAGGCCTCCTCCTGCACCTATTTTCTATGTTTCTATATCCATATGCCTAACCAAAGGTCTCTTAAATGCCACTATCGCATCTACCTCAACCACTCCAGGAACTTGAGCAAGCTTTTCACAGGGATCTGCATGGTAGACTGATCCATAGTAGAAATCACATGGTGTTCAGATGAACTATAATTGAATGCCAAATTGGCTTGGTGTAAGGAATCAGAAGGACGTTTATTATTCAGATCGGAAGCCTTTATCCAGTGGTGTGGTACAGCAATCGATGCTCAGAATCCTATTTGTCATCTTTATTAATATTTTTGATGTGAATGTAGTAAGTAATTATTTCATGATTAGTAAGTGTGTGGGTCATACCGATATTGGTGGTGTTGTGGACAGTAAAGTAAGATTGGTTCCACTAGTAGATGAGTCTAGGATTAGAGGTTATAGCCTCAGAATTAAAGAACATTCTTTTAGGAAGGAGATGAGGAGAAATTTATTTAGTCAAGGTGCTTAATCTGTGGAATTCTTGCCACAGAAGGCTGTGGAGGCGAAGTCGGTGGATATATTTAAGGCAGAGATAGATACATTCTTGATTAGTACAGGTGTCAGAGGTTATGGAGAGAAGGCAGGAGAATGGGGTTAGGAGGGAGAGATAGAACAGCTATGATTGAATGGCAGAGTAGGTGATGGGCTGAATGGCCTAATTCTACTCCTATCACGTATGTTCTTATGATTGTCAAAAGTTACAACCTGATTTAGATTAACTGAAAAAGTGGGCAAAGGAAGGTCAGATATAATTTAATTCGTTTGAAATGACAAATATTGGCACGGTAAACCAGGACAAGACTTGCACAGCAAATGACAGAGTCTTGGAGAGAGTGTTGTAGAATAAGAATCGAAGAAGTACCTGTACATGGTTCCCTGGAAGTGGTGATACAGGTAGACAAGATGGCAAAGAAGGCGTGCAACTTAACATCATTAGACCAGCGTTGGGAACATAACATTGCTGTACTACAAAGTATTGATGAGATTGTCCATGGGTTATTGTTTGCAATACTGGTCACATTTTATATTGGAAGAATGTGATTAAGCCAAAGGGTGCAGAAAAGAGTTACAAGGATGGTGCTGGAATTGGAGAGCTTGACTTTTAAGGAGACAGGGCTCCCAAGACTGTTTTCCCTGGAGTGAAGGAGGCTGAGGTGTGACCTGAGAGCTACATAAGATCACCAGGAGCATGAATAAGGTAAATAGCCAGTCTTTTCTGTAGGGGACCCTAAAATTAGAGAACTAAGGTGAGAGGGGAAATGTTAAAAGGAGACCTTGGAGGCATGTTTTCAATATGAAATGAATTGCCACAAGTGGTAAAGGAAATTTACTTTGTCTCCATTGGGTAAGGTTTGGAGGGATATAGGCCAAATGTGGGCAGGTGAGAGTTGTGCAGATCGGGCATCTTGATCAGCCTGGCAAGTTGGGCCAAAGGCTCTGTTTCTGTGTTGCAGGACTCTGACTCTTAAAATGCATTTAGTAGGTTAATAGATGGGAAAGGATTAGTGAGATATAGGACTAGCTCGGGAGAGCACTTCAGCATGGACGAGATGGACCAAGGGGCCATTTATTACCTATCTGAACTAGTTCCTGATGGATTTTTACAACAGTGAGGGATTTTCATGGTCAATGTTGGGATGTTTTTTTTACCATTCCAGTATATGAAACATCAGTGAACAGTTAACTCCAAGTCCAGACTATAAATCCCACCACATCAGAAGGGAGATTTAACTCTAATTGTACATACCTGAAATGTTACTCCTTTCTCTGTTCATCATTTCAACTTTATTTTTAATTGGATTTTCATGGGATTGTTTGGAGAATTTTCTGCAAATTGTTTCACTCCCAGCATTTGTTTCATTTTTTTAGCCATGGCTACACATATTGGTGCTTGGCCAAATGACAAACATCTTGAACTAATTTTGTTGTAACTTGAAAGCGAGTGTGCAACATGTGACTGCAAAATCTTAATTAAAATTAATCTAATATTGGCAGATTGTCATTCATTTGAGGTTGTTGGCAACTGAAACTAATAGAAAATGCGAAATTATATAAATAACCATTGTTACCAAAAGCAAAAATCTTGAAATTGTGGAGATTTGCCAGGATCTGAAGAAACCCTTCCCATCTAGGTATGTAATATTGCAGGACAGTGACAGCAGTTCAGCACAAGTGCGAGCAGCACAATTATTGTGCCTCTACAAAAGCAGCAGTCCCAAACTTTCAGGCAATATTTTCTCAGTGACTTTGACCATTGGCCTTTTCGCAATTGGAAGGCATATTCATTTTCACTTTAACAGGCACAGGCCATTTTTGGGAGTGGCGACAAAAGTTTAGCAAATAACAGTTAATTAACAAATTAATTATCTAATTATCAATATCTTGCTGTTTTATTGTAATTAAGATGAAATTTAGCAGTTCTTTGGCATATTAGAATTTACGTTCATTACTGATTTTAAAGACAAAATTGTTATTTAAATTTTTTTTTTTAATCAACATTTTGTAGCTAAATTGTATATTTGTTATATGGATTTACTCTTGGTGCTTTTCCTTCCTCTCAGGTTCCATTAGTGTGCTGTGTAAGTTAATTGGTGCTATAAATTATCCCTGAGTATAGGAAAATATTAAAAAGATGGACTTGTGTCAGAGAAAAATTTGAAGGGGTATACAGTCATAAGATGCGTGTGAAACTGCTGGGTTGGACCCAATGAGCCAAATGGTCTTCTTTGTTATAAGATCATTGAGATGTTTCTGAACCAGCACCATCCATTATGTATTTGTCAGTCTGCAAAATCAATAAATACAACCACCAATATTTTTGATGTTATATAAGCAGAGGAAGTATATGAGATGATGCTGATGCCTTGTATTAAATTCAGTTTACTTTTGTGTAAGTTATGCACTGTGACTAACGAGAACTTCATTCTGCAGCAAACAGTGATTTGGAATCTTTTCATCCAATTTCGGAAATTACTCAAAGACAATATGGCTTAAGCATGGACCACTCTGGTGAAAGTTTAAGACGGGAATATCACAATGAAACTTCAATAAGCACTGAATACATTCCTTCATGTGACCTTTCAAGGACAGGAGCTGTAGGTGCAGATTCTTTGACTGTGGGCTCCATGAATCAATCGTCTTGTTCTGAACCAGCCATTGAAAAGTTGAGAACTGTCGATAGAGAAAATTCCCAGGAACATGTGGGTTCATTCTTCCAACTAAATGAGACATTGAATACAGTGAGTGAGTATGAAATGTCAAACCAAAATGGAAAATGGCTAGAGGACTGCAAGCCTGAAACACAGGTTGTCACATTTACCAAAAAGATAAATTCAAATGATGCAACCACCTTGGATAATCTATCTGTTGAAACCTCTAAGTTGATGTTAATGGACAAGGACAATTACGTTTTTAGTGAAGTGCAGCAAGTTACAGAACAGAATCCCATGATGCAACCTAAGCAGGCACCTTGTACAAAAGAAGGAACTGACACTATGCTAGAACATGAATGTGAGTTGGAAGTTCAGTGGGATCAGTCACGACCATCAAACTTCACACCAGGAGTTTGCCTGTTGCAGAGAGTTACATCAGTAAGTTGAAACATGTATTTGTTTAGAGAAGCCTCTGGGCCAAAAATATTTTTTAAATTTATAAACAAGTTGATGCCTCTATAATGTGCCAGCTATTTGTTTCTGTTACAGAAATTGAACGCTTTTTTACATTAGTATTTTAAAATTTACTTCTATCACTTGGGACAAATATCTGTCCTGCTGTTTGAGGTGTATCCTTCCACCGAAAGGCATACCATGGCTTAAGAGTTTGCAATCTATGTGCAATAATCCAATGCTTTTTTTTTGGCAGTAGAATCTTCCACTTCTTGTAACTTCTATTGGTTAAAAAGCAAGACCAAATTGTATCTTACCCAGATTTAAAATTTTCATTTGTTATCCAAGATGTTGTTTACCCTGCAGTACAATTGGATTTTCTTTCAATTGCTTGTGATGTTAACATCAAGAGTCAATAATAGTTGAAACAAGTTTATTTTCTTTCATATGTTAAGTTGTGAGAAATGGCTAAATATATATACTGTCTTAGGGGATAGAATCAGATGTTGGAATTATGGAAGAACCGGAACCGGAACTGACACAATTAACGATGAATGATTCGACTTTATTAGATGATGAACTCGGCCAAGAGTTTCCAGTTGAAAATTTGACTACAGAAAATGAAATACAATCATTTTCTCAGGTGAAATATCAAACATTTTTCTTTGGCTTCACAGGTTTGATTTCCACAATATCTTGCATTCTTACCAAGAAGTGACATTTTTGTGGTTGTGTGGTTCAGGTTTTATGCTATAATTTTGTGTACAGCAGCTGGAAATTGATCTGTCATCAATTTTTTTATGTAATCTGATAATGGATAAATGTTTTGCAATGAAATTTGGTGAAGTTATGAATATCTATCTAATGGCCTTTTATGAATATCTATCTAATGGTGTTTTAACCAGAACTTTTGCATGACAGTGAGAAATAAGCACCACATAAAACCTGGCACACACAGTACTATTACTTTGTTTTTGACATTATGAAGTTGATATTTTTCCATTTTATTGTGAATTCATATTTTGGTACTTTGTACTCAATGTACTTTGCTTATGAAATATGATGTCCTGGGAATGGGTTGATCAGTTGCCCTGCTTGGGTTTAAAACAGAAGTGGGTGGTTGAGTTAGTTTGGATGTTTATATTCCACCTATTTTTGGTTGTCAAACTTCACCTATGGAGTTGCATGAATTCATATGGAAATTGAGCCTAAATTAAATATTAAATATCTGGTAGCATAGACTAAGCACTTTTGATCATCTTAAATCACCAAGGAAGTAAAAATGTGGATATATTGCCCATCTAACTAGTGCTAGCTGGAGATGTTTGTCTAAAGCCACCAGTTATTCTGAGGTGCTAAAGCAGAAATGGGGAAAATTAAACATGAAGATTCAACAGGTGTGATTTCAATGAAAATTGTGAGCCAAATTGTTATTCACTGTGATCTGGTTCAAGCTGGTTTACCAAATATTGCTCAACACAATTTGAATTACTAGTGGGTGCAAAAAAGACAAATTTTAACATGAAAAAATGATGCAATGCTGGCCATGAATTAAGACCACCATTTGAAGTCTTCAGCCAGCCTATACAATACTGTATAAATCTGGTGACAGTGTAACAGACATTGAGGCTGTACACTTTCCTGCTGAACTTTAAATTCTCTGCCACCACCTGGTGTATTGATAATAAATTTGTATTGTATTGTGTGCCATCAACAAAATGTTTAACTAAAAGGAGAAGCTGCAATCATGCTCCTTGGCAATTTGGATACACTATTATGGTGCAACAGGACAAGATTTTCAGTTCAGTTCAAATGTATCACGTGAAATTGAGGCATTAATAATAACAGGTAATGCTGGTGGGGATAATGTATTTATTTCCCAGGTACGAATTCTTTAATTGTTTCTGGTTGAAGTTGCGCTAGTTCCCTGTTCAACTTAATTTTGCCAAGAACATTAATAAGGCACAAGTAAATTAATTCAAAGTCTTATTCTTGAAACACAATACTTTTCCCATACCAAGCTATATATTGGTTGCTCCAGAATTGGAGATAAAAGTAATCTGTACTTTTTCACGAGATTAAGAATACAGTGTATTCTGGTCTTTATTATTAAAATCAAGTAAATTTACTTTGGTACATGCTTTGCATTGATTTATTTTCAAGTGTACCAAGGTACAGTGAAAAACTTTTTCATGCTATCCAGTCAAATCATACCATAAATACAGTATGTACATCTGTAATGGCAAAAGAGAAAATAAACAGTGCATACTTGTTTTTCTATCTCCACTTTCTCTGTAGTTGCTAGTACAGATAAAGTGCAGGAACTGCATTGAGTTATATTGGATGATAGGGATTCATCTTTGGCATACAAACTGGAATCTGATAAAAAAAAAGCAGGGACAAAGCTGTTCTTAAATTTAATGGTACATACCTTGCAGCTCTTGTATCTTCTGTTCAACGGGAGCGGGTAGAAGGAGATGATCACTGTGGTGGCTATTGTGTTGACTATTATCCCAAGGCAGCGAGAAGCATTGATAGTCGATGGGGGGAGGTGGGGGAGACTGGTTTATGTGATGGACTGAGCTGCATTCGTGACTGTAATTTCTTTGCAATTTTTGTAATGCAGGCAAATGGAGCACAACCAGTGATCCTAAAGAACACAATTTCTGAATCTCAAAAATCTGAAGGTAAAGGCAAATCATTTTAGGATACTAGTTCTGTAGTTTTTTAACGTTTGATAGATCCAAGAAAGTTTGTTGTGTGATTTAATTTATTGAACAACAAAATGTTTTCAAAACATTATTTGCTCTATAAGAAGAGAGGTAGCAATGTACTTTTAATGTGTTGAAGTAAATATGAACATAATGTTTAAATGTACATAAGTGGCAACTACAGATATTAGAAATCTGAAATTTTAAAATCTGGTCAGTTATTACATGGTGGTAAGGAAACAGTTAGTGTCAGATCAATGGAAAACTTTTAAATGCACCAGAAATATAATCTGAAGTACCTGAATTCCCAAGTTCAATCTGGTCATCTAAAGATATGAGGTGATGTTCCAAATTTTTTTATTTTTCATTGAAACGCATGTAGGGTGTTGAGGGCAGAGTGTTTGTTGAAAGAACATTTAAATGACATCCAAAACTTGTGCTTGTCGCTGTAAGTCCTCTTTAAAGCAGCCATACCAGTCTGGGCTGTGAAGAGGAGACTGTATTTGTGAACAGCAAATAAAGTATATTTACTTCTAATATACAAGTAAGTTGCTGTTTTATTTGGAAAGGATGATTAGGGTCTGGAACTTGGAAGGGAAAAGATAAAAGTAGAGATTTAACATCCCCCAACATTTGCATGGGGAGATGCTCCTCACATATAATGTGGCTGTGGTGTAAGGCACTAAGTAGTGGCCTGCAATAGAAATTGTCACTCAGAATGTTCCTAGTATAGTAAAATGTGTTGGGTGATAGAATCACTTTTGATTGCATGACTGACAAACATGCTCTCTATTCCCATTTGATGTCGAGTACTTGGCATTCATAGGCCCTCATAATGTGCTCTTGTGTGGGAAAGATGCCACTGATGTTGGAAAGAATGTAGAGAAGATGAATGAAGATGTTGCCAGATCTCAAAGGCCTAAGCTATAGGGAGAGGTTCAACATGCTGGACTGGGATTTAATAGGAATCTGGGAGACAAATGTTTCCACAGGTCAGTGGGTATATGGAACGGGCTGCCAGATGAAGTATTTGAGGCAGGGACAATTACAACATTTAAAGATATTTAGGTACAGGGATAGGAAAGGTTTAGAGGGATATGGGACTAGCTTATGTGGGGCATCTTAATCAGCATCGATGTGTTTGGTCAAATGGTTTGTTTCTATGCTGTATGATTCTGACTAACTTAAACTAGGCTTCCGACCACTAAATTTAGGACAAAATAATGTCTAAGCATTCATTTTGCCCATTTTCTGTTGGGAAAGGCAGCTGTGCTTCATTAATTTCAGACTTGTGTATCCAGCAATGGCTGCTGGTAAACTGTAGAATTTGTGCATTGAGTTCTTACTATGACCATGGTAAAGTTCTTATATGCAGGCAAGTTGAACTTACAACAGCATTCCAATTGTGTAAGTTCATATACAATTATAAAGATGTTGAAACTACAATGGAAAGTAAAGCTATATATTTTTGCCTCTTAAAATAGCAAAAAAATTCACATGAAATTGTCACAATCTTTCAACTGTTTACAACTATGAAACAATTATTTTCAGTAATTTAATCACTCATAAACTGGCTGAATAGAAAATTCAAAGTTCGCTACAAAAAATATTAATTGTTGTTCTTAATATTAATTACTTGTTCACCAGTTATGATATTTGAGTTTAAACCATCTGCTAAGATTTTGAATGAAACTATTCTGAAGAAAAAACAGAAATTTCTGACAAATGCTGCAAAACGTGTAGAAGATTTAAAGAGGGAAAACAATGGAAAATTGAAGTCTGAACTACACACACAAATTCCTCTTAAAGAAGAACATACTTCTACTTTTGGTAATAATTGTGCTGCATATTTTTTACTTTTCTTTCATTCATGAATAGATATACTAAGCTATTTATTTTATATTTATGTCCTAAGCATTACCATCATCAGTGGCAGTTCAGTTGAAGATTGTGGGAGAAGTAAAAGTCTCTACTCCAGAGGACAGAAAAGGTGTAGAAGTAGAGATGCGACAAAGGACACTCCGGTACAGTAGAAACCATTGTTTTTAAATGGTTCATGTTTTTTTTTTAAAAACCCACATCTGTTCATATATGTAGTTGACATATTTTTGCTTCAACCCCTTTTATAAATAGTTCAGCCATATATGGAAATCTAAAGATGTGCGGGTTTATCGGTTAATTGGCCTCTTTAAATTACCCGTAATGTGCAAGGAATAGATGAGAAAGTGGAATAACACAGAACGAGTGTGAATGGGTGATCGATGGGAGGCATGGATTCGGTGGGCGAAGGGTCTGTTTCCATGCTGTATCTAAACTAAACTACCTCCAGAGTGAAATGTGACGAGACCTAATTTCAAATAATAGGTTTTTTTCTATAATTGAAGTATTAAGTCAAACAAGATTTCAACAACATTATTCTTGGAGGAAGGTTCCTGAGGGAATGAGTGAAGAGATTTAATGTGGAGGCACTTTTACTGCAAAGAAACATGGGGAAAAAAAGACCTTGCCTGTAAGCTTACCAGACTTAAAATTAAGGTATGATTACTAATGATGTGCTGTTTGCCAGGCCGACTCTGCTACAAGTTGTCTTTTGCAAGCAGACTGCTATAGCTGACGAGAAGTGGGGTTTTGTTTCTGGGTCTAGGCCAATGAGGGATTGGGTGTAGGAGAAGGGCACAAGCTATGGGAGGAGGGCTTCAGCTCTCTGGAAAAGTTAACATAATCACAGTGACTATGAAGTACTTTTGTAATTTCCGGCCACTAAGTACTCTATGCATCAAATAGAAAATGCCATTTCTGGTCTTGCTGCTCATAAATGCTTCTACTAGAAAAATAAAATTTACTCCGTCTACTTTTCTCTTAATACCGAGTTCACAGTTAATAACTCAAGATCCCCCAACTTTAGATATAAATTTGTTTTTTTTGCAAATTTAGTTTGAAATCTTGGGATGGTTCCATATTTAGTGTTCAGTTTGTACCCTTCTATTTGCATATTTTATTTTCAGTCTCTACAATCAGCTTGAAGAAGTGAAAATCAAGAATAAGGAAGTCACCCGACAAACAGTTTGTGCTAGAAATCGGGAAAAGGCAAAAGAATTCCAGAGGGTAATTTTTTTTTTCAACCTGCCTCTATCCATAAAAAGCCTGTCTAAATAAAAATCTATTTGAAGGAATTGTAACCGGTAGGTAACCGTCCTGTGACTTGCTCTGCATGCCTCCTCCACCTTTTTGTTATTAAAGCCCAATGGGTTTTTTTTTTGTTTTGCTAAATTTAGTTTATAATTGATTACCCTTGAGATGATCTGCTTTCTTTAATAGTGGTACAAACTGTCCTGTTCCATTGTCTCATTATACAACTGTCTAGATAATTACAGCAGTTCAGGCCCTGCAGAATGCACAAATCGTGCAAAATAAATCTGAGATAGAATAAAAAAAATTGCTCTCAAAGGATTTGTCTTTTATTTTCAACTCTCATGTCTTGATGCTTGTGCAGATGATATGTTACAAAAAAAATGTGATATGCAAGGTTTTCCAAGAAAGTAAACATTTCCTCATAATGCAAGGGTCACCAGTATTTATTAAGATGGATTTGCACTCCATAGGTTATGCTAATGTAGTCATGCAACAATAGTCAAACCTAAATACCTGGATAGGTTAAAAATGGGCAAATTGAATCTTATTTGGCACTGTACCATGTTAGTAGTGGGGATCAATGCATGCACTCAATTTTTGCCATTGTTAAATGCTGCCAAATTCATAGAACACCTTGCTTTGGCCATATCCCATGTCAATTCTGCAGACAATTAACATTAGCCGGAGAGCACCAACATAAATTAAGTTAGTATTGATTAGTCCTGAAATTTAATGAGCAATTAGTGGTAAATCATAAAAGTAAATGGAAATATTTTACTGAATTTTCTAGATAGCCAAGAGGAAATAGACAACCCCTAAAGCATCAGGATTCATGATAGCCCTAGCCCTATCCTGTGCTCTCAAGCCTCCCTTAGGGTGTTTTGATAGTGAGGTGGGCAATCTGACTGAGCTCTTCGCGTTGTCATGCTAATATGTGGAGGCAAAATCAAAACCACCAGATCGTGCTGATGAGATCTCCATTTGTTATTGTTTGGACATAGTCTATGTCTTGCCTACCCCCATATTTACCATTTTTGGAATGGATTACTGGGTCTTAAAGCTGTGCAATAAGAGAGCTCCAGTATAGCAGGTAGCTTTCAAAAAAGAAAAGGGCAGCTGATATTGCACTTCTTCCTGACCTTTTCCAATTCACAATGGCCATTTGTAGAACACCATGTGTTGAGATCCAGGAGCAATTCCCACTTTATTGGGAAAATATTTATTTTGTGTCTGTGTATACACGTGTGCGTCGTATAAAAACTGTGCTTTCAATTTTGTATCTACAACCAGTTTTTAAAATTTTGGATTAGACTTACTGAAAACTTTTTTTTTTTTCCATTCCCTCCCATCAAAGAAAACACTGGAAAAACTACGAGCAAATAAAGCACGCAAATGATTCTTCAGCAATCTGAATCAATCAAGCATAATTACATCCAAATGTACATACATATTTGTATTAATATATGTAGTCAGCGTTTTTAAAAATTAAAATTACCCTGTTTATGAGTATCTATACAGATCATTGTACAAATCTATTGATAAGGTTAGAATACTGAATTATTTTATTTTTGTAAATTTTATATAATTAATTGTATAGAACTTCTAAACTGCATTTCATATTTATTTTATACACCAATACTGTTTTGTATGAAACTACACATCCTTTATATAATCTGTAAGGTAGTTACTTGGACTATCTCACTGGATAAATGTCAACATTTTTATTGCACTTGAACTCGAGTTCAAGTTTGAACCTCAATGGCAATATTACAGTACATTTGTGTAAGGGTGTCTATTACATTGACAACTATAAATTGACATTCTGTTCAAATACAAATATAACATTAATAGCTAATATCAACACATTTTTGTACAGTGTGCTCTAATGTATTTGGTTGAAACTCCGTAAATAAAATTGATTTGTGCTAGACTGCAGACTGCTTTAGGTTAATTCATTCTTTAAAAATCACATGACAAGTATAAAGCTTTGACTTTACTGACATTTACTTTACCAAAGATTTGTTGGTGGAAAAGTCCTCCATGCTTTTCCCATTGGTGCGTTAGTATATATTATTGTTGAATGGCATCAAAGGGTGTTTTTTTTTTTTTTTGCTTTAGAAAAAGCAAACTTTCCAGGTAAGAGGATTTTAAATTAGAAAATATATCTGCCATTTTAAAATAAATTGTACTGCAATTTCAGTATCGTACAGATTTCTAAAACATTATACCTACCTGTAGCCTGCCTAATTGAGATATTACCAAGAGCCTTTTTTTTCCTTTCTTTTCTTCTAATTGAACACTTTCATCCATCATGTTTTATACTAAAAAACAAACTGCTGGAGGAACTCACCAGGTCAGGCAGCATCTGGGAAAGGAAATAGACAAATGCATTTTGGACAAATGGATTCCAGCTTCTCCAGTCTCTTGTGTCTTCATTTTTTATGGTGGAATGTCACAAGGAAAATGGGACTCGTGTTGTCTACCTCCCCGTGGTGAGCCCTGTCATCTGACCTCAGTCAGGCCAATGACAACAAATGGCATCACCGCAGTTTGGCGCCAACCTGTGCCCTTTTTAGGGTGAGCACCTACGGATGTTGAACCAGATGGCATCACTCTGCTGCAGACTTCTGCTGCCTCAAATGCAAGAAAAAGAAGAGCAAGGAAAATTCAATTTCCCTGTTTCTTTAACCTGGAGTTTAGCTGGGATATTCATTCAATGCAGAGGGATTGTTCGGAGGTCAGGAAACAACTGGATATATTTAAATTATTTTGGGATTCGTACATGCAGTTGGCTTGATTAGACTGGTGGTGTCATTTTGAAACATTCTATGGCACAAAGCCACCAAAAGCTATAGAGAAAAGATAAGTGAACTCGTGGAGAGGTTGCAGGTGATGGTGAATGAGGGCTGATGAAATATTAAAATAAGGCTTGCTATCTCATTAACATTTTGAAGTAACTAACTTTTAATAATTTAATCTTGTGATTGAATTGGTCATTGGTGTCGTCTTATTTCTATTAAAACTAGAATTCAGTGGGGGTGTGATTCTAGATCTGCGGTTCCAATTTTTACATTTTCATCTGATCTCAATTACATATTTTGGGATTAGCAAAGTATCACAAGTGGCTGCACTAGTTGTGACAAGTTAGCATGTTTATAGTATGAGATGATTCTAAGGTGTAACTTCTGAAAGAATAAAATCAGGAACATGAATGTCATGCCTGTTATTTATAGCTGCAATAGCCATTTGCACCTGTAGGACTGCTCTTGGCCTCAAATGGCCCTTAGTGTACATTAAGGTGCATGAATGTTCTTCACTGGGTAAATGAGTAATAATCACCTGTCTTACTAAAAGCTAATCTCAAAACAACATTATTATTATTATTATGCACAATTTCAGTGCAATTGTTTTTGCAATGTTTCACGCATGTGTTTATATTGCTAATCTTCTAAGATGTGGAATTTTGGAAACTTAATTGGAAAAAAAGTCAGTGACTTTTGTTTTCTTATGCTACTGCACGAGATCCCTGGGCTTCTTTGTATCTTGTGCAGGCATTAGATGGTTCCATGAATATAATAAAAAACATCACAAACAACAATGTGGATGAGAATGAAGTCGTCTGAGGTAATGACTTTGGTGGAATGACATTGGAAATTCTGTCTAAAGGTTATGTACAAGACAATTAAACTACTCAATGTTAATCAAAGATCCTATAAAGCTCCTCTATAATCTTTGATGTTAATTGTCTTATGTGATTGTGGGCAAATGCCCTGTCAATCATTATTATTGTCAAAATAATAAAATGAGTGTTTAATTTGTCACGTTTGTTATTAATTCTTTGTAATTGCTTGTATTGGTGCCAAATGAAGGCATATTCATAGCTCCAGTCAGTGTGGTTTCAACTTTCGAGATGTCAATGATACGGTCATGAAGCATTCAACCACTGAAAGAAAAGGTAATGGTAAATGGTAAATGGCCTGAAGATTTGTTTTCCCCACAAAAAAAAGTATTCTTGGGGAATTCACAAACAAAAATGTCTATTTGATTGGTTCAGGTTTATAACATCTTACATTTTACTTTCATGCATTTTTTCTTAAGTTCTGAAAATAACAAATTGTCAAAATGATCAACATGGAAAAATATTTGAAACAGAACAGTTATAAGACAAAATCTAGTGTACTCACAAATAGCATTGACTTTAAATGAAACAAAATATTGGCGATGTTGAACATTCTGAAGAAGGTTCGACCCGAAATGTTGCCCATTTCCTTCGCTCCATAGATGCAGCCTCACCCGCTGAGTTTCTCTAGCATGTGTGTCTACCTTGTAAATGTTGTTGTTCAGGCACCATTGTTGAATGGGGTTATCACATTTTGCTGATGTGTTCCTTAGAATAGGGATTCTGACATGTAGTAGGTCTATTAGTGTCAATAGGGACACTTGTTTGTGTCTTCTCATAAAGCCAGCTGGGTTTTGTGGGAATTTTGAGGAGCCAACATCACATTCTCAACAGCAATCAATTGCCAGGATACATTATCAGTCCTCAGTATATCCCTATACTATACTATTCCTTTTCACCCAAGATAGATACAAAGTACTGGAGTAACTCAGCGAGTCGGGCAGCATACCTGAAAATAAAGGATGAGTGACATTTCGGATCGAAACCCTTCTTCAGTGTGGGAATCATAGGGAAAGCAGTAAGAGAAGGTCTCTCCGAACTCCGACACAAAGTACTGGAGTAGCTCAGCGGGACGGGCAAGTATGCCTACTTTGAAGACGTTCTCCTCCTCACCCCAACGGGAGTGCTGTGAGACCATCCCTCACTGCACCACCTCTGATTCCCACAGTCTGAAGAAGGGATCCGACCCGAAACATCACCCACCCATCCTTTGCACCCAGAGATGGTGCCTGACCCGCTGAGTTACTCCAACACTCTGTGTCTATCTTCGGTGCAAAAACCAGCAATTGCAATTCCTTCCTGCACTGCTTTTTCACCCCGGTCATTTCCTCTTCTCTCTTCTTCTCTCCTCTCCTCTGGTGGAAAATACCTGGATGTGCGAACCTCCTTCTCTCCAGAGGTGATGAGTAGGTGATGACACATCATAGGTGATGAGTAGAATTAGGCCATTCGGCCCATCAAGTCTACTACTCCACCATTCAATCATAGCTGATCTATCTGTCCCTCCTAACCCTATTCTCCTACCTTCTCACCATAACTTATGACAGCAGAAGATGCTGCCTGTCCCGTTGAGTTTACTCCCGCATCTTCGGTGTAACAACTAGCATCTATCTCATCTGCAGTTCCTTCCTGCGCCAGACTGAGGAGCAGCTCCAGCGCTGTGGTCTGTACCGAGGGGCGGATCACACGGTTAAGTTAACGCCGCGATCGGAGCCCAAGATACTGGAGGAGCAAGATAGATCACTGGATGAAAAAGCTGTAGTGCGCTCCTCTAGTATCTTTGGTCGGAGCGAGGAGGGGAGAGGAGGGGAGAGGAGGGGAGAGGAGAGGAGCCGACATGGCGGCCGGCCCGCCCGTCACCATCAGCATCGAGGCGGCCTGCGAGAACCAGGTGCAGGAGGTCGCTCTCGATGGCACCGAGGCCTACTTGCAGCCGCTCTCCATGTCGGAGAACCTGGCCAAGTTAGCGCAGAAAATCGACTTTAACCGCAGCGACTCGGAGGGCGAGGAAGCCCAGGCCCAGGCCCAGGGCGGGGAGGAGTGGGCGCAGCGGCAGCAGAACAGCGACGACGATGACGGTGAGCCCCCACTCACCCACTACTCGCTGGTGGTGCGGTCGTAGAGCTCTTCACCTGCCTCCTTCCTCGCTTTGTTCCCATTCAAGCGGCTGTTGTGCCTCACTCAGCACAGACGCAGCCACTGGTCACTGAGTTTAGGTTATTGTCACATATACCGAGGTACAGTGAAAGCATTTTGTTGCATGTTAACCAGACAGAGGAAAGCCAATACATGATTACAATCGAGCTATTCACACTGTACAGATGTACAGATGATTTCCACAATTACGTTCTTAACACAGAATGCAGTACACTAGATTTGACAAAATGCACACTGTACAGATGTAGGACAAAAATGCTGGAGAAACTCAAAGGCAGCATCTATGGAGCGAAGGAAATAGGCAACATTTCGGGCCGAAACCCTTCTTCTGTGTTACTGATTGGGGATGATCAGCCATGATCACATTGAATGGCGGTGCTGGCTTGACGGATGGAATGGCCTCCTCCTGCACCTATTGTCTATACATTAAATAAGGTATACACTACACAATTGTAATCGCATATTGTCTTTCCGCTGACTGTATAGCACGCAACAAAATGGCTTTTCACTGTACCTCGTTACACCCTGACAGTAAACTAAACTGAGAACTCCGAATAACATTTAGTGCCAGATAAAGCTAGTAAAGTCCGATTAAAGATATTCCGATGGTCTCAAATGAGTTAGATAGCAATTCAGGACTGCTCTAGTTGTGATAGGATGGTTCCATTGCCTGATAACAGCTGAACCATCCTACCACAACTGCGTGATTAATCCAGAAACAAAATCTGGATTAATCAGAAGAACTAATCAGTCAAGCAACTTTTTGTGGAAAGAGAAACCAGTCAACATTTAGAGTCAGTGATTCCTGAGAACTTGCACTTATCAGCTTATAGTTTTAAAAGCAGAGGTACAAGACAAATCCCATATGGATATGGGTGAAGGTGGGAAGGTGCATGAAGATTGATAAGACATTCTAAAGTTATATGTGAGAAAAGAACATAAGCATGATAATGGAAGATGTGAGAACATTTCAGTGTTCATTCCAGAAAGTTGCAAAGTATTTTGATGGTTAAGAAGATGTTCTAGTTTGTGTTGGGTCTCACTATGCCAGTGAATGAGGCAGCCGACGGAGGATTAGAATGATAGTTAATGGAAAATTAAAGTGGCATGCAATGAGAAGCCCGCTACAGATCGAGCACAGGTATTCCTTCATGATTTTCACAATCACGTTCTGAACACAGAATGCAGTACACTAGTTTTGACAAAGTGCAAGTAGATCACTGTTTCACCTGGAAAGATTGCTTAGGCTCCTTGATTGGAAAGGAAGGGATAAATTAACAGGTGTGGTACACACTTGACTGCAGTTGTTGGGACCTATAGCAAAAATTAAACTGCTGAAGCAGGTCAGTGGGTGCAGCATTATCAGGAGGTAAGCAAGGAATTGTTAAGTTTCTGGTTAAGTGGCTGCATCAGTATGGAGAGAGGGGAGTGAAGATAGCTGATGAGGAGAGAAGGAAGAGGCAGGGAGGGGCCAGTGGGGGAGGGGTGGAGTTGGGAGTTGGACGCAGATGAGTGATGGATGAAAATAGACTAAGGAAAAAAGGCAAATGGAGCCCAGTGGGAGCGGGATGGGGGATTTGGCAGGGTGGGGGTGGGGGGGGGGGGGGGGGGGGGAATGGCGATGAGTGGGGACACTAAGGCTCTCAGTACTAGCAGAGTTTGATAATATGCTAAACTGATAAGGGGAACAATCCAAGGGAGAGATGAAGGGTAGATGCAACAGATGGGGGAAGGGGAATATGTGGGTGGATGTAACCAGGAGGGGGATGAAGATGGGTGATGAGGCCTGGAGGTATGGGAAAGGGAACAACAATGGGAGGACCAGAGGTGGATGGGAAGAACAGAGAGGGAGGAACACAAGAGGTAAGGAATACCTGAAATTGGAAAATTATTTTCTACATTTTGGTTGTAGATTACATGGGCAGAATAGGAGATATTGTTCTTCCAGTTTTGCATTGGATCTCACCCTGGCAGCAGAGAAAGCTGAGGGTGAACCAGATTGAGGTACAAAAGCAGATCTTATGTTTCTAGATAAGAAGATGAGAGAATTTTTTCCAACAAGAAGTTAGTTGTAATCTGGAATGAGACAGGGTCTCCACCAGGGCTTTTGGAGTTGGTCGTTGAGTCGGAGTCAGAACAATTTTGGCACTGCTGGAGTCGGAGTCAGTGAAAAAGTCCCGATCCGACTCTGACCTCAGCATTAATTTCAGAGACTACGTAAATCGGAAAAAGATGTTGCAGTTCGGATAAAAAGAGCTACTACCTGAAAAGTAAGAACCACAAAATGAAGGTGGGAATACCAAATCCTTCTCATCCTCTACAAATGATGAAGCGTCAGATTTTGCGAAATATTTAGATAAAATTGAACAGTCGAGAGCAAAGTGTTCCTGTTTAAACGTGCAAAGGCAGCCTTTTGTTGTTAAACTAATGAAATTTAAGCAAGATTTTCTTGGTGGTTTAAAAGAATTTGGGAAATATGATCGCTCATCTAAACTTACAGTACAAGAAGTCATCCCTACTTATCCAGGTATAGTAAAATTTGCAGCTGTGATAGTAACAGCCATACCACCCACTCAGGTCAGCATGGAGGGACTGTTCTCCGTATTGAAAATAATTACCGTATATTTCCCGGCAATGAAGACGCTACTTTTTACGCAAAAATAAGGCACGAAAATTTACCTGTGGCTTGGAGGCCAACAGTTAGGTTGTTAGCCAAGAAAGATAGGCTTGGCTATCTCTCAGTACAGCAACATCAAGAACGATGTTGCTGTACTGAGGGATAGCCAAGTCTATCCCTCATTGCTGGCAGCTGATGGGAAGCGGCTGTAAAAGGACAGCGCCGCTGGGGGGGGGGTAAGAGTTCCTTTCACAGTGTGTGGGGAGTGGCCCGGGTCAGCACAGGCAGGAGGGTTGAGAAGGAGGAGATCGGGGATCATGCCAGCAACTCACTCGCTCACCGCTGCCGCGGCGTCCAGGCGCGGAGCCACCGCATTATGGCTGGGGAAGGAAGTAGCTCGTGTGGATGCGAGCGGCCGCCGGGACCGGACAGCGTAACCGGCCGCCACCTCAGTGCCTTCTGCCAGCTTGCTCACCTCTGGCAGTGTTCTCCGTCTGAACACCTCTCTCTTGCGGCTCGCCGGCCTCCTCATGTCAGCCGCTTCCCGCGAATCCTTAAATTCCGATTGCTGTCGGGAGCAGGACAAGGCCTCACTAGCTGCGTTCGGTGACACTGCATGGCATTCACTGCTCGATCCGTGCCTTTCAAGAGCACAGATTTTAGAGCGGAGCGGGTCAGCGGGCGATGGATAACAGGACAGCGGGCAGTGGAGCTTATCCCTGTGTCAGCGTGAGTAACCTCAATTGGTCCCTTGAACTAGTATTGTCATTCAATAAGATCACAACTGATTCACCTTGTCACCGTGTGCTCCCGTTTTTCCCACCATCTCTCCACCTGCTGTCATCCTCCATCCCTCACCCATTCAGTCATTCAGAATGGAGGAGATCTGGAAGCCTTCGGCAAATTGAATGGTTACTCCCCCTATTTATTTATTTGTTTGTTTTTTGTTTGTTTGTTTGTTTGTTTTTGAGCATGAGGAATTCTATGTCCCGCCAGCCTTTTTAGCAATTCAAGACGCAGGTGCGTCTTCATTGTCGGGAAATGCGGTAAATTAGATTTAAGGGCTTCAATGAAAGAGGATCTAGCAGAAGCAATTCTGTTCCTAAGGATAAGTTATTAATACATTTTAGGTATGTACTTTTGTTGCATTTAGCATTTAGTTTTAATTTCCATTGCACTTGAGAATTGTTTTTTGTCATAATTTAGTCAAGTCAAGTCACTTTCATTTCTATAGCACATTTAAAAAAAGTGCTTTACATTGGTGGAGGTACTAATGTTATACAACAGTGGTTCATAGATTAAGTACATACATAAATGCATACATATAGCCCTCCCTCAGAGGAGCCATATAGCTCATACCTGTGTCCTTGGTTTGATAAATTTTGGAGTAGTGCTTTTATAATTTTTATTTAATTCAATGGAATTTTAATTTTGTCATAGTCCTATATGTTTTTTTTTCCTTTTATTATAATGAATTTGTTTGTTTTTTCAAGAATAAACAATTAAAAAAAGTCACAAGAGCATAGCTACAACCATTAGACTCAAAACTTTGACATGGGTTTAAAAGGCAACCTGATGATTCATGTAGTTCTTATGAAATGACATCTTGTGTAATGTCATCATAGCAGATTTAGAATTATTATACCAAGGCTCGGAGTCGAATACACAAGAAATCATTGAGTCGCGTGTTCTGGGTATCGACTACACAGCCCTGGTCTCCACCAGGATACATTTATGTACCCAGGTGAGCGCTTGATCGCAAGTGTTGAAAAACAGGATTGATGTAGATGAGTAGTCAATGGCCGGCTTAGACATGATGTGCTGAAGGGCCTTCGGACTTTGATTCAGTGATATATCATTTGAACAAAAGGTGGCACCTGAAATTGCTCGTAATGCATCAGGATTTCATGTATACTGAGCTTCATCTACTGAATGTTGTAAATTAAAAGGGTGGGCCGTGTTGGACTGGGCTTTGTGATTAACTTAAGAAAAGTCCAGGCAGACTGGAATGCCCAAATATGTTTTTTGTGCCAAAAATGTTCTATTATAGACAATAGATGCAGTAGGCCATTCGGCCCTTCGAGCCAGCATCGCCATTCAATGTGATCATGGCTAATCATCCCCAATCAGTACCCCGTTCCTGCCTTCTCCCCATATCCCCTGACTCCACCATCTTTAAGAGCCCTATCTAGTTCTATCTAGAAAGTATCCAGAGAACCGGCCTCCTCTGAGGCAGAGAATTCCACAGACTCACAACTTTCTGTGAGAAAACGTGTTTCCTCATCTCCGTTCTAAATGGCTTACCCCTTATTCTTAAACTGTGGGCCCTGGTTCTGGACTCCCCTAACATCAGGAACACGTTTCCTGCCTCTAGCGTATCCAAACCCTTCATAATCTTAAATGTTTCAATAAGATCCCCTCTCATCCTTCTAAACTCTAGATTATAATAATAATAATAATAATAAATACTTTATTGATCCCCTCAGGGAAATTCAGATGTCCAGAAGCCAACAGCCAACAAACCCACACATTCAGAACGAAAGCAGACAAAAGAATACATAAAATACAATATAGACAATACCTGAAAGCAATAAATACGTAAAAAGACCCAATAATTAACTATTAAAAATGTAAAAATGCATCCCCCTACAGCCTAGCGGTCAGTATTATAAAATCTAATGGCTGCAGGGGTGAAAGATCTCCTGAACCGTTCCGTTCTACAGCGCAGGGAGAGGAGCCGTGTGCTCTTTTGACCCTCCAGAATTTCATGGAGGGGGTGCCCGGAATTGTCGAAGAGGGCCTGCAACTTGCTCCTCATATGCCTCTCAAGCACATCTCCCACCCACTCTCTTCCCCCCCCCCCCCCCCCCCCCCAGCACTGAGCTAGCTCGTTTTACCAGCTTGGCCAACTTCTTGCTGTTTTTAGCACTGATGTTGATGCCCCAGCATACAACAGCGTAGAAAATGACACTTGCAACCACAGTATGGTAAAACAAGTACAGCATGTCATTGCGCACATTGAAGGATCTGAGCCTTCAGAATAATAATAATAATAATAATAATAATAATAATAATAAATTTTATTTATGGGCGCCTTTCAAGAGTCTCAACGACACCTTACAAAAATTTAGCAGGTAGAGGAAAAACATGTAAGGGGAATGAAATAAATAGTAGAGACATGACTAGTACACAAAGTAAAGACAGAATTCAATTCAAAACACAATATGAGGCAATTAATGCACAGATGAAAAGGGAGGGGGACGTGGGGCTAAGAATAGGCAGAGGTGAAGAGATGGGTCTTGAGGCGGGACTGGAAGATGGTGAGGGACACGGAATTGCGGATCAGTTGGGGGAGGGAGTTCCAGAGCCTGGGAGCTGCCCTGGAGAAGGCTCTGTTCCCAAAACTGCGGAGGTTGGACTTGTGGATGGAGAGGAGACCGGCTGATGTGGATCTGAGGGACCGTGAGGGTTGGTAGGGGGAGAGGAGGTCAGTGAGATATGGGGGGGCCAGATGGTGGAGGGCTTTGTAGGTGAGGATCAGGATTTTGTAGGTGATCTGGTGGGAGATGGGAAGCCAGTGAAGTTGTTTGAGGACTGGAGTGATGTGATGCCAGAAGAAAAAGAGTGCTCTGTCCTTTTTTGTAGAGGGCATCGGTGTTGACTGACCAGTCCAGTTCGTTGATATTTGTATGTCTGCACCACCTCAATGTCCACCCCTGCAGTGTTAATCGGCTGAAGGGGGAGCTTGGACCTGCCAATGTTAAAACCATCTCTTTGGTCTTGGTTGTATTCAGGATGAGACAGTTCTCTTTACTCCAGGCACAGAAAGCACTGGCCAAGTCCCTGTATTCCTCCTCATGTCCATTCATTACACATGCCACAATCGCTGTGTCATCTGAATATTTCTGTATGTGGCATGTGTCAGACTTATATTTGAAGTCTGCAGTTTACTGGGTGAAGAGGAATGGGGCCAAAACCGTTCCCTGTGGGGCTCCAACATTGCACACCACTGTCCCGGAAACACAGTCCCCCAGATTATCATTCGTTTAGTCTAGTTGTAATATTAATCAGAAGATTGTTCCGTATTCTAATCCAAGAGTTCAAACATAATAAAACCAATGATAAAGTTCAGTACAGTGAGCACATATGTTGTTTAGTTGTCTCGGGAATATATACATTTCACTCAATCTTTATAGAGAGCAAGGAGATTGTATCTTTGTTGGTGTTTATCCCTGAACTAGTGCTGCTTAACCATTCAAATTGCTGTCTCTTTTCCTGTTTTTTTTATGTGCATAGCAGATGATGCATTCCTACACTACATGGTACCTTTATTTCATAACTCTGGCGTATTTTTTTGGACATTTTGAGATAGTGAAAGGCACTATATATCCAAGGTCTTCCTTTTTAACCCTGCTTTATTTTCTAATTTTTAGCAATGCTGAAGTTTCAGCCCTCCTTGTGGCCATGGGACACAGTTAGAAATAACTTGAGAAGTACTCTGACAGAAATGTGCGTACTTTATGATGTACTTAATGTCCTCAAGGAGAAAAAGTATATGACCTTGGACCCAGTCTCTCAGGAATCACCACCTTCCAAACAGGTATTTGCACTTTGATCCACTACATGAAATTTAGGAATTAAATGTAGGAATGAACTGCAGATACTGGTTTAAACCGAAGATAGGCACAAAAAGTTGGAGTAACTTAGAGGGCCAGGCAGCAGCTCTGGAGAGAAGGAATTGGTGACCCTTCTTTAGACTAGACAGGGAAAAGGGAAATGAGAGAGACAGACGATAATGTAGAGAGATAAAGAACGAATGAAAGATATGCAAAAAAGTAACTATGATAAAGGAAGCAAGCCATTGTTAGCTGTTCTGTGAAAACGAGAAACTGATGTGACTTGGGTGGTGGTGGGATCGAGAGAGAGGAAATGCCGGGGTTACTTGAAGTTAGTGAAATCAATATTCATACCACTGGACTGTAAGCTGCCCAAGTGAAATATGAGAGTCTCTGTACATAGCAACTTGTTAATTGTGGATCTCAAGTCAAATCAATGCAAATGGTCTGTGTCTTTAATGTATAATATGGTGAAATGTTTCCATAACATGAATAGTGTGCATTGAAACGTTTTAGATTTTTGATATATGAAAGTGAAAATCTTGGGTTTCTCCATAGGAATAGGAATACTTTATTGTCACATGTGACCTGGCACAGGGAAATTCTTTGCTTGCGTACACAATGTATACAAATAGCAGCCACATACGGCACTGATTGTACATTTTATCTTCATTTTATTCGTCTTGTGGAAATGCTTATTCTTCTCTCATAAATTTTGAGCAGGAATATGGGGGGCATGAGCCTGCAGATGTGGTAATCTAGAGTAAAAATCAAACAGTTGGAGGAACTCGGCGATTTGAGGAGAATTTGTGCAGGGAAATGAAATGTTGATGTTTCGGATGCTGTATTAGAACTGAAAAATGTTCAGGCATTTGATTTTATGGGATATTTACAGTAAAAGTGCTTTTTCCTTCCAGCATGTTGATTGCCATATGTGTATTTTCCATCAGGGTTTGCAACTGTGTGGGAAGAAGAAATCCCTCGCTGGAGCTGCTCAAATTCTCTTGAAAGGAGCAGAAAGATTAAATAAATCAGTGTCTGAAAACCAGGAACATAAACATCAAAGAGACTTCAACTCAGAGCTACTCAGACTACGACAACACTGGAAACTAAGAAAAGTGGGTGACAAGATCCTTGGAGATTTGAGTTATAGAAGTGCAGGTATGCAGGGTGACAATTCTTAACTTCGCCAGTGTCAAAATCTGTCAGGCTTGGTCTTTGAGTATATTTATTCACAATCCCCTAAACTAAATGTTCTCTGGAATCAAGAAATTTCTAATGTTAATCTTAAATACTGACATTTAATCTTGAAGTTTTTCCGCGGCATCTAGACTCTATTTTGAGGAAATCACTTTTCTGCTTTAATCTCAATCCTTTTCAGATTGGAATTTAAGAGTGTGATATAGTGAATGTATCTCGTTTGCGTTTGATCTTTTCTTGTATGAAAGCCTCACATATTTTTAATTTATCCGGTTGGTGAATGTACATTATGCTGTGACCAAAGCAAATACATCAGCTAATCTACATCGGTGAGACTAAGCGGAGGTTGGGCGATCGTTTCGTCTACTGCATCCGCTGCTCTAGATGTCAGCTGATCTACATCGGTGAGACTAAGCGGAGGTTGGGCGATCGTTTCGCCGAACACCTCCGCTCGGTCCGCAAGAACCTACCTGACCTCCCGGTGGTTCAGCACTTCAACTCCCCCTCCCATTCCCAATCCGACCTCTCTGTCCTGGGTCTCCTCCATTGCCAGAGTGAGCAACACTGGAAATTGGTGGAACAGCACCTCATATTCCGCTTGGGGAGCCTGCATCTGACAGGCATGAACATTGAATTCTCCCAATTTTGTTAGCCCTTGCTGTCTCCTCCCCTTCCTTAGCCCTCGAGCTGTCTCCTCCCATCCCCCAGCCCTCGGGCTCCTCCTCCTTTTTTCCTTCCTTCTCCCTGCCACCCCTTATCAGTCTGAGGAAGGGTTTTGGCCCGAAACGTTACCTATTTCCTTCGCTCCATAGGTGCTGCTGCACCCACTGAGTTTCTCCAGCATTTTTGTGTACCACCAAATACATCCTTTCTTGTTTACAGAAATTAAAGTGACACATTACTCCAAGCATTGCTGAAGCCTGGTGCAATTGCATAAAGACTATTTACTTATGCATTCTGGTCTCCTGCAGTTTTTTTGTCTGTGTTTTTTATGTTTTTGTTATTTTATGTTGGGGTGTTATGGGGGTGGGGTGGGAGGGGGGGGAAACTTTTTGAATCTCTCCCTGCACTGGAGACCCGACCTTTTCCTCGTCGGGTTGCTTGCATGATTTAAATCTTTGCTTCTTCAAGCAGTGTACCAAGATCCTGTTGTACACAATATTTCTCATTATTTAAAATACATTGTTTCATTCTTCCCATTCAACAATTCATCCATTGTCTTTTTGCACATTCCATTATCTGTGTGTATTCATTTTCCTCATCTAATTTTTTCTAATAAATGTTTTGTAGTCAACAAATATGCACATGTAAAATAACTGTCTTTTCACCCGTGTTGTTAATTTGGATTGCAAAAAGCCGAAAGACAAGTATTGATCTTTGCATATTCCATGCATAACAAGTTTGTTATCTAGTTTCTTAAATATTTTAATTTATTTATTTTAATATATTCCAGGCTCACTTTTTGATGTTTTTATTTCAATCAGCTTTCCCATACTTAACATTTTCATGTTGTCTTTGTGCAACAATCTGACATCCAACTGTATAATTTGGGAAACTAAAAATAAGCATAAAAATAAATAATAAAAGTAAGTATCCTCACCATGCCATTTTCATCATAAAATTCCAGCGAAATCACCATAAACTTCAAATATCAGATGTAATGCAGAATTCCTCTAAAGAATAAAAGCACTTTCATTAAACTTGATTTTTCTTTTCCATAGGGTCCCTTTTTCCACATCATGGGACATTTGAAGTAATAAAGAATACCGATCTGGATTTAGATAAGAAAATTCCAGATGATTATTGCCCTCTTGATATAATGATTCCTAGTGACCTGGAGGGATCAGCATATATAAAGGTAATAACTCGTGGTGTCTAGTCTTGGATGACTAATCGTTTGTCTTCTCCTCCCCTATTATTTAATTCACATCATTACAATTATTTGCAGGATTTAATGAGTCCTGCCATTGCTCACCATTTTCACTTGCAGTAATTGAATCAAGTATAATATCAATATTTATAGCTTGCTGTGATTTGTCAGAAGAGGTGCCGTCTTCAGGAAAAAGCGGGGGCTTTCTAAATTTTGAAGGGTGTATGGAATAAATTGTGCATTCTGATAACAACTGGAGCATTTATTTCATTGATTTCGATGAATACAAAATAATGTAGGAGGAAGTACAAAGGTGTTGTAAATAGAGATTGGCACACTTCATGATAACAATTTGTTTTTAATAGTTTGGAATGGAGGCAGGGCTGGATTAACCATTAAGCAAAATAAGCACGTGCTTAGGGCATCAAGGGAAGAGGGGGCACCACAGAAATGGTAAATGGTTTACGGCACAAAAGAAATCACTTTAAACTTGCTAAAATAATATTCAAAGTGGTTTATATGATTTTATATGTGTTACGTAAGATTAAATTTGAGATCTAATCAAAGACTTTGCAATTAAAAAAAGTAGAAAACTTTTCAAATATAAATAAAGTGGAAGTATACAAAAATAAACATTTTCCATCTTACTGTTAGTTTTGTTTCATTTTGAAAAATAAAAAAAATATTTTATGGTTTATTTCTGTTTATATTTTGAATTACATATATATGGGGGCACCAAAATCTTTTAAGTGCTTAGGGCCTCTATGGGTCTTAATCCGGCCCTGAATGGAGGACATGTATCCTGAAAAATCAATGAATACTTGTGACAGCATTTCCTTGTTGAATGACTTGTGCAATTGCAACGTCAGGATTATTGTAAATCTATGAATTTTCTTTCAAAGGTTTCTATACAGAAGCAGACTCATGATATTGGAGATCTTGGTACAGTCAATCTCTTTAGAAGGTCTCCACCGAAGACCAATCCAGGTACTTAGATGTTCAGAATTAAAACAATGTTTTTTATCCCTTGCCTCTGTTTCTGTTGAATGATAAGAATGCTAGTTATAATATAAATTATTTGCATTTTAACTACACATTTTGTGTTTATAAGGTAGAATGATTCTAGGAATTATTTGTTTTCCTTTAAATGACATTTCGCAACAGTGATTTATATATCACCTGCCCTAATGTATCACCCTTTGTAATATTGGCGGGTTTAGAGTTCAATATCTGAGATGTGAACATAGAGATTTAAGAGCTAGACAAAAATGCTGGAGAAAGTCACAGGCACTTGAGAGTGTCACAATCTGCCAGTACCACTCCCTGTAGCACTTAATTCTTACTTTGCGAAATGTCCTTCATTACTGGGTATAAATTTTCAGTTCAACAACAATATTAAAGAGCATTTTCTCCAGAGGGATTGCAACAAGGTTCAAGGATTTTTAAAAGAGAGAATCAGGTTGAACAGTAAACATTGACCTTCGATGATGCCCTCATCCTGTAAATGAATTCCAAAAAGAGTAATATTTCCATAAAATAGACAAGGCTGGCATAACTCCGGGGGCAGACTGATGATTGATGTTTGAGTATATTATTTAGCTTTTATCACATTAACAGCTTCTAAAAATACTTTCTCCACATTTCACTGTAGAAAACATGTTGGAAAACTTTCATGCTTCCAATTAATTGTAATGAAACATATACAACAGAAGAACATTTTTATGCTGTTGATACATATCTCTCAAAGAAACTATAGGTAATATGTGTTGAGGATGTAAGATTCCCACATTTTTCTGCTTCTAACTGCCTGACTGATAATTCAATAGTTTTTGTCAAACTGTTTGTCAAATCCTCTGTTGTGTGTCAAAGATAGGAACGTTCCTCTTATGGCGCTAAATTTGTTTTCATATTGGAGTGAATGCCAAATTTACAACCAGAAGTAAATTCATCTGGAAGAATCCATTATAAAAGTGAGACAAAAACTTCTATAAAGGATTTTGCAAATGGCAAGTATTTTCCATAATCAAGGAAATCAGCTTAAAATAATTGTGTTCTTGAGTGTGTCTTGACAAGTAAACTTTGCATCATTCTGAATAGCTTTCAATCTGCACATTATTTACAGGTACCGCACACTGGCAGTCCAAGCTGGAAGTAGCACAAAATGTTCTGTTGTGCAAAGAAATATTTGCACAGCTGTCTCGAGAAGCAGTGCAAATTAAATCACAGATACCACACATTGTAGTAAAAAACCAGATCATCTCCCAACCATTTCCAGGTAAAGAAAATAATTTTATTGTCGCATTCAAAGTACCATTCCCTTGTTTTTTTTTTTGTTTGTAATTACAACATAACTTCTGTGCAGAGATAAAGTGCAGGATTTGGATCACATATTTATTCTGTGTTTATTTTAGTTTTCAATATTAGTAGATTCAAAATATTTCAATTTTTTGTCACAATTTTTTACAAATATTTATATGAAGCTTCATGGTTTAAAAAATTAAACTTTTAAAACACCAACAATTGCAATGTTATTGCAGTTGGGCAATCATTTTACATTCAATTGTTTTAGTTTTTCATTGGCTGTTTAGATGTATGAAAGACAAACTTGTCGTTGTCAGTAAACTGGGATTGCAATAGAGGTGATCCCTGCATTACTGCCATTCACCCAAAGGAAATTCACCCATGTAGAATTCTGAAGTTAATATCCAAAAATGTAAGATACAGACTCTGTTCTTGCTGAATTTACAGAAGTAAATAAACACATAATGCAAAAGAGGCACCAGATTTTGTCATTTTTATTAGTTGCCCAATACTGTGGGACAGTATGCTTTGTTGATTGGGTTGCCAGACCCCATTGCAATGCTCTCTCTAGACTGAGGTTGTGAACAGAAGTCTCAAAGTGCACTTTTCATCTGCGAGGCATCTTCCCTGATGTGCAAAACTAGTGGATTTGGGAATGATTTAGGAAGTGGATAACAGGGAAAGACATGGGTTGCAAGGATCAGTGGAGAAAGATGATGTAGAAGAATTTGGGGGGGGGAGGGGGGATGGTAATGGGTTAAAGAGCAATAACTTTGTAGAAGTTGTGCAAAGGCCAAAACATTACCTTAAGGAGTTGGCCATGGCAATTGCAACTCCTACAGTGTAGTGTGGCAGACAATGCCTTGCAGATGACTTTGCACTAATATTATATCTGGCAAAGTTACTAAGAACATAATTGTTCTTCTTGTCATCCACTAAATAACTCTTACAGATAGTTACTTTCCCCGAAGATTGACACTGGTCTAAATTTTTACAAAGGTATAAATTGTTTAATTATTCAAACAAAAATGATTTCAATTTGCCGATTCTACTGTGCTGTTCCATTTTTGGATGGTTTATTGATAAGGTAAAATGTAATTTTCAGAATGAATTGGTTCTACAATTTGAATTGTGCAAATATGTTGAGCATTCCTTGTATTGTAGAGATGTTGGTGGTTCTGCTTGCAACAGAGGAAGTTGTGAGGGGCCTGACAGATGTATTTAAAAATAGTGAAAGAGACAGATAGCATACAGGAAAAAAAAATCCCATTAGTGGTGATCAAAAACTAAGAAATGTTGAATGAAAATGATTGGAAAAAGAAGCAGACTTTTATTGCAGTTGAATCTTTTGTATGGGGTGTAGTACATGTTTGGAATGCGGCAGTGGAGGCAGATTCAACTGTAGCATTCAAGGAAGAGTTGGAAAAGGATTTGAATAGGGACAATTTAGATTGTTTTTAAAATTATTTCTGATTTTATTTTATTTTTTTAGTACATTTTTATCAACCTGAATAAATCAGGCACAAAGTTCAAAAGTGGTGATCTTTTTACGACCAAAAGATGTCAGTAAAAGTGGATAAGTTCAAGTTGTTTTAAAGGGTCTTGTACAATAAAACCCCGATAATCTGGCACCCAGTTATTTTGATTTTCTGATGGTCTGGCATGTGGCTCGGCCATAGCACAGAAAGTGAACTGGGGGATTTGGGGACAGGTATAAGTAGGGTGTATGACCACAGGTTGAGATCAGGACCATGAATCTGCTGTGCAGCCTGAGCCAGGGCTGGGATCAAAAATAGTAACGTTAACATATGTTTGGGTATTAATAGGAGTAACATTCAATAACCTGGAAAATCCTATGGGTACCAGATTAATGGCGTTTTATTGGATTATGATCTGCTTCTTTTGGATACCATATGCACATTCAGTTGCATTATGACACTCTTCAGGTTTGCAGTTATCCATTTCCTTGTGCCACTTTGTGAATGATAAGAAGGCTTCAAAAGCATGTGTTGAGAAGCAACGGCCTGATGACCATCTGTATGTGCTGGAACACAACCTGCATCAGCTAATGCGAGAGGTACTGAAGGTTATTAAACCAATTTAATTTGAACATAATTATCATAACAACTTCATATTTCATTTAATGTAGGTGACTCTTCCAAATGCATACTGACAATGTTTGGTGAGAATAGCTCATTTTAATAAGGAACTTGGAGGGAAAAGTTAAGTTCTATTTTTGGAGTGAAGTAAAGAACGACAAATTAAGAGGGTAAAAATGGCACATGAAATATCCTTTTAACTAAGATAACTAAGATTGAGTCCATGTAGGAGCAAGAAGGTAGCCAGAGAAATAGTGGATCTCCTCGGGGAACAAGGGGGTAAATTATGTGTGAGCCAGGTAATTTGGGCAAGATCAAGTTCGAAATTCCCTGAAAATGGCAACAAAGGTAACAAAGAAAGTAGATGGTGTATTTACTTACAAAATTGAAGCATAAAATATAAAGTTTAAGAAATTATGTTGCAACTTTACAAAACATTGTTTGCTTCAACTTGGGAGAATGTGTGTTTCTGGTCACCACATTGCTGGAAAATTGTGGTTATAAAAGTGCTGAGAAGATTCACCAGGACATTGCCCGGATTAGAGGACTTTGGTTATAAGGAGAGATTGGATAGGCTAGGCATGACTTCCCTGGACCATAGGAAAGACTGAGGGGTGATCTAATAGAGGAATATAAAGTTGAAAGAGGCAGAGCTAGGATAGACACTTGGATTATCTCTCGTGGTAGGGATATCAAAAACAAAAAGGTGTAGGTTTAAGGTGATAGGAAGCAGCTTTAAAGGTGATTTGAATAGAACATTTTTCGAGATTGGTTGATATCTGGAACTTGCTGTCAGAAGAGGTATTAGAGTCAGATACAATCCCTACAGATAATAGATGTTTAGACAGGCATTGAAATATGCAAAACAAATTAAACCTAATGCAGCCAAATGGGATTGGTGGAGATAGACATACAGGTTGGCATCGACATGGTGTTTCTCTGTGCTGTATAAATAATTCAATGGCTCTGAAGGAGGCTTACTGTATCTAAGCATGTTTGGTTGTATAATAAAGTTTGCATCGATGAGGATTTTATCTCTGAGGAAAGATTGGATAAGTTGCAGTTTCCTTTGGAGCAGATGAGATTGACAAAAGTATTGGTTGTGATGCATAAAACTGAGCACCCTAGACAGTAAATTGGAAGGACCTATTTTCCTGACCTGAAAATTAAAATATCAGGGAGCAATAATTTAAAATTAATGGGCAACTTCGCTGTACTTGCAGTTATAGAAACATAGAAATAGGATCAGGAGGAGGCCATTTGGCCCTTCGAGCCAGCACCACCATTCATTGTGATCATGGCTGATCATCCACAATCAGTAACCCGTGCCTGCCTTTTCCCCATAGCCCTTGATTCCGCTAGCCCCTAGAGCTCTATCTAACTCTTTTAAATTCATCCATTGAATTGGCCTCTACTGCCTTCTGTGGCGGAGAATTCCACAAATTCACAACTCTCTGGGTGAAAACGTTTTTTCTCATCTCAGTTTTAAATGGCCTCCCCTTTATTCTTTGGCTGCGTCCCCTGGTTCTGGACTCCCTCATCATTGGGAATATTTTTCCTGCATCTAGCTTGTCCAGTCCTTTTATAATTGTACACGTTTCTATGAACCCCCCCTCATCCTTATAAATTAACCTTGTGAACCTACGCTGCACTGCCTCAATAGCAAGTATGTCCTTCCTCAAATTAGGATACCAAAACTGCACACAATACTCCAGATGTGGTCTCACCAAGGCCATGTACAACTGCAGAAGGACCTCTTTACTCCTACACTCAAATCCCAGTGATCTAAGAATCTAAATCCTCAGCCATACATTCAGATCCGCTATCTCCCTGTTCCTGCCCTCACCAGCGCGAGGAACTGGAAGCAAACCAGAGATAACTTAGATTAGATTAGATTAGATTCCTTTATTGTCATTCAGACCTTTCGGTCTGAACGAAATTATGTTGCCTGCAGTCATGCACAGAACCAATAATAACAAAACATCCAATAAACACAAATTAAACATCCACCACAGTGAGTTCACCAAGCACATCCTCACTGTGGTGGAGGCAAAGTCTTAGTCTCCGTCCCTTCCCTCCTTGTTCTCCCTCCGCGCTGAGGCGATCGATCCAGGCCGGAGATGCCGCCCTCCAGTCCAGCGGACCTCCGTGGTGATGTCGCCGCCGCCGAAAGCCGAAACGCCGTCTCCGCTCCGAAACGGCCCGCCACAGCATCAGCTCCAGGCCGCTGCCCCAGCTCCAGGTCCCGCAGTCTCCGCTCCAGGCCGCCGCCCCAGCTCCAGGCCCCGCAGTCTCCGCTCCGGGCCACTGCCCCAGCTCCGGGCCACTGCCCCTGCTCCGAGCCCCGCTGCATCAGCTCCAGGCCGCCGCTGAAAGCCAGAAAGCCGCACCAGCAAGTCTGGCCACCGCTGCCTCAGCCCCGAAGACAGCCAGCCTCTCGTTGGTAAGTCCTGGCTGGCTCTGCCTCCGGAGCCTCGGGGTCGGTCGCAGGCTGGAGGCCGCCAGCTCCGCCATTAGGCCTCAGCGCAGACGGAGGCAGAGAAGGGGGATACGACACAAAAAAGTCATATCCCCCTGAAGGAAGAGACAGAGAACATGTTTCCCCCCTCTAACACAACCCAACAAACTAAAACTTAACCAAAACAAGACAAAAAAAACAACAGAAAAAAGTAAAGACAGACGGACTGCAGGCGAGCCGCAGCTGTTAACAGCGCCGCCACTTCCGGAACCACCCTGGAGGTCCTGCTTTTCAGCCTTCTTGCGAGCTCTCTAAAGTCACGCTGCAGAATCTCTTTCCTCTTCTTCCCGACGTCATTTGTGCCGACAGGCACTACCGCTTCCAGCTGCTCACCTTCACCCTTGAGGATGCCCCGCAATTGGTCTGTGGAACCTTGATCCTGGCAGCAGGGAGGCAACACACCATCCATGAATCCCGTTTTGACGTAGACCTGTCCGCCGCTCAGACTGACAGTGTCTCTGGTCCCGACAGCTTCCAAGAGGGTGAAGCTGTTTTCAAGAGGTACATCCCCTGGGGTCTCCTATACTACAAGCCTCCTTCTCTTGCTCATCGTCACCCACCTCTCTTCCGGTACCTTCGAAGTAACGATCTCGCTGTAGGTTCTGTCTTGTTTTCCCGGATAATCCTGAGCTCATCCAGTTGCCTCTCCAGTGCCCCAACACGGTCCTTCAGGAGCTGAACCTGGACACACTTTCCACAGTTGTAGCAGCCAGAGGCACCAGCTGTGTCCCTGACCTCCCACATCCTGCAAGCATCACACTGAATCAGCTTGCGTCATTTCTTCGCTGCGTCTCACCCTCTCCAACTTTTGGCGTAGTCTCCTCCTTCAGCCTCCTCGCCGAAGACTCTCGAGCTAAAGACTCACATTTTTCTCACAAGGCACTTCCCTCGACAAGGCCGCCCTCCTTCTCAGCCAATCGCCGCAGTCACTCCTTCACCTGCCGCTCCTTGCTGACCTTGAAAGTATGTGTTCTTGGCTCAAAAGGGTCGTGGATACTCAGTTGAATATATTCAAGGCTGGAAGCAGTACATTAGGAATTGAAACAACTAGGTCAGATGGGAGTGCTTTCTTGGGGTGCTGTATTGCTGATGATTTTATTGTTTGAGGAACTGTATGGCCTACATTTATGGCTTAAAATTTATCTTGCAGTTCCATAAACAGACCTTGAGTTCTTCAGTGATGCCCCACCCAGCTTCTGCACCTTTTGGGCTGAAGAGAATGAGGTTAGCAGGACCCCAAGCATATGATAAAGGAGAGATCAGTGCTCTACAGCAGAATGAAGGATTATTGGAGAAGATAATAAAACAGGCTAAGCATATCTTTTTGAGACGTAGGTGAGTATGATTGGGGAGCATTGTGCAAGCAGAAAAATGTTAAAAATGTTGGAAGTGTCAGGAGCAGAATATGTTTTGAAATATTTGAGGATTGTCTATCTTTTTAATTAATTTGGTGAAAATGACACTTAATATGTAAATGAAGGTTATATTTAGATCTTGTCATTTAACACAGGAGCAATGGCTATTGTACACTAGTGAGCAATATATGGGTATTGTAAACCTAGAATTCTTTCAATATTAATTGATCAACAGTAGAACAATAAGTTGGCATGTCAGAGTCCATATGGGGGAAAAGGAACACAATATGGGGAACAATCCAATTACTAAACATCGTGTCGCATTTAATAAAAGGAAAAATAAAAGGAGATTATTGAAAAGCGTTGAATTTATAATAGATCAATATTCAATTGGGATCTGAACACACACGTCAATTATTGCATTGTTCTGGTTGCCAGATTATAAACAGGATATTGATACACTGGGAGAGTGCGGAGAAAATTCTCAGGGATGATACCAGAAATGAGGTGTGCATTTCGGGACAGAATGAACAGATCAGGTTTTCTAGAGGAATAAAGGGCAAGATGGGATTAAGACACTTGTAAAATTATGAAAACATTTGATAAAGTGGACGCAGAGTGAATTCTCCTTGTGGGGAAATGCATAACTCAAGGCCATCATTATAAGTAGTCTCCAAGATATGCAAGAGGAAATTCAGAAGAGTTATTTTATCCAGAGTGGTGAAAATGTGGCATTCTGCACCACAGACAATGGATAGTCAGGTTATTGTCATATGTACGCTGAGGTACATGTGCAGTAAAAATCTTGCTTGCAGCAGCTGCAGCAGCAGCAACAACAGCATCTCTAGTACATAGTCTCAGCCACACAAAAAAACCATGAATGATTTACAAATTCTGCAGGACAGTGTCAAGAAAAATACATTAATTAAATAATTGGAGAACAGGCAAATAGTCTAAATACATTTAGTTAGAAGGGTTGAAACAAATAGTTTAGACATTTAAAAGGAAGCTTGGAGAAGTCAAAGAAAGAGAAGGAAATGGTGGGCCAACTGGCTATTTTGCCTCATAAATCATATGTAGATAATCTTGTGCAGTGAGAGGCATTTATAATGTTGCTAATTTGGAAAGCATACCAAAACATTTCATAATATCATAAATCACAAGCAGTTTTCAGTAATATATTTTGGGAATGTATATAGTGAACATATATTTCTGTTTTTAACTTTAGAACTGCAAGGACAATTGACAGTTTGGCCAGTCGTATTGAAGATCCACAGATACAAGCTCATTGGTCAAATATTAATGATGTGTATGAATCTAGTGTGAAGGTGTTGATAACATCTCAAGGCTATGAGCAGATTTGCAAGTGAGTAATTGTGCAATGATAAATGTTGTGTTTATTTTTCATACCAGTGTTACATACATTTGAATAACTTTTTTTGACTTGACAGTATATGTACTATTTTCTAAGTATCTGATATAAGTGCTTGAGATGAGACTTTTCTGATCTCAAGATGCTGCTGGTAATTATTTTTGGGATGGGCAAGGAGTCCGCAAGTGACCATGCCCCTCCTAATCATCCCATTGAGACTTCAATATTGATCTTTTGTCTGATATTGATTAGTCTTTTAGATTTTTATAGACCTGACCAAGAGTAAACATAGAACATAGAAATTAGGTGCAGGAGTAGGCCATTCGGCCTTTCGAGCCTGCACCGCCATTCAATATGATCATGGCTGATCATCCAACTCAGTATCCCGTACCTGCCTTCTCTCCATACCCCCTGATCCCCTTAGCCACAAGGGCCACATCTAACTCCCTCTTAAATATAGCCAATGAACTGGCCTCAACTGCCCTCTGTGGCAGAGAGTTCCAGTAGCCTTCCATTTATCCAGATTGCAATATGGATGAGACTTTAATTCAACTATTTCCTCAATTCTGAACATCTATAATTCTGTGTATAGGTGTTCTTTATAAGAATTTGCATTTTTGCTTGGATATGATTTTTTTTTTCCTTCTCGTTTCAGATCAATTCAGCTGCAGTTGAACATTGGTATTGAACAGATTAAGGTGGTGCACAGGGATGGTAGAGTAATTACGCTCTCTCACCAGGAGCAGGAATTGCAGGATTTCCTTCTATCCCAGGTAACCATTTGAAAGAAACTGTATAATAACAACCAAGACACAGTGAATGCAATGAAATTATTTATAATGCACAAAGATGCATTAAAAGAACACGGTTGCTGAGATATAGAAACATAGAAAATAGGTGCAGGAGTAGGCCATTCGGCCCTTCGAGCCTGCACTGCCATTCAATATGATCATGGCAGATCAGCATGCTTTTAATTCTCCTGTCTCAAAACGTTGCCTATCCATGTTCTCCACAATTCCTGCCTGACCGGCTGACTTACTCCAGCACTTTGTGCCTTTTTTTGTAAACCAGCATCTGCAGTTCCTTGTTTCTACTGTTTATATATCACTCTCTAAACTCGCAACCTCTCGCTCTTTTGAATTTTAACTAAAAACAATTAAAGGTATGTACCTTTTTTTACATTTTTGGGGCTTCTAAAAACCTGTATATTTTATTTTCTATAGCTTGTTCATTTTGGGCTCTTTATATCCACAGTATTTTTTTCTAGATCTTGAGGGCATCAAATCACTGCAATGTGAATGTTCTAAAACCGCTGGAACCCATAAAAGCCGATTGCTTCCTAATTTTGCAATCGGACCGAAATGGATTGGTATAAATTGACTAAATTTTAAAAATCGTAGCTCACGGCTTGGCAAACAATCTGGATTACTTGGATATTTAGTTTTTTATCATTTCAAAAACAAATCTATAGAGTACTGGAAATCTAGTAATTTAAGTTTTTAATTAGCTAAAATGAAAACAACACAATTTATGCTTTTTTCAGAAACTTGAAAAGTAACTCAATTTATATTTTGTTTCACGGTTCATTCTCCCATAACTGAAAGCCAATTCAGTAATAGTGAATTTTTAAGAAGGTTCAGTGGCCTAGGAATTGTGAGAGGTTTGTGCTCTGCTTCGAGTCCAACGCCAAGATACGTTGGCGAATCAGCAGTGAAGCATAACCAGAAAGTTTACTACGTCTGCATTTACGTAGGAAATTAAACTTATTGTTATCCTTTATCTGATGGTGATACTTACAGTGGCTTCCATAACCATATAACCATATAACAATTACAGCACGGAAACAGGCCATCTCGGCCCTACAAGTCCGTAGATAGAACATAGAAAATTTTGCACCTTAGTCCCACCTGCCCTGCACTCATACACTAACCCTCCATTCCCTTCTCATCCATATGCCTATCCAAAACATTTTTATCCATGTTCCAATGAACCTGCCTCCACCACTTCCACTGGAAGCTCACTCCACACTTTACCACTTTCTGAGTAAACCAGTTCCCCTGTCATATTACCCCTAAACTTCTGTCCCTTAATTCTGAAGTCTTTTCCTCTTTTTGAATTTCCCTATAAAATCGAAGGGAAATTTTTGATGCCACAAACCATCTGTTATCCCTCTACCTTTTATAGACCTATCAGGTCCCCCCTTAATATATGGGGCTAGATCTTGTTCATCAACTCAGAGAAGGATTTGGGAAACCTAACTTATTCAACCTTTCTCTGTAACTTAGTTGTTGAAACCCAGGCAACATTCCAGTAAATCTCCTCTGTACTCACTCTATTTTGTTGAACATCCTTACTTGGATTATGAGCGTTTTAAAATTCAAAAACATCTACTCCAGTACTGGAAATCAATAATGCCTTAATTACAATTTTAAAAATTAAAGCAACACAGTTTGTTTAAACTCAAAATTACTCAATTCCTAAGTTTCCTACTTCCATACTCAAAAGCTTTTTTACCACCCTATCTATAGAGAATCTGCAGCAGGTTCAGGGATATGAATTGTTAGACCCAGATCCCTCTGTTCCAACTGTATTCTTGGCAATTCCCTACCATTTACGTAACCAGAAAGTTTACTATTCTGCATTTACGTGCCAGGATAATAAACCTCAATTTACAGTCAGCATTAAAAGACTCCATCTGCCATCTGTACTCCACCCATTTAAGATTTTAAATGGCCTAAAATCACATTTAGTCAAAGTGGAAATCCTCTTCATTTTCCACAACACCCCCTATCTTGGTTTCACCCCCTCCTTTTCACCACCTCCTTTTCACCCCCACCCCCCAATTTCAGGGCATCATAATGTTTGGGACACAGCAATGTCATGTAAATGAAAGTAGTTGTGTTTAGCATTTTGGTGCATATGCTTTGCATGCAATGACTGCTTGAAGTCTGCGATTCATGGGCATCACCAGTTGCTGGGTGTCTTCTCTGGTGATGCTCTGCCGGGCCTGTATTGCAGCCATCTTTAGCTTATGATTGTTTTGGGAGCTAGTCCCCTTCAGTTTTCTCTTCAGCCTATAAAAGGCATGCTCAATTGGGTTCAGATCGGGTGATTGACTTGGCCACTCAAGAATTGACTTTTTTTTTTAAGTTCAAACCGCCGGCCAATGAGTTTTGAGGCACTTGTTTGAACTTCAGCAGATATGATGTGGCTTTGCACATCAGAACTCATTACGCTACTACCATCAGCAGTTGTATCATCAATGAAGATAAATGAGGCGGTACCTTCAGCAACCATACATGCCCAGGCCATAAAACCCATCTACCGTGTTTTACAGATGAGGTGGTATGCTTTGAATCTTCGGCAGTTCCTTCTCTCCTCCATACTTTGCTCTTGCCATCACTCTGATATAAGTTAATCTTCGTTAATCTGTCCACAAGACCTTTTTCCAGAACTGTTGCTCTTTTAAGTACTTCTTGGCAAACTAACCTGGCCATCCTATTTTTGCGACTAACCAGTGGTTTGCATCTTGCAGTGTAGCCTCTGGATTTCTGTTCATGAAGTCTTCTGCGGACAGTGGTTATTGACAAATCCACACCTGAAGAGTGAAGAGTGTTTCTGATCTGTCGGACTGGTGTTTTTTTCTTTATTATAGAGAGAATTCTTCTGTCTTCAGCTGTGGAGATCTTCCTTAGCCTGCCAGTCCCTTTGCGATTAGTAAGCTCATCAGTGCTCTCTTTCTTCTTAATGATGTTCCAAACAGTTGATTTTGGTAAGCCTAAGGTTTGGCTGATGTCTCTAACAGTTTTATTATTGTTTCTCTGTCTCATAATGACTTATTTGACTTTCATTGGCACAACTTTGGTCCTCATGTTGATAAACAGCAATAAAAGCATCCAAAGTTGATGGAAAGACTGGAGGAAAGACTAGGTGCTGAGAGCTCTCTTATACCTGCATTAAGGAGGCAATGAAACACACCTGAGCAATTACAAACGCCTGTGAAGCCATGTGTCCCAAACATAATGGTGCCCTGAAATGGGGGGACTATGTATAAACACAGCTGTAATTTTTACATGGTGAAACCAAAATGTATAAAGATACCCTTTAATAAAATCTGACAACGTGCACTTTAACCATGTGCTTTTTTAAAATACAAATCTTAAATTGTGGAGTACAGACGCAAATAAATAAATTATGGGTCTTTGTCCCAAACATTATAGAGGGCACTGTATGTGGAGAAATGCTGGAAGATTACCGTAGAACTGCTACCATTCACAGTAGCATGAATAATAATTTTAAAACACTGTGTACAAATTGATTTTATTTTGCATGTTCTTAAATACTACCTGCTAAATAAGCTGCTACAGGTCACATCTGCTGAGTGTTTTTGCTAATAGTAAAATGAGTTATATCATGCATAGTTCATCTACATTGTCTGTAACTCTACCACAATTGAAAGATTGCATCCAGGTGGCCATGTTATCTGGTTTATACATGATAAAGTATAGGGAATTGTGTTGTATTACATGATGAATAGTCTGAGACCTTTAATTTCAAACAGATTTTACAAAGTGCTAATTTGTTCATAACTAAACCTTTGGTGTCTCCAATAGATGTCACAGCACCAGGTGCATGCTGTTCAGCAGCTGGCCAAAGTAATGGGCTGGCATCTGTTGAGCTTCAGCAATCATGTGGGCCTGGGTCCTGTGGAGAGCATTGGAAATGCCTCTGCAATAACTGTGGCCTCGCCCAATGGAGAGTATTCAATTTCAGGTATGTACATCTTGGCCAACAATTCAGGAACCATCCTGATTTAAGCCTAGCAAACATGGAAATTAATTTGTATGATATCTGATAAACACCTAGTTCAATTTCTTTGCAATTCCATGTAAGCAGAACCATGCCAAGTAGTCTTAAGTCATTGAATGACTGGAGTATTAGCTGTGAATTGTCTGTAGTTTACTCTGCTGACTCAAATTCATGTGTCCTTTTAATTTTTAAAGTTAAATGGTTTTCAGTGAGTGGGCAAAAATTTCAACTGAGTCATCATTGAATATGGGTGAGGTGCCAGAAGACTGTAGGGTGGCAAATGTTGTGTCTCTATTTAAGAAGGGCTGCAGCGATAAGCCTGGGAACTGAAGGCCATTGAGTCTAACATCCATGGACGGAAATTTACTAGAGTGTACTGAGGGATGATAAACCTGCATTTAGATGGGCAGAAGCTGATTAGGGATATGTGGCATGGTTTTGTATGTGGGAGATCATGTTTCACAAATCTGAGTTTTTTTGAAGAAATGACCAAAAATGTTGATGAGGTCCGAGCTGTAGACGTAAATATGGATTTCAGCAAGGCATTTGATAAGGTTCCGTATGGTTGGCTGCTCCGGAAAGTTGGTTCACTTGGGATCGAAGGAGAGCAAGCTGACTGAATAAAACATTGGCTTAAAGGGAGGAAGCAGATGTTGATGGTGTAAGGTTATTTTTTGGACGGGAGGCCTGTGACTAGTAGCCCTCAGGGTTCGATGCTGGGCTCATTTGTGTTTGTCATTTATATCAATGATTTGGATGCGAACATGCATGGCATGATTAGCAAGTTTGCAAATGATACTAAAGTGGGGGGTATTGTAGATAGCAAAGATGGTTGTCAAAAATTGTACCAGGTTCTTGATCGGTTGGGCAGGTGAGCTGAGGAATGTTTAATGGAGATTACTACAGATAAGTGTGAAATGTTGCATTTTCGGAAGTCTATCCAGGGCAGGACTTACACACTGAATGGCAGGGCTCTGATGAGAAAAGGAAGGATATTGTTAAGCTTGAAAATGGTGCAGAAAAGATCTATGAGGATGTTTAAAGGACTGAAGCCTGAGCTATAGGGACACGTTGAGCAGGCCAGGACTTTATTCCTTGGTCTGCCAGAGGATGAGGGGGGGATCTTATCAAGGTGTACAAATTCATGTGAGAAATAGATAGGATAAATGCATAGTCCTTTACCCAGAATAGAGGAACCAAACATCAAGGGGCATAGAATTAGGGTGAAAGGAAAAAGATTTAATAGGATACTGAGGGGCAATTTTTTTTTAATCTTAAGGATGGTAGGTATATGGAACAAGCTGCCAGAGGAGGTAGTTGGGACGGGTACTATCACGACATTTAAGAAACATTTACACCGCTGCATGGATAGGATAGGTTTAGATTTTAGAGGGATATGGGCCAAATGTAGGCAAGTGGAGCTAGTGTAGATGTTGGTCGGTGTTGGGCAAGTTGGGCTGCAGGGCCTGTTTCCATGCTGTATGGCTCTATGACTGTTAGTTAATGAGCAACATATTCATATGTTAACTGTTTTATGGAAATATTGTGATTTTTTATGAAAGTTCTTATTGTATCTCAACTATTACAGTACGAAATGGGCCTGAAAGTGGTTGTAAAGTAGTGGTTCAGTTTCCCAGAAGTCAATGCAAAGATCTTCCCAAGAGTGATGTGATGCAGGATAGTAAATGGAATCACCTTCGAGGACCATACAAGGAAGTACTGTGGAGTAAGATGGAAGGACGCAACTTTGTGTATAAAATGGAGCTCCTAATGGCAGCTCTTGCTCCTTGCCCTTAATGTATGATTTTTGTACAAATCAGTCTTTCTGCAGGCACCTTCCACTTGCATTTACAGTTTGGTGTAGAGTTCTGCTGAGTTTTAAATAATAAGACAAATTTGAAACTGCCATCAAATATTTTTTACTTAATTTGTAAAGGTGTATTGCATTGTTTAATGTAGATGGTAGATTTAATGGATACTGATTATTGACAGTTGTTATGATGTCAAGTATCATTTCATTGTGTGTATAATTTTCTACAGTTTGTAAATAAAGTAAAATGTTTGATTGCAAGTTTCCATTTTACTTAATAAAGCCATCAACATTCAACAATGGCCTCAAATGCTCTGAAAGTGAGCTATAATGTTTATGTACTTTATAACAAAAGTACTATAAACAAAATAGACACACTAAATGTTTTTCTTCATGAGCAAGTCAGCAAGACAGTGATACTTGCACACTAATGAAATGTCTACATGTGAAAAAGGAACTGTCCATTTATTAACATTTTACTGATCACCAAAAACTATTCGGAGGCTATTGAATAATGGTGCAACAATAGGACATTTGAGCAGACCTCTCTGCTTGAGCAAACCGGGCAAGCCTCCGGGGCGCGGGATTGTATCTACGGGTTTGGGCCGCCTCGTGCGATGTCCTGTGTGGTTCGGTGTCTCTGGTTCTGGGGGGGGGGGGGGGGTTGTCATGTGGAGGCACCTGATAGCAACCCAAGGTCACGACAAACCATCGGCTCTAGAGGGCGGCGTCTTGGTGGGGGAGGCGCGGGTTACGGGGTTGGGCAACGCCCGTGTCAGCTGAGGAGTAGGGAGCTGTATGCAGAAGAATAAACACATCTAGAGCACACACTTGTGTCCGACTAAGCTTATGCTTGTTTTGGGGGCTAGTCCCCTTCAGTTTTCTCTTCAGCATATAAAAGGCATGCTCAATTGGGATCAGATCGGGTGATTGACTTGGCCACTCAAGAATTGACCATTTTCTAGCTTTGAAAAACTCCTTTGTAGCTTTAGCTATATGTTTGAGAACATTGTCTTGCTGTAGAACCAATGAGTTTTGAGGCATTTGTTTGAACTTAAGTAGATAGGATGCTTTGAATCTTGGGCAGTTCCTTCTCTCCTCCATACTTTGCTCTTGCCATAATTCTGATATGTTAATCTTTGTCTCATCTGTTCACACAACCTTTTTTCCAGAACTGTGGTTGCTCTTTTAAATACTTCTTGGCAAACTGTAACCTGGCCATCGTATTTTTGTGGCTAACCAGTGGTTTGCATCTTGCAGTGTAGCCTTTATATTTCTGTTCATGAAGTATTCTGCGGACAGTGGTCATTGACAAATCCACACCTGAAGAGTGTTTCTGATCTGTTGGACAGGTGTTTGGGGATTTTTCTTTATTAAAGAGAGAATTCTTCTGTCTTCAGCTGTGGAGGTCTTCCTTCGCCTGCCAATCCTTTTGCGTTTAGTAAGCTCATCAGTGCTCTCCTTTTTAATGATATTCCAAACAGTTGATTTTGGTCAGCCTAAGGTTTGGCTGATGTCTCTAACAGTTTTATTATTGTTTCTCTGTCACATAATGGCTTATTTGACTTTCATTGGCACAACTTTGGTCCTCATGTTGATAAACAGCAATAAAAGTATCCAAAGTTGATGGAAAGACTGGAGGAAAGACTAGGTGCTGAGAGCTCTCTTATACCTGCATTAAGGAGGCAATGAAACACACCTGAGCAATTACAAACACCTGCAAAGCCATGTATTCCAAACATTACGTTGCACTGAAACGGGGGGACTATGTATAAACACATCTGTAATTTCTACATGGTGAAACCAAAATGTATAAAAATGGCCTTTAATAAAATCTGATAATGTGCACTTTAACCACATGAGATTTTTTCTATTACAAATCTCAAATTGTGGAGTATGTCGTGGTTTAGAGACTTAAAGTTGGATAACATGACACAGACACGTTGAATTCTTCAAGAAGACGAAATACTTTATTTGCAAACATCAGCTGGAACATTCAGAGATGACAGACCACCTGTCTGTTCTCTAATTGCTCTCCGATTCACAGAAACAAGTAGCTTTTATTTCACTCTTTCAGCCTTATCTCTGCTACACCATCTTTCATGCTGTACTCCATTGCATCAATCTGTCTTTGATTCTAATTTCACTGTCTCACCTCCATTACGTCCGACCTTGGTTCAGTCTTATTAAACTTTACATTTCCCGTTCATATCCCGTCCCTCACTCGCCACCCTTAAATTAACTCCTAATGTCCCAGCTTGTCCTGCCACCATTACATTTCAGTTAAAGCCAAGGCTACACAAGCCAAGGCTACCCACACCATTTTACATTGTTACATATTGGTTTCTATGTTTACACACAAAGATACAAATGTATTTATTAAGAATACAGATACACTACACACAAGTAAAAATAAGTAAAACTTGTTTAGTACCTTGATTACTAGATAAATGTTAAGTGCTGCAAAACTAACAATCACGTGAGTCTGAGTACAATAAGCTGATTACGTAAAATAGCTGACATCTGTTGTGTATGATAGATGTCTTAATTAAGTCTTCTATAACTTCCATAAGTACAGAGGCAAATAAATAAACAATGGGTCTTTGTCCCAAACGTTATGGAGGGCACTATATAAAAAGGTGTTTATAACAACATTGATGTATGATTTTATTTCACTGAGTTTTATTTCACCAGTCTTACTCTGCTTTTCTGCTTGACTATTTATCTTTATTGAGCCACTAATTTTAAATTAAGCTTCATGTAGATTGTAAAAGATGTCATTCTTGTGTTTCTATTTAATAATTCAGCTGTATTAGAGTAAATGGCTTTACCCATCTCATTATGCAACACCATATAATATGTATTGAAGGTCAAGTTACTGGAATTAAGCTGAGCTACTGCATTGCATAAAATGAAGTTTCCGCTCCAAAAAAGTACCAAGATTTTGCTTGCGTACAAATTTGCAGGAGATGCGCAGGCAAACCTTGGGAAATGGTGAGCAAAAAACAGTGCTAGGGGAACTCAGCGGGTCAGGCAGCATCCGTGAAGGGAATAGACAGATAAGATTTCGGGTCAGGATCCTTCAGACTTTTTGCTCAAAGATTCCAACATCTGCAGGTTCTGTGTGTCTCCATCTGGAAAATGGTGAAGTTGCTTCAATCCCCAATCGTTGAATTCTTCAAGCCAGCCTTTCAATGTTCTTTTCAATCTTTGCTATTTAGAGCATATTGCAACAAGGGTAGCAAAGGTAAATCTTCCAGGTTGTGGTTTCAGTTACTGGTCTAGCAGCTGAAGGTTTGTACCATTGATCCAGAGTATAAGAGTTTGAATTCCATCTTGGCAGCTGGGTAATTTAAATTCATAATTAAGTTAAATAGTTATGGAGAGCAGGTAAGTAAGGAGAAATGGCGGGGCACAGGAAAGGGGAAAATAAAATGAACAAATGGTATGTTATCTAAAATTAGATTTCAGTGTCTATATTGCAAAGTGGAAAGGGATGGAGACCTGAAGGTGTGATTCATGATGGTATCGTGTTGCATATACTTAGTCTTGCTGTTGTAAAGGAGGCTTATGCTTGGTTTCACCTGTCATCCGGATATGCTGCATGACTTACTGAGTTACTCCAGCCCTTTGTGTTCCACACAAATTTCCAGCATCTGCAGTTCATTGACTCCAGTTTGACAATCATAATTAGAGATATAAAAGACAAAATCTGAGGTAAATGGCAGAACAGCAAGAAACAAAAAATCTGCTTTTTGCAGACACTGGTTTTGAAGGCATTCATCTCACATGCCAGCCCATTGTCGAGGTGTGCAATTTACACAACATTTCTAATGCTTTTGATGTATGATGTAACGCAATATTGTAGTTCTTAAAACAAGGGCATTGAGGGTAAGTATGACTGGTTCATGACGAGTAGAGAAAGTGATAATAGGATATAAGTTGTCATGCATGCTTGTAATATTTCTGTCTTGGATAAAAGGGCATATATTATGTGCATAAGCCACACAAGTGCCTGAGAGTAATGCATTTGGTGAAGTTTTGCTTTTTAGATACTAAATTAAATCAAGACTTCGTCAGCCTTTTTGGATTATAGCAAAGATAACATGCCACTACTTGCGGAAAAATAAACCTGTGTCTTGGCCGATATTTATCCTCATTTAACATATCAAACCAGAGTATCCGATCATTTATGTCATTGTTGTTTGTGAGACTTTGCTGCTACATTTTGGAAATTGGGTATTTCGAGCTGTTATGATCTTATAAAGATGAAAACAAGTTTTTGCCTCTGACCAGTGACAAGCTAAATTCAATACAAACAATTTATGTGGTGTGGAGAACATAGTGATAATACATTTAATGCAATTGTATTTTTGCACGCATATTGTAATATTGCATGTGGGTAATCTTCATGGATACATATTTCTATTCAGCAATTGTTTGAATTTAGTTTCCTAGTGTCTGTGTTGAAGGCAAGCGATGCTTCTATTGGAGCACTACTGGAATGCTGACACTGTTCTGACTTCTTTGGCACAAGGAAGGCAAGCTGATGCAGGGATGGTTAACGAGGGGTCAAAATTATGGAAGGGTAAATTATGTGGGAAACTTGGATGATAAAAGGGCTCCTTTGCGGTAATTAAGATATTAAACATCATAGAGAAGGTGAAAACATTTAATAATTTTTCAGATTTCCTAGTAAATCAGTCAAGGCTACACATCCCTAATCCTACCTTGACAATGGAACACGACTGAATACTTTTTGAACCACAGATAGACACAAAAAGCTGGAGTAACTCAGCGGGTCAGACAACATTTCTGGAGAAAATTAATAGGTGATGTTTTGGGTCGAGACCCTTCTTTGGGTCTCAACCAGAAACGTTATCTATTCATTTTCTCCTGAGATGCTGTCTGACCCAGTTACTAGAATGACCCAGCTGAGTTACTCCAGCTTTCTGTGTCTATCTTTGGTTTAAACCAGCATCTGCAGTTCATTCCTGCACCCTTCTTGCACCACCATGGACTTCGATTTTTTTTCTAATTGTTTTTTAAACTAATGAGGTTTTTTTTTCACAGTCCTGTTTTTTCCTTTTAACGACTTGAAGAATTTAATGTACAATTTGTTTTCATGTTGGCTTGAGTCTTTAATCCTGCGATACTGCTGCAAGCATGATTTTCATCAGGGGTGGTACAGTGGCGCAATGGTAGAGTTGCTGCCTTTCAGAGCCTGAGACCTGGGTTTGATTCTGTCTATGGGTGCTGTCTGCATGGTTTCTACGTTCTCGCTGTGACTGCATGGGTTTTCTCTGGGTGCTCCGATTTCCTCCCACACTCCAAAGACCTGCAGGTTTGTAGGTTAATTCGCTTCTGAAAATTGTCCCTCGTGTGTCGGATAGAACTAGTGTACGGATGATCGCTGCTTGGTACGGTTTCGGAGGGCCAAAGTTGCCACATTGTATCTCTAAAAGTAAAACTAAATCATACTTGTGCATTAGACAATAAACATGACGTGAAGGTGATTAATAATTGAAACGGAATACCAGAAAGGTATCTGTTTCTTTGGTTCTACAAGTTGGTGTTAAGAGTTGAAGAAATCAGTAGCAATCTTGAAATATGGTCTTATTTAATTAGCTTCTTGAGTATCTTCTCGGCGAGCATGTGTTCGTTAGAATTATGAATGGTCGTGGCCATTGCAATAGATGAATAACTTGATTAATGAACAATAAGTTTTCATCTGCTTATTTTAACAGGAAAGGAAGTTGTATCTTATTTAATAGAAACGTATAATTCAGCACAGATTAGGTATCGAACTCTACTACAGGGAACATTGCAATCTTGTTGATTACGGCTATCCATTGATAATAGGCTTTAGAAGATCTCCTCCTCCCCTCCCCCCACTTACCATCGACAACACCACAGTCACATCTGTGGAGTCTTTTAAGTTCTTTGGAACCATCATCTCCAAGGACCTGAAATGGGGGGCTACCATCGACTCCACAGTCAAAAAGGCACAACAGAGGATGTTCTTCCTACGGCAACTGAGGAAGCACAATCTGCCACAGGCAATGATGGTCCAATTCTACATTGCCATCGTAGAGTCTGTCCTCACCTTCTCCGTCATGGTCTGGTTTGGCTCAGCCACCAAGCACGACATCTGGAGGCTGCAACAAATCGTCCGATCAGCTGAGAAGGTTGTTGGCTGCAACCTTCGATCCAATTGACGAACTGTACACTGCAAGGGCCAGGAAGTGAGCAGGTAAGATCATCTCTGACCCCTCACACCCTGGCTACAAACTCTTTGAAGCACTTCCCTCTGGAAGCCACCACAGCCAGATATAAAAACAGCTTTTTTTCCACGTGCAGTAGCTCTGCTCAATAACCAAATATCTGTAGCCTCATTTTGCTCTGGTATTTTATTTAATTCACATGTTTAAACTATAATGTTTTATTACTAATGTTTAATGTTTTTATGTGTCATTCTTAAGTGTTACTGTATGATGTGTTTTTACTTGCAAGCAGAGCATCAAGGCACATCCCTTGTATGTGTACCAATAAACGTATTCATTCATTGAAATTGAGTTCACTGACATTGTTGTTCACTTTTATTACTCCAGGTGATTTGAGTCATAGCAAATTGACAGTAATATGCTTAATTCTAAAATTGAAGCTACTTTTTAATTCAAAGTACAAATGTATATATTTTACAGATTCATTACATTATCATGCATATCAAATATCTAATTTGTAGGTTTTATTTCCCTCTCAGCCAATAGTTTTGACACTGGGAGGCATGCAAAGTTTGTAGTTTTTCTTACATTTATTTTGTTTATCTAATCATTAAAAGATTTTTAAAGAATCCTGTGATTTTTTAAAGTTGACATCCTCTACTTATGATCTTCTACTTTTGACACAATGAAAACAGTTGACAACAAAAGTACACATATAACCTATTGTTCAATAGAAACCATTTACTACTTATTTTTAATTTATATGGTGAATTTTGTATGAAAGTAAGTAAATATGTGCTTAAATCATGTATTTGATTCATTGCTACTTGTGAACACAATCTCCGAAAATTTCGGTAGAGATTTCGAGTTTCTTTCAAATGCCGTCATTTCATTTCAGTACACTTATATAAAAGCTATTGTTTCAATACAAATAGGCTTCACAATAACTGAAAACACATTTCGAAACAAAGTTGCATTATTGTTTTCATGCTATTAACTTATCTTATTGGGAATGGTGATCAGCTCAATTTTGTATGAAAGGGTGCATGTACAGTAAATTGGGGGATCACACCATTGTATAGCAGACCCAACGGGTCTGCATGTCTAGTATATATATAAAACTTCAGTCCGCCTGCAGAGAATTGCCTTTTGATTCGTTGACGGCTGCTCCTTCCTCAGCTTCCAACACACTTCGAAACAATGTTGCAAGACAGGAACTGTTTTCACTGCCCAACATATAAATTGGAATTACTTTTATAATGAGGAGACGGGTGTTTATTCCATTTCTGTAGCAGACCTTCCCAAAGGAGAAAAAAAGTTTGAACTCATTTCTGTTTTAATCCAACATATAAATTGGAATTAATTTTATAATGATGTTTCTTCCATTTCTGTAGAACCTTCCCAAAGGAGAAAAAAACAAAGAAAATATCAGGAAAAAATCATGCTCTTGTTAGAGGGAAATTGATAGTTTAGAATAAACATCGAGGTAGAAAATCTAAATGCCAGTTTTTTTTTATCCCACATGAATATGAATCATGATTGCATATTAATTATCCCAGTGGGTTTCTATATATTAGCACGTAGTATTGATTTTAAGTGAGACATAAGAATCCTCACTTTTAAGCATTATTCATCATCTTTTACTGAGAGATAACATGTTAAACTAAAGTAGTACATAATCTGAAATATTGTAAATGTGTATGCTTACAAGTTTGTATTAGTCAATATTCATGTCCATTACTTGACCCACAACGTTGATTAAGGCAATCAGATAACGTATAGTTTACAATTAACCGTTTCTCCTCTTTCACCCCCTCCACCCCACCCAAATTTAAAACCATTTGACTAGCTGTATGTGTTTTCAGTGTTATTCAACAAAACATTGTTATTAAGAGGGAGATGCTGAAATCTGCAGCAAAATAAGAAGTGCTGGAGGAACTTAGCGAGTCAGGCAGCATCTGTGGAGGTAATGGGAAACATTTTGGGTCAAGACCCTTCTTCAGATAGATCGTATGTGGGAGAAAACGGGAATAGGGGAAGGACAAAACCGGGCAAGTGATAGGTGGATACAGGTGACGGGGCGGGGTTGGTGGTGATTGGCAGATGGGCAGAGTAAGTAGGTTTAAAGGAGTGTCTTAAAGGAAGTGAAAGGATAGAGGCAGATATTTGTGGGAATTTGCCAGGGATAAACAGTTGAAATTCGAGCTGCTCGTGGTTGTTAAAATAAGGTACGTGCAAGAGGCCAGAAAAATGTAGAGACTATGAAGGGCTTGGAGGCATTGGAAAGCATGAATGACAATTTTAAAATTGATACTTTCCAGAGAGTTGCTCCCAGATAGCCAGTACACAATAAATGGGTGCAACTGTGAATTAGAATGTGTACAGAAGGATTTTGGATGAGCTTAAATTAGAATTTCGGCGGCTGTCAAAAGATCAATGGATTAGGCATGAATAAGGATCTTGGCAGCAGATGGAGCATGTGGAGAAATAAGATAAGGAGAGGAAACAGTAGGTTTTATAGCATTAATATGCATCACACAAAAGACTAATCTCCATGCTTTACCACAAGGGATTCTTCTATCAAACTACACTTAGATTACCATTTGCATTCCGTTCTCTCCTCTTTATTTTGCAGACGTTCACACTTTGATTGCAGATCCACAGGAGGAACATTAGAACAGCAGATAACGTTACAAGTACAGCAACAAAGACAGCCACAAAAAGCAAATCCTCATGAACTGGTTCTGCAAAAAAACAAATGTTAAAAGGCTATGGAATCTATGCCTGGAATTTTGACCAGCTTGATTTCTTATTAGCGCAATGCTTATTTTCCAAATAGTTCCCTCTGAAATACAGAATAAAAGCTGACCTGGGAGAAAGTCACTCAATGTAGCTCTTGTGAGTTATTGTGGAGGAATAAGAGGTTTGTCAGGAGACTTCAATTTCTTTCACTTTGGGAGTGGTAACCCACTATGCAACTTCTCAGAAGCAATGTTATTATTCCTCCACAAAGGATGAAGTTTAGGCAGTAATCTAACTGTACAGCAACCTTGATGAGCAGGATAGGAAAGGATGGACTGGCCCAATGCTGATTGTTTCCAAGCTCCAGGCTTTTACTGGCACTCAGACGGCTGTCATTGGCCTCAGAAACCACAGTTGCTGGCCTAAGGCGCTAGGTGATATAATGATTTGGGAGACTTTTCCAAGGAAAGTTTGCAGAAATCAATGAATTATTGCAACACTGGTAGCATTACATTCAGTGCACACAAGGATCAATACCATGTTAGGAAAGGGTTGTCAAAGAAGCTGATGTTGAAAATAGGCTCTTGCTTTATATTTAATTATTGAAACACTGAGTAGGTCCGGCGGAATAAATTATGCTTGTTCCTTAACCTCAGTATTTATTTTAGAAATTTAACGTTTCATTTGTTTTTTACATCTCAACTGAGTCTATGTGTGTTGCCACATTTATGGAACTATGGAACCCCTTGGACTCTGTTCTGCAATACTCCCTAAGGCCCTACCATTTACTGTGCAAGTTTTGTCCTGGTTTCACTTGCCAAAATGCAATATCTCATACTTGTCTCTGCTAAATTCCATCAGTTTCCTGTACCGCCCAATCCCCTGACATCAGCCTGAAAAAGGGTTTCGACCCGAAACGTCACCCATTACTTCTCTCCAGAGATGTCGCCTGTCCTGCTGAGTTACTCCAGCATTTTGTATCTTCGATTTAAACCAGCATCTGCAGTTCTTTCCTACACCTCTATTACCAGCCTTTGATTCCTACCTACAGGTTAATTTTGTATCTAATGATGGATACCTCACTCTGGATCTTGTGAACTACTGTTCTGGACCAGCATACTATGTGGGACCTTGTCAAAGGCCTTGCTAAAGTCCATATTGACAACGTCTACTGCCCTGCCTCTCAATCTTGGTCACTTTTGTTTAGAGATACAGCGCAGAAACAGGCCCTTCGGTCCATCGAGCCCACATCGCCCAGTGATCCCCGCACATTAACATTATCTTCCACTGGGGACAATTTTTGTTACATTTATGCCAAGCCAATTAACCTTCAAGCCTGTACGTCTTTGGAGCGTGGGAGAAAACAGAAGATCTCGGATAAAATCCATGCAGGTCATGGGGAGAATGTACATACTCCGTACAGACAGCACCCATAGCCATGATCAAACCCGGGTCTCTGGCGCTGTAAGGCAGCAACTCTACCGCTGTGCCACTGTGCCGCACTTCTTCAAAAAAAAGCTCTAATCAAATGTGAGCTATAATTTCCCACATACAGTACAAAGCCATACCAACTAACCCTAATCAGTTATTGTTTTTCCAAATGCTGGTCGATCCTGTCTCTCAGAATCCCCTCCAGTAACTTTCACACCACTGACATCAGGCTAACCAGCCTCTAGCTCCCTGGCTTATTCTTGTAGCAAAATGTTAGCCAGCTTCCCACAAGTCTGAGGATAAACTTAGTCAGGTCCCCAAGGATTTATCCACCTTTATATACGATAAGAACTCCAGTACCACCTCCTCTGTAATGTGCATATGTTGAAAACATCACTATTTCCTTCCTTAGATTCCATAGCTTTTGTACCATTCTACATGCTAAATCGGGTTGAGAAATATTCATTTAACACCTCACTGTCACCTGTGCTCCAGGCATCCAAGGTGACCTTGTTGATCTTAAGAGGCCCTACTCTCTCTCAAGTTACCCATTCACTTTAAATATACTTATGGAATCTCTCTGGATTCTCCTTTCCATTATCTGCCAAAGGTCATTGCTTGCCCACTTTTTGTTTGGGTGCAGAAGTGTACTTCTTGATAGTACCTTGCTTGGTGTGCCAGCTGCATTCCCAGGAAAGATGCTCTTATAGAGTCAGCAGTAAATGAAGGGAAAGATGCATTACTGACAGCAGTGTTGTGCCAGGAACTTAGCACTTAACTTCTCTTTTATTCTATTCCACAAACATAGATTTAAATTTATTAGAACTGAAATTTAGGAGGCAACAGGGTGGTAGCTCTGTGGCCCCCTTCATTGAACCTGTGGCCCCCGAAATCCCAACATTTTTCTGTGGCCTCCCTGAAATTTGCCATGTATGGCCCTAGGTTGGGAATCACTGCTGTAGGTGAATCTCTAGTCTGGGAGGCTCCGGGCTATTTGTCAACACACGGATCAGTGGCTGCCAGTCCCTGCAATCACGATGCAACCTATTTCTCAGCTCCCGACCGCCCCGGCCCACTCATTACTAGCCCTTACAGACGGCCTCTCCTCACTGAGCTGTGTGGCCATTCATTGTGTGGAGAACCAGGTTCCCAGCCGAGCTGCTGTCAACCTAAGCAGATGTATCTTTTAAAGTACGGGTCTATTTGTAGGAAGGAACTGCAGGTGCTGGTTTAAACCAAAGATAGACACAAAAGGCTGGAGTAACTGAGCGAGTCAGACAGCGTTTCTGGAGAAAAGGAATAGGTGACGTTTTGGGTCGAGACTGCATGTCTATTTGTACTTGTGAGTGTTCAGACTGTAGGACCAAGAGTGAGATAGTGAATCGGTGATCTGAGGAGTAATGCCTGCAGAGTACAACTAAAGATGAGACCACGTTTTCTGCCTTCAGGCAAAATCAAAGCATGCTCACTGTACCTTACCATTTATATTCAATATAATAACACCATCCTTGCTGCATCCTTCAGCATCTGCTACAGTCACAGCATAACAACCAGCATCATAGAGCTGAACAGTTGAAAGCTGGATGGATCCATTCCTGAACACCAGAATCCGGTTTTCATAACCCTTTGAAATGTTTTGATAAGTGCCTGGTTTCCAGACGATGATGTCCTTCATTCCCCATGGTGATAGGTGCTTCCATTTGATAGAAAGTGTTCCATTGCATTGATAGTCCATTGAAAGAGTGGCGTTCTCATTCGCTGTGGCATTGATAATAGAGTGAGGTATTGATATTCCAATTCCATTAACTGAAAAATGATAGAAACAGATGAATTTGTTATATTTACAAATATGCTTCTACAATTTGCGCTCCTTCAAACCTTATGAGCATCATAAGTACCTAACGTGGCAGGGAATTTAAGAACAGTTGTGAAATTGCTCATCGATACCCCACATAAAACACAAAAGAGTCTAACTCACAATGGCGGTCAGGCACCAAGCAGAGATGGCGCAGTTTCTTCAGATATTGGGCTGGCCTGTCTACCTAGGATGTCAACCTACTGTGATTATAAAACATTTCTGAGATAGTTGCCGCTTCAGCCATGGTTTTGTGACTTTTTGTAAATTGCACGTTGTGATCTGTGCAAAAAGATCTGTGCAAAAATCCGTGCATGTGTGATCTGTGCAAAAAGAATTTCACTGTGCAGTGCACACATGACAATAAAGCACCACTGACCATTAGTTTATAGTTCAGTGGTTCAGCTGCAACTTGGAAACTGAGAATGTGGCTCATGTGCTAGTAGTGTTGACCTATTTTACGCTGACCTAGTTTACAGTACAAAGATAGACATAAGATGCTGGAGTAACTCAGTGGGACCTGCAGCATTTCTGGAGAGAAGGAATAGGTGACGTTTCAGGTCGAGACCCTTCTTCAGACTGATGTCAGGGGAGTGGATAAGGAAGTGTACAGTTTAGTATATATATATATATACACACCTGTATATATACACCTATAGTTTAGTTTAGAGAACAGTTGGGTAAAATGTTCCTGAATCTGTTATTGCCCAATATTAATTATCAATATTGTCAAGATTAATTAGAGTCAATGCGCACAAATTGTTACCAATGCTCTACCATACTGTTATATCTACAGCTCCAAAAATACCACTGACGATCTTGATGGCGAAAGTCAGTGCTGCCAGGTTGTTCTGGTTTGAGTGAAATTATGGCCATCGCAAGAACTGGATGCCAATATAATATTTTCTGCCTGGAATTGGGTGTGACATGATAAAGGGGCCATTTTGCAAAATAGGGGCACTTCTTGTGAAAATAAATTCTATTTGATTGTCTCAAGATAAAGAAATGTATTTAAGGTACATTTGTCCAATAATGTTTTATTCAGAAAATAAATATTTGTGGGCGATATTGGTGCAACGATCCATGGTGTATACTTTATTCTAGATAGGCAATGTAAATAGGTTCTATTATTTAAGCACAGAATGACCAAGTACAGTAAATAAAAAGGTAAGACAATAGATTTGGCTAAGATCTTGTATTAAATATTGAGGAAATGTGAAAGAAATTGTTGTTGAGCAATGTGTAAGGATAAATAAATCAGCAAAACTATTTTCAAAAACCCGTCATGTTCATGATTAACATGCAAGTCAACACTTTTTACTCTAATATTTACATAAATAATTCACCAAATACAGCTGTATTGAATGAATGTTGAAATTAAAATTATTGCATTAGCTACAGTATATTAAGTGTAAGAAGGAACTGCAAATGCTGGTTTAAACCGAAGATAGACACTAAAAGCTGGAGTAACAGTAGGCCAAGCAGCATCCCTGGAGCGAAGGAATGGGTGACGTTCTTCAGAAGTATCTTGATTAACATATTTTTAAAAATCATGCTTTCCTCTTATTACACCTGTACCAAGCAGTTTAATTTTTACAATGAAAAGTCAGATTAGGATGAATAGTAATTATTTTTCCACATTGATGTCATCTGATGGTAATGGTAGTCTCTGACAAGTAAAGATGGAGATCAGTGTAATCCATCTTGATGGCATTAAATGTTTTTATTTATTTATTTAACCTTTATTTAACCAGGAGAAGTCTCATTGAGATTAAAAATCTATTTTACAAGAGAGTCCTGGCCAAGACAGGCAGCAGCACAGTTCCACAGTTACAGACAATAATTAAAAAAACAACAGAGAACATATAAATAGAGTCAGTCAGAACATCATCAAACAAAGCATGTACAGACAGAAGAGCCCGCTTCAACATCATTAAGAAGGGATTTAAATTTAAATGGCTGTGTAATGTGAGTAGAATTGATCACACAAGTCTTGAAATGATCAGTTCTGCTTAATTCACAGTTTTTGCAAAACCAGAGCATTCAAAGAATTTGATTCTAACCAGTGAAAGTTATTTATTTACCATTTTCACATGACTGAGCTCCAGACGTATATCCAGATGTCATTTTAGAATGTGTGGCTGAACGAAGTAGGGGAAAATATAATTTTGTTTTGACTTTTATAGTTAACATTTCAGCAAGAAATGTTGTTAATAACCATCTATGAACAATATCCACATGTGGATATTTAAGGGTATTAGCACAAGTGCACAGACCAGATTCAATGTTTGGGACTATGCACTGATTTTAGAAATCTAGATCATTTGTCACATGAATGTCAGTTCTGATATCATTGTAAACTATTTATTGAAAAATCAAGATTGGATATTTATTCACCCTAATCCGTCCAGTGTATTTACATTTTTAAAGGTGTATCAGATTTGACAAATGTGATTTCCTAAGTAATAAAAAGGAACTGCAAATGCTGGCTTAAACCAAAGAGAGGCACAAAATGCTGGAGTAACTCAGTGGGTCAGGCAGCTTCTCTAGAGAGAATGGATAGGTGACGTGAAGAAGATTCTCCGCCCGAAACATCACCTATCCATTTTCTCCATAGATACTGCCTGATCAGCTGAGTTACTCCAGCATTTTGCGTCTATCTGTGATTTCCAAGATGTCTCATTGTCCTGTCCCTATTTATGGATTGCATTTTCCTTCGTATTAATTTGTGACAACTGACATTTAGTTCCCTTTATTCAATCTAACTATTTTCGTGCTGTATTTGCCACCTGCCAGTCTCCTATCATTGGGCTTGTTGTGGGTTTTAAAAAAAATATCTGGTTAGTTACTTGTCCATGGAGGATGTTTGTTCAATTGCATGTTCTTTTGATGAGAATTCAAAATATGAAGTAGAGACTTCCAAAATAAATATTGTATTTATAAGACAATAATTAAATTCAGATGTCCCAAATCTACCGCCTGTTCACCCCTCAAGCCTACCTAAAGGACTTTAAATTTGACAATCTAATTTGTGACTGAATTGTATCCCTTGAAGTTAGTGTTATATTCTCTCCCATTGCGATCACGTTTTCATTAACGATCCTTTCAAACGTTCGCCTAATTAACTCTGCCTCGCTATTCGAAGGACGGTACATAATCTGTTTTACTCCTTTATAACAATAGGAATTAAATTGGGAGTTAAACGCTTAATGCCGGGTTTAGTCAGTGGTGGCGAAGCGCCCGCTGCAGGAAAGGGTCGTTTAACTGGATGGATGACTAAGTTGCACGGGATATTGTACCAGACCTCCTCATCTACCCTACCCCCATTCCACTCATTTACAGGAAAAAAAATATATGTGAAACTTATGGATTTCTTTATCATCCTCGGAAACAGCTTCTGTTCACACGCAGACTCGGGACTGTAGATTTTGAGCAATCTAGAGCAAAGAAACAAACTGCCGGGGGAACTGAGCGGGTCAGACAGCATGTGTGAAGTTAGATGGTGTTCTGCTGCAGCGACTCGACCCGAAATGTCTATCATCCTCCTGCCTCCACAGGCGTTGCCTGACCCGCTGAGTTTCTCCAGCACTTTGCTGCTGCTTGCGCTAACTTTCTTTTTTCCGCCAAACTAACTATCCCCCATCGTCCACATCCCAATTCAACGGCTACTGATCAGTTTCGTTTCTTACCTCCCTAGTTGTTGGCTGGCGTTTCACAGTCAACATGAAAGTTTGGAGGGGAGTCTGCCCTTATTTCAAAGAAGAAGCAACATTTCTTTATAACCAAAATTATGAAAATGATTACTTACTTACAAGCCGAATAAACATACGATCAAGAGAAGACTGTTGTGATTCCAGCTGTTTGCCTTCATTAGAAACACTTAACCATCCATTAGGGAGAGGATCGTTAGTGCAGCACAAGCATTACCTACTGTGTCTGCCTCTGCCAAATGCTTTTAATTGGACTTCGGACGAAATGTTTAGTGAACAAACCGGTTTCTCTTTCATCTGTACATCAGCTGGCACACCACCTGTCACAAGGAAGGTGTGGACACGAGAGACTACGGGTTTGAGCAAAGATAGACACAAAATGCTGGAGTAACTCAGCAGGACAGACAGCATCTCTGGAGAGAAGGAATGAGCGGCGTTTCGGGTCCCGACTCCAAACATCACCCATCCTTTTTCTCCGGAGATGCTGCCTGTCCCGCGGAGTTTCTCCAGCATTCCGTCTCTATCTTTGGTATAAACCAGCATCTGCAGTTCCTTCATACACAGATGTTTAAGCAGGTCTGGCTAAGCTCTGTCCCAGTGAATGCATGATGAGAAATGCAATGCCTGGTTCCCAGTTTATCCACATTTGTTGTATGGTTCTGCAGCTTAAAACTGCCACCATGTTTCATTTCCCCCTTGACCCTTAAACACAGAAGCACCCACTATTTAAAGACGCTTTAGACATGGAATTGAGTCTGGTGACTCATGAAAGCACGATGGGTGCTATGAACAAAGACGTTACTGTGACTGAATACAATATTGCAACACATCTTATTGATTTGACGTTGTACAATTTAAATACTGTTAAAGGAAACATATCAGATATTTTAGACAGACACAAAATGCTGGAGAAACTCAACAGGGCAGGCAGCATCTCAGGCGATAAAGGATGGGTGACGTTTCGGGTCCCAACCCAAAAATATCACCCATCCTTTTTCTCCAGAGATGCTTCCTGGCCCACTGAATTACTCCAGCACTGTGTGTCTATCTTTGGTATAAACCAGTATCTGCAGTTCTTTCTTTCTACATCAGATATTTAAAGAGTCAACAGTGTTTTATTGTCATATGTTCCAGGTAGAACAATGCAATTCTTACGTTTAGGCTATTTACATCCCTGGATTTGTGTTTTAACAGCAAAATGAGTTGTCTTGGTATTATCCTTTATTTTCCAATTTATTAGTCAATTATTAGACAATTCATTTATTTTTCTTCTTTACTCTCAGCTGTGCTAAGATGAATTTAAAAAAAAAAACACCTTTGCTTAATCAACAAGCTTCGTGAAGCCATGTTTACACATTCCCTCACCCTAAACTAACAGGTGTGTTAACAGTTGCCACAAAGGTGTGCTGTATTTAGTCGGCTTATCTTTCTCAGGTATCACTACTGTTTTTACATTACGAAACATACATGCATTATTCGACAACCATCTCACTCACTCACTTGAATTTAGATATAATCAACAGCAGGTGAAAATGACTGCTTGTCCCATATACTTCATGTTGCCTTTGCCTGCCATCCAACATCCTGATGGCCAGAGCTCCAGCCTTCAACAAATGGTTAGCTCATGAAAGTAAGGGTGAGGTTCCATATTCTGCTCTCACCACCTGCAATTATCAGCTACTGCTATATATTACTCACCAACTAACAGCAATATAAGAGGCAAGCATTCTGATTAGAAAGGCATTTCTTTCCACTGCTATGCAGATGATACACAGCTCTATCTCCCCCTGAAACCCAACAACTAGTCTAACTTAAACAGCCTTGATGATTTAAAATGCTGGATGGCTCAGAATTTCCTCCAACTTAACGAGAGCAAGTCTGAGGTCATTCTACTCGGCCCCTCCGACCCCATTAAAACGATAACAAGCAGCTTGGAAGCCGAACCTCCTTAGTCAAACCGCACGTCAAAAACCTTGCCGTGATATTTGACTGCGCATTAAAGTTTGACAAGCAAGTCAACTCTGTGGTAAAAGCTGGTTTCTTCCAGCTTCATATAATAGCTAAAATCAAATAATTCCTCAAATTTGACCTTGAAAAAAATCATCCACGCATTCATCTTTTCCCGTCTTGACTACTGCAACTCTCTATACACTGGCATCAGCCAATCATCCCTGTACCATCTGCAATTGGCCCAAAACACCGCAGCAAGACTTCTGACGGGTACCCGTAAAAGGGACCACATCACCCCGATCCTGGCCTCTCTCCACTGGCTCCCAGTACGGTATAGAATCAACTTCAAGCTCCTCTTATTCGTTTACAAAGCCCTTAACGGGCTTGCCCCCCCCCCCCCCCCCCCCCCCCCTCCCCCCCCCCATATCAAAAATCTTCCAACCCACCATTCTGCCTCCAGGTCCCTCAGGTCAGCCGACTTGGAGCTACTGACTATCCCGTGGTCTAGGTTTAAGCTCAGGGGGGACTGCGCTTTTGCGGTTGCAGCACCTAAACTGTGGAATAGCATCCCGCTCCTCAACAGAACTGCCCCCACCATCGACTCCTTTAAGTTCACGACTCAAAACCTATTTCTACTCCCTAGTGTTTTTGAGCCCCTCTGAGGGGGCGCTGTAAACAGTTTATTAATAATTGTATTGTTAGGTCTGTCTACTGTTGTATGTATCAAATTAGTACCTGCACTGATGTGGAAGCACTTTGGTCAATGCGAGTTGTTTTTAAACCTGCTATACAAATAACTTTATTTATTATTATTATTATCAGGCAGATTAAACTGCTAGTAGTTCTTCACTTTAAGAAAATTGAAAATACTTTTTTTTTTTAGTTCAGAATCTATATCGCCTCGTGAAACCAAAACCCCCTTGGACATTGACTTCACAGGATTTCTTCTCTCCAACCCCTGGTGGAAACTTTAGACTTTGAAGAAGTTCTCCCCCTCTCTCTGACAAGAGTTCTGCAACACACTCTCTCAGAGCACACCTTATCCTTCTATATCTCTCGTCTCACTCTCCCCTGATTCTCAGTCTGAAGAAGGGTCTCGACCCGAAACGTCACCCATTCCTTCTTCGCAGAGATGCTGCTGGACCCGCTGAGTTACTGCAGCATTTTGTGTCTATCTACAGTAAACAAGGTTGGAGGAGCTGCATGTGAGTCTTTGCCTCACTAGATGGTGGTGCGGGAGGAGGTATAAGGATTTGTTACACTCCCTGTCGTTGCAGGGGAAAGTATCAGGGAGACGGGGGGGGGGGGGGGGGGGGGAGGTATGAGTGGCCCATGGATTCACACAGAGTCATCCCTGCAGATGGTGGAGATGGATAGGGAGGGACACTGGTGATGGGATTCAGTTGCAGCTGGCAGAAATGTCGGAGGATGATGTGTTGAACGTGGAGATGAAAGAGGTGACAGGACTTAAGGAACTTTATCTCTGTTCTGTCTGATGGGAGGTGGGGGTGAGAGCAGGAGTTTGAGGAAATGAAAGAGAGAGCTCCAATAACAACAGTAGAAGGGAAGTTGTGTTTCCCGAAGGAGGACATTTCAGATGTTCTGGAAGCCTCAACTTGTGAGCAAATATGGTGGAGACAGTGTAACTGGGAGAAAGGGATGACATCCTTGCAAGAGAAGGGGTGGGAAGAACTGTGGTAAGTTGGAAGATTGGGATTAAAGTGGCTTATGGGAGGGTGATTCAGTATCCGAGAACAGCAGGGAAGAAGCTGTTCCTGAGTGGTGGTATGTGCTTTCAAACTTTTGTATCTTCTGCCCATTGGAAGAGAAGAGGGAGTGACTGGGGTGAAAATGGTCCTTGATAATGTTAGTTGTTTCCCCAAGGCAGAGGAGAGTGTCGATGGAGTTGATGGTGAGGAGGCTGGCCTGTGTGATGGACTGGGCTACATCTACAACTCTCTGCAATTTCTTGTGGTCTTGGGCTGGGCTGTTGCCTAACGAAGCGGTGATGCATCCCGACAGGATGCTTTCTATAGTGCATTTGTAGATAGTTGTTGGAACCATACCAAATTTTCTTGGCCTTCTGAAGAAGTAAAGGCATTTGTGGGCTTTCTTGTCTGTAGCTTCAGTGCGGTTGTTTCTGGACAGATTGTTGGTGTTGGAACTTGAAGCTCTCAATCATCTCCACTTCAGCACCATTGATGCTGATCGGTACATGTACACCATCTCACTTCTTAAAGTCAATAACTAGCTTCTTCATCTCGTTGACTGTGACTGTGTTATTTCCTCTCAGCTCTCTAATGCCTAATATTTCAAAATGTATCTACTTCTTTGAATACTCCCGATAATCTAACAAACTCCCACCACCACCACTCCCCCCCCGCCCCCCCCCCTCCCCCAATCATCTGGGGTAGATGATCATCTAGAGATTCATCACCCATTGCAAGAAATGCTTCTTAATCATTTCAGTATTATATGGTCTTCCTCCATTCTTGTAACCTTGTTAAGATTCTCCAGTAGTGGAAATATCCCAATATTTTGGTAAATAACTGAGGAAGAAGAACTAATCCTTGGAACTCTCCAATTGTTACATCCTTCCAGCCTAAAAATGACTTACAAGAAAGCAAACAACAAAAGGTTCTGGTATGACAAGGAAGAGAGTTTCTAAGATAAATGTGGAATCCTTGCAGAGTGAGAATGGAGAATAAGGGTAAACAAGGAAATGGCAGAGAATGCTGTAGTTTTTGATTTAACATTTGCCTTGGCTTCTTCTGTTGGTTCACCTATCTCATTTGAATCCTTCTAGGTGATTGTGACAAATTTCTGCTGAGAATTATGAAATAGCGCTCAGTAGAGTTGCAGCCTTACAGCGCCAGAGACCTGGGTTCAGTCCTGACTAGCCGCGGGCGTGGCATGGACTTACCATCCGGACGGAGCCTGGGATCCTTCCACTTCCTTACCGGAGACCGCGGCTTCAGGATGTTATAGGCCACAGGACGGCGATCCCCGGCAAGGAAGTGGCCGATTTGGGAACTCCAAGCCGAGGGTGTATTCGATCTGTCCCGATGTTGGAGTTTCGATCATCCCGACGAGACGGCTTGTACACTGGGCCGTCCGGTGCAACAACTACGGAGGGTCAAGGCCCCCCAACCACAGGTGAACAAAGGAGGAAGACTGACTGAACTGCATTGCCTTCCATCACAGTGAAGAATGCTGAGGTGGATATTTATGTTAAATTCTATTGTGTATTGTGTTCTTTTTAATTGTATGGCTGCATGGTAATTAATTGGTGCATGTGACAAAGAAATTTGAACCTAGAACCTTGACTATGGGTGCTGTCTCTACGTCGTTTGTACGTTCTCCCCGTGACCTGCGTAGGTTTTCTCTGGGTGCACCGGTTTCCCCCCCCACACTCCAATGACGTGCAATTGGTGACGGGTTAATTGGCCTGGTATAATTGTAAATTGTCCCTCGTGTGTGTAGGGCAGTGTTAATATGCGTGGATCCCTGGTTGGTGCGGGCTGAAGGGCCTGTTTCCGTGCTGGAAACAAAACTAACCTAAACTAAGCAGGTTAATTATCAGCTACTGCTCATCTACTGGCACTTCCATTTCGCTACTTTCCCAGTACACTCTCAGCAACTCTTCCTTTTACACCTTTACGACTGTTCTTATATAAGTTAAATACATTTATTTTGCCATAGGTGTTTGCCCTTGAACTGATGTTGGTGATATACCATGTTGTGATCACTATTCCCTAAAGGATTTTTAACCACAAGATGTTTTATTACTCCTAGCTTTTACACGTGACCACATATACAATTATTTATCCTCAGTAGATTCTGTAATGCATTGCTATAATAAAAATTCCTCAACCATTCACAAATTTTCTGATATGATAATCTTGCAGTTTGATTAGACCAATCAAAATACAGATTAATATTGTTTAAGAAGGAACTGCAGATGCTGGAAAATCGAAGGTACACAAAAAAGCTGGAGAAACTCAGCGAGTGCAGCAGCATCTATGGAGCGAAGGAAATATGCAACGTTTCGGGCCGAAACCCTTCTTCAGATACTTCAGATACAGATTAATATTGTTTATCATAATAATATTCCCTTTCTTGCCCACGGTTGATTTTTGCCCATTCTCATTGGTCAACTATAAAGCAACTCTTTGTAACCTTCAGACCATTCCCACCTGTCTCTATCTCTGGCAACGGTCCCCAAGTGCCTGAAGACAGCCACCATGATGCCGGTGCCGAAAAAGTCAAAAGTCACCAACCTGAATGACTACCGTCCGGTTGCCCTAACTCCAAAACCCATGCAGTGCTTCGAAAAGCTGGTCCTCTCTCACATGATGTTGAATAGATAACTCAAGGCAACGATTAATGAAAAAAATCCCTTTTTTAACTTAAAATTTCCTATGAATTACATGCGCAACTGGAGGCCCAGATTTCACAAGATGAAGATTACCAGTAAACACCTGACAATGCCGTGATACACTCTAATTCCCGGCAATTGCATAAAACTGCTTTTCTATCTGAAAGAACAAATCATGCCCGACAGCCCAATTAATGCCTTTCATTGACTCTCCCAAGTGTTCTGGCAGAGATGGATTGTCAAAGTTTAAAAAAAAAGTGCTGCTGCAACAATAAAAGAAGCCTGAAGAAATTCAGATACTTCAGTAGCATCCATGGACAAAAAAGTGTGAAACCCTGCATGAGAAATGAGAAGGAAAGGGAAAGCTAGCCAGCACATAGAAATATTGAAGTAGCTGGTGGGTGCAACATTATCTCCTCCCCTCTGACTCTACGTGTCACCTTCCAGCCTCTCATGGTCCTTCATCACTGTTTGGTTGCATCATGTAGCAATGTTACAAAATTTTAAGATTTATAAAATCAAGTCTGCAATTTATCCCATCAGATAAAGCATAACAATAAGTTTAATTTGACACCTAATCCACTTTCATATCTCAAGTAATAAAAAAGTTATGGCCATTTTCATACTCGGAAATTAGCATCTTGTTCCCTATTGATTTTCTATGGACATAACAAAAAAGCTGTGATCGAGGACAGTCAAAAGCCCATAACCTTCTTAAAAATTAAGAGAACTGAATGAAATTTTCAGTTATCATAGATTGAACCATTCTGAAACAAATATAAAATAATCTTACTTGGAGGACCTGAAATTAAAGCATATAACTTAGTTCGTTACCCAAAGGGAAAGCTAGCCAGCGCGTAGCAATATTGAAGTAGCTGGTGGGTGGAACATTATCCCCTCCTCTCTGACTCTACGTGTCACCTTCCAGCCTATCATGGCCCTTCATCACTGTTTGGTTGCATCATGGCCTGGCATAGCAATTCCAATGTACAGGAATGAAAGAGGCTGTAAAGAGTGGTGGACTCAGCCCAGTATATCGTGGGCACAGCTCTTCACACCATCGAAGGTATCTACATGAAGTGCTGCCTCACGAATGTAGCATCCATAACCAGGGGCCACAGTTTAAGAATAAGGAGTAAGCCTTTTAGAACGGAGACGAGGAAACACTTTTTCCCACAGAGAGTGGTGAGTCTGTGGAATTCTCTGCCTCAGAGGGCAGTGGAGGCGGGTTCTCTGGATGCTTTCAAGAGAGAGCTAGATAGTGCTCTTAAAAATAGCAGAGTCAGGGGATATGGGGAGAAGGCAGGAACGGGGTACTGATTAGGGATGATCAGCCATGATCACATTGAATGGCGGTGCTGGCTCGAAGGACTGAATGACCTACTCCCGCACCTATTGTCTATTGTCTATTGTCTATTGTCATATATAATTACAATCCCCAACATTTGCTACAAGCTCTCTTCTAGATAGACACAAAATGCTGGAGTAACTCAGCGGGACAGGCAGCATCTCTGGATAGAAGGAACGGGTGGTGTTTTGGGTGGAGAGCCTTCTTCAAACTCAAGCCCTCTTCTCACTGCTACCATTGGCAAAAAGGTACAGAGGTCTGAAGTCACACAACATCAGGTTCAGGAACATCTACTTTCCGACAACCATCAGGATTTTGAACCGACCTCTACGACCCTAATCATCCCTTGGTAATGGAACGCTATGAACCACCTCCTGCACCGTCAAGAATTAAAAACTATATATATTTGGCACTAATGCCTTTTTAATTTTACTATCTTGCAGAATTTATCTAATTTGTGTAAAATGTATGTGTAATTAATGTTATAATTTAATGTTTGTGTGTTGTCTGAGTCCATGTGCCTGAGGTACTGCTGCAAGCATGATTTTCATTGTACCTGTATTTCACCGTACATGTGGAATGAACAGGTGACAAACACAACTTGACTTGATTCCAGCAACTGCAGTCTCTTTTGGCTACATATTGATGTAAATACTTTAATTCACTTTTTAAATGTAAACAATTCACTTTTTGCTGCTTCTGTAAGTACATTTTTAATCAATCTATCCCTCAAATCTCAAACAGGTCAAAGCAAAAAGTTGCAATGGAATGGCTGATCATTTTGTGATTCCAAGTGCACAGAGTTGATGTGGTATTCACTCTTCCTTTCTGTACATGCAGCTTATGGGACATGCTATCCTGAGCCTACCTCTAATGTGCAGTTCCATTGTATATTATCCCAATTAAATCCTGTGGCATTCAGGCAGACCAATGTGTTCTGAACTTGGGTGTGTTTGCTCAGAACTAAGAACAGCCATGTTTTCCCATCCACCTAGGCCACATATTTAGGGCAATGTTGTAGTCTGCTAAGTGTTCTCCCTGGTGCATTGCCATGTTCTCTACATACAGCAAGGATTCAGGGCAATGATTGCAGGTTGGATGGTGTAAGGTGGTGACATATCTCGCCCATTGAAATTATTCTGTACTCATCACTGTCTCTTGTATGACATCGGACCCAATATACATATATTATTTTTCTCATAGATAGAAACAAAATGCTGGTCAGGCAGCATTTCTTGAGAAAGGGAATAGGTGACGTTTCGGGTCTGAACCCTTCTCCACCGGGTCCACGCCGACCAGCGATTGCCGTATTCTAATACTATCCTAAGGACAATTTAAATTTATACCAAACCTGTACGTCTTTGTAGTGTGGGAGGAAACCGAAGACTTCGGTGACCCACACAGGTCATGGGGAGAACATACAAACTCCGTACAGACCATAGACAATAGGTGCAAGAGTAGGCCATTCGGCCCTTCATGCCAGCATCGCCATTCAATGTGATCATGGCTGATCATCCCCAATCAGTACCTTATTCCTGCCTTCTCCCCATATCCCCTGACTCCACTATCTTTAAGAGCCCTATCTAACTCTCTCTTGAAAGTATCCAGGAACCGCCCTCCACCGCCCTCTGAGGCAGAGAATTCCACAGACTAATAACTCTCTGTGTGAAAATGTGTTTCCTCACCTCCATTCTAAATGGCTTACCCCTTAATCTTAAACTGTGGCCCCTGGTTCTGGACTCACCCAACATTGGGAACATGTTTCCTGCCTCTAGCGTGTCCAAACCCTTAATAATCTTACGTGTTTCAATAAGATCCCCTCTCATCCTTCTAAACTCCAGAGTATACAAGCCAAGTCGCTCCATTCTCTCAGCATATGATAGTCCCGCCATCCTGGGAATTAACCTTGTGAACCTACGCTGCACTCCCTCAATAGCAAGAATGTCCATCCTCAAATTAGGGGACCAAAACTGCACACAATACTCCAGGTGTGGTCTCACTAGGGCCCTATACAATTGCAGATGGACCTCTTAGCTCCTATATTCAACTCAACTTGTTATGAAGCACCCAGGGTCAGGATCAACCCTGGGTCTCTGGGACTGTAAGGCAGTAGCTCTGCCGCTGCACCACTGTGCAACCCATGGAAACCTTTAGCTCTAAATTACTCATTTCATGTGGCACTTAGACATTTTTCTGGCCTCCATTGTAAATATTTATCTTCATGAGGTAAATCAAGGTGGTCAACAGTGGCGGTCGCAGTGTTAAACACAGTCTCTTTGTCATTTATTTATTGTCCCTTGCTTCCTCGCTCCGCCTCTTTAATGAAAGGTTTAATACTTTTATCAAACACTTATCGCCCTCTACTGCCCCCTCATGTTATAGCATCTAGCTCTCGTTCCTGTCTATTCCCCAAATCCTCTAACTAATTCCCACATCATTCCCTAGTAAAGCTGTGCCATTTCAGGTTTACATCAACCCAGCAATCACACTTCTGTTAAATTCACTATTACTAGAATTCCTTTGTTGTCCCCACCCACACAGGGATAACTGTTTGTCCCTTTAGTCCTGGGGTCGTTTTGGAGCAGCCAACTGCAGTTTCTTGTTACCTTTCGCAGATTTTATTTACCTATGTAGATTTTACAGCGAAAGGCTTAGGACAAACATTCAATTGTTTGGCAAAATGCAAAGTGTTGGAGGAACCCAGTGGGTCAGGTAGCATCTGTGGTAAGGTAATGTAATGAACAGGTAACGTGTCAGGTCAGGACTCTTCTCGTGGGAGAGCAGGACTGCCGTAGCAGACCCGTTATTATTGCTTCCACCTACCCCATGAACCCATCTCTAAATACCTTGATTCTACCTTGTTTCCCTGCTTGTTCAAGTACTTCCAACATACATCTGAGACACCTCAATGGTCTTCACCACATCAACAACTTCCAATTATGCGGCCCCCATTGATGCATCTTGAACACGGACGTCCAGTCCCTTTACATCCCCATTCCCCATCAGAAATGCCTCAGAACCCTTGGAAAGAAACCCAATCGATTTCCCTCAACTAACAATCTCCTCTGCCTAGCAAAAACTGTTCTCACCCTCAACAAACTTTCTTTTGACACTTCTCCGTCAATCTGAAGCAGGGCCCAGACCCGTGACATAATCTAACCATTCCCTCCAATACAATACAATACAATACAATACCTTTATTTGTCATTTGAACCTCACATGAGGTTCAAACGAAATGTAGTTTCTGCAGCCATACAATACAATAAAAGAACCAAAACACACACCAACACTATACACATAAACATCCATCACAGTGGCTCTCCTCCTCACTGTGATGGAAGGCAAAGTTCTTGTCTCTCCCCTGCACTCCATTTCCCTCCCGAAGTCGAGGTCAAAGCTCCCGGCGGGCGCTAGTCCACGGCAAATTAAGACCGCGCCGGGCGTTGTAGGGCCCCCCTCTCAACCCGCAATTCATCTTGCTAACACGGACGGGGATCCGCGAGCTCCCCGTTACATCCCCCGGAGCCCCATCAGCCACCGCCGTCTCAGAAGCCGGCCACCCTTGAAAAGAAACCCAATCGATTTCCCTCAACTAACAATCTCCTCTGCCTGGCAAAAACTGTTCTCACCCTCAACAAACTTTCTTTTGACACTTCTCCGTCAATTTGAAGAAGGGCCCAGACCCGTGACATAATCTAACCATTCCCTCCACAGATGCGACCTGATTCATTGAGTTCCTGCAGCACTTTTATTTTGATGTTGATAGTCCAACTGGAGGAGGGTCTACACTGGACCTTGTACTAGGAAACAAGACTGCCAGCTGACAGGCGTTATAATGGGAGAACAGTTTAGGGAACAGTGATCGCAACTTCTTAAATATTAAGGTAGTTATGCATAAGAATAAGCCTGAACCTTGGTGTAAGAACTAAATTGGAGGAGGGCAAATTACACCATTATTGGGCAGGAGCTAAGGAGTATAAATTGGGTCAGTCCACATCTGACGATCGGGGTGGAGGTGATGGCTGCAACAGGCCTTTATGGCCAGCTGCGGCTGGGACTTTGACATGGTGCCACAACCTGGAGACACTTGCATTTGTACTCAGAGGGGCGTTGCTGCACATTCTGTACCTAATTGGGGATTGTTCTTATAATGGCAATAATCTTACTGAACTGCATAGAGAGAAAGTATTTCACTGCACATTGGTACATGTGATTATAAAGAACCATTGAACCATTGTCATGTATGAGTCCTTTAAAGCCCAGCTGATCAGTGCTCAGGACTGGCATGTTGTAGTAAGGAGGAGGGTCGAAGATGACAAGTTAAGAGAATTTGGATGAGGAGAGAAGTTGTAAATTTGATTAAAAAGGAGACTGAAGCTTATGTAAGGTTCAAGGAAATGAAAGCAGACCGGGGCTTTGGGAAATTTAAAGAAAAGGAAAGATCTCAAGCAGTGAAATAGAAGGTCCAGAAGGTGCCATGAAATGTCAATGGCAAATTGGATTAAAGAGTATCCTGAGGGTTTTAATGCATTTATTAAAAGCGGGGATAATGGAGGACAGCAGTGGCGGACTGGCCAGGGTGTCAGCTTGCCCGATGGCAAGTGGGCCCCTGATGAAGTAATAGCAAGTGATGGCAAGTGGGCCCCTGTTAAATGATCACATTGTAATTGTGGGTGGGCCCCCTTTGTCTCCTGGCAACCAATATTTTTAGGCACAGTCCGCCACTGGAGGACAGGATCACTCAAGTCTAAAGGAGGGAATTGATATTTAGGGTCAGAAGATGCAAATACTAAATTACTATTTTACAACTGTATTCACCAAGGACATTGAGGACAGTGACATAATTGTTGGGAATACTAAGATGGTGTTGGGTATCTTGAAGAACATTAAGGTGGATATGTCCCCAGCATCTAATGGTATCTATCCCAGGTTCTTGAAATGAACGAATGAATAAATGAATGATTGAATGAATGAATGAATTAATGATTAAGTTTATTGGCCAAGTATTCACATACAAGGAATTTGCCTTGGTGTTCCGCCCGCAAGTGACAACAACATACAGTGACATAGAAACATAGAAATTAGAAATTAGTGCAGGAGTAGGCCATTCAGCCCTTCGAGCCTGCACCGCCATTCAATGTGATCATGACTGATCATCCAACTCAGTATCCTGTACCTGCCTTCTCTCCATACCCCCTGATCTCTTTAGCCACAAGGGCCACATCTAACTCCGTCTTAAATATAGCCAATGAACTGGCCTCAACTACCTTCTGTGGCAGAGAATTCCACAGATTCACCACTCTCTGTGTGAAAAAAGTTTTTCTCATCTCGGTCCTAAAAGATTTCCCCCTTATCCTTAAACTGTGACCCCTCGTTCTGGACTTCCCCAACATCGGGAACAATCTTCCTGCATCTAGCATTTCCAACCCCTTAAGAATTTTGTAAGTTTCTATAAGATCGCCCCTCAATCTTCTAAATTCTAGCGAGTACAAGCCGAGTCTATCCATTCTTTCTTCATATGAAAGTCCTGACATCCCAGGAATCAGTCTGGCGAACCTTCTCTGTACTCCCTCTATGGCAAGAATGTTTTTTTCTCAGATTAGGAGACCAAAACTGTACGCAATACTCCAGGTGTGGTCTCACCAAGACCCTGTACAACTGCAGTAGTACCTCCCTGCTCCGATACTGAAATCCTTTTGCTATGAAAGCTAACATACCAATTGCTTTCTTCACTGCCTGCTGCACCTGCATGCCTACTTTCAATCACTGGTGTACCATGACACCCAGGTCTCGTTGCATCTCCCCTTTTCCTAATCGGCCTAATTCAGATAATAAACGGGTGACAGTTAGGAATGACACATAAAACATTAAACATTAATAATAAAACATTATCGATTAAACATGTGAATTAAATAAAATACCAGAGCAAAAGGAGGCTACAGATTTTTGGTTATTGAGTAGAGCAACTATTCATGGAAAAAGGCTGTTTTTATGTCTGGCTGTGGCAGCTTTGACAGTACGGAGTCGCCTTCCAGAGGGATTGTGATTGTGATCCAGATTGTGCTTCCTCAGCTGCCGCAGGAAGTACATCCTCTGTTGTGCCTTTTTGACTGTGGAGTTGATGGTGGCCCCCTATTTAAGGTCCTTGGAGATAATGGTTCCCAGTAACTTAAAAGACTCCACATATGTGACTGTGGTGTTGTTGATGGTGAGTGGGGTGAGGGGAGGAGGAGCTCTCCTAAAATCTACAATCAATTCCATTGTCTTAAGAGCAATGATGCAAGAGAGGAGATTACTGGGACCTTGACAAAGGTGAGGACCTGGAGGACTGGAAAGTATTAACGTTGTTCCTTTGTTCAAGAATGAAAACAGGCACAATCCTGGAAATTATAGGCTGGTTGGCTTCGCATTAGTTGTTGGGGATAATTCTTAGGGGTAGTATTGACTTGGATTTGGAAGAAGATTGACTAATTAAGGAATAGTCAGCATGGCTTTGTCCAGGCCACATCATGTCTTATTATTGATTATGGTTTTTGAGGAGGCAATGAAGGAGAATGATGGGAGATTGGCAGTGAATGTTGTCTACATGGGAAAGCATTTGACAATGTCCTTCAATGTAGGCTGATGCAGAAGATTAAGTTGTATGGGATCCACATTAACTTTTGGATTCAAACCTGGCATACCCAGAGAAGACAGAGGGGAGTGACAGAACGGTGTTATTCTGGCTGGAAGTGTATTTCCTGTGATGTTCTGCAGGCATCAGTGCTGATCCGCTATAATTTGGGATATATATAAATGTCCAGTATAAAATATGGAAGGTAGACAAAAATGCTGGAGAAACACAGCGGGTGAGGCAGCATCTTGGAGCGAAGGAGTAGGCGAGTAGACCCTTCTTCTCGATCCGAAACGTCGCCTATTCCTTCGCTCTATTGATGCTGCCTCACCCGCTGAGTTTCTCCAGCATTTTTGTCTCCCTTCGATTTTTCCACAATGTGCAGTTCTTTCTTAAACAAAGTATAAAATATGGATGTAATTTTGCAAATGACGCAAAAATTGGTGGAGATATGGATAGTGAGGAATGGGACCCAAAGTGGTAGAGTAACTCAGCTGGTCAGACATCATCTCTGGTGTTCTGGAAAACATGGATAGGTGATGTTTCAGGTTGAGGCCCTTCTTTAGTCTCAAGACTTCAGACAGAGCAGAATGCTGTCAAATGAAACAACATGACATTAACCATTTATAGATATGGGTGGAGAAATGGCAGGTGGAGTTTATCCTGGGCAATGGTGAAGTGCTGAACATTTGGTAGTTTGAATGAAGGGGGAATATACATTGAATGGTGGAACCCTTAACAGTATTAATGCGCAGAAGGATTTTGTGGTCCAAGTCCAAGTCCACATCCATTTCTCCCTGAATGTAGCTGTGGAAAGAGTTGTATGGAAGGGGTATGTAACCTGTGGCCCCACCCACCACCCAGGGCTCCACCCACCCTGGGCCCCACCCACCCTTGGCCCCACCCACCACCCTGGGCCACACCCACCACCCTGGGCTCCACCCTCCCCCTGGGCCCCACCCACCTGAGCCCCACCCACCACCCAGGACTCCACCCAGCAGGCCCCCAACACCATGTCACCACCCACCCGGGGCCACAACCAGTCAGGATCATCCACCTGGGGCCCCAAACATCACCCAGGTCTTCACCCACTAAGCTGCACCCACCCGGGGATCATCTAATTGGGGCTCCACTGACAGGAGCCCTACACACCCATCAGTACTCCACCCAGTCCACCTGTGACCCCACACACCTTTTCCTATTCTTTCATCTTTGGGATATATGTCACTGTAAGTCTTTCAATGTGGAAGTTCATTCCAAGTTTTTTTGGTTCTTTGTGAAGACTCTGGAAGAAGGATAATGCAAGCTCGGATTTTATTTTTCATATCTGACTTTTAAGCATGTTTTTTTTTTTGTTTTGTAATTGATACAGTAGAGAGAGAAAGTGTCAGATTCCACACTGGTTTCAAGGCGTCCTAGATGTCAATGCGTCAGGTATGTACGTGTCTATTTCTAGATTCAAGATTCATATAATATAGTAAGATATTGGCATTTTGAGAAATTGTTGATTGGCGAATTTTTAAACTGGGATTTGAAATTGGTGTTTAGGGAGATAGTTTGAAAAAACTGGGGATAATCTTCATTATTACTTGTTTTCAACGTGAATGTTTTTTAAAAAGGTTGCTCTTGACTTCTTGAGGTTTTTATTTGACTTTTTGGGGTTATAGCATTCTGTGGAAAGATTGTTTATGGCATATTCACAGAGCTGTCTGTTGAAAAGCAAACAAACAGCTACATTGCAGGAAATATTCACAGTGTTTTGTTTCATAAAAAAACTAACGAACAGCTACATTGCAGGAACTATGTAAGTAGGCTGAGATTTATTTCCACAGAGCCGAGGAGGCTGCAAGGTAACATGAAAGATATACAAAATTATGAGTGGCATACACAGAGTAGATAGCCAGGGTCTATAATATCCACAAGAACTATTGCAACCAACATTAGAAGTAGCAAAATGTCACGATCATGCCAAGCTGTTAATAAATCCAAGCCTACAAATGTACTTATTTTCAACAAAAATGATATTCTGCTCTTATCTAACATTCATTTACAAGGCAAAAGTAAAGATAAATACCTCTGTCCACACTCAGTAACAGCATTATTAATTCCAGCTTTTTAATTATTCACCCTATTTTGCTTGTTTAGTTACATTGATGAAAGAATATCCATCATCCATTCTAGTGAATGTTTTAATACAGGTACTTATAACCATATAACCATATAACAATTACAGCACGGAAACAGGCCATCTTGGTCCTTCTAGTCCGTGCCGAACACGTATTCTCCCCTAGTCCCATATACCTGCGCTCAGACCATAACCCTCCATTCCTTTCCCGTCCATATAACTATCCAATTTAATTTTAAATGATAAAAACTAACCTGCCTCCACCACCTTCACTGGAAGCTCATTCCACACAGCCACCACTCTCTGAGTAAAGAAGTTCCCCCTCATGTTACCCCTAAACTTCTGTCCCTTAATTCTGAAGTCATGTCCCCTTGTTTGAATCTTCCCTACTCTCAGTGGGAAAAGCTTATCCACGTCAACTCTGTCTATCCCTCTCATCATTTTAAAGACCTCTATCAAGTCCCCCCTTAACCTTCTGCGCTCCAAAGAATAAAGACCTAACTTGTTCAACCTTTCTCTGTAACTTAGTTGCTGAAACCCAGGCAACATTCTAGTAAATCTCCTCTGTACGCTCTCTATTTTGTTGACATCCTTCCTATAATTAGGCGACCAAAATTGTACACCATACTCCAGAATTGGCCTCACCAATGCCTTGTACAATTTTAACATTACATCCCAACTTCTATACTCAATACTCTGATTTATAAAGGCCAGCACACCAAAGCTTTCTTTACCACCCTATCTACATGAGATTCCACTTTCAGGGAACTGTGCACAGTTATTCCCAGATCCCTCTGTTCACCTGCATTCTTTAATTCCCTACCATTTACCATGTACGTCCTATTTTGATTTGTCCTGCCAAGATGTAGCACCTCACACTTATCAGCATTAAACTCCATCTGCCATCTTTCAGCCCACTCTTCCAACTGGCATAAATCTCTCTGTTGACTTTGAAAATCTACTTCATTATCCACAACCCTACCTATCTTAGTATCATCTGCATACTTACTAATCCAATTTACCACACCATCATCCAGATCATTGATGTACATGACAAACATTGATGTACATGACAAACCATATATGATACTTGCTTTTAACTATGCAAAATATGACACTTTTTATATTTGTGCACTAGTAAAATGATTTGAATTTACAATACTTAAACAGCTGTACAAAAGGCTATTTTAAAAGCAAAAATACTAATTTCTAAAATACATTGAGCAATGTAAATGATATGTGTTTCCATTTTACTGATCCTAAAGCTACTGTTTGGATGTTTTCATTGCTAAATTGATGTTCAATATGAATATCAGTGATAGATTAGTAAATAGATTAAATTGCTCCGATTACAAAGGAGTCTGTAACTCATTGGATTGTTACAGCTTTAAAACCATAGTCGTTTATTTACATGTCAGAGTCATTAAAGAAAAAAAATCATTTTTTAGTTTGGAAAGGGACTTTTGCAGCAGAATCCTTTCAGGAACATCATTTGTACAGGTATATAAAATAAAATCAATAAGAGCTGACAACATACTATACCTCCGGTGATACATTTTGACTGATTATATCTTGTATTTTACATACAAAATGGAAACGTTTACTATTTTCTCTTAGATTTTGATTCCATCTTTCTTCCCTCTCTTGAAAACATTCCTCAAGATGGCGTGGTGCTCCAATATTAAATCTCTTTTGAAATGTTCCTTAATTTTTTTAATCAATTTATATATTATCCATATAATCAGAATGTTACTAACTGCAGCACTTTCTTGGCTGGGATTTTTGTTAATTATCCATTAATGAAAGATTGCACATAGATTTTTGAATAATCTGGGATGAAGAGAGATTTAGCTCGGAGTCACAGGACTCTGATGACTCTCCATTTCCTGTAGCCCAATGATTATGTTCCATTCAACACATAACGAACATACTGATATGCAATAGCATTTAAAGAACAATTCGCTATTGAAAGTGACAAACATGTTCATCTGAACATTGACCTTTGGGGTATAATATTCAGGAGTCAAGAGTGTTTAATGTCATATGTACCGAAACGGAACAATGAAATTTGTACTTGCAGTAGCATAACACATCGGTGAATACAACACTCAATAGATAACATAATAAAAAGAAACAAGAAAAAGAAGGTCAATATAAAAAAAACCCAAAATTAGCACAAAACAAAAGCCCAAAGTCACTAATGCAACCAAGACAGTTCGTATTTTGGAGTTTGGTTGGTATTTGCGTTCATTTGGTTGTTGGGAAGCAGCTGTTCTTGAACCTGGAGATCATGGTTTTCAGCATGCAGTACCTTCTTCATGATTGCAGGAGTTAGATGAGAGTTTGGCCAGGATGGTGTGGGTCCTCAATGATGCTGGATGGCTTTTAGAGGCAGCGTATCCTATCGATCCCTTCGATGGTGGGGCGGTCAGTACACATGTTGGCCCGGGCAGTGTTCACCATTTCTCATAATCTCCTTCATTCCTGGGCATATGAATTGCTGAACCATGAAGCTCTCTACCATACACCTGTAGAAGTTCAACACAGTATCCGTTGACATACCAAATGTTCTTAATCTTCTGAACACGTAGAGATGTTGATGGGCTTTCTTTACGATTGCATCAATGTGCTGGATATGCAGGATAGAGAATTTGAAGTTGCTGACTATCTCCCTCATTGAACCACCCATGAAGACAGGTTCTTGGATTCCTGGCCTTTCTCATTTAAAGTCAACTATCAGCTCCTTGGTCTTACTGATGTTGAGTGCAAGGTTGTTGTTCTGGCACCAGCCAACCAGATGATCTATCTCCCTTCTACACCATATACTCATCATTACCCATAATTCGTCCAACAACTGAGATGTTGTCATCAAATTTCATGATGGTGTTAGAACGGTGTCCAGCTACACAGTCCGTGGGGGGGGGGGGGGGGGGGGGGCACACAACCTTGAGGTGTCCCCATGCTAATTGTTATCGAGGTGGAAATGTTGTGGACAATTTGTACCAACTGTTGATGAGGAAGAAGAGGATCCCATCGCTAAGGAATGTGCCCTGTTTCCTGAGCTTTGTAACGTATGGAGTAAATAATGGTGTTGAACGCCGAGCTACACTCGATGAACAACAGCCTGACGTATGTGTTTTTATTGTCCAAGTGGCCCAGTGCAGAGTGGAGAGCCAGTGAGGTTGCATCCTCTGTTGATCTATAGTGGCGGTAGGCAAATTGTGGTGGGTCCATGTCACCTTACTTTTCTGTAGAAGGGTCTTGATCCGAAACATCACCTATTCCTTTTCTCCAGAGATACTGCCTGAACCGCTGAGTTGCTCCAGCTTTTAGTATCTATCTTCAGTATTACTGAAACCCTCGTAAAGCAATTGGGGACTTTAAACCTCTGTGGAAGATGTCCACAAAAACTCCAGCCAGTTAGTCCGTGCGGGTTTTGAGAACGCAACTAGGTACACCATCATGTCTGGCCACTTTCCAAGGGTTCAGCCATAGGGTCTTCCAGTGGGGCACTGTGGCCACGGCACCTCCGGAGGGCCTCTGCCACGTGGCACCTCGGGCTGCCCTCTGGCACTGGTCTTTGTTCCTGATGAGGAAGAGGTTCCTATTAAAGCAATAGCTGAAAATACATGACACAACCTGCATATTTAAAGGTATTCAAATATACCACCTGCAATTTTAAATTATAATATAATTCCTATTCCCATTTTACTACTCTGCATCTAGATAGAGAAAGTTTAAATGGCCCTCTTTCTGTTATTGTTTTGGCAACGTAATCTTAATATCCATAATTTCTTCCTGTCATTATGGATAAATGAATTAATTTGAATGCTCTGCGTATGTTGCTGGCGCTACTGTGTGAAGCATGGAAATGATTCCTATCTGTTCGACTGCAATTTGCAATTTCTAACAATTATTAATATAACTGTTTAAAGTTGTCAGATAAAATAAAATATCTCAGTTCATCAAGTAACGTTGTACATTGTATTCATGATTGTTTTCATAAGTTGCAAATACACTCCCTTTCATTATACATGCTGTAGTAGTGTACTAATTAGTGCTGGATTAGCAGATCTGTACCCAGTAGACTGCACCTTTTGCGTAGATAACATTAGGTACAATGGTAATAAATGTTGGTGGGCAGATCTTTATCTAAGTTTACAGCTGTTTCTGACATACTCATTGTAAAACTGGACACATACCACCAGCATGGCCGCAATTTGGTCACAGACAGTAATCGATGAGATATTCCTGGCCACTGGAACAATGAATGGTTGTCTATGAATAACTGCGGAGCTAGATAATCTTTAGAGTTTATGGGAAAGTTAACCATAATATAGCTTCAGTCTGTCAAATACACTCCTGGAACTCCATTCTGAAGAAGGGTCTCGACCCGAAACGTCACTGATTCCTTCTCTCCAGAGATGCTGCCTGTCCCGCTGAGTTACTCCTGCATTTTGTGTCTTTCACCATTCTCAAAGGCAGGTGAAGAGGAATGTTGAGAATGATTCATAAATTAATAAGTTACAGGAGCAGAATTAGGCCAAGCTGTGGTTCCTCTAGTACTGTCCTTATCTCTCTTCACAGGGTGAAGTGAAGCAAAACTTGTTTTAAGAGAAATTCTAGTCGGATAAGAAATTGGAATTATTTTTGAAATCCGTGCAATTATTCAAAATGTTGTTGTGTAACATTGTGAGCAAAGCAATTAACAACTCAAATCTCTCATTCCTCCAATGTTGGTAAGCTTATCTACTCAGGTGGTGAAGTTAAATTAGAATGATTTTCAAAGATTTTTTTATAGAGTTAATCATTATTGTAGAACAATCATTTTTCATTTTATTCCATAATTAACTTTTGTTAATGTTTCTTCGTTTAACCTATAAGAGGCCAAATTGCAATTGGATTGCTCTTTTTATTGCTGACATACCTGAGTTTTAAGCCAATCTCCCTTTTTTTAATTTACCATCTGTAGTTCTTCTCAAGATCATTTGTGTATGGTGGTGCCAACTCATGAGTATCAAGGCTTTGTGGTTGTGGTGACTTGATAACAGTTTAGAAGTTTTAAAGAGTGATTTGGACAATATAGATAGGTGGACAAAACAATGCAGTCTTTGATATATATCTGTTGGAAAGTGTACACCGCTAACCATGGCAAGTAGCCAATGTGCAGATCCAATAAACATGCTGAAGTAGCCAAGGTTAAGGTTGAAAGGAATTCCTCAGAAATTAAACATTAAATATGCCCACACTAGAAATTTAGGTTGTTAACATGTGAGTAATCTGGAGAACAACTATCCAAAAAAAGGGCAGATGCTGGAAATCTGAAATAAAGACAGAAAATGCTGGATGGGATGTCAGAGGAGATAGTCAACAGCTTCAGGTCCCAGGGCATACACATCTCTAATGATCAGATTTCTATCAGGGTATAGTGGAGAGCATACTACCGGTTGCATCATGGCCTGGTTCAGTAATTTGGAACAAAAGAGGTTGCAGAAAGTTGTGGACATTGCACCATCCATTACGGGTATTAACCTCGTGCCGTCAAAGGGATCTACAGGAAACGTTACTTCAAAAAAGCAGCTAATATCATCAAAGACCCACTCCGCCCTGACCATGTCCGCAACTCGCTGTTACCAACGGATAGAAGGTTCAGGTGCCGGAGAAACGTGACCTCTAGGTTCAAGAATAGCTTCTTCTCAGCGACTATCAGGATCTTGAATCACATTGTACATTCTTAACTGCAACACTACCTCAGCAACAATCTACCATAGACTCTGTTTTAGTTGTACAATGTACTTCGATTTCGCACTAAGGTTACCTCGAATTTACTGATTGTTAATTTACTGTATTAATGAACGGTGTGTATTTATTTGTTGTTATGCATTAATAGCCCAGTAAAGCTGCAGCAGGTATGAACAGCAGTTCCATTCTCAGAGCTAATGACAATTAAACACTTTTAACTCTCTTGACTTGACATTTACATTAATACTTCCCTTTCTAGCGATGTGAGCCTGAAACTGATAAACCACACTGAATGGGTTAAAATTTGACATCAAGATGCTGAACTTTATTTGCCGCATCAACATGCTGTCCAATTTAATCACATTCTTTGACTCTATGCCCAAAACAAGAAAATACAATTGCACAAATGAAACCTGATACAATAAAGTGCTTAAGATTGAATTAAACCCCTTAATAGACAATAGACAATAGGTGCAGGAGTAGACCATGTGGCCCTTCGAGCCAGCACCGCCATTCAATGTGATTATGGCGGATCATTCCCAATCAGTACCCCCCGTTCCTGCCTTCTCCCCATATCCCCTGACTGCTATTTTTAAGAGCCCTATCTAGCTCTCTCTTGAAAGCATCCAGAGAACCTGACTCCACAGAGAATTCCACAGACTCACCACTCTGTGAGAAAAAGTGTTTCCTCATCTCTGTTCTAAATGGCTTACTCCTTATTCTTAAACTGTGGCCCCTGGTTCTGGACTCCCCCAACATCGGGAACATGTTTCCTGCCTCTAGCATGTCCAAGCCCTTAACAATATTATATGTTTCAATTAGATATCCTCTCATCCTTCTAAACTCCAGAGTGTACAGCCTAATGATTCATATTCAGAATTGCTTATTGACTAGTAAATATTCAAGCAGTTCAAAAGATCTGATCAAAAAATCTCAGTGAGTTAGCTGAATACAAATATCAATTACATTTAGTCTCTGGAAACCTAGAAAAGAAAACCTTAGGTGGAGTTGTATATAACACAACAGCCTATCATTTGTCCTGCCAAGGTGTAGCACCTCACATTTATCAGCATTAAACTCCATCTGCCATCTTTCAGAAGAATGGGCTGAAAGATGGCAGATGGAGTTTAATGCTGATAAATGTGAGGTGCTACACCTTGGCAGGACAAATCAAAATAGGACGTACATGGTAAATGGTAGGGAATTGAAGAATGCAGTTGAACAGAGGGATCTGGGAATAACCGTGCATAGTTCCTTGAAGGTGGAATCTCATATAGATAGGGTGGTAAAGAAAGCTTTTGTTATGCTAGCCTTTATAAATCAGAGCATTTAGTATAGAAGCTGTGATGTAATGTTAAAATTGTACAAGGCATTGGTGAGACCAAATCTGGAGTATGGTGTACAATTTTGGTCGCCCAATTATAGGAAGGATGTCAACAAAATAGAGAGAGTACAGAGGAGATTTACTAGAATGTTGCCTGGGTTTCAACAACTAAGTTACAGAGATAGGTTGAATAAGTTAGGTCTTTATTCTCTGGAGCGCAGAAGGTTAAGGGGGGACTTGATAGAGGTCTTTAAAATGATGAGAGGGATAAACAGAGTTGATGTGGACAAGCTTTTCCCTTTGAGAATAGGGAAGATTCAAACAAGAGGACATGACTTCAGAATTAAGGGACAGAAGTTTAGGGGTAACATGGAACTTCTTTACTCAGAGAGTGGTAGCGGTGTGGAATGAGCTTCCAGTGGAAGTGGTGGAGGCAGGTTCGTTGGTATCATTTAAAAATAAATTGGATAGGCATATGGATGAGAAGGGAATGGAGGGTTATGGTATGAGTGCAGGCAGGTGGGACTAAGGGAAAAAAGTTGTTCGGCACGGACTTGTAGGGCCGAGATGGCCTGCTTCCGTGCTGTAATTGTTATATGGTTATACAGATTTCAACAAGTGTGTAGAAATTTATTTCTCAGGTGTGTGACCAGGTGTGTGAACATTTATATTAATATTAGTTGCTCCTCCTGTATAAACCTTTGTTTCACTGGTTGTGGGCAATGAGTATAACCAGTGCGGGATCCCTCAGCACACATTTAGTACTGGCACCCAAAGATGAATTTCTGCCCCGCACTAGGTGATAAGGTACAAATTAATATAGGTTGAGACATTCTATTGCCACGGGGACAGAAATAAAATTATAGATTTAAGGGCAGCTCAGGAATCGAGAAAAGGGAGAGGGGAAAAAAACCCACCGAAAACACAGAAAGGTTTGTTTTTATGTAAATGACAAAAGAGATAAGGGTTCATGATAACAAGGGATAAAATTAGGAGAGGAGTATAAATTGGAACACCAAATTCACTAGCAACAGTTCTATGCACGACAATGGCAATGTCTAAGATATGAAATAATTGAACAATGGGTTGAAAGACTGGTGTGCAAAGTTCATGTGATAGGAGCAGAATTAGGCCATTCAGTATTAGGCTAGTCCGCTATTCTATCATGGCTGATATGTCATTCCCTCTTAACCCTATTCTCCTGCCTTCTCCCCATAGCCCCTTCTGCTTCTTGCATATGGCATGCACAGCCTAAAGTTAATCTTAATTGATTGTGCACACCAGGTTGATTGCATTCGTCGAAACAGGGCGGACCATGTGAAGGTTGCAATCTCCCACCCCGCCTCCATATGAACATATGAAATGAAATAACCTTCTATATGCACTTTTAAATTGAAGCACTTAGGAAGCACTTTAAAAACTATTGCTATGTGTTGAATGTTGATGTGCGGTGTGTGTTGTGTGATTGTGCAGTGTGTCTGTGGAATGCGTGTGCTGGTTGATTGTGCAGTATGCGTGCTGCTTATGTTTGTTGATTGTGTCCCTTTTTAAAAAGCTACTGTAATGCGCCTTTTTAAATTGCCCCTCGGGGACGAATAAAGTGCTTTGATTTGATTTGATAGCCCCTGACAGCTGTACTAATCAAGAATCTATCTATCTTGCCTTAAAAAATATCCATTGACTTCTTTGGCAAAGAATTCCACAAATTCACCACCCTCTGACTAAAGAAATTCCTCCTCATCTCCTTCCTAAAGGAACGTTCTTTTATTCTGAGGCGATTACCTCTGGTCCTAGACTCTCCCACTAATGGAAACTTCCTCTCCACATCCACTCTATTCAGTCAAATAACGTAGGTGCTAGATGCAAGGAGCTGCAGGTGCTGGTTTATTTTAAAAAAAAAAGACTCAAAGTGCTGGAGTAACTCTTCGGGTTAGAGGAGTGGAGTAACTTGGGAAGGGAGATGATAAGTGTGAAATCTGCTGAGGTTGTGTAGAAAGAAGCTTGACTCCCATGTGTTTTTGCTGTATTTGAGTTCCACTTTCCCTGTATTCATTACATTTGTTCTGGCAATGGTATCAACCACATCAGTGTTCCTGATATACACACTCTTTTCCTTGCTTGAGTATTCCGATCCACTGCAGTCGACAGCAATTGACATCATCAGTATTTAACGTTTGTACCATTCTTTTGTTGAAACTTTGCGAATTTCCCAGCATGGGTTCAATTGAACTATGCAAAATTGGCAGTGGTTGAACAAGTCCTGTGAATATCTTTGTGCTCTTGGTTCGAATGAGGCTGGGAATGCCATCCTGATGTCATTTGTCCAAGTGCTAACAAATTTGGTTAAACAAATTTCAGCCTAGACTACTCTTCAATTTGTTACAAACATCGTCCATAAAGGCACAGAGGTAATTACAATAGTCACTAGAGATATCTTAAGTAACAATGAAATAGGTGCATGTTGTAACTGCATAGATGTTACATAGGACACAAAACCATCAGGCAATGGATAACAAAAATATATTCAAATTTCATGTTTCTGCAAACCACAATTTTGTTAGAGAAAATTAATTCAATCCATTTAAAACTAAAATTAATGTGTGCCTGTTTCATTCTATGTATACATTAGAGTATACCTAAAAAGGTTCCAGATTAAACTCCAAGTTTTTAATCTTTTATTGTGGTGTCCTTCTGTATCCTTAGATTGTTTTTTGTTGCAAGCATTAAAATATTGTTCACCGAGAGGTTTTGCCAATGTTGTCTAATTACAACATTGCAAGTTGTTTCCTGTTATTGTCATAGTGATGGCTGAAAATGCTCCGGTAATGACTGGACTTTGAACACCACTCAGCCGGAGGCTTTGAAAGAGTGCCATTTATTACTAAACTTAATCCATACATCCTGCTGGTGTGAACATTTCATCTTTCTTTGAAAATGAAATAATGAAAAATGGAATTACATTAATCACCCAAAACTTAGAAATCCCAATGTTAAATTGGTTCTCATTAATGCTATGTATGTAGATTTAGACATGACTGGCATTAACATTCTTTGATTCTTAATGCAACAACTCGAGATACACCACTCTTTCTCAGAATTAACTCTTTAACTACCATGAATTTCTCATTCCCTACAAACCCATAACTGTTAAAATGCAAAGGATCCAGCACAAAATACTGGTCATTTGTCACAATTTATACTAATAATCCTCGAAAATAGTTTAGTTTAGTTTAGAGATACAGCGCGGAAACAGGCCCTTCGACCCACCAGGTCCGTGCCGACCAAAGATCCCCGCATATTAACACTCTCCTACACACAACTAGGGACAATTTTTCCATTTACCAAGCTAATTTACCTACATACCTGTACGTCTTTGGAGGAAACCGAAGATCTCGGAGAAAACCAACGCAGGTCATGGGGGGAATGCACAAACTCCGTAGTCGGGATCAAATCTGGGTCTCAGGTGCTGCAAGCGCTGCAAGGCAGCAACTCCCTGTACATTGTACTCCCTGTACACACATGACTGTGTGGCTAGGTTCAGCTCCAATTCAATAATTAAGTTTGCTGATGACACTGTGGTGGTGGGCCTGATCTCAGACAATGATGAGAAGGCCTACCGGGAGGAGGTGGCTGATCTAGCACTCTGGTGCCAGGAGAACAGCCTCCTCTTGAACATCAAAAAAACGAAGGAGCTGATCATGGACTTTCGGAGGGCACATCATCCGAGGACGTACACTCCATTGAGTATAAATGGGGATCCTGTGGATAGGGTGAACTGTTTTAAATATCTGGAGGTCCACATCTCTGAGGATATGACATGGTCATCACACGCCTCAGCACTGGTGAGTAAGGCAAGGCAGCGCCTTTACCACCTCAGGCAATTGAGGAAATTCAGAGTGTCTCCGAGGATCCCACAGTGCTTCTACGCAGCGGCGGTGGAAAGCATCTTGTCCGGGAACATTACCATCTGGTTCGGGAATTGCTCTGCCAAGGACAAGAAGGCTATGCAGAGAGTAGTGCGTTCGGCCGAACGCACTATGGGAACTTCACTCACCCCCCTGCAGGAACTATACAACAGGAGGTGCAACTCCATAGCAAACAAAATCATGAGAGACCTCTTCCACCCCTGCAACGGACTGTTCCAGCCGTTACGGTCAGGCAAATGCCTCCGTTGCCATGCAGTGAGAACGGAGAGGTTGAGAAGGAGTTTCTTCCCAGAGGCAATTCGGACTGTAAACGCCTTTCTCACCAGGGACTAACTTTACAGAACGTTTTTCCTTCTATTATTTATTATGTAAAAGAATATGTGTGTATATCATTTATACTCAATGGAGTGTACGTCCTCGGATGATGTGCCCTCCTAAAGTCCATGATTGTGTTTATAATTTGTTTGGTTGTTTTGTTGTTTGTCTTTTGCACAAAAGTCCGCGAGCATTGCCACTTTCATTTCACTGCACATCTCGTATGTGTATGTGACAAATAAACTTGACTTGACTTGACTTGACTTGACTCTACAGCTGCGCCACCGTGCCGCCCATTGTAATAGAAGTCACTATTTAATAGTTATAGCAGATCCTGTTCATAGATCACAGCCAATTAATAACTCACTTCATACAATCACACAAAATCATGACCCAACCCACAGTCAGTAAAGTCTCAATTGGTCCAACAAAGTTGAGACCCAAATACAGTGAGAACTGTGAATTTAACAAATCCTGCTACTACAGAGCCAAACTAAATTGCTTGCAGCCCTCACTGTGTATGTGAGGCCTGGATTCCTTTAGAATACAGCTTGTCCAAGGACCTGCACTAAACTGATGCTGGTTCCAACTGCACAGCTGACTCAACGTGTGCCCCTGTGCCACAAATAATCTTTGGTCAATGTGTAAAAGTAACAGAGAGCAGATTAGGATAACCGTATGCTTACAAATAATCATTAGATTGGAATTCAGCTTTCTCTTTGTCTTCCTTTGATATGCAGGTAGGAGGTAGAATGTTGACAACATTTGAGATATCTCATGCTGCCTTCTATCCAAGCTTAATAGTGGTGGGATATAGGCTGGTGGGTGGTCCATTAAGCTGCCTCCAAACCCAGTTTAATCATCTAAAGGCCATAGGTTAAACTATCTTACAGGCTCACTCCAGGTTAGACATTGTGATTCCGGCAAGTCAAGTTTGCTCGCTCGTGTGTCAGACGACGCATAGCTCGCTGTGGGCTTCCAGCGTCATCCAACATGTTGACAGAATTGGTCACCCGATGCATCACTGAGCGCATTGTGTCGTCGTTTCTGGGGATTGCCACTAGGGGGCTTCTGTCATGATCCCCGGCAGGTCAAGTGAGGAGAGTTTATGCCATGCCACTGCCTTTAGTATTGTTTGTGACCCAGGATGTGCAGTGTGGCTTCCTCCTTTTCCAAATCAAAACCATGCTTTTGATTCAGATTCCTCATCCTTTGGATCTCTCATGCACAGACTTTGTGAATGATATCATTATCCATTTAACAAAGATAGAACACATCTTCAATGCAGCCACTGGCATCTGTGTCCTTCTTTCCCTTGGCTGTGACAAGGCCAAGATGACTTCTCAGTGGACTGGATGCCAAGTTTGACTCACAGACAAAAGAAAAGCCACAAAGTACTAGAGTAACTCAGTCAGACAGCAACTCTGGAGAACATGGCTAGGCGATATTTAGGGCCGGGACAGATTCAAGCTCGAACAGTCTGAAGGTCCCGACCCAAAACATTCCCTCTCCATGTTCCATGTTAGCTTTCATTGCAAAAGGATTTGAGTATAGGAGCAGGGAGGTTCTACTGCAGTTGTACAGGGTCTTGGTGAGACCACACCTGTAGTATTGCGTACAGTTTTGGTCTCCAAATTTGAGGAAGGACATTATTGCCATAGAAGGAGTGCAGAGACGGTTCACCAGACTGATTCCTGGGACGTCAGGACTGTCTTATGAAGAAAGACTGGATAGACTTGGTTTATACTCTCTAGAATTTAGAAGATTGAGAGGGGATCTTATAGAAACTTACAAAATTCTTAAGGGGTTGGACAGGCTAGATGCAGGAAGATTGTTCCCGATGTTAGGGAAGTACAGGACAAGGGGTCACAGCTTAAGGATAAGGGGGAAATCCTTTAAAACCGAGATGAGAAGAACTTTTTTTCACACGGAGAGTGGTGAATCTCTGGAACTCTCTGCCACAGAGGGTAGTTGAGGCCACACAGTTCATTGGCTATATTTAAGAGGGGGTTAGATGTGGCCCTTGTGGCTAAGGGGATCAGGGGATATGGAGAGAAGGCAGGTACGGGATACTGAGTTGGATGATCAGCCATGATCATATTGAATGGCGTTGCAGGCTCGAAGGGCCGACTCCTGCACCTAATTTCTATGTTTCTATGTTTCTCCAGGGATGCTGCCAGACCTTCTGTTTTACTCCAACACTTTGTATTTCATTGTAAACCAGCATCTGCAGTACCTTGTTTTTACATTGTCACGCAGACGGACTGAATGCTGGGGCACCGGTGTATAAAGAAATATTCTAGGAATGGAGGTAATACACGGCACTTCTTAGGCTCCATACTGAGACTGCTTCTCCACATAACAAACCCATCACTGACATGACTGGCTTTGATGCCTAAAGTGTACAATCGAAGTATTTGATCAAAGTGGTTTATGTTGGCATTTGTATTCTGCAGTTGCTTCCTTTCAATCAATATCTATCTATCGATCTATTGATCTATCCTTTCCACTCTTGTTGCCTCTGTAGCCTCGCGATTTATGTTCCACATACTTATGGCTCTATTGCTACAGAGGTTTCTCCAAGCCTTTTTATACATGCCTATCTTTTCTTTATGACCTCTAATTTAGAATGTTATAAATCTTCTCTTTATTTACCCTCTATAATCCTCTCATAATCTTGAAAGATTTCTATTAAATTACCTTCAGCCTTGCCCTATCCAGAGAAAATAATCCTTATCCTGTTCTTCCATCATTAATATATCCTCTCAGTTTTGTGGTGTCATTTTCACGCCTTCTCCAATTCTTCCCTATCCTTATATATGGATGTCAGATTCATGTTTGTACGTTCATTCTAACCAAGTTTCTAACATAATGTGAGACCTGTAGAAATGAATCCCAATGCCTTCCAAGCAATGGTACTTTTACAAAATATAATGGATGAGAAAGTTAGCTTCCGAAGCAAATGTTAACTAAAGCCCCTGTCCCACTGTACAAAGTAATTCAAGAGTTCTCCCGAGTTTTCCCCTGATCCGGACTCGGAGAATGTGCGTAGCGGGTCCGTAGGAGTTCGTGGATGTCTCGTAGCGGCTCGTAATGCTAACATAGAAATTAGGTGCAGGAGTAGGCCATTCGGCCCTTCGAGCCTGCACCGCCAGTAAGTACTCGGGAAATCCGGTAAACTCGTAACGATTTTTCATCCCTGCAAAAAATGTCCACGATTAAAAAAATACTCGTAATAAAAAATGTTTTACTTTTTACTCGTACGAGCCGCTACGAGACATCCATGAGCTCCTACGGGCCCACTACGGACATTCTCCGAGTTCGAATCAGGGGAAAACTCTTGAATTACCTCGTACAATGGGACAGGGGTTGGGTTATAAAAAGTTGATAGACAGCAAAAGATGTGATAGCAGCCCCGGCCAGCAAAAGCATACAGTCCATACACGTACTGTAAAATCAAAATGAATCATGTCGTCTTTCACTTTTTTTTTAAAAAATCTATAATTTCCACATAATCCTACTGATCGGAAACTTTAGACTAACACTCCATGACTGGTAAAATTAATTCAGAGGGACAGTTCGGTGGGCTTCCCACTTCTTTCCTTTTCTTTTCCTGATCCTTTTTGCATCAACAGTTTAGATGTGGGCTTCTCTTTAGGTATATAAATGTTGCTATAAACTGCAGCATTCTGCTAGTTGGAAGAAGGAGCTTAATAATATTAAGTGCAGGGCAAGGAATCTTTACCCAAGCATTGCTGGTCTCATTCATTTTCAGAAGAGATACAACTGAATGTATTTTTGTTAGATGCAATCCTCGTATTACTTTATGCATTACTTTAGCAAAATTCTCTTAGCGTTGGAAATCTAAAATATTACTGAAGATGCAAGAAATATCAGCTCAGGAGAGAGAAAGTTAACATTTCAGGTCAATGACATTTCAACTGGTTGAGCTGAACCATAAACCTTCCTCTGTGCGTGGGAGATTATATCTTATGAACCTGATTACCTTTGAGGGGGTGACCAAGATGATTGATGAGGGTAGGGTAATGGATGGTTGCCACATGGACTTTAGTAAAGAATTCAGCAAGGTCTATCACGGTAGGCACATGAAATCCACGGTAACTTGGTAGATTGGATTCCAAATTGGTTTGGGCATGGAAGACAGAGGGTAGACATAGACAATAGGTGCAGGAGTAGGCCATTCGGCCCTTAGAGCCAGCACCACCATTCATTGTGATCATGGCTGATCATCCACAATCAGTACCCCGTTCCTGCCTTCTCCCCATATCCTCTGACCGCTATCTTTAATAGTATCTAACTCTTTCTTGAAAACATCCAGAGAACTGGCCTCCACTGCCCTCTGAGGCAGCAAATTCCAAAGATTCACAACTCCCTGGATGTAAAAGTTTTTCCTCATCTCCATTCTAAATGGCCTACCCCATATTCTTAAACTGTGGCCCCTGGTTCTGGACTCCCCCCTAACATCGGGAACATGTTTCCTGCCTCTAGTGTGTCCAATCCCTTAATAATATTATATGTTTCAATAAGATGCCCTCTCATCCTTCTAAATTCCAGAGCATACAAGCCCAGCTGCTCGATTCAATCAACATATGACAGTCCCGCCATCCCACAATTAACATTGTGAACATACGCTGCACTCCCTCAATAGCAAGAATGTCCTTCCCAAATTTGGAGACCAAAACTGCACCCAATACTCCAGGTGTGGTCTCACTAGAGCCCTGTACAACTGCAGAAGGACCCCTTTGCTCCTATACTCAACTCCTCTTGTATGAAGGCCAACATGCCATTAGCTTTCTTCACTGCCTGCTGTACCTGCATGTTTAATTTCAATGATTGATGAACAAGGACCCCCATATCCTGTTGTACTTCCCCTTTTCCCAACTTGACACCATTTAGATAATAATCTGCCTTCCTGTTTTTGCCACCAATGTGGATAACCTCACATTTATCCACATTAAACAGCATCTGCCATGCATCTGCCCATTCACCCAACATGTCCAAGTCACCCTGCATCCTCATAGCATCCTCCTCACAGTTCACACTGCCACCCAGCTTTGTGTCATCTGCAAGTTTGCTAATGTTACTTTGAATCCCTTCATCTAAATCAATGATGTATATTGTAAATAGCTGTGGTCCCAGCACTGAGCCTTGCGGTACCCCACTAGTCACTGCCTGCCATTCTGAAAGGGACCCTTAATCCCTACTCTTTGTTTCCTGTCCGCCAACCAATTTTCTATCCATGTTAGTACTCTACCCCCAATACGTGCTCTAATTTTGCCCACTAATCTCCTATGTGGGACATAGAAACATAGAAACATAGAAAGTAGGTGCGAGAGCAGACCACCAGGTCCATCGAGCCCGCACCGCCATTCGCTCATGGCTGAATACTAAACAGACACACTTACCCACAAACAGTAGACACAAGACACAGAACACAAGACACTACCCTCCCCTTTATACCGCTATCACCCCTCTCCACCCCAAGAACCTCGTGACCTTAACTAATGCTTTATGAAAGTCGAGGTGCACTACATCCACTGGCTTTTCCTTGTCCATTTTCTTAGTTACATCCTCAAAAAATTCCAAAAGATTAGTCAAGCATGATTTCCCTTCGTAAATCCATGCTGACCCGGACCGATCCTGCTACTGCTCAGAGGAGGAGGAGCCATCCTGGGGAACGGCTGCTAACCAGCAGCTGCTGTCCATTCAATTCACTTTTTTAAATTAGTTTTTAGTGAATTTTGTCCTATGTTTGTTGGGGAATTTGACTTTTTTATGTGGGGGGGGGGGAAGCGGGAAACTATTTTCAATGTCCCTACCTGGTTGGTGAGGCAGCTTTCTCCCCGGGCTGCACCGTCGACCCGTCCTTGCGGCCTACTAGCGGGAGTGGAGCGGCGTTTTCCTGGCGGGGACCACCCAACACCTTCAGCTTCGGTGGCGGCACAGCGCTGGAGCGCTATCGCGGAGCGGAGTGGGCGATGCCTTGCCTGGGTCACCGCAATGGGTCGCCGCTCTGGAGCTCCCGTATGCTGAGACCGCCGTGATCAACACCGTCGAGGTGCGGGACTGTGGAGCGGCCAGCCGCGGGCGGCAGCGCCGACTTTAACATCGGGTGCCTCGGAGCACCAACTGACACGGCCCTGTCGGCTTCGGAAGTCACCGGCTCCGGTAGGGAATCAGCCGTTCCAGCCGTCCCAGCCGCTGTGAGGACTCTCCCGACGCCGGAGCAACACCCCCCGGCGAGAACAGCCAGGAACATCGGGCCTACGTAGAGGCAACTGTGGAGGTCTCAATAGGCCTGACTATGGGAGAACTGGGGATGGGGACTGGACATTGTGCCTTCCCCCACAGTGGTAACCATTGTGGGGGGATGTTTTTTGTGTGTAAATGATTATTTTATTCTGTGTCCAAGATGGCTGCCGGAAGGGAAAGTGTACGCTGGCGCGCTTTAGCTGCCGCTGCTCTCTCTTCATATTGTGTTTTTGATTTTTGTCTTTGGATTGAATTCTGTCTTTAATTTGTGTACTGGTGATGTCTTTACTATTTATTTCATTCCACTTACATGTTTTTACTCTATTTGCTAAATTTTGTAAGGTGTCCTTGAGACTCTTGAAAGGCGCCCATAAATAAAATGTATTATTTTTACTGCTATCCAAATGTGCCGCTATTTCATCTTTTATAATTGACTCCAGCAACTTCCCCACCACCGATATCAGGCTAACTAGTCTATAATTCCCTGTTTTTTCTCTCCCGCCTTTCTTAAAAAGTGGGATAATATTAGCTACCCTCCAATCCACAGGAACTGCTCCTGAATCTATAGAACATTGGAGAATGATCACTAATGCGTCCACGATTCTAGAGCCACGTCCTTTAGTTCGTCTGGGTGAAATTGTGAGTTATAGATAGGGTAGATAGTCATTTTCCCAGGGTGGAAGTCAAATGCCAGAGAACATAACTTAAAGATGAGAGGGGATGAGTCTAAAGGTGATTGAAGAGAGTGATATGAGCCTGAAATGCACTGGCAGGGGAGGCTGTAGAGCAGGGGTATTGTTGAAGAGGTATTTAGACAGGCTCTTGAACAGAGAGTAAATGGAAGGATATAGACCATACACAGGTAGATGGGAGTTTAATTTAGCTTCATGGTTGGTACAGACAGGGTGGCAGAAGGGCCTGTTCACATGCTGTACTGTTCTATGTTCTGCGCACTATCTTTTATGCTTTCCGTTCTTAATACAAACACTTTATTAAGTATTTCCACCATTTGCTCTGATATTTTTGCAGTGCTTTAGACCATAATTATACCACCTGCATTTCTTCTCTGGCTCCTCAGGATGCACAGGATATGGGTGTCAGGGTTCATGAGGAGAAGGCAGGAGAATGGGGTTAGGAGGGAGAGATAGATCACCCATGATTGAATTGCGGAATAGATAGATGGGCCGAATGGCCTAATTCTGCTTCTATCGCATGACCTTATGACATTGTCCCTTAAATACTGTATCTTGTTCTCAGTTGAGAAGACAGTTCCTTTGCACACAGGCATTTATTTGAGCTTTGAAACAACAGCCCCTGTTCTTGGCATTTCCATAATTCTATCTTTAAATTTCACACCAATTCTCCACAGCTGTTCACAAAATATCTCCAAGTTGTTTAACTTCTTGTTTCAATCCACAGCTACTTCTGAATCAATTTCTCAATTTTGTGAACAACTTCAAACAAAACTTCAAACAAGACCACGATTACGTGACTATTCATCTGTTTGCAGTTCCAGCGTCTAAACACAGAATCCACACATCTGAAAAAAGATCTGTGTGCTTTTCTCTATCCTCAAATTGATCCCATTGGAAGCTTAAACAATGGTCTCCAACTAACCCCAAAACTCCTGCAACAACCCAGTGTCTACAGCCAACTATACACTGTCTGTACTTTACAATTCAGCTCCTAAACTTCAGTTGAACACCAAAGACACATATGCACCTCTGGAGACATTTAAGGGCCTGTCCCACTTGGGCATTATTTGCACGTCACGCAGATGGCGAGCAAAGATTTTGTACATCCCAAAATCCCGGGGCGCCGCGCGCATCCATGCGCGACCGCGCGTCACTGCCTACTTCACCACACACCATGCGCGTGTCGTGCGTTGTGACCGTTAAATGATGTCGCGTAAATGATGCGCAAATGGTGCTCAAGTGGGACAGGCCCTTTAGATACTAATCCCCTCAATTTAATTAGCAAGTAAGACTGTAGTAGATTAATTGAGCTGCAAGGCCTGTTTTCTTTCTACTGACCACTAGCAAGTATGAAGACCATTAAAACATTTGCAGCAACTAATCGGACATCCATTGGTACATATTAGTTCTTGGTTGATTTTATAATTTAAGTATGAAACGACTGAATTCAACCTGAAGTTGTCATGCATCAGGACTTCCAGCTGTTGATGTATGTTAACAGTTGGAAGTGATGGACCTGAACTTTCCAAGAAATATCTTGGTGTTACTCTTTTGGGTCAATGAAGTCTAGAGAATGGCAACACTGGTTAGTCCATTGTTCAGGATGGTGAACAGACTACTAGTTCAAAAGATGTCACTTCAGAAAGACACAATGGATTCTGTGCAAACGCAACACCATAATACTTTTAGAAATCCCAGGGAAAAGATGTTGAGAAACAAGTATAATCTAACTCATCATTAATGAAAATGCTGGTTGATGGCAAAGAGTTCCTACAATGTGCAAATAGGCTAGGATTCGACCATGACGATGATGATGGAGATGATGATGATGCCTTATTGTCACCCAGCTAGGTACAATGAAATTATTTCTTTTTGCATACAAAGTATATAAAAGAATCATGACAAAGTTACAAAAAGTACTCATCATTTTTTTTCTTGCCCCCAACACCCCCCCCCCCCCCCCCCCCCCCCTGCCAGGTCCCCCTTAGATGCTGAAATGGTCTCCAACCACATGCTGATGCTGCCAGAGATGCTGCCCGACCCCGCTGAGTTAAGGGCCTGTCCCAATTAGGCAACATTTGGGCGAATGCGGAACGTCAGTGACTGACGCCCGTAAAACCGTCAAGTTGCATAACATACACGCTGACGTATGATGTCATGCGGGTGGCACCAAGTTAGGGTTGAGGCTGTAAAATATTCTTCCTTCAATGCATGGATTTTAAACATTAATATGTTAAATTTAATACCATTGTGCAAATGAAAAGGCCCTAACCCTAGCCCTAGCCTCAGCCCTAACCCTAACCCTAGTCCTAAAGCCCCTGTCCCACTTAGGAAACCTGAATGGAAACCTCTGAAGACTTTGCGCCCCACCCAAGGTTTTCGTGCGGTTCCCGGAGGTTTTTATCAGTCTCCCTACCTGCAACCTCCGGCAACCACCTGCAACGTCTGGGAACCGCACGGAAACCTTGGGTGGGGCGCAAAGTCTCCAGAGGTTTCCATTCAGGTTTCCTATGTGGGACAGGGGCATTCCTCTAACCCTAACCGTAACCCTAACTCTAGGTTGATATAAGTATAAATTGTCCTTAGCGTGTGTGGGATAGTGTGCGGGGAATCGCTGGGCGGTGCGGACTTGGTGGGCTGAAGGGCACACCGTATCTCTGATCTAAATGTGACACAGGGGCCCAGGGGTTGGACTCAAACCCGCAATGTTCTGCCTGCTCCTCATGGAAACTGTTGGTCCCAGAGGTAGATCTCTCTTCCAATGGTCTCTCCAAACCCCCAGAGGCAGCGGCCTTTTCAACTGGGTACAGGCAATGTTGTCAATGTACCAGTGCCACCCACCTGCTCCGACCACTGTCTAAATACCCACCACCCATTTTGAAGCCAGGGGGGTGTTGGAGAATGGGAGAAGGGAGGGAGAGGGGGAGAAGGGGATGTGAGGGGAAGAGGGGTAGTGGATAAGGGGGAGAATAGTGGAGCGTGGTGGAGGAGAGGGGGACACCCCCCATTTGTGGACCCAGCCTGTGACAACTAGATCCCACTAACAACTCATGGCCAACAGTTTAGTTCCCATGAGGAGCAGGCAGAAGCTAGGGCTAGGGTTAGGGTTACGGTTTCTTCCCGCGCTCCAAAGGAGCACAGGTTTGTATAAATTGTCCGTGGCGGATGTGGGATAGTGTGCGGGGAATTGCTGGTCGCAGGCTGGGTCCACATATGGGGGGGCGTCAAGGAAAGTGGGGGGGGGGGGGGGGGGAGGGGTGAAGGGGATGTGAGGGGAAGAGGGGTAGTGGATAAGGGGGAGAAGAGTGGAGTGGGTAAAAGGGAGGAAGAGGGGGGGAAGGGAAGAAGGGGGGTAGAGGGGAGTGGAGAAGGAGGTATAGGGGTGGGAGGGTCGTTAGGGGAGAGGGGAGTTCAGTCTACACTCACTGAATCCATCCCTGTGAAAAGAGATGGTGATCGGTTCTGGAAGCTGACCAATACATTTATAAATAAAACCGAACGACTCGGACATCTTTTCATTTGCACAATTGATTTTATTGTATTAATTTTAATATATTAATGTTTAAAATCCATGCATTGAAGGAAGAATATTTTACAGCCCATCTGTGGTCCCTAACTCCAACCCTAACCAGGCATCACCCACAGGACAGCTGTGACAGGGTGCACGACATGATGGGACACCCAAATGTTGCCCCAGGATTTTGAACATTCCAAAATCCTGGGGCAACAGGGAAGCACCGCGCATTACCGCGTGTCACTGCATGCGTCACCAGGCATCACAACGCGGCAACCTATTTTTAGGCTGTCGCGTAAATGACGCGCAAATGGCGCCCAAGTGGGACAGGCCCTTTACTCCAGCTCTTTGGTATTAGTGTGAAATGGGTGTGAAATGGGTGACTATGAGTCAGCCTCCCAACTTTGATTTCCAGTGGAATCAGAATCTCTCCCATGCAGACCCTCCAACTCCTCTGGCAATGTGTTTTCACGGTGATAGATTTCACTCAGCCTTACTGCAAGACAATGCATTGGAGATTGTGCAGGTAATCTCCTCTCAGTATATTTTAGAATACATTTCCTGACTGTTTACTCTGATGCTGGAAATGTCTGTGGTGCACGATGTGTATGAACCGGGGTAGCTCCACCCACATTTCTGATTATAAAATAGAGTGTCCAGCATTTTGACGGCAGTTGATGGTTTATGGTGAAAGAGCTTGTCAGTCACTCTGTAATCAGGGTAAGAAGCATCAGATCTTGGTCCCACACTCTTCCCGCACTCCAAAGGAGCACAGGTTTGTATAAATTGTCCGTAGCAGGCAATTTATACAAACCATACAATAAGAAGCATCAGATCTTGATCAATTTTACTCGCTGTTATTATATATGTGTAAAAAGTTAATGGGCTGAATTTCCTGAGGCTTCTCGCGCTATTATAGTGTGGAAGAGCATTTGTATGGTGACAGGCATTAGGGATTCCCATCACACTATTGATGCTCTTAAGGTTATACTACGGGAATGAAATGAAACACAACACCACCACCCTGTTGCAAGCTATTAAAGACCAGAGCAGTAATTGATATTATATTTTATTCTTGCCGGGCTCAAGTTTATGATTTCTCCTTTTGTTTAAAATAATTTGCTCCTCTGCTGCCCCAGGCAACTCTTTTGCATTTTCAATCATTTTGAAAACGTCAAATCTTACCGGCAGGAGCTTTCGTGTGAATACAAACGATGCCAAATGCGAGAACATCACTATGGAAAGTAAGGACAACAGCATTGTGAAGGTTTTAAACGGAAAAAGTTGTTGAAAGGCACCGTTGTCAAAGGAAATGCCCGGATATTGAATTATTGGCGGGATTTGAAGGAAAGGTTCACCAGCTAATATTCTCAAAGTTAATCCAATGAAATAGCCTGCAGCCGATCCATAGATGTTGATATTTGGGATGAAGAGGACACAGACAAGCTGTGGAAACAGGATGGCGTACACTAATTCTGAACTCAGGAACCACAGGCCATAAATTGAGTTTGTTAGAATTGCCAGCGTTGTGGCTAAAGCTCCAAACAGAACCACTGTGATCCTCATAACCCATATCACTTCCTTCTCGGTAGCCTGCAGATAAAATAAACGCAACATTAATAAAGCATACCAATATTTGCTATTCTTAAGCTTAAAATAATGTTATACTTATTCCACACGTCATGGTTCGAATCCCCATCTGGCAAATTCCCACCCATCAACCACTGGAACAAGGTGGCCAAGCTCTGGAAATGTTTTCTTGTTGGGAAATTATGCCACAGAGGCCGGCATTTTCTACAGTCATTCAGGTAGCTCAACTGTCGAGTTGCTGCCTTACAGAGCCTACAACTCCAGAGATCCAGGTTCGATCCCGACTACGGGTGCTATCTGTACGGAGTTTCTATGTTCTCCTTGGTGATCGCGCGGGTTTTCTCCGAGATCTTCGGTTTCCTCCCACACTCCAAAGACGTACAGATTTGTAGGTTATTTGGCATGGTGAAAATGTAAAATTGTCCCTAGTGTGTGTAGGCTGGTATGAATGTGTGGGGATCGCTGGTCAGCGCAGACTCGGTGGCCTGTTTCCGCATTGTATCTCTAAACTAAAGAGCATCGCAGTGGTAGCAATCCTCTTGGGAAATGGAGATGGGGGAGATAATTATAGTTTGGTTGTTGGTCAGGCAAGGGGTGGAGTGTCAGTGAGTCAGGCATAGGCTGTTGGTAGTAGGCAACCCTGCATATTGTGCATTGGATAAGTATCATTGACAGCTATTGCCCTCACACATATTTAACACTAGTGAACGACACAGTGTACACATTGTACACATATATTGAGGCAGGATAATATAATGATGAATATGATATAACTCTTCATCAATATTTTTTTCGTTTTTCATGAAGGTAGAGCTATGCTTAAAGAAAATCCTTTACATAATCTGTTCTGGTTTAAATAGTTATCAAATGTTATAGACACAAGGCACTTACACCCGTGCTGAATCTGTGGAATTATTGACATAGACCGCTGTGGAGGCCAAGTCTTTGTGTATTTTTAAAGCAGAGATTGGCAGGTACTTGATTAATAAGGATGTCAAAGGTTACGGAGAGAAGGCAGGGGAATAGGACTGAGAAGAAAAGATATATCAACCATGATTGAATGGTGTAGATGGTGTAGGAGACTATGAGTCTCCTCCACCATTCAATCATAGATTCATAGTCATACAGCGTGGAAACAGGTCCTTTGGCTCAACTTGTCCACACTGACTAATATGTCCCATCTACACTAGTTCCACCTGCCTGTGTTTGTCCCATAACTCCTCGATAGGCTGAACAGCCTAATTCTGCTCCTATGACTTATGAATTTATGAACTCATGAACATCCTACAAAAAAAATATCTGAACCTACGAAGGCAGCAAACAACATGGCGTTAAACAAATGAAGCGGACAAAGCTAACCTTTTGTTTTGCACTGTGTGATATTCTACTTCTTAATAAAACGCCATGCTTCATTGTAAAGCATATTTCACAATGGAGTTGGCATGTTTAATGTGGAGCTGCACTTACTGGGAAATTGTGGCTCTGTAGAAACTGACATACTGATCATTATGTTGCTGAACTATTTCACAGATAAACTGATACCAAATACCAAAACAAACACTGTGATGATTGATGTGCCCTGAGGGGGTGACGCCACAATAAGATATGTTATTGTCTATTCATTTCTTTGAACAATTCAAACAGATGCTCACCTTTTTCCTGATAATGGTCTTGTAGATATTGCGCGCAAACATTGAACTTGCCGATAAAAGTGATGAATCTGCAGATGACATAACTGCAGCTGAAATCGCACCAATTCCCAGCATAGCAACATAAACAGGACAAAGGTACTGGAGGACAATGGGCAATATCATGCTAGATTCATTTCTCTCATTTGGAGTGGGCAAACCGTAGCTTGTTTTATTCCAATCTGGAAGAAATACAATATTTTACATTTTAGAATTGTTTTGATTAATATCCTTTCATTCGGAGGTCATAATTCCCGAAAGTATGAAAATACTTTGTTGTAAAGAGTAGAAAATATATCCTCAGAAGAATTTCCCACGGTGAACTTCTTAATATTTGAACGCTGCTATTCATCATGAACAAGGCTTGAACAACTCCCCGCAGCGACAGGGTATGTCTATTTAGTCTGAAGATGGATCCCGAACTAAAATGCCACGTCCATTCACTCCGCAGATGCTGCCTGACTGACTGACTGAGTTCCTCCAGCACTTCGTGTTTAGATCAAGTTTCCATCACCTGCACTTTTGTGGGTCTCAACAGGGTATGTCCTGCACCTCTGTTGCATACTGATAGAATTACAAATAACCTAACTCCCTTATATTTTGGACTGAATAATAAATTATTAATCATATAGCTAGTCACATTTTTAAAGCTCTGGCGGCAATGATGAGCACATTTTGTACCAGGTTTTGGCTCCGATTTAGAGCACAGAAACAAGCCATCCGGCCCAACTCGCCCACGCCAACCAAGATGTCCCAACTATTAGACCAGTGATTTCCACACTCAATGCTTTGTAAATAATTCAAATTTTACTTCCGTTTATTATTGCTCAATCCAATTTTCCATCACTCATTTTTTCAACAATAGCATCTCTCTTACAAAGAAACGTATTCACAGGCTGCAGGTGCACAAAACACAGCCCCTTCTCCTGCCTTCTGCTGTCTTCAGTTCATCATTAGAGACACGCTGAAGCTTACCACATGAAATCTGACAGTGTTAACTCATTATCAGTGCTTCATTCAGCTGTATTATAACTGCAATGTCAGCAACATGTATTTTTGATGGGGTCCCTGGGTGGCAAGTTTGATTAAGATCATACGGTCATGAGGAATAGGAATAGAATTAGAGCATTTGGCCCGTCAAGTCTACTCCGCCATTCAATCATGGTTGATCTATCTCTCTCTCCTAACCCAATTCTCCTGCCTTCTCCCCATAACATCTGACACCTGTACTAATCAAGACTTATCTCTCAGCCTCCACAGCCTTTTGAGGCAAATAATTCCACAGATTCACCACCCTCTGACTAAAGACATTTCTCCTCATCTTCTTCCTAGAAGAACGTCCTTTAATTGTGAGGCTATGACCTCTAGTCCTAGACTCTCCCACTAGTGGAAACATTCCAGCCCGGAATTTGGTAAGTTGGGAAGTGTTGGCAAATTGCAGAAAACTATAAATCCTGGGCTTTGAATTATCTACTAACAATACAATTGGAGCAACATTAGCTAATAACAACTTAAGAATGCCCAAATGACCCTATTCCGCCCACTTTATTAAATAAGCTAATAATTCCATTAAAATAGCAGAGAGAAGACCAAATTAACAAATTAATAACGGTCCAATTATTAGTAATACTTTCTAGCTTCAAAGTTTGGGTCTCAGTGTGAGATTCTAAAAAAGGTTTACTGCTGGTTAAATAAGTAGGAAAAAGAAACTAGTAGCTCCAAGGATTGAAGTTTATTGCAGTGGTTTAAATAAATTATCTGTTGCAAACTCAATCTACTGTTCCTATTTATTCTATTAAATTTTTGAACAGCCCACCAACATTCTTAAGAATTGAATTTACAAGTAATTTAAAAGCGTAAGGGTGTATGGGGGTTTTAAAGATTATGTTTAAAGAAATTGGCTGGAAATGTCTTGAATTTTGCAATAAACTAGAAATGCAATTGTAGCCGTGCAATTTTTGGACCACTAAATTTTAGCAGGTACCCAATCACCTATAACACTTTTGGGAGCATTGGCATACGATGTATCATATTAACATAGACAATAATCTAAAAGACAAGAAAAGAATAATGATAAAGAAGTTATTTTCAGTTTGGCAGATTGTTACATGTGAAGTTACACAGGGATTAGTTCTGGGCTTTCAGCTATTCTCAATTTATATTAATGACTTGAATGGAAAGACTGTACTGTATCCAATTAGCTGCTGTTAAGAAGTTAGAGGGAAAATGATGAGCAATTTAATGGTTCAGTGGTGCTATTTCCAATTTTAAAAAGAAATCATGCCAGTGTTGTTAACATCAATGCACACTCGACATTCATGATCAACATTGCTGTAGTGATCATATATTGAACAGCTTTTGCTAATGCCAGTCATTCAAAAACAATCTAATGGACCATTCACAAATAAGCAGTCTTCATCTTTACCTTAACTGTGGCACAGCACTGAGGCTGGCAGGTTAACTTTAACCTGTTCGCTCTGAAGATCGAGGTTTTTTTGCCTCTTGGACCACTCAGATACAGCAAAACTGATTTCCTAGTCTAAAGAGGATTTGTCTAGTCTAAGCATTCCTCTACATGGATAACATGGATCTGCAACTGACATTCCCAGATATCCATGGAGACCACTTTGCAGGAAGCTTAAGGGCCTCATCAAGAAGTTCAGCCATTGACTGTAGAGATAGAGCAAGAGAGGACATGAGGGGGAAACCTTTTTACAGAAGAGTGTGGTGGGTGTATGGAACAAGCTGCCAGAAGAGGTAGTTGAGGCCAGCGTGATAATTACATTTAAAAGACATTTGGATAGGTACATGGACAGGAAAAGTTTAGAGGGATAGGGGCCAAAACAAGCGAACGATGTTACAAGCATAGATGGGGCAGCTTGGTCGTCATGGACAAGTTGGGCCAAAGGGCATGTTTCTGTGCTGTATGACACCATTACTATTATTAGGCTTCTGAACGGGCCTTCTATAAACTAATATACTGTCCAATTCATCTCTACTCCACAGCAGATATTCGATTTAGTCTGTGAAACTGGCATGGTACAATGCTGAGTACTCTATTCTGCACTCTATATCTTCCCCTTTGCTTTAGCTATTCTACTTGAGTTTCACTTGATTGTAGTTATGTATAGTATTATCTGACCTGATTAAATACAATGCAAAATGAAGCTTTTCACTCTACTGCGGCACACATGGCAATGATAAACTTATATCCTCTTCATACAATTACGTAACATTTGATTGCAGAAAGGTTGACATCAACCTTGCAATTACACTGCATTCATTCTCAAATCATTGGCACACTTACTGCATTTTAAAAACATAACAATATTTTTAACAGACACCATAATTCAGTGTGATGCAATCAATTTTGAACACCCTTACATTTGAGCCAAGCTGCAACTATAAATAATACCAAGAAAATTACTTACTTACCATAAATTAGATGCTGACTTTCTTATAAACTACAAATGGCAGCTACCACTTTGGTCACAGTTTTATCTGTGAGTGTTTCCACAGAACAACAGACACAATTGAAAATCCATTTACCACCATCAACCAGGTTTGCAAAACTTTGTCATTTCTCCTTTTCTATTGACTGGCCTCGCCCTTCCAGCCTACCACCTACTGCTTCCTGAATTAATGTCTGGCAGAATAATTTCATGGCAAGACCTTCTTCTCATTCGAAATCTTTATAGGTGCCATATAATGGCTCACTTCAAGAACGTTAATGGATATTTAAGATCAGTACAGTATAAGAAATGGAGCTGCTCAATGAAGTCTTAAAAGCACTTAATCTCCTCTTGATTCAACTGAATACTTTGACAGCAGTTGCAAATGGCCATCATTTCACTTGAATAAGACATACTAGTAATGGTCTCATGTTCTCAATGCAGCCCATTTGATATGCCAGACCGTTTAACGTTGAAGTTTTATAACCGCATTTCCAGTCCTAGACACAACACTGGAGCAGTGCAGCAGTGTGTTTCAAACTGATGTATCTATTTGCTTCTTCAAACAAGAATCGTTTTTCAATTATAGCCAGTTACCTAACAGAAAGACATGAGAATAGCATGACCTTCTGTTTCTTGACATCGATCAATGTAATTGTTCGTTTGAAAAAGTCTTCATCTATTCAAAAAGCTTTCAACTAACTGGCCCTTGACCCTGCTATGACATTCCCCTCATCAGAGCATCATCGCTCTGTACTGTTATAAGATTTCTGACATCTATTGCACTTCTCTATTGTAAGTCTTTGAATCATCCGTTATTAGAGCTAACATAACAACATCATGCTGTAAGGGAAACTGCTGAAATCCCAGATCTGCTTTCAAGAAGGATGATCCCACACTGTACAGGAGAGCCAAGTATGATCTCCATGAGGCTATCAGAGATGCCAAGATAGGATTCCAAAACAAGCTGGTGCTTAATTCAAAGAAGAGTGTGAATATGATCACAGGCTACAAGCCAGAATCGGGTGCGAGCTCTGGCAATGACATCTGTACTCGATTAATTTAATGTCTTTTTTGAACAGGCAAACACATTTCCACCCAGGCACGTATCTCCTATCTCCTATTGGCTCTGTCCCGTGCATATCAGAAACAAAAATCAGATTTGCTTTCACAAAGGTAAACGCTCGCAGAGTGGTGAGCTGGATGGAGTCCCTGGAAGGTTTCAGAAATTGTACCCCAATCAACTAGCCGCAGTCTTTGCCGACATCTTCAACCTCTCACTTCAACAGTCTCAAAGAAACCTCTATCATTCCAGTACGCAAGTAAAGTAATGCAACCTGTCTCAATGTGTTGCCCAGTAGCACTAACATCAGCCATAATGAAGTGCTTTGAAGGATTGGTGATGGACCACATCTCCATCAGTCTCCCAGACAATCTAGATCCCTTGCAATTTGAATACACACAAATTAGGTCCATGGAGGGTGCCATCTCCTTTGCACTACATTCAGCTCTAGATCACTTTGATAATGAGAACACTTTTGTCAGGAGGCTACTCACTGACTACAGCTCAGCCTTCAACACCATAATACCAAATAGGTTTATGTGGGAGTAACTCGGTAGGTCAGGCAGCAACTCTGGGGAAAAGGAATAGGTGACGTTTCGTGTCTGAAGAAGGGTCTTGACCTGAAATGTTACCCAATGCTTTTCTCCAGAGATGCTGCCAGACCTGTGGAGTTACTCTCACATTTTGTGTCTATTCTCAGGTAAGCAGGCTATTCCATTTTTCTTTGAAAGTCAAATTCACCAGTGAAAATTGTAGAGACTCATTCATTAACCAATTTTCTTTATTTAGGCATTATGAGGATTTGAAAGAAACATTCTGCAAAGAATGCAATCATCCTTGCTGCCAAAACCATCTTGCATTGTTGATGAAAATGCTTCCAGCTCACTAGCATTAGTGATCCTGTGTATTCTGATGCATTCAGTTCATAGGTATCCAGAAGCCTTGCTGCATTAAAACATCCGCCATGATCATATTGAAAGGCGGTGCAGGCCGACACATGCACCTATTTTCTATTTTTCTATGTTTCTATGTTTCTATCATCTGAGTGGCATATAATCTTAAGTGTTCAGCCTTTGCATTATTTAAAACTGTTCCAATTACTGTTTAGTATCTACAAGGCCACACATAGAAAAGATACAATATCAAACAAGTAATTTATTAGTTTGTGTCAAGGACCATGTTTAAGTATTATTATAAATGCCTCTTGTACATAATCTTAACAGGATATTGTATCGGTCAGTGTATCACTACTTAACCCGTAGATACAGCAACTGCTCCAATAATGATGGAAGGGAAGGACAATGTGAAGCAGAGCACACCAGCTACATAAGATGTCTTCCTTGCTTGGGAAATTGAAGATGCTGCAAGGACGCGCTGAAAATACACTTGCCAAGGAATACCTCCCAAACTCTGCAAGGGGTAAATGGGAAGCCAACAATTAAGATCAAAACAAATTTATACAGTCAATTATTTAACAATGATAATTTTAATCAATGAAATAATTCTAATTGAATGGTTTCATCGCAATATTGCTGTTCAAGCCAGACTCTAGGTATATTGAGTTCCTTTGGACCTTCTGTGCTGGCACCGACGATTCAGACAGCTCCACTTTCGATGGCACATTTGGGCTGCTGAATGGAGGGTGCACTCTGGTCATACTGGAGCACAGAAAGGGCAGAGTCACCAGTCAAATTTGGGACTGAAAGACAGTTTACATTAAGTTAGAGCAGGGAAATAGGCCCTTCTGCCCCCCGGGTCTGTGCCAACCAATGACCCCGTATCCTATACACCAGGGACAATTTACAGAAGCTAACTAACCTACAAACCTCTACGTCTTTGGAATGTGGGAGGAAACCGGAGCACCCGGCCAAAACACATGCGGTCACAGGGAGAACGTTCAAATTCTGTACATACAGCACTCGTAGTCAGGATCGAACCTGAGTCTCTGACACTGTAAAGCACCAGTGGTATCTGGAATTATCTGCCTGAGGGAGTGGTGACAGCATTTAAGAAGTGCGTTGCCCATCACCTGAATTGACTAGGGGCCAAGTGCTGGAGGATGAGATTAATATGGATGGGTGCTCACTGTTGATGGTGGATGTGCTGTGCTGATTCACCTGTTTCCATGACAATGAACCTATGAGGAGCAAATTGAATAGTAATTCGAAATTGAGAAAGTGGGGGAAGCAGTAGTGTTGAGAAGCATTTTCTGACTGCTCATTAACCAAGTGTTTACTTTTGTAAGAAACACTAAAAGTTGGCCATTTGATGCCTGGGCCTGTTGCAATCTTCAATCCATGGTTTCCTCATCTTTTACCTCAGTGTCACTTTCCTGCACTAAAATCATATCTTTAATTTCTTCAAAATCTAGAAATTAATTGATCTCAGTGTTAAATTGACTCAGTGACCGATTCAGAATTTCAAATATTCACTAGCCTATGGGGGAAGTAATAGTGGCCAATTCCACATGCTATCGTTGCACTTTCAGTGCTTGCAATACTGATGGTCAAATAATGCTGGTTTTACAGTAGAGTAGATGGCAGACAGTGGAACAGGATGACCTTGAACAGCTCTGAATGTGGACAGGCTGCCTTCAGACTGCACCATCCTGCCTTGAATTTCAGTAGTAATTTCAAAGCAGTGCAGATGTCCTCCTGAGAGAAGACAGTCAAATCATGCTCAATTAAGTTACCATCACTTCAAGGCAGGTGTGGTGTCTCAGCAATCATTACAAGCATTGAAAAAGTTGCTGTACTTCCGTACTCCAGAATCCCCTGAGCCATGATGGTACAAGTCTGTGGTGGCCGGGCAGATGTGTGAGTTTCCCCTGCAGTAACTAGACACTAGTGGGTTTGCTTATTCTGCCATGAAAGCTGACATATCCATGAGCAGGTTAGTCATAAGTGATAGGAGTAGAATTAGGCCATTCGGCTCATCAAGTCTACTCTGCCATTCAATCATGGCTGATCTATCTCTCCCTCCTAATCCCATTCTCCTGCCTTCTCCCCATAACCTCTGACACCCATACTAATCAATAATCTATCTATCTCTGCCTTAAAATTATCCACTGACTTGGCCTCCACAGCCTTCTGTGGCAAAGAATTCCACACATTCACCACCCTCTGACTAAAGAAATGTATCCTCATCTTCCTAAAGGGACGTCCTTTAATTTCGAGCCTATGACCTCTTGTCCTAGACTTTCCCACTAGTGAAAACATCCTCTCCACATCCACTCTATCCAAGCTTGTCACTATTCTGTGTGTTTCAATGAGGTCCCCCTTCATTCTTCTAAGCTCCGGCTCAGTGCTGACAAATGCTCATCTTAGGTTAACCTACTCATTCCTGGGATCATTCTTGTAAAAGGTTCTGCCTGATGATTATCCTCTACCTCCACTGTGAATGCAAATGATGGAGCAAGTTGGAGCTGGACTCCTGTGCGTTTGCCCATGCACTAACCAGCATCTGCAGTTCCTTGATCTCCAGTGTTGCTGCCTGAACCGCCAACTTTGTGTCTTTTTTTTGTCAATCAGCATCTGCAGTTCCTTGTTTCTACAAGTATTTTATTGGGCAACCGTATTGTGCAGTCTGCCCCGTCAATATTCTCAATTGAATAATTAGCAGCAGAACTGGGTGGCACAGCGGTGCAGTTGCTGACTTTTTAGCACCAGAGTCGTGGATTTGATCCTGACTATGGGTGCTGTCTGTACAGAGTTTATATGTTATCCCTGTGAACACATGGGTTTCCTCCGGGTGCTCCAGTTTCCTCCTGCACTCCAAAGAAGTACAAAGTGTAGGCGATGCCGCCATTCGGGTCGGTGGCATTTCGACAGAGCGGCCATTCGGTAAGTTTGCTTTTAGGCAACGCAACTTTTCGGTTCCTTGGGATTTAGGCGTCCCGCCCTTTCGGTTAGTTTGCATTTAGGCGTCCCATCCTTTCAGTTAGTAGACGTTTCGTCTTCGGACTATTTCCATTTATTGGCGTTTCGGCCTCGTTTCCATTCCGTTCTTTGGCTTTGACTTCTTTGCTTCGCCCTCTCATCCGACGGCGCCACATCCAGGTACCGTTAAAACAGGGTGAGCTTTTTAGGTCGATGATATGCAAAGTATTTTGGCGATTTTCAGACAATCAATTTTTACAATAAACCTTGGCAAAAATATTTAGGAAGTTCAATTATGCAATAAGATAAATAATTTTAATACCAATAGTTGATATATGTGAGGAGTTCTAACCATATAAAGAAGATCATCAATCCATCGGAAGATCTGCTTCGTCTCGATTTTACCGATCCATGGGGTCTGATAAAGTTCATTTACCATGGTGTATTTGATGTCTGAAACGGCTGGGTTCATAATGGCAAAGGGCACACAGAGCCACTAATTAGGAAAAAAACAGTGAGGTTATACAATCCTTTCCTGTTTCCATTGTCTACATTTTCAAAGAGTCATATTGAACATAGAACAGTTCAGCACAGGCACAGGCACAGGCACAGGCCCTTCAGCCCTCAATATCTATGCCAAACATGTAGGCTGTGGGCCGAGGAGCTTTCTCGTTCAGGTTCGTGACCCAACTAACGGAACTACCTGAATCTTTAACATATAGTGTACCAATATTATACAAATCATACCTGAAACTCGTCAAGAACAAAACCTGCACATTTTGTTTAAATGTGACAAAAACTTCCAATTTTCCGAGTAGTAATTGTCCAATCAATGCACATTTGACATTGAGGTTGGACGCAAATTGACCAATCCCGCGTTTTGTTTTATGGTCGCAAGGCAGTGAGGTCTCTGGGATCATGGCTGCCTCCTCATGACATCAATAGCAATAACAAGGTTTCCAAGGATAAAGGTAATGCTAACCTTGCTGATCATTTTGTTTTTCAATTGATTTATCTTTATAAAGTTATGATGTGAACTGTCAAATAAAAATGATAAATAACAAATGTATGGCTAGGGTTAGGATTAGGGTTAGGGTTAGGGTTAGGGTCAGGTCGGGCTTGTCGGTAGGCCGATGGATGTGTGGGGACTGGTTGGAAGGCCGGTGAGTGCTGCGAGGGATCAGTCGGGCTGTCGGGAGGCCAGTGGATGCTGCGAAGGGTCGGTTGGGCAGTTGGTAGGCTGGTGGATATTGTGAAGGGGTTGGTCGGGCTGTCGGTAGGCCGGTGAGTGTTGCGAGCGGTTGGTAGGCCTGTGAGTGCTGGTCGGGCAGTTGGTAGGCCAGTTGTGAGTGCTGGTCGGGCAGTTGGTAGGCCTGTGAGTGCTGCGAAGGGTCGGTCGGGCTGTTGGCCCGCCAATGTTGCAGCGAGCGAGCGGGCGGACTGACGGAGTCAGCACTATGGGGGTGCTGAAGGTGGCCCAGGTTGCCTGCAGGGCAGTGCTGCTCCCCACCATCATCACCATCCAGAAGGGCTTGCTGGCCGAGGTGGACTCGCTGAGCGGCCACATGTATGGAGCCCACAGCCGGTCCCAAAGCGGCTCCAGCTCCAGCTGTGGGCATCTCTGGAAGGAGGGGCGAGTTAGGGTTAGTATAGGGTTAGGCATTTTCCTCTCAGTGGAAGATGCCTTAGCCTTCCCCCAGCCTGGCATTGCCCCAGTCCCACTATGGCCGTGACCCCCACTCTGCACACTGGCAGTCAGTGGGGTTCAGTAAACGGGGGAACCCAGAAGAACTGCCCTCACCCATTAATTAGGCTGGTTCAGGAGCCGGAGCTCTGCGGCAGTCTCATTCAAAATACCCACTCACAATTATATTAATTATATTATTTTATATACTATAATTATATGTAATTACAGTCATATTCATTAAGATAACGATTCACACTGACTCGCAGGGGGGTTTATTTTAAGAGATTCTAGAGAATAAAGGGGGAAAATGAACTCAATGGTCTTGATGGAATTGCTCTGAGAGACGATATAGACTTGATGGGCCAAATGGCCTCTTTCTTTGTCATATGGGAATATGAGAAATAAGAAAATATTCAAAATAAGAAAAAATAACCAGTGTTTTAGTTCGCTTTGAGTGACAGCTAATAGACATTCTGAATCAGATAAGTGAAAGAAAATACTTGCCAGACTGATAATAATAAAGACCATTTGCATCACATCTGTATATGCCACTGAATAGAGGCCACCAAGTTGTGTGTATATTATCACCACACAAGCCGACAGGATAATGGACAAATAGGTTTCAATATTCAAAATGACAGTCATTGTAGCACCTGAAACAGATCCCATTGTCGTTAGCACATCAAAGTCACACCAATTTGTCGACATGTATTACAATTTGTTTCAATACCTGGCAACTTCTATAAACTTACCCAAAGCTGCAAGAATGGCTGCTGACCAAAATATATCTCCCAGAACCGCTGGGATGAAGAGGAGTCCACCCATCACTTTCCCGAATTTTATCTGGAATGGATCCATCATCGTGACATACTGCTTGGATCGCATTGGCTCAGCAAAGAAAAGGCCACCTGGGTTAAAAATAAAAACAGAACATAGGCAGAAAGCCTGCGGTAGTAATTCTGATTATTGAGCTGGGATTTGTGCTGCTGAACTTGCAGTGCTAGTCTTGAAGAAGGGTCTCGACCCAAATCATCACCCATTCCTTTTCTCCAGAGATGATGCCTGACCTGCTGGTTACTCCAGCATTTTGTGTCTATCCTCGGCGAGATCCAGCATCTGCAGTTCTTCCTACACCTTTTAAAACCTGATAATTTAAAACTTGTTGTGGTTTCAGTAACATCCCACATTATTTTGATTGCCTTATCCTTATATCCTTTTATTTTCATTCAATACCTGTTATTGATTTCAAATGATTCACCTATTTTTTGGTGCATGTTAGAAACTGCCAGGTGCTCAACCAGCAGATAGACACAAAAAGCTGGAGTAACTCAACGGGATATGCAGCATATCTCTGGAGAGAAGGAATTGGGGACATCTCGGGTCGAGACCCTTCTTCAACCAGCAAAGTTCTGCTAACAATGATGTTTATGGGATGGTATTTATGAACTATCAAGTGTGGCTCACTCTGCAATGTTCTTTCCTTATCTGTAAGATCTATATGATCTTCTCCAACTTGCTCATAACTATATAGTAGCAGTCAAAAATTTAGCAACGCTTCATGAATGAAAACCCAGGTCATATTAGACAATAGACAATAGGTGCAGGAGTAGGCCATTCGGCCCTTCGAACCAGCACCACCATTCAATGTGATCATGGCTGATCATCCCTAATCAGTACCCCGTTCCTGCCTTCTCCCATATCCCCTGACTACTCTATCTTTAAGATCCCTATCTAGCTCCCTCTTGAAAGTATCCAGAGAACCAGCCTCCACCGCCCTGAGGCAGAGAATTCCACAGATTCACAACTCACTGTGTGAAAAAATGTTTCCTCATCTCCGTTCTAAATGGCTTACCGCTTATTCTTAAACTGTGGCCCCGGTTCTGGACTCCCCCAACATCAGGAACATGTTTCTTGCCTCTAGCGTGTCCAAATCCTTAATAATCTTATATGTTTCAATAAGATGCCCTCTCATCCTTCTAAATTCCAGAGTATACAAGCCCAGTCACTCCATTCTCTCAGCATATGACCCGCCATCCCGGGATTAACCTTGTGAACCTACGCTGCACTCCCTCAATAGCAAGAATGTCCTTCCTCAAATTTGGAGACTAAAACTGCCACAATACTCCAGGTGTGGTCTCACCAGGGCCCTGTACAACTGCAGAAGGACCTCTTTGCTCCTATACTCAACTCCTCTTGTTATGAAGGCCAACATGCCATTCGCTTTCTTCACTGCCTGCTGTACCGGCATGCTTACTTTCATTACTGCATGTTTACTTTCATTGACTTATCCCCAGATCCTGTTCTACTTCCCCTTTTCCCAACTTGACACCATTTAGATAATAATCTGCCTTCCTGTTTTTGCCACCAAAGTGGATAACCTCAAATTTATCCACATTAAACTGCATCTGCCATGCATCTGCCCACTCATCCAACCTGTCCAAGTCACCCTGCATTCTCATAGCATCCTCCTCACAGTTCACACTGCCACCCAGCTTTGTGTCATCTGCAAATTTGCTAATGTTATTTGAATCACTTCATCTAAATCATTGATGTATGATGTATATTGTATGTTGATCTGTGATCAAGTTAAGTTCATGTGTGTTGTATCATTGTGCCAGTTTTTCTGAACTAACTTAAAACTTAACAATAATTTCATTCACTTCATTGTTGTTATTTGGCAGAGAAATAGCCATGTTCATGGATATATGCTTCTAGAAACATATAAAATTCTTAAGGCTAGATGCAGGAAAAATGTCGTTGGGAAGTTCAGGACCAGGTGTCAAAGTATAAGAATAAGGGGTAGGGCATTTGGGACTGAGATGACGAAAAACCTATTCACCCAGAGAGTTGTGAATCTGTGGAATTCTCTGCTGCAGAAGACAGTGACGGCCAATTCACTGGATGTTTTCAAGAGAGAGTTAGATATAGCTCTTAGGGGCTAACAGAATCAAGGGATATGGGGATAAAGCAGGAATGGGGTACTGATTTTAGATGATCAGCCATGAACATATTGAATGGCGGTGCTGGCTCGAAGGGTCAAATGTCCTACTCCTGCACCTAATTTCTATGTTCTATGTTCATTGATTGTGAGCAATCAAGCTGCACTAATCTTGTAATGCTTTTGTTTATTGGCACTTACCAAGGATAAGACTGAAAGAATAAGCGAGGGGTGCATGAGCCCAACTTACTCCACGATGCGGTTGATAAGTTATCTCAGCAATCCCATTGATGAAGCCTCCTCCGACCCACGTGGCTGCAAAAGTATGACACTCAAAAGTAAGATGAATTATATTAGCCCTCAATTGTTATGTTGCAACCACACCCACATTTACTTGTTTCCCAAATTACTGCATAAAAACAGGCGGGTTAACATTGTATTCCCAAGTCAAGTCAAGTCAAGTCAAGTCAAGTTTATTTGTCACATACACATACGAGATGTGCAGTGAAATGAAAGTGGCAATGCTCGCGGACTTTTGTGCAAAAGACAAACAACAAAACAACCAAACAAATTATAAACACAATCATAACACACATATTCTTTTACATAATAAATAATAGAAGGAAAAACGTTCTGTAGAGTTAGTCCCTGGTGAGAAAGGCGTTTACAGTCCGAATTGCCTCTGGGAAGAAACTCCTTCTCAACCTCTCCGTTCTCACTGCATGGCAACGGAGGCGTTTGCCTGACCGTAGCGGCTGGAACAGTCCGTTGCAGGGGTGGAAGAGGTCTCTCATGATTTTGTTTGCTCTGGAGTTGCACCTCCTGTTGTATAGTTCCTGCAGGGGGGTGAGTGAAGTTCCCATAGTGCGTTCGGCCGAACGCACTACTCTCTGCAGAGCCTTCTTGTCCTTGGCAGAGCAATTCCCGAACCAGATGGTAATGTTCCCGGACAAGATGCTTTCCACCGCCGCTGCGTAGAAGCACTGTAGGATCCTTGGAGACACTCTGAATTTCCTCAATTGCCTGAGGTGGTAAAGGCGCTGCCTTGCCTTACTCACCAGTGCTGAGGCGTGTGATGACCATGTCATATCCTCAGAGATGCGGACTCCCAGATATTTAAAACAGTTCACCCTATCCACAGGATCCCCATTTATACTCAATGGAGTATAAATAACAATATAATAACATTGTATTTGGATGTTGTGTATCTAATATATTTATGTACTATTCCCATGTTTAATGAAGCTGTTAATCTATTTCAATTCATTGTAAAATTACTGGTCTAAGTCTCACCGACTGATAGCCAGGAGCTCTGAAGGGAAAAGTGGTTATCTACGGTCTGCATCCTCTCACGCCTCATGCTTCTGTGCATGCATGATAATGGCTGGAGTCTGAAATATCTGGGCAGTCAGACACTGCTGCATCTCACTGTCCGATTGATTCTTGTGATGTTTTTGTTTATTGGCACTTACCAAGAATAAGATGCAAAAATTGAACTGTTTTACTTGTTTTACTTTTTACTTCATTTTACTGATTTGAATTATTTCTTGGTGCTTTGTTTTGTTTTGTTTTTAATTAATTCTTACTCTTATTCGCTATTTTACTATTTAATTTTTTTTAAATGTTTAAATTATTTGAGTAGTTTTATGAATATACCCTACCACCTGTGACATGAAACTGTTAAAATACTCCTCACCACCAGCCAGCTGCTGAAGGCCATGGTTAGCAACCGGGTGATCAAGCAGGCTTTGGTGGACAGAGTGCAAGTGCTCGGTGAACATGGTCCCCTTGTCTATGCTTGGAAAGGTGGCCACATGGGGAGCACCAAATGAAGGAGATGAGGTTTAGAGGTTCACAAACACCTCTTCAAACCTCATCTACTTGGGGTCAAGGAAAGCATTCACGTCGCGGCCCTGTTCCACCAATCTTTCCACCACCACGCACAGGAAGCACAAGAAGCGACAAGGCAGGCACCATTGTATGCAGATGCTGAGAAGTGTATTCAGCACTGGCTGAACAACTTCTAATCTTGGGTCACACAGAAAAGCTGGAGAAACTCAGCGGGTGCAGCAGCATCTATGGAGCGAAGGAAATAGGCAACGTTTCGGGCCGAAACCCTTCTTCATCCTGAAGAAGGGTTTCGGCCCGAAACGTTGCCTATTTCCTTCGCTCCATAGATGCTGCTGCACCCGCTGAGTTTCTCCAGCTTTTCTGTGTAACCTTCGATTCTCCAGCATCTGTAGTTCCCTCTTAAACTTCTAATCTTGCTTGTGGACTCGATAATAAGCAGACCTCATCTACTGAGTTGATGTGGACAAGCTTTTCCCTTTGAGAATAGGGAAGATTCAAACAAGAGGACATGACTTCAGAATTAAGGGACAGAGGTTTAGGGGTAATATGAGGGGGAACTTCTTTACTCAGAGAGTGATAGCGGTGTGGAATGAGCTCCCAGTGGAAGTGGTGGAGGCAGGTTCATTGGTATCATTTAAAAATAAATTGGATAGGCATGTGGATGAGAAGGGAATGGAGGGTTATGGTATGAGTGCAGGCAGGTGGGACTAGGGGAAAAAAAAATTTGTTCGGCATGGACTTGTAGGGCCGAGATGGCCTGTTTCTGTGCTGTAATTGTTATATGGTTATATGTTATATGGTTACTTCATCTGGAAGGGATGTGGGGGGTTTTCTTCACTGATTTCTCCAATATTTGAGGGGGGGGGGATTTACACATTTGCACGGTTTGATTGTGTAAAACTTGATTAGCTCTTGTTTTTCTCAACGATTTTCAGATCCTCCAATCTCTGCTGCTGACATCAAACCCAATTTGTTCCTCATCCCTGACTTTGCTGAACTGTTTTGGAATCTGGTCAATCCATGTGCCAAGCATAACATGTAAGATTCCTGCATAATTCCTCTTAAATGAGAGACAATACAGATAACAAGACAGATTGAAGTTGAACTTCCTTTCTCTTGCTGATTGAACCGGAAAAGTTAGTACTGCTGAAGATTGATGCACGAGGAATGATTTTCTGAGGATAATTAGCTCTATAGATTTGATCTAATCCCATCATAGATTAATCATTTTGATGAATCACTCTACAAGTGTTTGGAGTTTATAATTCTCCATCCTTGACATTCTGGAGACAGAAGTTAATTTGGCAATTAAAGTCACATTTACTAACTTTATTTTTGCGGAGATCTTCATCTACCTGTCATTGTAAAAATCCCAACCAAGGTTCCAATGTTCCTGCCGCCGATCATGGCCACCTCACTTTTTGTTCCAGAGCATTTCTTCTCTTCTTGCTTTGATTTTCGAGAAGCCCAAATGCCGGTTGCCAGAATCAGCAGGTAAAAAATAATAACAGCCACAAGTCCAGGGACATTAACTGCCATTTTATCAAAGAAATGTCTACAGTGGAAGACAATATTGTTATTAGCCTTGTATACAAAACAACATCTCATCTGAGGACTGAAGAAGTCACAGTCTAAAGAAGGGTCTCAAACTGTAACGTTACCCATTCCTTCTATCCCGAGATGCTGCCTATCCCGTTGAGTTTCACCAGTATTTTGTGTCTAACATCTCATTAATTTTTCATTGGCATTTTTGTCAGAAATTTACCTTGCTCTTTTTGAACACAGCTCAGATCAGATTGTGTTCCAGAATGCTACTTTTAAAAATTCTCATAAGTATAACTGGCTCTTTTGTAATGGCATTTCCCTGAGATGTGTCCTAAAAAAAAACGATCTTATTTTTATTGATGTATTAGACTTTTGACTTTAGAGATACAAGGTGGAAACAGGCCCTTTGGCCCACCAAGTCCACACCAACCAGCAATTACCCCATACACTAGCACTATCCTACATACTAGGGACAATTTACAATTTGCAGAAGCCAATTAACTAACAAACCTGCACGTCTTTGGAGTGTAGGAGGAAACCGGAGATTCCCACGCAGTCACAGGGGGAACGTATAAACTCCATACAGACAGCACCTGTAGTCATGATCAAACCCAGGTCTCTGGTGCCGTTAGACAGTAACTCTAATTTTGTGTAATTTATCTTGGTGGGATAATCCAATTGACATTTCCAGAAGTTCAAATCCCAATTAGAACTGTAGTTTCAAAATTAGCTATTTCACAAAATCCCTGCATTAATGGACAACAAAAATGTTTCCTGAAAAAAACACAAGTGTTGGAATCACTCAGTGGGTCAGGCAGCACCTCTGAAGAACATAAATAGGTGACATTTCAGGTCTCATTGAAACATAGAAAATAGGTGCAGGAGTAGGCCATTCGGCCCTTCGAGCCTGCACTGCCATTCAATATGATCATGGCTGATCTATGTTTCTATGTTTCTATCATGACTTGCAGTGCAATGTAATGATGATTGATAGTTGACAGCCACAAGGGCCACATCTAACTCCCTCTTAAATATAGCAAATGAACTGGCCTCAACTACATTCTGTGGCAGAGAGTTCCAGAGATTCACCACTCTGTGCATGAAAAATGTTTTTCTCATCTCGGTTGTAAAGGATTTCCCCTCTATCCTTAAGCTGTGACCCCTTGTCCTGGACTTCCCCAACATCGGGAACAATCTTCCTGCATCTAGCCTGCCCAATCCTTTAAGAATTTTGTAAGTTTCTATAAGATCCCCCCTCAATCTCCTAAATTCTAGCGAGTACAATCTGAGTCTATCCAGTCTTTCTTCATAAGAAAGTCCTGACATGCCAGGAATCAATCTGGTGAACCTTCTCTGCACTCCCTCTATGGCAATAATGTCCTTCCTCAGATTTGGAGACCAAAACTGTACGCAATACACCAGGTGTGGTCTCACCAAGACCCTGTACAACTGCAGCAGAACCTCCCTGCTCCTATACTCAAATCCTTTTGCTATGAATGCCAACATACCATTCGCTTTCTTTACTGCCTGCTGCACCTGCATGCCTACTTTCAATGACTGGTGTACCATGACACCCAGGTCTCGTTGCATCTCCCCTATTCCTAATCGGCCACCATTTAGATAATAGTCAGCTTTCCTGTTTTTGCCACCAAAGTGGATATCCTCACATTTATCCACATTATACTGCATCTGCCATGCATTTGCCCACTCACCCAGCCTATCCAAGTCACCTTGTAGCTTCCTGGCATCCTCCTCACAGCTAACACTGCCCCCCAGCTTTGTGTCATCCGCAAACTTGGAGATGTTGCATTCAATTCCCTCGTCCAAATCATTAATATATATTGTAAATAGCTGGGGTCCCAGCACTGAGACTTGCGGTACCCCACTAGTCACTGCCTGCCATTCTGAAAAGGACCCATTTACTCCTACTCTTTCCTTCCTGTTTGCCAGCCTGTTCTCTATCCACATCAATACTGAACCCCCAATACCATGTGCTTTAAGTTTGTATACTAATCTCTTATGTGGGACCTTGTCGAAAGCCTTCTGAAAGTCCAGATATAACACATCTAACTCCCCTATCTACTCGTACTAGTAGTTACATCCTCGAAAAATTCTATCAGATTCGTCAGACATGATTTACCTTTCGTAAATCCATGCTGACTTTGTCCAATGATTTCACTAATTTCCAAATGTGCTGCTATCCCATCTTTAATAACTGACTCTAGCAATTTCCCCACTACCGGTGTTAGACTAACTGGTCTATAATTCCCCGTTTTCTCTCTCCCTCCCTTTTTAAAAAGTGTAGTTACATTAGCCACCCTCCAATCCTCAGGAACTACTCCAGAATCTAACGAGTTTTGAAAAATTATCACTAATGCATCCACTATTTCTGGAGCTACTTCCTTAAGTGCTCTGGGATGCAGCCTATCTGGCCCTGGGGATTTATCGGCCTTTAATCCATTCAATTTACCTGACACCACTTCCCAGTTCCTCCATCTCATTTGAGGAGATGGTGGAACTGAGTGAAATCCAGTTAACCGGGAAGTGTTGGTTTCTCCAGTGCTGCAGTTAGACCTGTTGCGTCTGCTCGGCGCTGTCGGACCATTAACCCCTGTACTGCTGGCCAGTTCTCTGCCGCTTTCAATCAGCTCTGTGCCCCCTCTGCGTCCATTTCCATCGGTACGGAGGAGATTAGTTCTTGGTTCCACTCCTGCAGAACTATTCTCGACTCTGTGGCCCCATTAAAAACTTTGCAGTCCAGAGCTAAACCCGAGCCCTGGTTCTGTGACGCAACTCGTACAGCTCGACGGGAGTGTCGCAGAGCTGAGCGAATGTGGAAGAAGGACAGGCTACAGGTTTCATCGCAAATCCTAAAGGACAGCTGGCGAAACTACCAAAATACTGTTAAAGAGGCAAAAAGATATTATCTCTCTAATATAATAGTGTCTAAGCGTCAGGATCCACGTGCGTTATTCAAAACTATTGATTCTGTTTTAAATGCCCCACAGCCTGTCTGCCTGGAAGCATCGCCCGAATTGTGCAACGACTTCCTGCACTTCTTTATAAACAAGGTTGTTTCTATTAGGGCTCTTATCTCAGCTCCTGCCTCAGACCCACGTGTTCTGAAACCTTGCCTGGTGGCATTTGATAAGTTTGTTCCCCTGACGCTGTCGGGTCTAGAGGATGTGGTTACCCATATCAAGCCGTCGGGCTCCCCATGTGATGCTGTCCTTCCTCTTCTTTTTAAAGAGGTCTTCCCGAGTATAGGGCATTCGGTCCTCGCCATCATAAACAGTAGCTTGTCTTCTGGGGTTGTCCCCGTAAAATTTAAACATGCTGTAGTGCAGCCACTACTCAAGAAACCTGGCCTGGACCAGACTGTCCTGGCCAATTTTAGGCCAATCTCCAAGCTGCCATTTATCTTGAAAATCATGGAGAAAGTAGTTTATGCCCAGCTGAAACTCTTCCTGGATGAGCACAACATCCGGGCGGTCTTTCAGTCTGGTTTCAAGGCTATGCATAGCACAGAGTCGGCTTTGCTAAGGGTCTCTAACGACATCCTCCTGGCAAACGACTCCGGTAATTATGTGGTTCTTGTCTTGCTGGACCTATCTGCCGCCTTCGACACTGTGGACCATGGAATATTAATTTCCCGATTACAGCAACAAGTGGGCATCTGTGGCAGTGCCCTGGGATGGTTCAGGTCCTATCTGGCAGATAGAACCATGCGTGTAAGCCTAGGTGGCCTTGAATCCTCCTCTGCTCCCTTGGCATATGGGGTTCCACAGGGCTCAATTTTAGGGCCCCTGCTTTTCTCCCTTTATCTACTTCCACTGGGCTCAATTTTAAGAAGGCATGGTATCTCCTTTCACTTTTACGCGGATGATAGCCAGTTGTATATGCCACTCAGGAAAGAAGATAATTATTCCCTAAAATCACTTCTGTCTTGTCTTGAGGACATTAAGTCCTGGATGGCCTTAAACTTTCTGGGACTTAACGAAAAAAAGACAGAAGTGATTTTGTTCGGCCCTAATGGCTGCCGTGAACCTCCCTCTGTTGACTTGGGTCCACTGGCAGTGTTCGTAAAGCCAACAGTTTTAAACCTGGGTTTTATGATGGACGGTGATTTTAAATTAGATAAACAAATAGGCGCAGTGGTTAAGTCCAGATTCTTTCACCTAAGGAAGCTGGCAAAGGTGAAGCCCATTCTCGAGTGGCAGCATTTTGAAACAGTAATTCATGCCTTTATTTCATCTCGGCTGGATTACTGTAACGCGCTCTACTCTGGAGTCTCACGAGCTTCGTTGGCTCGTCTCCAGTTGGTCCAAAATGCTGCCGCTCGCCTTTTAACCGGAACTCGAAAGAGGGAGCACATTACGCCAATTTTGGCCTCCCTTCACTGGCTCCCAGTGCACTTTCGAGTTCATTTTAAAATTCTTTTATTTGTTTTTAAATCATTGAATGGCCTCGCCCCGCCTTACCTCTCTGAGCTGCTCCACCTATATGCTCCTGCCCGGTGCCTCAGGTCAGCGGATCAGCTGCTCCTTGAGGTACCAAGGTCTAAGCGGAAGCTCAGAGGGGATAGAGCCTTTTCTGTTGCTGCCCCGGCACTCTGGAACACCTTGCCGCTGCAGATCAGACAGGCCCCTTCACTGTCCATCTTTAAATCCTCCCTAAAAACTCACTTTTATTCACTGGCTTTCGACACTGGCTGAGACATTGTTCCTGTTTTAGTGCTTTTAATGTCTTTTAATTTTTACTGTTTTTATAGTCCTGTCGTCTTAATGGTTTTAGTAGTTTGTAATAACTTTTTGTTGACTTCCCATGTACAGCACTTTGTGGTAACTGATGTTGTCTAAAAGCGTTTTATAAATAAAGTTATTATTATTATTATTATTTTACCTTTCCTAATTAAGCCCTTTGTCCTCCTCTGCTGGTCTCTGAATTTCTCCCAGTCCTCTGGTAGATTTTTCTGGCTAATTTGTACGCTTCATCTTTTGCTTTGATACTTGCCCTGATTTCCCTTGTTATCCAGGGATGTACTACCTTCCCTGATTTATTCTTTTGCCAAACTGGGATGAACAATTGTTATAGTTCATCCATGTTGTCTTTAAATGCCTTCCATTGCATATCCACCGTCAACCCTTTAAGAATTAATTGCCAGTCAATCTTGGCCAATTCACGTCTCATACCCTCAAAGTTACCTTTCTTTAAGTTCAGAACCATTGTTTCTGAATTAACAATGTCACTCTCCATCCTAATGAAGAACTCAACCATATTATGGTCACTCTTGCCCAAGGGGGCACGCACAACAAGATTGCTAGCTAACACTTCCTCATTACTCAATACTCAATCTAGAATAGCCAGCTCTCTCGTTGGTTCCTCTATTCCCCCCCCCATCTCCCTTCTGTTTTTTGTTTTTTCTGTTTCTTGTTTTTTGTGCTAAATTGTATGTATGCACTGAGTACGAGCAGCTTTCAGTTTCACTGTACATGTATAGTGACAATAAATGGCATATCTATATCTATCTATCTACACGTTGGTTTAGAAAACTATCCCGCATACATTCCAAGAAATCCTCTTCCTCAGCACCCCTGCCAATTTGATTCACCCAATCTATATGTAGATTGAAGTCACCCATTATAACTGTTTTACCTTTGTTGCACGCATTTCTAATTCCCTGTTTGATGCCATCCCCAACTTCACTACTACTGTATATACTGTAAATACCACTAGTATTTTCTGCCCATTATTGTTTCGCAGCTCTACCCATATCGATTCCACATCCTCCAAGCTAATGTCCTTCCTTTCCATTGCGTTAATTCACTGGACTTCGTGCCTCCTTTTGAGACCCACGCACCACAAACCCATCCTTCTTGTACAGGTCGCACCTTCCACAAAATAAGTCCCAATGATCCAGAAACTTGAATCCCTGTCCTCTGCACCAGTCCTTCAGCCACGCATTTATCCTCCACCTCGCTCCATTCCTACTCTCACTGTCGTGTGGCACAGGCAGTAATCCCGAGATTGTTACCCTTGCGGTCCTTCTCTTTAACTCTCCTCCTAACTCCCTAAATTCTCCTTTCAGGACCTCTTCTCTTTTTCTACCTATGTCATTGGTACCTATATATACCACGACCTCGGGCTCCTCTCCCTCCCATTTCAGGATATCTTGGACACGTTCAGACACATCCCAGACCCTGGCACCAGGGAGGCTAACTACTCTCCGGGTCTCCCAACTGCGTCCACAGAATCACCTGCCTGACCCCCTAACTATAGAGTCCCCTATTACTAATGCCCTCCTGTTCTTTTCCTTACCCTTCTGAGCAACAGAACTGGTCTCTGTACCGGAGGCCCAGCCGCTGTTGCTACCCCCAGGTAAGCTGTCCTCCCCAACAGTACTGAAACAGGAGTACTTATTGTCAAGGTGTACAGCCACCGGGGTACTCTCTAGTCCCTGCCTCTGCCCCTTGTCCCTCCTAACTATGATCCACTTGCCTGTCTCCTGTGGTCTTGGAGTGACCACCTCTCTGTAACTCCTCTCAATGACTTCCTCGCTCTACCTGACCAGACGGAGGTCGTCGAGCTGCTGCTCTAGGTTCCTAATACGGTCCCTTGGGAGATCCATCTCGACGCATCTGGCGCAGATGTGGACGTCTGGAAGGCTATCAGATTCTTTGACCTCCCACATCTGACATCCAGAACAGTAAACTGCCCTGGCCATCATTCTCCCCCTTACCTAGGATACAATACAAGGTACAATGCAACACAATACAAAGTACAATACAATGCAATACGAACTGTTGGAAGAAATCAATAGGGATTTGTGTCCCAATCAGCTGCTCCTCCTTGTCCACTTCCACCAATTAGCAGCTTCCTCAAGCCCACTTGTTGTGAAATGGGAACGTTGCAGATTTTGGCTCCTCCCTCTGCGACCGCTCCAATGGCTCTCGGGCCTCTGCAGGTCGGGTCTCAAGGGTCCCGACCTGAAACATTATGTACCATGCTCTCTAGAGAAGCTGCCTGATCTGCTGTGTTACTCAGGCAGTTTGTGTCTTTAAGTGTAATCCTGCATCTACAATTCCTTTTGTCTCCAGTAATGTTTTCTGCACTGTAACAGCTCTCTTTGTTGGTTTGATGAAAGACTAGTGTGTGTTTATACTAATTGAGAATAGATAAACAATTAAAGAGAAATCCAATGAATGATACATTGTGTTGAAGGTTGTTTTGCTAATTGTACTTACTGCATCTGTGTAAAATGTCACAAATTAGACTCCTTCCACTATTTGTTAAAGATAAATCCTTTCACGGCTGAAAAATATCATCTCACATCAGCTTTCTTTGCCAATTATCCTAAATCATTTTTTGTTACTTAACAAACCTTCTTCACTGTACACTGCTTATCCTTAATTCCTCTACTTCAGTAATTCATAATTTTGAACAGTTCTTTAAATCTCTTTCCTTTTCCTTTGCTAGGTGGAATGTCCCAGGTTACCAATAAATAAATTCTCAACTATGATATTCACTTTCCATTTGTTCTAAAAAATAGAAGTTCATTCAGGCCCTCGAGACAGAAACACATGAGAAAAATTCTGTTGAAATCTCATTCTTTCACCTTCAAAGATCTCCAAATCTGAGCTCCTAAATTTTTGATGTGACAATTACGTTTCCAGCCATCTCCATCACTCCTGTATTCAAGAAGGTTTAAAAGTTTGATTATGATTTAAAGTTAACTTCCCAATCTCCACGATAGATGCAACTTTATCCCATTCCCACAGAAATGTGCCTTGGCCCATTTCTCCCAGAAAAGGCAGCTGGCTGGAGGTTTAATTAACATACAAATGGCCGTCTCCCACAGTTCAAAGAAAGACACAAAATGCTGGAGTAACTCAATGGGAACTGGAGAGATGGAATGGGTAATGTTTCTTCCATTCCCTCTCCCCAGAGATGCTGCCTGTCCCACTGAGTTACTCCAGCATTTTGTAACTATCTTCGGTTTAAACCAGCATCTGCAATTCCTTCCTCCCACAGTTCAATATAGTTAAATGGGAACACAACCTGCAGACTTGCCAAACTAGACAAACGTAATGCATTCAATCAGCTACTTGAGCATCATCCTCACTCCTGTGTGAAACATAAAGCAGCAGAAAGCTGGAATTTGTCAAATGCATTAAAGCAAATCATGTAATTTACTGAGATCAGTCCGATCTACCAGTTGTACATCTCTAACTAATACAATTTCCAATGAATTGGGCAATCATCTTCTTAATGAACTGTAGCACGACATAATCATAATGTGAATTACCCAGTCTCTCTGGTGGAAGACATTCATTTTCAAAAATGGTTATCTCAAAAATTCATACCTGAATTTTATATAACCTCTCAAGGATAAGCCATTTTCATTCTGAAACACGAGCAACTTTGGTTTCACATTAATGTTATAAAACCAGAGCACAGTTTGCCTTTATATCCTATGATGACTCCTTATCTACTCAGTTAGGTATTTGCAATTCAGGAAACAAGATGAATCTCTTTTTATATGTAAGGATTTATGACCAGATGATAAAAGTTTGGTAATACAGAAGCATAAAGGGAGTAATATAAAGTATCTGTCAAAAATATGTTAATAATTCACTTTCTGAATGGGTGACTTGCTTCTGCAGCTTGCTGTGTTCAAAGACTTGATCCTGCTACTATGAAACAGTTTGAATGAATAGGCAGCTACTGTAGACTAATGTATTACTGCCAGTGGAACTTAACAATGGTTTAATGTTGTGGAATATAATGGAAACAGAGAATGCTTTAATACTTAGTATTCAGGCAGCAATTTTGTGAAGTAAGTAAGTTATTAGAATTTATTTAATGTTATATAACAGAGATCTATGAATCATCATTAGTCATGGGTGAGATGCTGGAAGACTGGAGTTTGGCTAAAGTCTATTTAAGAGGAGCTGCAAAGCAAAGTATAGATCAGTAAGTCTAATTATTAGAAAGTATTTTGAGGGATAAGATATGCATATACATTTAGAAAGGCAATGGTTGATTAGGGATAGTCAGCATGGTTTTGAGTGTAGGACTTTCTTATCTACCCTTTTGCTCTGTTGCTTACTTAGAACCTATCCACCTCATCTGCAAAAATATTTAAAGATATTGCTTGTCGGGAAAAGGGAAAAAGGCTTGCAATTGTCAGAGAGCAGAAAATAAGCATCATCTCTGTTTTAAATGGATGATCTCGTTTTTAAACAGTCGTGCCAAGTTCTAAGATTCTCCCAGAAGAAGAAATAGCCTCTACACATCCACCCTGCCAAAATCCCGAGGATGGATCTTATTAGTTTCAATTAAGTCCCTTCTCACTCTTCTACTCTCCAGCAAATATAAATCTAGCCAATTCTAGCATTTCCTACAAATTGAAACCACCTATTCAATCTGCCACGCTAAGATCAATTCTTTGTAATGACTGCACTGATCCCACTCATTAATGAAAGCATGATACCACCCCGTTTCCTTTCCTTCTTGCCTGTCTTTCCTAAATATCAAATCTACTATTTGAACATTCAGCTCACGGCCTTGATTATCCTGCAGCCAGGTTTCCATATTTAAATGCCCCTGTTCTCACTGTGAATTATTTTATGTCAGATTCAGATTCAGATTAGTTGATTGTCATTGACATCGAGGTGTAATGAAACGCCTTATTCACATGAAGCTCACAGTATGCAGTATGCACGTTAATGATAAATACAACAATAAGTATAAAGACAAATGTAAAACAGCAGAAAGGTGCAAAGATTGAAGTGCAATCTGCAAGGTAAGAAAAGTACTCAAGTTCAATGAGAGAATAACCAACTGGAACTAAATGTAAGAGTACATGCCAGCACCTCGGGTAAGGAGTGTCAAAGAAGTTATTGGCTCAGGAGTCAGATTACTGTGTGGAACAAGCTGTTCTTATGTGTAGGAAGAACTGCAGATGCTGGTTTACACCAAAGACAGACACAAAATGCTGGAGTAACTCAGTGGGTCGGGCAACATCTCTGGAGAAAAAGAATAGGTGCCATTTCGGGTTGAGAGCCTTCTTCTTACAGTATGTCTGGACATCTGGGGTTTCACACTCCTGTAGCTTTTCCCCATAGGCAAAAATTAAAAAAAAGGAATGGCCTTGACGATTCTTCCAGCCTTCCTGATGTAATGCACCGTGATGATGGGCTGGATGGAGGGATGTGACAAGCCTGTGACAGACTAGGCTGTGACGGAAATCACTATCAAACTATGGAGGGGACAGGGGGAACACAATTTCTTGGTGGCTCACACACACACACACGCGAGGCTTCGGAGACTTCTGTGGGCCCTGTGAATGGTAATTACAGCTCAATCCAGCCCTAAATGCAGCTCAACTCTGCCTGTCTCGCCGGGTTAACCTACAGCCCTGCCTGGACTGACGGAATACCAGTCTGGAGCCGTGGAGCTAGCGTTGCTTCTCCGTGCTGGCTAATCAGGTGGGGACAGGGATGGTTCAGTGGAGGTTCGGCAGCGATTGCAGCGCGGAGAGCCGGCCGGGATCGATCCTGGCTGCAGATGAGGCGCAGGTCTGTGTCCAGGGCTGCCGTTGTGACCCTATGACCTGGGCACGTCTCCCTCCTCCAATCACCGCACTCTATCCTCAGTCCGACCCCCTTACTTTCGACACCTCCCTCCTTTAATCTTCGCACTCAATCATCATGTCCCGCCCCCATTGCCTGCTGACCGACGTCTCTCTCGTCCAATCAGCGCCCTTGATTAGTAGCCCCACCCCCACTGTCTTGCAGGAAGCGGAGATTTCACCGGGTTTTAAAATTCGGATTACAAAAAATTGGGGGGGGGGGGGGGGGGGGGGGATCGTCTCCCAGCTCTCAAAACAGAGGGGGGACATGTTCCCCCTGGCCCCTCCGGGATTTCCGCCACTGGCTGTCATCACACTCTGCAGGTTCAAGTGGTCGAGAGCAGTTGCATTGCCAGACTGTATGCATCCCATCAGAATACTTTCTAGAGCACATCATTAGCAGTTCAAGACAATCCTCGTGGACATGCTGAATCATCTCACATGTCCAAGAAAGTAAATACACTATGTGCCTTGAGCACCGCATCAATGTTAAGGGACCAGATTAGGTTGCTGGTGAGATGGATGTTGCAGAACCTAAAACTGTCGACCATCTTTACATAGATGAGGACAGTGTTGTGTTCATCACCTGCTTGCTTGGGTCAACTCTTTCATTTTGCTGACACTAAGAGTTAGATTGTTTTTCTGCTACCATGGTGCAGGGATCCTTATCTCTTTCCTATACTCCATCACACCATTGTTATTGATCCGGCCAACACTCATGGCACTGGACTTGGCCACCCAGTCATGGGTGTACAAGAAGTAGAGGAGGGGACTGAGCACACAACCCTGAGGAGCACCAATATTGAGGATCAGGAAATGCTATGACCAATTCTAACCGACGGAGCGAAGTTAGAAACCAGTTGTGGGTGGAAGCCTAAAGGCTAATCCCCACTTTACAGATGAGTATATTCAGTATTATGGTGTTGAAGTTTGAACTGTACTCAATGAATTGCATCCTCACATAGGTTGGCACAAGGAACTTTGAATGCTGGAACTTTGTGTGGAACACAAAATGCTGGAACAACTCAACGGGTCAGGCAGCATCTCTGCCAGACAGGGATAAGTGACGTTTCAGGTCAGGACCCTTCTTGCAGACTCCTTATCTCTGTCTCCCCTGTAAATATACAAACCAACCTAGGTTAGAACCTGCAAATAACCCAATAGCATTTGAGTGATTTGTGGCTCAGAGTCTTGTTGAAAAATTGCAACGTCGTCATTGACTCCTGGGATTTCCTGGCTGAACACTGCTCAAAGGGTGGCCCGGTGGTGCAGCAGTAGAGTTGCTGCCTTACAGCACCAGAGACCCCCAGTTCCATCCTGACTACGGGTGCTTGTCTGTATGGAGTTTGTACGTTCTCCCCGAAAGAGTGTGGGTTTTCTCCGAGATCTTCGGTTTCCTCCCACTCTCCAAACGTACAGTTTTGTTGGTTAATTGGCTTGGTATAAATGTAAATTGGACCTAGTGTGCGTAGGATAGTGTTAATGTGCAGGAATCATTGGTCAGTGCGGACTCGGTGGGCCAAAGGACCTGTTTCCGCGCTGTATCTCTAAACTAAATAAAACTGAAACTAAAAGTGCAGATGTGAACCTTGTGTCCAAGGAGAACATGCAGATTTCAGCATAGACATGGAAGGTATGTATCATATCACAAACCCATCCAACTGCCCTATTAGGGACTTCTGGCCTCATCTGTGGAAGAATTCACAATTTTCACACGCTCTCATTAGCCACCTCAGAATTCACAAAAACAGAATGGAACAAATTCTTGAAATCCGGGTCGGCTGAAGAATATTTGTAGCAAAGAGGTAGAATGATGCCACCTGGTGTCCAATAACTCCAGTTGTATGCAGACTCAACGCAGTCACTGAGAGTCCCAGTGTAAGGTTCACTTTAGTTATTTATTACCTATCGATTCTCTCTGAAATCATGATGGATTCTTGTAATTTTTGTAACTATGCATGTTTTAATTTTATCAGTGACTCGGTGAACGTGGGATGCAGGGTGTACAGTATGAGCTAGATTTCGGAGTATTGGATTTCATGGGATTTTCTCAGAATCCCAATATAATGTCAGGAAGAGCTTTAGAGTCTGGCTAATGTGCCCCTCAAGGTTCAATCGGTGGGGGAGAACTGGAAGCAAGGCTTTGAGTATTACTGGTTGGTGAGAGTCTGGTGACCCATGTAGCTGTGAGGTGGCTGGAGTGCTTTATCTTATAGTAAGGAGAATGAAGCTGGTGCTTTGCACTTAGGAAAGAATGAGGCAGGTGGTAGGTGAGAACAAGGAACTGTTGATATGTTGACAAATGTCTGGAAGAGGAGGAGAAGGTTTCACCGCATACAAGGATCTAGAAGCAATAAGTCACAATAGCAAGTGGTTGCATTTAAGATCAACTGCTCCTATTTCTTCTGTGGGAAAAGGGTTCAAGCTCACCTGATCAATTACCAAAATCTCTCCATTCACATCAATTTTACTGTGAGTTATACAGCATGGAAATAGGCCTTTCAGCTCAACTTGCCCAATGCTGATTAAGATGCCCTATCTACAATAATCCCACCTGCCTGCATTTGGCCCATATTCTTTTAAACCATTCCTATCCTTGTACCTGTCTAAGTATCTTTGTCCATGTACCAAAGTTCAAGACATGTGCTAAATAGATAGCAAACCAAAGTCCAAAAAATACATGGATGATGGTGAGATGGAACATGATATTGATATTCTAGAGCATTTTAATATGAAGAGGAGGAGGTATTGGGTGTCTTGAAAAACATTGACATGGACAAGTCCTCTTTTAAAGGACTTAAGTGACCCTTCCCGTACATTGTGCTTTCACCGTTTTAATTACAGCGTCAACCTTCCTGTTCATCGTGGTGTTTGTCTGTATCACATTGGCTTTGCACCGTGTGAATCCCCCCCCCCCCCCCTCCCGCTTGCTCTGTCCCCCGCCTGCATAACTGGCTGGTGAAGGAAGCGATGTGTGTATGTGTGTGTGTGATCCACTCTGACAGTCGCTGTTCCAGCCGTTGGTTTCTCAGGTTTGACAGTCGCCGGCAGTCGTCTGAAAAATCGCCTAAGTGGGACAGGCCCATTAGAAATAGAAAAACTAGATGTTTGAATCTCAGGAGATTCTTCCACTAGGTCTCCCCCATGTGTTTGCTGAATAAAGATCTTTTACATCTATAGTCACTGAGTTGAGTGAGTTTAGTTTATTGTCATGTGTACCAAGGTACAGTGATAAACTTTTGTTGCATGCTAACCAGTCAGCAGAAAGACAATAAGTGATTATAATCGATCCATCCACACAGTGTACAGATACATGATAAAGGGAATAAGGTGAATAATGTTTAGTGCAACATAAAGCCAGCAAAGTCTGATCAAAGATAGTCCGAGGGTCTCCAAGTTATTCCGTGCCACAACAGTAGTAATGTGCGGATCTTGATCAGGGATGTTGCAAAGACAAACCAAGCCCCTCATTTACTGGTTAATAGAATGTAAAAATGCAATTTTAAGGCATGATGGAAACCTAGCAAAGTAAGTTAATGGTTAAAGAACTGCATAGCTAATATGTAAACTATATATGTTCTGATGTTAATCATTATAAATATCTTTGATTTTGTAATTGCCAGTGATTTTGCAGAGTCTGTTCTTTAGAACATTTTCAAATAAAGAGCCAGACCAAACTTGTGTTGTTGTTAGATTAATGGTGATTAATGGTTGTTAGACAAGGGGATTTTGAACTGTTGTTGTTCTAGATTGGAAGGTTTCAGGTAGAATGTGTTAGGAAGGGATGTGAATGATTTGTGTGAGGGAGGGAGATAATGGTAAACATTGACAGAACGATTGTGAATCAATGGCCCTGGTGGAGTCTTCAATGGCTATGGGAATTTGAACACAAAGAGCCAATAGAATCAAGTTAACACATTATTAAAGGGCTTGTATGGACATTGATCTTTGTCTGAGAATCGAGAGATATAGATAACCATGGTTGAAAGTTCACAAAACTAAAGGATTGACATGAAAAATCAGGAAAGAGGAGACCAGTGTGAATGTGGGTGAGGGGTGTGTGGGGGGGGCTTGTCGGGGGGGGGGGGGGGGGGGGTTGTTGTGGGGTGTCCATTTGGCGACATTGGCGACATTTCCGACTCGGGGCTGGGCTGGGTCTCCGAGGCTGGGCTGGGAATCCCACGCTGGCTGGGTCTCTGACGTTGGGTCTCAGACACTGGGCTGCTTGTGGCTAGACTGCTTGTGTCTGGGCTGCTTGTGTCTGGGCTGCTTGTGGCTAGACTGCTTGTGTCTGGGCTGCTTGTGTCTGGGCTGCTTGTGGCTAGGCTGCTTGTGTCTGGGCTGCTTGTGGCTAGGCTGCTTGTGTCTGGGCTGCTTGTGTCTGGGCTGTTTGTGTCTGGGCTGCTTGTGTCTGGGCTGCTTGTGTCTGGGCTGCTTGTGGCTAGACTGCTTGTGTCTGGGCTGCTTGTGGCTGGGCTGTTTGTGTCTGGGCTGCTTGTGTCTGGGCTGCTTGTGTCTGCTGGGCTGTTTGTGGCTGGGGGCTGCTTGTGGCTGGGCTGTTTGTGTCTGGGCTGCTTGTGTCTGGGCTTTGTGTCTGGGCTGCTTTGGGCTGAGCTGCTTCGGGTCCCTCCGAAAATTGTGTCCGGTTGGAAACATCCGCCGGCCATCCTCAACTCCAGTAAAGACACGATGGCGCAGGAAGGGGCGGACTATCCCGGTGAGTGACACGGGGAAGAGACTAATCCGCGCGGCACTGAATGGCAGGAGAAGAGGTCCGTCTGAGCACGCGCGGTTTTTAAGATTTTTTAAACCTCGTTAACTTTTACGACATTCAACCGATCGGTACGAAACTTGGTGCAATCGTGGCATCGGAGAACGGTGAGTGAACTGGCGAAAAATCGTGGCGCTATCGCAAACTGTTTTTGTGCAAATAGAAAGACTGCACAAACTGGAAGATAAAAACATCAGTTTTAGTTATGTATAGATAGATATATGTAGGTAGATATAAATATAGATATATAGATAGAAAGAATAGAAAGAATGGTATAGTGACAGATTATTATATTGTTCATGGAATCTTTCCTCTCGCCACTATGATTGAAGACAGGGGTTAGGAGATTATCGAAACGCATTCACGAGCTCTCCATGAGATACAATGCAGTCCAAAGATAAATCTTCAAAACACAGCCTTTTAATTAATAGTTTCTTTATTGATGTAGTAAAAACAGTAAGATATTTATTCAAACTTCTTCTTGTTTAAGTACAATTTGATCTTACTTGTAGTTAAACTCGTGCATGGTGGAACTCGTGCATGGTTGAAAGCTGTGACCTCTCCCCCATGCTTCTTCAAACTAAACTAAAAACTACAAGGGCTTCTGCACGAGAATCTCAGCTGCAAACACGCCTCCGACTACGTAATAAATCCCATCCACATAATTACAGGCAGATAAAATTTAAAGGTAACTGGTTATAGTTATAACATACTGAGTTAAGCTAAATGGCTACTACAAAGAAAATAGGATAGATAGATGGATAGGTAGGTAGGTAGGTAGGGTGGGTGGGTAGGTAGGAAGGTAGGTAAATAGATAGATATAGATGTCCCAGATGGGACAATGAAATTCTTACTTGCTGCAGCACAACAGAATATGGAAACATAGTACACTGTATATAATATGATAAACGAGAGAGAATAAAAAGTTCAGTGTGTATATATGCACACATACTCACATATGTTTATATATAAATATATAGATATATATACATACACACATACTCGAAAAACCAAACAATAACAATGCAATAAAAATAATAATAAAAATAGGCTGAACTCTGCTATAATCTTTCTGAGCCAACAAGTGGTTAGGTACAGCACGCAGCTGAAAAAAGATGCTGCCTCACTGCTCCAGCGTTTTGGGTTTAATCCAGTACTGGCCATGTGGGGTTTTCATGTTCTCCCTGTGACTGCGTGGGTTTTTTCTGGATGCTTCAAGTTTCCTTACAAATTGTAAAGATGTGCAAGTCTGAAGGTTAATTGATGTCTGTAAATTGCTCCTGGTGTCTAGGTGAGCAGTAAATCTGAGGGACAGGGAAGTGTGTGTGTGTGTGTGTATATATTTGTCTGGGGGGAGGGTGGTGACAGTGCAGTTGATAGCAAGCAATACAATGTATTAGTGTAAATGAATGCTTGATGATTGTCATGGGTTTAGTTTAAAGGGCTGAAAAACATGATGTATAACTCCATGACTCTTTGACTGTTTGCATCTTCTGCATTATGTTTAATTTCTTATACTTTACATTACAAATTGCACCTATCTCCATAACAATAACTATCTCCACCTCTGTTTGGTTGTTCCTCTACTGGGAAAGTTACTTCCAGACTTCGCTAATCGATTCCTGGATGAACTTGGTGAACTTGGATAAAGTTACCTGAGACGTGGAAATGTGAAGCCAAGGAGTAATTTGAACACAACGATACGACATTTAAATATAGGGAGGGCATTGATGCCCAGGTGCCAATATAGGTCTGCAAGTATCAGGTTGATGGACAAATTAAATCCAGATTAGAATAACAGAGCATTTGTTTCACATCATCTAAAACTCTGAACTGGAATGCTTTGCCATTATAATCCATTCATCAACATGATACCTGCAGACCTACATTTGAACCTGGATCTCAATGCCTCTTGTTTATATGTTGTATCGTTGTGTTCAAATTCTGCCGTGATTTCACTTTTCACATTTTGGGTAACTTCATCCAGCATTGCATCATCGCAAAAACATTTGTTCCACTAATGCAGGAGGGTATTGTTCCACCTGTATCAGACATATGTACAAATGAATAATTAATCTCAGAGCTTCCTTCCACTCTCCATCTCTTTACTTACTTTAAGATCTTTAAAACACCTATTAAACTTAAGTAAACTTAAAACTAGCCATTTTCTCCTGTAACTCCGTTTTTGCTTCATCTTCTTACCACAAAGTGCTTGAGGTCATAAGGTCATAAGAGATAGTAGAATTACGCAATTCAGCTCATCAAGTCTACTCCGCCATTCAATCATGGCTGATCTATCTCTCACTCCTAACCCCATTCTCCTGCCTTCTCCCCATAACCCCTGACCCCTATACTAATCAAGAATCTATCTATCTCTAAAAATATCCACTGACGGACTCCGCAGCATTCTGTGGCAACAAATTCCACAGATTTACCACCCTCTGACAAAAAAGAATTCTCCTCATCTCCTTCCTAAAAGAACGTCCTTTAATTCTGAGGTTATGACCTCTAGTCCTGGACCCACTAGCGGAAACATCCTCTCCACAACCACTCTATCCAAGCCTTTCACTATTCTGTATGTTCTTTGAAATGTCGTCCTGTTTCAAATGTGCAATGTAAATGTAGTTGTAGTTCCAGTGGACATTACACCATCTCTAAACAATATTAATTACCTTATAGGATTCAGATTGTTTGTTTCCTTTCATATCAGGAAGAAAAACTCTTGCTAATCATCCATTCTCTTCAACTCGGGCACATTATATTATTGACGCAATAATTAGCTGTATTTGGCCACCTCTAATGACATCAGGGGCTTGATTAACTACTATCACTGGATGAATCTAACCATTTTTTGATAAGAGACTATTCAATAGTAACATAGAAACATAGAAACATAGAAAGTAGGTGCGAGAGTAGACCACCAGGCCCGTCGAGCCCGCACCGCCATTCGCTCATGGCTGAACACTAAACAGACACACTTACCCACAAACAGTAGACACAAGACACAGAACACAAGACACTACCCTCCCCTTTATACCGCTATCACCCCTCTCCACCCCAAGAACCTCGTGATCTCCTGGGGGAGGCAAAAAATAGTAATCGATTTACTTTTGTAAAATTGATTGTAATCAATCTGGTAATCATAGGAACTACTGTGACGTTGTGCAGCCAGTTATCTAGAATTAAACTGAAAACAATAAGACTTCTGGATGCATGCTCAATTTCATCTACAGTGGCGGCAGCTTGTTATTTTTATAGCCGGGACATTTGACTCTTAGCACCCATTTTAAAGGGACACCTGTTTAGTGCCAAACTCTTTGCAACATCTGATGTATTTCACTTTTCGACTTCATGGAGTGTCTGGTCAGGTAAAACCATCGATTATTCTACAATCCTCCTTATACCCAATGATAGGTCTGCGCTTCTTTACTTCTTTGTACAAACTCCTGCTCCACTAGTCATCCCACCATTCACCTGAAACATCCTATACAAATAGCTGATTCTTTATCAAAAGAATGGCATATTTTCAGGATATGTTCAACTTCTTGGGCTGAACACCAGAGATTGTTTTGTTTTATTATTATGGCAAATGTCTGTTACTTATTAAAACAATAAGCATTGATTGACTTTTGCTGGGGGTCTGTCATGTGATTGAAGACTATTTAATCTTTTACACTTATCTTCTCTCCTCATAATGCCGGAATGGAGGAACATCATCCTCTTCAGAAAAGAGTATGAATTCATCATAGCAGGGAGGGTTGTCAACCGACTAAGATTATTTAACACACCCAGAGAAACTAGAGCAACACTCCCAAAGATTGCTGAGAGCAACCTGGAAGATCTGCTGATTCAGACCATGAAATGGCCCAAAGATGCAATGCAGACATTGGTGGACACCTTGTCTATACACGAGGTTCCAGTGTTGTGCTATTCAATTTAATTCAAAGCACTTTATTCGTCCCCGAGGGGCAATTTAAAAAGGCGCATTACAGTAGCTTTTTAAAAAGGGACACAATCAACAAACATAAGCAGCACGCATACTGCACAATCAACCAACACACGCATTTCACAGACACACTGCACAATCACACAACACACACCGCACATCAACATTCAACACATAGCAATAGTTTTAAAGTGCTTCCTAAGTGCTTCAATTAAAAAGTGTATATAGAAGGTTATTTCATTTCATATGTTCATGAGTCAGTGATCAGCATTAAAAAGCTGGACAGCCCTGGGGATGAAGGTTGCCTTCCTCCTCTGTGTCCGGCAACCCGGACAGCGGAGTCTGTGACCTGTTGTTGCATCTGTGGGGTGATAATATACCCCTCTACCCATGAAAGGGAGAGCGAGGCAGTTGGATGATGGAAATTGATAGGTTAGCAAACACTAACCATGTCAAACAAACAACCATGTCTGAGTAGAATAATGTTTCAGTCATGTTCCATGGCACAAACTAATTTACAAAGGCACCCTACACACATATATAGAGTATACTGGAATCCCTTAAAAAATCCATACAATCAACAAAACTATTTACACATTTAATACAGTATGTTATCAGTTTTAATGTGCATTTGTAAATTCAACCAATTCTGAATTCACTTGATCTCTTGGACTCCCCTTGAGATACATGTCTTCTCTACCATCTGCAGAGAGATCTCTGGTATTCATTTCAGGCACTAATAATTCCAGTGGACTTCCTCCCCAAGCAGGCCTCAAACTCATCTGGCTTTACATCCTATTTTACTTCGGAGTCACGTGAGTGACTACGTGAAGAACCCGCCAGGACGCATGCGTGTCATATTGTTTCACGCATTGCGAAACGACAGGCGGGGTGGAGCGTTCCCCCGCAGCGGTAATTTTGAAACCGAGCCCGACAGGTAAGTGAATTACTCTGCGGTCATTTCTGTTTCCCGTGCTGTTTTTTACAGGGGGAAACTATGGACAAAAATGGAGTCCACAAGGGCTGCGTCTAAGCTGACTGGGGAGGACCACGGAGTTGCGGGCAGCCAGCAGCAGCTGAAGGCACCAGCATCACCGTGAGTGGGATCAGCTGTGCCCGACTTGGCACCCGCACCGGCCAGATCAACACCACGACCGGGCGGGAAGGCTAGACAGATCAGAGCCGTTGACTCTGACAAGTCGAAACGGCAGGCGGAGGGAGCGTTCCCCTGCAGCGGCAAGTTTAAAACCGAGACCGACAGGTAAGGGGATTACTCTGCGGTCGTTTTTTGTTTCCCGTGCTGTTTTTCACAGGGGAAACTATGGACAAGAGTCCACAAGGGCTGCACTGGCTGGGAAAAACCGCAGAGTTGCGGGCAGATCACCAGATCACCGTAAGTGGGATCAGCTGTGCCCGATTTGGCACCCGCGCCGGCCAGATCAATACCACGGCCGGGCGCGAAGGCTATACAGAACAGAGCCGTTGACTCTGACAAGTCGGACTGCAAGAAATGCCGTGGGGACCAGCGTTGCTGGGGCCAAATGGAGTGGCTTATGGAGCAGATGCTCCAATGTGACAGACTCCGGGAGATGGAGTCTAGTCACCATGGGTTATACAAAACACCCACAGCAGCACCTTACATAGGGCTGCACAGTGCATCTCCCTCAACAGAGGGGAGTACTGGGGGTCAATTCTGGGCTGACCCTGAAGAGGGGTTTGCTGCACAAACAACAAGTGTGCAGGGGGTGCAGGAAGGAGAAAGAAGGAGCTCGATGAGGAGGCAAAAACCCTGGGGCTCATAAAGGCGACAACAGGAAGGACCTCCTACACTCAAAGACAGCACCCTTACGCACCCACCAGCAGAGCAAGACAATCAGAAGCCGGTGAAAGCTCAAAGGCCGGACATACAGCACAGCGGTCTTTTTTAGGCCATGGCCCAGACCAGCCTTCGTGGAAAATGCGCAAACCCCAAACCCAAACCCAGACACCGGCGCCTCAACCTCCTCGAAGACTACACAGGAAGAAGTAAACTTTCCACTGGTAACCATGGAGGTAGGTGAGTCTGGTCCCTTACAAATTATAGGAAGTGTGGATAATACACATATCGGTGGGAGATTACACTTCTTTTGGGAGGCATGGAGTGCTTTAACAACAAACACTTATATCCTAAACAGTATCCAGGGATATACCATTGAATTTGTGCACAGAAATAGCCCCAGTTCAGCATGTACCAAACTGAACGTTCGTACTTTCACAAAAAGAAAAATTGGTAGCACATGCTGAACTGGTGAGACTCCACGCTAAGGGGGTTATTGAAAAAACCCAACACGATTCTCTGGAATTTGTGTCTAATATCTTTACCAAAAACAAAAAAGTTGGTGGTTGTCGCATCATCATAGATTTCACCAAATTGAATACATTTGTGCAGTATATTCATTTAAAAATGGAAACCTTTGTTACTGCCAAACAATTGATTTCCACGGATTACTTTATGGCTAGCATCGACCTAAAAGATGCTTACTATTCAGTGCCCATACAGACTGATCACAGACGTTATTTAAAATTCAACTGGATGGGGCAGCACTGGCAGTATAGAGCTCTACCAAATGGATTAACATCAGCTCCCAGGCTGTTTACAAATATTTTGAAATCAGCCCTAGCGTTTCTTCGGAAATAAAAACATATGATCATGGCCTATCTAGATGATATATTGATTGTGGGCTAAACTTTGGAATTAGCCCAACTAGCTGTATCAGCCACCAAACAATTGTTTGAGAAACTGGGGTTTATCATCCATCCAGTTAAATCTAAACTAACGCCTTCCACCATAATGGATTATTTGGAGTTCACTATTGACTCAGTTCACATGTCGGTGACTTTACCAAAGGACAAGGCTACAGTCTTAACTGAGGCCTGCAACAACCTCATTGACATCAGTGAACCATCTATCAGATTGGTAGCAAGGGTGATTGGCAAAAAAGTAGCTGCTTTTCCAGCCACACAATTTGGACCTTTGTATTATCAAAATTTACAAAGGGCAAAAATACAAGCACTCAAAATTAATGCTGGTCATTTCGACAGGCCAATGAAGCTACCAATCAAAGCAAATATGGAATTAAAATGGTGGAGGGATAACATTCAGCATTGTTCCAGCCCTATCATTATCAGCAACCCCTCAGTGGTGCTACAAACTGATGCCAGTGCACTTGGTTGGGGTGCTACCAATTCCATCTCCAGCTGTGGAGGTAGATGGAATGCACAGGAGGCATCATTACTACAGACACTTGGCATAAACTACCTGGAAATGTTGGGTGCGTTCTATGGCCTAAAGTCATACTGTTCTGGAATATATCACCAGCATGTTAGACTACAGATTGACAATACCACCGTGGTGGCATATATTAACCATATGGGTGGAATCAAATCGACATCATGTGACAATCCGGCTAATACAATTGGGCAATGGTGTATCCAGAGAAATATTTGGATATCAGTTACTTACCTACCAGGTAACCTAAATTCAGTGGCAGACACCAGGTCACGCAAATTCAATGAAAACATCGAATGGATGTTGGATATAAAAGTATTTGCTGATATTGTAGCACGGTATGGAACACCAGATATCGATCTATTTGCATCTAGACTCAATCATCAGTTACCAAACTATGTTTCTTGGGAACCAGACCCTGGGGCATCAGCGATAGATGCTTTTTCGTTGCATTGGGGGAAATTGTTTTTCTATGCATTCTCTCCTTTCTGCCTCATCAGTCGGGTATTACGCAAAATACAACAAAACTCGGCGTCTGGCCTACTCAACCATGGTTCCCTGTGATACTCGACATGGACTTAGAGCCATGTATCACCATCCTGAAACGACCAGAATTGCTGGTTCATCCCGTAACTGGGGATAGCCATCCATGTCATAATACGACAAACGTATTAATTTGTAGAGTCTAAAGAGACCTCTACTGGAACTGGGACTGATGGGCCGAACATTGAACATTATCTCAGCGACTCACAGGCAGTCCACCAAAAAACAATATCTGGTATACATCAGGAAATGGGAGATATATTGTCACAGAAACAACATCACTTACAGCTCGATGAACATAACGTCTGTTCTGGAATTCCTGGCAGGCCTCCATGATGAGGGGCTCAGTTACAGTGCCATTAACTGTGCCAGAAGTTCCCTTTCAGCATATCTATGGCGAGGATCAGAGCATCATTCTGTTGGGACTCACCACCTGGTAACCAAACTAATGAGGGGAATTTTTAATATCAATCCCCCAAGAATCTCAAATATAGGATGTGAGTATTGTCCTAACATTGCTAAGGAACTGGTCTCCAGCAACAGCTCTGTCCCTGCAAAAACGGATGCATAAAACAGTCATGCTGATGGCTTTTGTCACAGCACAAAGGGTACAGTCTTTACATAAGTTAAGGCTGGACAATATGACTTCTTCAACAAGAAATATAACTTTTCATATTCACGAATTAGTGAAACAGAACAGACCGGGACCATCAGGCCTCAAAATAGAATTTAGGGCTTACCCTATAGATGATCGTCTCTGTATAATAAGACATTTATTGTTATATATGGAGAACACCAAAAACATCAGAGGCTATAAGATGGCACTACTAATCAGCCACAAGCAACCCCACAAAAAAGTGTCGGTTCAAACTATTTCCAGATGGCTGAAACAGGTTTTAACAACAGCTGGGGTGGATACTAACATATTCAAATCTCATTCCACCAGGGCTGCAGCTACATCGGCAGCTATGGAGTTGGACGTACCGATGGACCAAATCCTGGAGACAGCAAGATGGTCAAGGGAAAAAACCTTCCAACAATTCTACCATAAACCAGTGGTTAAACCTGGAACTTTTGCAGATTCAATTTTAAGTTCTGTAATATGATTTCACCCCATGAAATAGGGGCTATAATTTGTTGTTAATAAATTTATCATGGATTTCAATGTCGGATTCATGTTTAAACATGTTAACACAATTCCTCCCTTAGTCAATTAAGGCAGATGTGATGCATGGACTCGTTTCCACGGCATGAAATCACAGTGCTTTGAAATCTTCACGTAGTCACTCACACGACTCCGAAGTAAAATAGTAAGATTAAACGAGAACTTACCAGTTCGAAGTTTGATCGTTATTTTATGAGGAGTAACGTTGAGGGATTACGTGCCCTCCGCTCCCACCCTTGATCATAAAGTTCAACTGGTATCCTCTTCTCTAATCTTACTATGTTCAGTCATTACTGTTATCTGTGATTTCACACCACTGCTTTGAAGAATGACACGCATGCGTCCTGGCGGGTTCTTCACGTAATCCCTCAACGTTACTCATAAAATAACGATCAAACTTCGAACTGGTAAGTTCTCGTTTAATCTTACTATTCTGCATTTCTGCTCTCCATAAAATTGTTTTCATGATTTTGGACATATCAAATTGCATGATCTTGATGCCACCTACATGGATTGAACTGGCCAAATAAAGCTTAACACAGCGTCTAATAATATTTCCCAATGATGAGATCATTTACAATCCTTGTATTTAGTACATTACTGGAAACTGTGAACACATTGCAACAATGTATCCTTTGGCTACTTCTTTAAATTCTTCATCTCTATGACTTGCATCCTGAACTCATGTTCTGAATCATTGCAGGCACCAGACATTTCCTCTTTTCATACTACCATCTTATGAATCCCAAAGTCATCTCCTCTAATTTTTCCATTAGGAATGGTCACCAAGGCTTTCAACTCAAACCTGGCTGTGCTGTATTGAATTGGTATTACTAAGTACATGCCTGCTGCTACATCCCTCAGAGGGTCTTCAGAGCTTTGCAACTGTCTCAACACTGTGACCAGTCTTCTTTCAAAGGATCCATCTCAATATGCACCTATTTCAGGCCATTCAGCAAATTCTGTAAACATCACAAGACTTGCAGTTTACACCATAACTCACCCAAAGTCTTTGCTAAATTATTGTCTTTGCTAAACCATATCATCCATATAATCTCACTGCTGCGCCTGTTTCTTTTCAATCTGCCCATGGATTCTTGCAATAATACAGCTGTCCTGAAGGGCCTGTCCCACTGTACGAGGTAATTCAAGAGCTCTCCCGAGTTGAACAAAAAAAATCAAACTCGCGGTAAGCACGTATAATGTACGTTGCGGATACGTCGGAGCTCGGGACGTCTCTTAGTGAAAAACTTCTATAACAATCAAACAGGTTCGCTAGGTAAACAGACAACTCACAAACATTTGATAGACCAGTTCAAAACTTTACCTATTATTGGCTGATGGAAGTGGTAAGGAACTCCAGTCAAGTGAGCAATACAGACACTTCACTGTCATCATTTCACCTCCCCGAACAACAGAAGTACATTGTATTATATAGTGTTTTTTTGTCACCATAGCACATTCCACAAACATTAGTCATGGTCAGAGGTACAGGAAATAAAGGTTTCTACAGAATGTGTCACATCAAAGGCATCTTGTCATATGGTACAAGATATCTTACATATTAAAGACATCGGCCATTTGTCAATACCCCTTAGATCAATCTAGCTTCCTCTCTCGTTACTTCACCCCTCATAGGCATTGGACATTTGGTGCAAGGTATTTTACATATTAACAAGGCATTAGCCATTTGTCAAGGTACACAAAAATGCTGGAGAAACTCAACGGGTGCAGCCATTTGTCAATACCTCTTAGTGAGGTCAATCTAGCTTCCTCTCTGGTCAAATGGTAGATAAATGTTATAGTTATGCATTATCTCAATGCACAGCAACCTGAGGCAAGCCTAAACTTGCCTTTCTGTATTAATATACTGGAGAAAAGCCTAATTTAAGACTAAATATAAGCTGTAAGCTAGCCCAGGAACCAATTTAATATCTTCTTATATTTTTTAATTTAAGTCAGCCTTATCATTAGCGGCTCGTAACGCTAACCGCAGGTACTCGGGAAACGCGGTAATCTCATGAAGACTCGCGAAGATTTTTCAACATGTTGAAAAATGCCCACGAGAGCCCCGAGTACCTACGAGCAGTTATTACTGTAATTCTCCGAGTTCAAATCAGGGGAAACTCAGGAGAACTCTTGAATTGGCTCGTACACAGCCCCATAAGACTTGCATGGATTGACTTTCCTTGAAATGCCTGCTTTGATAGTTGGGGAATGGTTCATTTTGAAATTGCCATGTCGTGCTTCTGAAGTAATGCGTTTGATTTAGTGAATGGTCTTCCATTGACCAAGAACATGAAACACCCTTTCAACAATAATGTCCAACCTCGTCCAATCCTCTGACCAACTTAATACTTTGTTTACTGATCAGTTTCTTAGCTTTATCAGAATCAGAATCACACTTTATTCGCCAAGTATGTTTTGCAACATATAAGGAATTTCAATGGCCAGGTCAGTCATACAATTAAAAGTAACAGATCACTTCAAAAACACATTTTAACATGAACATCCTCCACAGTGACTCCTACAGATTCCTCACTGTGATGGAAGGCAAAATAAAGTTCAAGGCCTCGAGCCCCCATTGACGGGATGATCTTAACTCCCGTAGCCAGCAGCGTTCAGGCTCTCCGCATCAAGGCGATCAAGCTCCCGCATCGGGGGGATGGCAGCTCCCCCACGCTGGATGATCGAACCTCGCTTCGGGGCTGGTCGAACCTTCCGCGACGTTGGAGCTCCCAACCCGGCCTCACCCGAGCCTGCGAGCCTTGATGGTAAGTCCGCTGTGGGAGCGATCCCAGGCAAGAGATCAGCTCCGATGTTAAGTCCACACCCCGCGGTGGGGTTCACGATAGTCCGAGGAGGCTTCCAGCTCCATCGATGGTGGGCCGCGGAGCCCGGAGAATGTGATCTGAAAATTAATCACATCTCCGGGAAGGTAAGAACCTGAAGAAAAGTTTCCCCCACATAAAACAAACCGAAGAACATCAAAACAAAACTTTTAACAAACTAAAAAAATAAACAAAATAGTGAAAAGACGAACAGACTGCCGGCAGGGCAGCCATCGCCCCGGCGCACCTGGTGGTATGTTGTTACCCTTTTGGGGTAATCATTCCCTTTCAGACTAGTGCAAAAAATAAGCAGCTGAGGGGACTCAGTGGGTGAAGCAATAAAGATGGAGGGAAAAGGACAGGCAAAGTCAGGTCACCTGGACTCCATCATTTGTCCTTTTTCCTCGACCTTTTGCTACCAGACCTGCTGTTCCTCCAACTATTCGCTTTTAGTTTCAGATTCCAGCATTTGTAGACTCTTGTGCCTTCATGTTATTAGGCCACTACAAAACCTCTTCATGGTATGCACACTTTGAAGAAGCTATCCTTTGGTCCATATGAAGGATTCTGCCCCAAAAGACTACCTCACCACCATCCACAGATGTTTTCTGACTCCTAATAGTGAATACTCTAATCTCCTGGGAACATCCTGATAACCTCTTCCGTGCTCTCTGGAAAGCCTCCACATCCTTCCTGTAATGGGGTGCCCTTCCTGCTTTCTCCAGAGCTCTGTCTCTTTGCGAGCGGGTATATGCAGTGCAGTAGCCTTGGAGACAGTGCTGTGACAATGTAAAGAAATATTTACTGAACTTCCAAACTTCTGCTCAGTGTTGCATTTGAATTTTATACCAGTGTCATTAGTCTCAGGAACAACAGGTAAGAAGAAGGGTCCCTGGTCCTAGCCATTTATCCATGTTCTCCAGAGATGTTACCTGACCTGCTGAGTTATGCCCCTGTCCCACTTAGGAAACCTGAATTGAAACCTCTGGAGACTTTGCGCCTACCCAAGGTTTCCGTGCGATTCCCGGAGGTTGCCGGAGGTTGCAGGTAGTGGGAGCAGGTAGGGAGACTGACAAAAACCTCCTGGAATCTCCGGGAACCGCACGTAACCTTTGGTTAAATAAAGTGTCCTTTATTTAATATTAAACCAGCTCCTCATTTCTTCAAGGGGTATTAGGTGTCTGTTCCCCAGATTTGAATTCCTGCCCTTACATATTGGAATGATGGACATAACTATTTTATCGTTTGCATAATTTTTGAAGATTATACATTTTGAAAGGAAACACACTTGAAAATGTTTTTCATGAGATAATGACTAAAATCACATCCAATCCCACACGTGAACAACAAGCTTCAAGTCGTATCAAAAAATCACATCATCATTTTCAGTAAATTGAAGCTGTTCCAGAATTGTCACGCAGGAAGCTGCCACCACACAGTGGCAAGCCTGTAAACACAAGGATTGGCTGACCCGTCCAAGCGCCAGGGCAGGGGCTATCCGGGCGCCCACATGACTCGCTGACGCGGGGAGAGAGGAGGACACACGAACTATAGAGCTCCCAGACAGTTGTTTGCAAGTCGCCTCTGGCGTCAGACAAGCACAAAGTGTCTCTGGGGTGAAGTGCGATGGGTTCCGTCCGCATCCTTCTGTTCGTCAGCCTTTTCGAGCTGGCAAGTTCTCTCACCCGAACCTACTATCTCGCTGTCCAAGAAAAAGTTTGGGACTACGCGCCCGGCGGCACAAACGTGTTAACAGACCAGGACTTGGAACAGGATGAGTATGTAGAAGAGGGAATCTATGAAGACGCTGCTAAATGCCGCAGTTCACTTTTGTGTCTATCTTCGGTTTAAACCAGCATCCGCAGTTCCTTCCTGCACAGTTCACTTTTCTAAATCTTTTGCATTTTGTGTTATTAACGGGGGTATTCGAATTACGAAACTTGTTACGTTTTTACAGATGGCTGGTCGAGGGCAGGTAATCTGCCTGCTCCCCTCGCTGCTCCGGTCACTTTCCAGTTCCCAGTTTGTTTAAAATTTAGTTTTGTGACTTTCCTTTTTGGTTCAACGTAGCGCGTCTGATCTTTGGGAAGTTAAATCATCTGCTGTGTTTACTTAATGATGTTTACTTAATTACTTTACTTTGATAAGGAGCACTATTATAAATGTTGCAATGGGTGAACACATGCTTGACTATTGATTGTGACATCGTGGGCTTGCTCCGGTTTCCTCCCACATCCCAAAGACGTGTCAGTTTGTGGGTTAATTGGACTCTACAAATTGCCCCGTGAGTGCAGCGGCATGAGAAATCGGAATAACCCAGAACTAGTGCGAAGGAGATAGGCAACGTTTCGGGTCGAACCCCTTCTTCAGACTGATATCCTTCGCTCCATAGATGCTGCCTCACCCGCTGAGTCTCTCCAGCATTTTTGTCTACCTTTGATTTTTCAGCATCTGCAGTTCCTTCTTAAACACTAGTGCGAAGGAACTGTTTCCATGCTTTCCAATCAATAAATGACTGTCCGATGTATCCGAACGATTTATTGTGGGAACACCCCCCCCCCCCCCTCCCTCCCTTTAGAGAGTTAACATCTGTCCATTTCTCCCGGCCACATGCTTCGTATCTCAGCTGCTCTACATCAGTGAAACATAGCGTAGACTTAGCGATCGCTTCGATCAGTTCGCAATAACCAACCTAATCTCCCGGTGGCTCAGCACTTCAACTCCCCCTCCCATTCTGAATCAGACCTTTCTGTCCTGGGCCTCCTCCATGGCCAGAGTGAGTCCCACCGTAAATTGGAGGAGCAGCACCTCATTTTGTTTGGGTTGTTTACACCCCAGCGGTATGAACATTGACCTCTCCAATTTCAGGTAGTCCTTGCTTTCTCCCTCTTTCCCCTTCCCTTCCCAGCTCTCCCATAGCCCACTGTCTCCACCTCTTCCCGTCTTCTTCCCACCCCCACATCAGTCTGAAGAAGGGTCTCCACCCGAAACGTCACCTATTCCTTCGCTCCATAGGTGCTGCCTCACCTGCTGAGTTTCTACAGCATTTTTATCTACCTTCTGCTTCGTATCTCAGATGCCAATGTCGAGATGTCTGACAGGTCCCAACCTGAAACGCCGTCTGTCCGTTCCCTCCACAGATGCTGCTTGACCTGCTGAGTTCCTCCAACACTTCGTGTGTTACCACAATTTAGGAACTCTGTTTTGTTAATAATGGCATTGTTATTTTAAACGTTAATTAACACACAATTCCAAGACAATTGTATAATAACCCAGCATTTCATTGCCAGATATAGAGACATAGAGTTTATACCTTAATGAAAATGGACCTTTTGTGCAACTCACTGATGCTGATCCAGACGTATATCTCAGCTAGTTCCATTTGCCGGTGTTTGGCCCCAAAATCCCCGACTTTTCACATCCACGTATCTGTTCAAATCCCCTTTAAACATTGTAATCATGTCTGTCTCTACAGCTTCCTCTGGCAACTTGTTCTACATGTCCACCACCCTGTTTAAAAAAGTTGACCCTCTGTTCCCTTTTAAATATTTCCCCTTCACCTTAAATCTGTGTCCTCTAGTTTTAGACTCTCTTACCCTGGGGGAAAAAAGATTGCGAACATTCAACAGATCTGTGCCCCTTATAAATGTATGTACCTGTGCAAGTCCTGCTTTGAATTAAGTGTATTATTATCACGTTAACCGATGTACAGTGAAAAGTTTTGTTTTGCATGCTATCCAAATAGATCATGAATATAATCATTCAAATTCACGTACAATAGATAGAGCAAAGGCAAAGAAACAAAATGCAGAATCTAGTTCTCAGCACTGTAGTCCATCATTTTCATAGACAAAGTTCACTGCCCATAATCAGGTAGAGGTGAATTGGACAGGAGCCAAGCTTTTGGCAGGACTATTCAGAAGCCTGATAACAGAGGTGAAGAAGATGTTCCTCAGTTTAGTGGTGTGTGATCGCAAGTTTTTTTACCTTCTATCAGATGGGAGCAGATTGAAGAAGGAATGACTGGCTGAGGACGTCAATTATTATATTGGCTGCTTCTCCTAGGCAGCATGGTGTGGGTGGAGTCAATAGTGGGAGGTATGGTCTTTGTGATTGACAGGGGTACATCTACAACTCTGCAATCTCCAGCAATCTTGGGCCGAGCTGCTCCCAAACCAAGCCTCGATGCAACCCAACAGTATGCTTTAGATGGTGCATCTGGAGAAATTTGTCATAAAAATGCAACTCTTTGCATTATTCAAATTAATTTCCGTCTACTGCTCCTTGGTCCACTTCCCCAGTTCATCTAGATCCTAGATCCTGTTGTAATCTTAGATAACCTTCTTCATTCCTCACCACACTGGTGTCTCCCGCAAACTTACCCACCATGTTAATGACACTGACATCTAAATGATCTAAATAGATGACAAACAACAATGGACCCAGCACTTATCCCTGTACACAGCACGGATCACTGGCCTCCAATCTGAATAAGTCTCCCTCTACAACCACCCTCTCTCAGGTGTCAGGGGTTATGGGAAGACAGGAGAATGGGGCTAGGAGGGAGAGATAGATCAGCCATGATTGAATAGCAGAGTAGGCTTGATGGGCCGATTGGCCAAATTGTACTCCTTGGCCTTATGACTTACCACCAAGCCAATTGGACCAGTCTGAAGAAGGGTCTCGATTTGAAACGTCACCCATTCCTTCTCTCCAGAGATGCTGCCTGTCCCGCTGAGTTACTCCAACATTTTGTGTCTATGATTTAAACTAGCATCTGCAGTTTCTTCCTACTCAATTTCTCGGTGGTTATCTCATCCTGTATCACATACAATCTAACCCTCCTGACAGCCTACGTGCCGAATCTTATCAAAGGCCTTGCTAAAGTCCATGTGGACAATGTCCACTACCCTGCTCTCATCAATCGTCATTGTCATGTCTTCAAAAATACTCAAATCATATCAGTGAGGATGGATTTCCTCCAATCAAAGCTGTTAACTACCCCTAATCAGTCCTTGCCTTTTCAAATATTAGTTAATCCTGTCCCTCAGAATAGCTTTTCTTCCATTGATGTTGGACACACTGGCCTGTAGTTCCTTTACTTGTCTTTCAGCCCATCTTAAAAGCACATGAGACATCCTCCTGTTTTAGAGTCATAGAGAGTCATAGAGTGATACAGTGTGGAAACAGGCCCTTTGGCCCAACTTGCCCACACCTGCCAACATGTCCCAGCTACTCTAGTCCCACCTGCCAGGGTTTGGTCCATATCCCTCCAAACCTATCCTGTCCTATCCATGCACCTGTCTAACTGTTTCTTAAACATTGGGATAGGTCCAGCCTCAACTACCTCCTCTGGCAGCTTGTCCATACACCGACCACCCTTTGTGTGAAAAAGTTACCCCTCAGATTCCTATAAAAACATTCCCCTTCACATTGAACCAATGTTCTCTGGCCCTCGATTCCCCTACTATGAGCAAGAGATTCTGTGCATCTATCCGATCTATTCCTCTTATGGATTTTTTACACCTGTCTACCTCACCTGTGGCTAACAATGGTGCAAGTATCTCTACCAAGACCTCTTTATTTATTTATTTTCCTTAGCTTCCTGCAATTGCCAAGAGTGCACTTGATCAGGTCTCGGGGATTTATCCACCTGAATAAGTGTCAAGATTGACAGCTCTTCCTCTGTTGTAATGTCAATATGTTCCAATCTTCATTTCCCTTAATTCCTTACTTACAGTACCTTCTCCATAGTGGGCACATATGAGAAATATCCATTCAACATCATCACTCATCTTCTGTGACTTCGCACATAGAAGACAACATTGATCTTTAAGAGATTCTATTCTCTCTTTTGCTCTTAACATATATGTAGAATCATTTGAAGAATCTCCTCTACCTTCGCTACCTTTCCTCCTTGTCTTCCTATGTCTCTTATAGTGCTTGTGGAATTTGCTTGATCCCAGATGAATTCCTGGTGTTGTTAGGATTTGTATAAGGCTGTTGCTTTGAACATAATGATGTCTGGAATGCCCTAACAAAGGATAATGCTGATCAGAAATTCACAATTGTCACCATTGCACCATGGATCCTAATATGTACGCACTATCACAATACAGGCTCTCAGCACCAAACTGCATGCCCCTTGGTACCTGGATCTCACAGCTCAGGGGGTTCTGATTCCACCATTCCTTTCCTCTCCAAACCTTCATAGCACAGGGCTTCAATGTTACATCACTACTCTTTGGCTACATCACACCTCCACTGTCAGAGTGCGGCCCAACGCAAATTGGAAGAAACAGCACCTCATATTTCCCTTAGGCAGTTTACAACCCAGTGGCATGAATCTTGATTTCTCTAACTTCAAGTAACTTGCTTTCCCTCTCTCTCCATCCCCCCAGCATCACAGTTCACCAACTAGTGCTACTATCCAAAGATAGACACAAAATGTTGGAGTAACTCAGCGGGACAGGCAGCATCTCTGGAGAGAAGGAATGAGTGACCTTTCAGGCACGAGACCCTCCTTCAGACTAGTTAGGGATAAGGGAAACGAGAGATATAGACGGTGATGTGGAGAGATAAAAAACAATGAATGAAAGATATGCAAAAAATTATGGATGATAAAAGAAAAGGCCATTGTAAGCTGTTTGTAGAGTGAAAATGAGAAGCGTGTGACTTGGGTGGGGAAGGGATAGAGAGCGAGATGGAATGCTGGGCTACCTGAAGTGAGAGAAATCTATATATACATACAGTGTCTGTAAGCTGCCCAAGCGAAATATGAGATGCCGTTCCTTCAATTTGCATTTAGCTTCACTCTGACAATGGAGGAGACCGAGGACAGAAAGGTTTAGTTTAGTTTAGTTTAGTTTAGAGATACAGCACGGAACAAGGCACTTTGGCCCAAGGGGTCCACACCGACCTGCAATCCCCGCACATTAACACTATCCTACACCCACTAGAGACAATTTTTACATTTACCAAGCAATTAACCTACAAACCTATACGTCTTTGTAATGTGGGAGGAACCGAAGATCTCGGAGTAAACTCACGCAGGTCACGGGGAGAACGTACAAACTCTGTACAGACAACACCCATAATCGGGATCAAACTCAGGTCTCCGGCACAACATTCGCTGTAAGGCAGCAACTCTACCGCTGTGCCCCGGAATTGTGAGGAGAATTAAAATGTTCAACAACCGGGAGATCAGGTTGGTTCACGTGGGCTGAGCGAAAATGTTCTGCGAAACGATCGCTCAGTCTGCGTTTAGTCTTGTCGATGTATAAAAGTCCACATCTTGAACAACGGATGCAGTCGATGAGGTTGGAGGAGGTTCTACTGCCCTCCTGATTAAATATTACTCATTGTACGCCTCATTGTCAACTTCCCCTCAACTACAATGAACCATTCAACATTTTCTTACTGTCATCTTTTTCACACCTTACCCTTCCATATCTTTAAAATCCTCTCTCCCTGACTCTCAGTCTGAAGAAGGCTCTCGACCTGAAACGTTACCCATTCCTTCTCTCCAGAGATGTTGCCTGTCCTGCTAAATTATTCCAGCATTTTGTGTCAATCTTTGGTGTAAACCAGCATCTACAGTTCCTTCCTACACAGATCCCATTTGGAACTACATCAGTTAGTTACATGAGACTGGTTTGGAATGGGCTACTTTTCCATGCAGCATGTTTTCCAGTTGCAGATAATCTGAAGTCTGCAGCTGGAGCCAACAACAGAAACAGCATTGCTGTACTAACAATTCAACCCATTTTTAGGTGCACAACAGTTTCTAGGTCAGCCCACTTAATGTTTAATGGTTACATTTATATTTTTGAATAAAGTGCTTGTGTATGGAAACTATATCTCCCTTACCAAAAAAAAATTTTTTAGATTACTCAATAGCTAAATGCAATATGCAATAGGTTGTTCAAGTATTTCCTTGCACAATACTCTGCCATATTTGCACAGTCTGCTGAATCTCATTCATTTAAAAAATGGATAGCTTTGCTTGTGTGTGTATATATACTATTTTTAAAAAAATTCTAGTTATTTTTGTTGATAAATCACACTTTATTCAGTTCAATAATTAGATATGTAAGGACAAGGAAAACGTTATGAATTGGAGGCATATTGTTTTACAGCTGACAGAAAAGGTTGTGTAGGGGTTCAGTATTAATGTGGATAGAGAACTGGCTGGCAGACAGGAAGCAAAGAGTAGGAGTTAACGGGTCATTTTCAGAATGGCAGGCAGAGACTAGTGGGGTACCGCAAGGCTCAGTGCTTGGGATCCCAGCTATTTACAATATATATTAATGATTTGGATGAGGGAATTGAATGCAACATCTCCAAGTTTGCGGATGACATGAAGCTGGGGGACAGTGTTAGCTGTGAGGAGGATGCTAGGAGGCTGCAATAGGCTGGGTGAGTGGGCAAATGCATGGCAGATGCAGTATAATGTGGATAAATGTGAGGTTATCCACTTTGGTGGCAAAAACAGAAAAATAGACTATTACCTGAATGGTGGCCGATTAGGAAAAGGGGAGATGCAACGAGACCTGGGTGTCATGGTACACCAGTCATTGAAAGTCGGCATGCAGGTGCAGCAGGCAGTGAAGAAAGCGAATGGTATGTTAGAATTCATGGCAAAAGGATTTGAGTATAGGGGCAGGGAGGTTCGACTGCGGCTGTACAGGGTCTTGGTGAGACCACACCTGGAGTATTGCGTACAGTTTTGGTCTCCTAATCTGAGGAAGGACATTCTTGCCATAGAGGGAGTACAGAGAAGGTTCACCAGACTGATTCCTGGGATGTTAGGACTTTCATATGAAGAAAGACTGGATAGACTTGGCTTGTACTCGCTTGAATTTAGAAGATTGAGAGGGGATCTTATGGAAACTTATAAAATTCTTAAGGGGTTGGACAGGCTAGATGCAGGAAGATTGTTCCCGATGTTGGGGAAGTCCAGAACAAGGGGTCACAGTTTAAGGATAAAGGGGAAATCTTTTAGGACCGAGATGAGAAAAACATTTTTTACACAGAGTGGTGAATCTCTGGAATTCTCTTCCAAAGAATGTAATGAGGCCAGTTTATTGGCTATATGTAAGAGGGAGTTAGATGTGGCCCTTGTGGCTAAAGGGATCAGGGGGTATGGAGAGAAGGCAGGTACAGGATACTGAGTTGGATGATCAGCCATGATCATATTGAATGGTGGTGCAGGCTCGAAGGGCTGAATGGCCTACTCCTGCACCTATTTTCTTTGTTTCTATGAAGTTGTTCACTAGCCATCATATTGCTGAGTGGGTAAAAAGAAACTGCAGATGCTGATTTACACCGAATGTAGACACAGACTGCTGGAGTAACTCACTGGGTCAGGCAGCATCTCTGGAGAAATGAAATAGTTCGTGCTTCGGGATGAAATTTTTCTTCAGACGTCTGAAGAAAACTGAACTCCAGTATTCTGTGCCTACTATATTGCGGAGTGGAATGTTTTTTTGGCAATAGACAGATCCCTTAATTAAAATATGGCCGGTGTTAATATAATGTTAAAGTTGGCTGTGTTTTTTTTAGTTTTTTGTTTAGAGATACAGCGCAGAAACAGGCCCTTCAGCCTACTGGGTCCGCGCCGACCAGCGATTCCCTGCAAATTAACACTGTCCTACACACACTAAGGACAATGTTCACATTTACCAAGCCAATTTGTCTTCATACCGATACGTATTTGGATTGTGAGAGGAAACAGATGATCTCAGAGAAAACCCACGCGGTCTTAGGGAGAACATACAAACTCTGTACAGACAGTACCTGTAGTCGGGATCAAGCCCGGGTCTCCGGTGCTGCAAGCATTGTAAGGCAGCAATTCTACCGCTGCGCCACCATGCCGCACTTTAATTAACCTTTGATTCAGATTCAGATTCAGATTCAATTTTAATTGTCATTGTCAGTGTTCGGTACAGAGACAACGAAATGCATTTGGTTTCCTTCATCATAACTTTAGTGTGTGCCGGTCTAATCAACCCAATTTCTCCTCATACAACAATCTCTGTATGTTTTTGTTTTTAGTGTGAGTGATTGTTTTCTTCTTGCAAACGTTTGCACATCAATCATAAACTGGTTTGGGCAGGTGCTCTGTGCTCAATATAATAACAAATATATAATTTTACTTGAGACAATATATATAATCTATTTGAGACAAAGGGAGTTAGCCATTGAACAATGAGTGCCACAAGTTTACAATTGTTCTCTGTGAAACCCATAAATTGTCACCAGCAATTCATCAATTGTCAGTGAAATTCTATACTTAACGTTTACAGGACTCTTCACCACAGTTTATCTTGATCAGCCACCGAGATTGGCGAGACAATATCTGGATTATTGTGTGCAGTTTTAGTCTCCTTCCCCAAGAAACAACACACTTGCCATTGAGGAAGTGCAACAAAGGGTGGTGAGATTGTTGTATGAGGAGAAATTGGGTTGATTAGACCGGCACACACTAAAGTTATGATGAAGGAAATCTAATGCATTTCGTTGTCTCTGTACTGTACACTGACAATGACAATTAAAATTGAATCTGAATCTAATTGCAATTAAAATAATTTTGTCTAGCACAACAAACTGGATGCAGAGAAGATGTTTCCTTTGGTTGAGGGTTTAGAACTAAGGGTAACTCTCAGGATATGGGTAAAACAATCAGACTGAGATGAGGGAATGATTCTTCACCCCGAATGTTAAACCTGCGGTGAAGATTGAGGGGGCCAAGTCACAAAATATATCTATGAAGGACAGATTTCTGGAGACAAAGGGCATCAAGGAATATGGGGAGAGTGCGGAAATATGTTATTGATATGAATGATCTGGTTTCATCAAAATGAACCTCAGGCAGTTCTGAGGGGCTGAAAGTGGGTTGTTGTGATCTGGAATGCACTGGCTGATCTAGTATTGGAAACAGATACAGTTATAATTTTAAAAGATATTTGTCATGAAATTATAAAAGAAAAATTTGGAGGGTGATGAGGAGAAGAGACAACTAGAATGGTATTTTCAAAGAGGCAACATGGGTTGAATGGTCATATTTCAATAATACTGCAGTTTTTATTCTGATGTATGTATTTAAATTTGATATGAATATTGCTGACGAGGTCTACAGTTGTTGTTCATCCCTAATTGCCCCTGAATCAAGTGGCTTTGTAGATCATTTCAGAAGACGGTTAGGAATCAATTATAAACTATAACAGGGAGGTTCTACTGCAGTTGTACAGGGTCTTGGTGAGACCACACCTGGAGTATTGCATACAGTTTTGGTCTCCAAATCTGAGGAAGGACATTATTGCCATAGAGGGAGTGCAGAGACGGTTCACCAGACTGATTCCTGGGATGTCAGGACTGTCTTATGAAGAAAGACTGGATAGACTTGGTTTATACTCGCTAGAATTTAGGAGATTGAGAGGGGATCTTATAGAAACTTACAAAATTCTTAAGGGGTTGGACAGGCTAGATGCAGGAAGATTGTTCCCGATGTTAGGGAAGTCCAGGACAAGGGGTCACAGCTTAAGGATAAGGGGGAAATCCTTTAAAACCGAGATGAGAAGAACTTTTTTCACACAGAGAGTGGTGAATCTCTGGAACTCTCTGCCACAGAGGGTAGTTGAGGCCAGTTCATTGGCTATATTTAAGAGGGAGTTAGATGTGGCCCTTGTGGCTAAGGGGATCAGGGGGTATGGAGAGAAGGCAGGTACGGGATACTGAGTTGGATGATCAGCCATGATCATATTGAATGGCGGTGCAGGCTCGAAGGGCCGAATGGCCTACTCCTGCACCTAATTTCTATGTTCTATGTTTCTATAAAGATGTGTGTAGACTCACCTAAGACCAGAGATGAAAGACATTATTGAAGCAGGTGCTTTTATGACAATCCTTTCATAGTTGTTTTTACTGGATGGTAGTTGAGAGAAATAGATGTGTACAGGCAATCTCTGATTTACAACAGGGTACCATTCCTGAGAACTGTTTGTAACCTGAACCTTTTGTAAGTTGGAAATGAATAAAACCAGCACACAGAAGAGGATCGTTGAACAGCTATGCAGGAGAGTGAGCAGGCATGGCAAGAGCCAGCCTCAATGACTGTGACTGAGCGAGTGAGTCTGCTCAGCGTTCCCAACTCTGCTCTGTTCCACGCTGCCCCCGACTGTTGCAGCTCTTTCATATGTCTGTGTTTCCATAAATCAGGTGTTTGTAACTCGGGGAGAGCCAGCACAGACTTAAACACATCTTGTTCCTAAAGTAAAGGTCATAAAAATATTAATGCTTACATTTGCAAAAAATGAGAAAGTGCTAATTAATTCCACCTCGTGCCTTCAGTATTTTCAGTGGCGATTGACTGTTGTGCGAGTGGGAGGTCTTCAAAGCAGGATGTATTAATTTCTTGTACATTCCTTTGGGACTTTGTAACATCAATCTTCTTCTTGCATATGGCGTGCACAGCCTAAAGTTGTAGGTCAACTTATTATTATACGTTATACAATTATACAATTATCATTTGAACCTCAAATGAAGTTCAAACGAAATTCGGTTTCTGCAGTCATACAACAAGAAAAGAACCAAGACACGCACAAACATCCATCACAGTGAATCTCCTCCTCACTGTGATGGAAGGGAAAGTCTTATCTCTCCCCTGTGTTCCATTCTTCTCCCGATGTTAAAGCCTCCGGCGGGCGATGGCAAGTCCCACGGCCGTGAAGGCCGCGCCGGGCGATCTAAGGCCCCGCTGCGGGTCTTAATGTTGGAGCCCCCGTCGGGCGATGGCAAGTCCCGTGGCCGTTAAGGCTGTGCCTGGCGATGTAAGGCCTTGTTTGTGCACGTCGGGTCGATTGCATGAGTCGAAACAGGGTGGACCACGTGAAAGTTGCAATCTTCCATCCCGTAACATCAATGATAATCCGACAATTCAAAGAATAAAAATTGTGAGGTTTGCTTCACTTCCAGGATATGTTTTTCAGTACAATTGCTTGCGAATCAACTCTACAGGGATGCTTGTAATAATTGTTTTATCAGATTATCTGTCTTGGCTGTAAAAACTCATCCCATGCACAGTTTATTTTGTGTCAAATCACAGTGGTGTTTGACTACACAAGCCTCCATAAATACTGAATCACCAGCTGTCCTTAATGGATACCACTGATTCCATTGTCAACTCGAGATCTCTTGAAGGTTAAATATTTTGGATTTGCAGATGGTAAATAGAGTGTTTTGATTGCAATGAAGTCTGATGTGTTTTGTTTAATGCTTTACAAAGTTTATTATTTTTTGACCATGGGCTGTTCCATGGCTTTCCTGATGATTATCACTTTTTACAAGAATTGCATCTGCTAGCTGCAGTGGCGTAGATCTGACTTTCATGTTTCCCTGCATTTGCAGCTGCTTTTCTTGGCTTTGATTCACTTGCACGGCCGTTGCTAACCCCGCATGTGGGTTATTTCCTGAAGACATGTTTGCATGAGTTGTGCAACAATGAGTGCAGCATAATACTGCATTCCTAACAATCGTAATACTGCATACGTAATACTCCGTTATTTTCATCATTTGGACTTTGACATTAACACGCATGACTTTCTTTAACATTTGCATAAATCACTGTACTTCATCATTGGTGCTTGCCCAGCTAAATGTGGTTTTGCAATGTGTGAGACGTAAATAGTTGGCACATTTCCTGAAGTCGTCATTGTTAAATTGGTAGGAAATAACTGCAGATGCTGGTTTAAATTGAAGGTAGACACAAAATACTGGAGTAACTCAGCAGGACAGGCAGCATCTGTAGAGAGAAGGAATGGGTGACGTTTTGAGTCAAGACCCTTCTTCAGACTGATGTTCGGTTTGAGACCCTCAGACTGAAGAAGGGTCTCAACCTGAAATGTCACCCATTCCTTCTCTTTAGGGATGCTGCCTGTCCCACTTCGGCGTCATTTGCACGTCACGCAGGTGGCGCGTGAAGATTTTGTGAATCCCAAAATCATGGGGTGCCACGCGTGACCCTGCCTACGTCACCACACACCATGCGCATGTAATGCATGCCATGCGCAAGTAATGCATGCCATGCGCATGTAATGCATGCCATGCACGCGTTGTGCGTCGTGACGCATAAATGATGTCGCATAAATGACTCGCAAATTATGCCCCAGTGGGACAGGCCTATATTCCAGCATATTGTTAAATAGTTTTTTGCAGATATGTCATTTATTTAGCTGACACGTTTAAAAATTTGTTGATTGCATCCAACCAAACAATTACTTAAAAACATACCTTCTCCTTTAACAACGATTTTGTTTTGTAATGATTCCTCATCAACCTTTGAGAATATTTTCCATAAGATGGTGACAGTGGAACGATAAAGTGATTATCACAGGCCACAAGATCTGCTGTAAGTGCGACCACGAGTTCACGGCGAACATTGTGCAAATCTTGTAACATATATGCAACATTCTCCGGGGGTGTTGGTTCCACTTCTGCAACTGAAGTGTCATTGTGATCAGTAACAGAACAAATTGAGGCGGCAACAACGCAAGATATTGCATTTGTGCACATCTGCTAATGGTGTGTAGAATATAATTAAATATTCAGCCCCTGTTGCAAACATGTTGCTTACCTCCAAAGTAATTGAACACTCGCAATCAACTTGTAATCACAATTATCAAGTTGCCATTATACAGATACAAAATAAGAATGTCCAAAATAACAGACTCTGAATGATATTGTTCCACAGGCATTAGCAATCTACTTTATGTAATATCTGTACTGCTACTCTCTGTGTTCTACTTGAACACATCCAGGTGGGGAAAGTCAGTTAATGATCACATAGTTCACATCTCAGCACTCTTTTTGAAAAATATAATAAAATCCAGCCAAGGTCAGTTTTTGCTGCACATTGAGGTGCAATCTTGCTGATATCAGAGTGCAGTACTAGTCATTTATTAATTAATTTTAACCTCATCTAATGTATCGTTGTTCCTGATGTGGCTTGCAATACGTCAGCGAGACCAAGCATATATTATTTGTATATATTATATACAAATATCTATATTACTAAAAGTCTGATCTTGACCACTTCCTGTTGTTCTGTATATTGATTTTAGAAAAAACGCTGCCACTTACGGCTGTGATTTTTGGCCATCTTACTCAGAGTCCCCCTCCGTTGCGCAGGACGAGGATTTTTCCCATCGATTAAAAAAAATAAAAGAGTTATTAGTGATTAAAAAATGTTGAGATTCTCTCTCCTGTCAATCACACCATGAAGGCCACGCCCCTTCTGTTGGGAGGGGGGGGCAGGGACTATAAAACCCAGAAGTGTGGGCGTGGCTCAGTCTCTGCAAGTACTGAATCATTTTAACTCTTGTTCCCATTCCCACATTGACCCCTGTGTCTTGGGCCTCCTCTATTGCCAGAATGAAATTTCTTGAAAACTGGAGGAACAGTACCTTATATTTCACTTTCGTAGCTTACAGCCTAATGGTATGAACATTGAATTCTCCAATTCTAGGTAATGTCTTGCACCACCTCTCCATCCCCCACTCCTTTCTCCACCCCCGTGTCCCACCTGAACACACACCTATTTCTTCCCTCCTGCTCTCCCTTCTCCACATTCCTTGCTCGTGTTTCACCATTTGCAATTCTTCAATCGTGTCACACTTTCTTGTTTAAATCTCTGACCTTTGTTCCAATGATCTAAAACATCAAAAACCCTTCTTGCCTCTGCCCACCTATCACCTTTGTCCTGCCTCTCCTCTCACCCAGCTTTCTTTCCCCCACCCCTCCCCCCCCTACTATCAGTCTGACAAAGGGTCCCGACCCAAAACATCACCTATCCAATTTCCCCAAATATGCTGCCTGACCCCCTGAGTTGCTTCAGCACTTTATGTCCTTTTGTATAAACCATAGAAACATAGAAAATAGGTGCAGGAGCCTGCACCGCCATTCAATATGATCATTGCTGATCATCCAACTCAGTATCCTGTACCTGCCTTCTCTCCATACCACCTGATCCCTTTAGCCACAAGGGCCACATCTAACTCCCTCTTAAATATACCCAATGAACTGGCCTCAACTACCTTCTGCGGCAGAGAATTCCAGAGATTCACCACTCTCTGTGTGAAAAAAGATTTCCTCATCTCGGCCCTAAAAGATTTCCCCCTTATCCTTAAACTGTGACCCCTTGTTCTGGACTTCCCCAACATCGGGAACAATCTTCCTGCATCTAGCCTGTCCAACCCCTTAAGAATTGTGTAAGTTTCTATAAGATCCCCCCTCAATCTTCTAAATTCTAGCGAGTACAAACCGAGTCTATCCAGTCTTTCTTCATATGAAAGTCGTGACATCCCAGGAATCAGTCTGGCGAACCTTCTCTGTACTCCCTCTATGGCCAGAATGTCTTTCCTCAGATTAGGAGACCAAAACTGTACGCAATACTCCAGGTGTGGTCTCACCAAGACCCTGTACAACTGCAGTAGAACCTCCCTGCTCCTATACTCAAATCCTTTTGCTTTGAATGCTAACATACCATTCGCCTTCTTCACTGCCATCATTTGCAGTTCCTTGTTTCTTTATTTATCAATTAATATTTGACTGGCTTTGTTGCACTTTGTAAGAAAGACAGTAAAATCAACAGGCTAATGTGTGTAAAAATCTGTTTGGCTTTCTGTTGGCCTCAGTAAACATTTGTGCATTTAGCAGTTAAACACAAAGCAAGCTGAATATTTGTGAATTTAAACAACTTATTGTATTAATTCTTTGGTTAGATGGTGCAGGGAAGCCGGCAATGTAGCAAAATCAGGTATATCCTGGATGCAGCAAGTGATGAGCACCAGCTGTGAACGTCCTGCACATCTGTAGAATTACAGCATTGGCAATAGCTTAATTTTCTTCTGAGCTATCAAGATATCATCACCAATTTGATACTCTGATGCAGAGCAGATATGCTTAAAGTGACATTTGGAGCTCACCTTCCGTGTGGCCATGTACCTGCTGTTATCAGTCAAATGCTTGGAGAGAAAAATGTAAGAAGAGCTGAAATGTTTCACCTGCTGAACCCATCTCCAAGTTGAACAAAGACCAATATGGGTAGAGCATACTGTTCAGTAGCTGGATTATTTGCTAGCTCAGTCTGATTATGCAACATCAGGACCCAGCTCAGCTTATTGTTTGGAAGTGTTGGCTTTTGCAATAATGTTGGTGTTACAAGGTAGTCATCTTTGGTCACTTGATTGGACATGTGCATCTCCAGATACAAATTGATTTTTAGGCACCTTGTTGACATTTGTAAGTGAAACGTGTAGAATTGGCTCATTTCTAAAGCAAGCGGACTGTTAAGTTCTTTAGTGTGAATGTGAAAAAGAATCCTGCAATTGTCTTAACTGTGGCTGTGCACTGACCACACTAAAATCACCTTGCATACTTCAGCTTTCAATTGCCAAAAAGCAATCAGGTAGCGAGGCCATTGAATGTTGGACTGTAGATGTTATCTCCACATGGAATGTGCTAATAGTCAATTGGGTTTCATCATTACCTAAGCATCCATGGATTTTTTTTCAAGATACTCTTGATTGCCATTTGAAATGAAACTGTTCTGGTATCTGACATGGTTGTAATATTATTCCATGGAAGTATCTTGGTCATTCTTTACTGAGTTAGTGTAGCACATCAATGAAGACAGCTGAACATTTGTTCACTCAACATACTGACAGATGCACCAATGTGAACACCTGGATTGCTTTGTGTTATATATATATATATATTCGCTTTTATTTGTGGCTGTGAACTTATTATTTGTGTTATGAGTGGTAAATAATTTGCATGTCCAGGATCATCCAAAGTGGTTTTGATCTCCATCAGTTTCAGCACGTGCTGACATTTTGAGAACTGGTAGGCTGGGTTTACAAATCTACAAACATTAACAAAATGTCCATTACAACAATAATACTGTCTTAAGATATGAGGGTATCAGCTATAAGGGGAGGTTGGACAATTTTGGATGGTTTCCTCTCAGGCGATAGAAGTTGAGGAGAGACCTGATAGAAGTGTATAAAATTATGAGGCAATTTATCCCATCAGGTCCATGTCAGCTTTGAGTACGACAATCTCATTGGTTCCACTTCCTCACCGATCTCTCATGCTTTATTTCCATATATCCCTGCAATGTATTCCCTCCTCCCTCTTTGTTCCTTCGGACTCATACACCAAAGGGAGAATGCGTATTCTCCCCCCCCCCCCCCCCCCCCCACCCCCCCTCATCCCACTTTTTTACCATGCCTTGTCCTGCTTTTCCCCTCTTCTAGCTTTCTTCTCTCTCCCTCCCCCCCCCCCCCCCCCCCACACGCACGCACGCACGCACGCACACTCGCGCAAACACACACACAATCAGTTTGTAGGGTCTTGACCCAAAATCCCAAAATGTTCTCGTTGCTATCCATGTTCTCCAGAGATGCTGCCAGTCCTGCAGAGTTACTCCAGCACTTTGTGTCCTTGCGAGTAAACTTCCCACGGGCAGCCGCCAAGGACAAGATCAAACACGCTCTAGAACTGTGAGGCAGTGTCACTAACTGTTGTGCCATTGCATCAGCCCTGATCACCCTTTATCACTCTTCGACTTATACTTATCAAGGTCTCCAAATTGAGTTCCTTCATGCTTTTGGTGACACACCTACATTAGTGCACATGTTGGATGGATTACATGTATGTTGTCATGGGAGAGCAGTTTACTGCACCAAACCATTCCCTCCAGAGCCTGTGTAGCACTGAGGCCTATGAGTCATCCTCTCAGCCTGATCCTACCAAGTCAGAGAAGAGAGTCAATTCCTATTTTATATTTGGCCAGGAAGCTCGCTTTGCATCCTTGGTTTACAGCATAGATTTTCATAACTACTGGGATTCATTTTAATATGATGATTAGAGGGCCCATCGGATTGCATCAGGAAAGGCCTGTGGAATTTCCCTGGTCTTTTGGAAGCTAAGAGGACACAGTGATGGACAGCAACCTTGTAGAAGCATTGGTTTTCAACACATCCATGTGACAATTTATTTGTGCACCCTGTGGCTTGGACCTTGCCTGTTACGATCAGCTTTCATCACTGCTGCCCACCCTCTTAGCAACCCATGAGGCCTAACTTATTCAACTAGTTAAGATTCCTGGCATTTGTACCATCCCTCATCCTATTCTTCCATCGGAACAAAATAAATAACTGCAGTGCCTTGAGCAAGAGAAGCTAACTGAATGTATAGCTGTAAAGCAAGAAATAAGAGAATTGCAAATACCCTGAGTGAAGAGAAAGAATCTGGATGGAAGTCATTACCTGCAGTGAGTAATATTATGAATATGTTTTCAATGTTTCTGACAGAGCAGTTCATCATGGTTCATGTGAACCTTGGAAACTGGGCGACTTCTGCTACTTCATTGCAAAGTTGCCTCAGTCCTAAATGCATCGGAACCTCCTGCATGCATGTGCCGCTGAGGAATTTGTCATTCACCCCTGCTAACTCTGGAACAGCATGATTAGAATGGCCGATGCGAGGGGGCAAGAATTGTATGCCACAGCAATTTTACATGGTCAACCCTCCGATCTCCACATTCTAGTTCAACCTCCGCCCCCAGGCCGGAGCCAGCCTTCTTGCTGAGTTTGTTAATCCTGTTGGCGTCCGCAGCCTTCGCCCTGCTGCCCCGGCACACAACAGCGAAGAAGATGGCACTGGCTACCACCGATTGGTAGAACATCTGCAGCATCTTACTGCAGACGTTGAAGGAGCGTTCTAGTTGGTGACGGGATCCAGACAACAACCAGGCCTTGGATAATGTAGTGCCCAGGCCTGTTTCTGAAATAGCCTCTTTGTTTTCTGAGACAGAAACTGGGGAGTTGAGTCTTCTCTGCTGTCAAGTCTATCACAAATTTAAAACTTTTATAACTCTCTGACATTCAAAATAATTAAAAAATATTAAAGTTGAAGTCAATAATTTTTAAAAGGTTGCATTGAAAACAAAGTTAATTAAAAACAAATAGTAGCACTTGGAAATAACGTTAAAAAATCTGAAGCATGATGATTAAAAACATAATAACGTTCCTCCCCTTTGGCTCCTGACCTACAAGCCCCATCCTAATAGCTGCTTGATGAACATTCTTGCTAATTCATCCCTACTTCCAGAATAGTTGTTAAGATCTACTCTTTGGTTGCTTCCCATTCTACTTGGGTCTGCTCCCGGAATGGGAAGTACCTCAAGACCTATTGCTTTTTTTAAATGTGCTATTTAAATGAAATTAAGAAAATGCTTTACTTTGATTAAGTTTAATCTAAATCACTTGCCGTCAGTATTCTGCAGAGTCCTTTCAATGTTTGAAACATTTTGAAGAAGGGTCCTGACCCGAAATGTCACCCAACCGTTTTCTTCAGAGATTTGAAATATTTAATACTGACATTATGAATATTAACAATATGACATTATAATTATATAATTGTTATATAAATATAACATTATACATTTGCTGCAAAAACTAAGGAGATGGTGTTAAAGAAGCTCAACTATTTAAGAGGACAAAAAATTTCCAACCAGTTTCTCCACAAACTGCAATTTTGCATGAATCTCTGAGGATGTCCATTGTGTCCAATATAAAATGCAGATTAATCTCTAATTGCATCGATCTTAAGTAATAGTTTTTACCTGAGGCTTGAATGGACCATAAATTGTGGTTTCTTAGCCTGGCCATAGCCAGGTGATGACAGAATGCAAGTTTCTACATCTTTTTAAGGCTTTGTAGTTCATAAATACTGTTTGAGTTCCCATAGCATTCTGCGTAGTGAAAATTGCACAGCTAGTGTCCAGTGCATGTTGCACAACACTGCATTAATAAGGTGTTGGGAGGAACAGCAGCAATATCAGGGATTCTCAGATGAGGGAAGGAGATGAATTTCGAGTACCTTTCAGCTAGAAAAGCCAGTGTGCTGGAGTAACTCATCAGGCCAGGCAGCATCTCTGGAGAACGTGGATAGGTGACATTTCACAAGTTCACAAGTTGTGGGAGTAGAATTGGGCCATTCGGCCCATTGAGTCTACTCTGCCATTAAAATCATAGTTGATCTCTGCCTCCTAATCCCATTTCCCTGCCTTCTCCCCATAACCCTTGAAATGTCCACTGACTTGACCTCCACAGCCCTCTGTGGCAATGAATTCCACAGATTAACTACCCTCTGACTAAAGAAGTCCCTCCTCACCTCCTTTGTAGAAAAGCACTCTAATGTTGAGGCTATGACCTCTGGACCTAGGCTGTCCGACCAGTGGAAACATCCTTTCCACATCCACTCTACGCTTTTCATTATTCTGCAGGTTTCAATGAAGTCCACCCTCAATCTTCTAAACTCAATTCCGGGTTGGGACCCTTCTTCAGATCTTTCAGCTAGAGTTGTCAGAGATTTTCTTGTATTCTGTGCTTCTCCTGATCATCTCGCAGTCCTATCCTTAGGCCTGATGCAAAGACCTTTGCCATGGCATCCTTCCTTGTTCAAGCTGGATCAAGCACTGCTCCAATACTACACGGACCTTCATTGTGTCAGTGTGATAAAGGCAATTAATTTATATCAAAACATAAAATTGTCTGTCCATTCAGGTTTTCTGTTTTTTACTTGACTATTCCCAGAAGTGATCTCAAAGTGTCCTTAGTAGAGCTGGACAATGGGCTCTGGCTGCTTGAGTCACTGCAGGCCTGGCTACTGAATGCAGTAATTAGCCTGGTGCAGCCTAACCGCCTGAGAGAGGACAGTATGTTCCTCTACCATGCGCCTTGACCATTCTTTTGATCCTGGGCTTATTTCATGCGATGTAGAGTCATAGAGTGTGAAAACAGGCCCTTCGGCCCGACTTGCCCATGCCGACCAATATGCCCCATCTAAAGTAGTCACACCTGCCTGCTTTTGGCCCATATCCATCTGAACCCACCTTATCCAGATACTTGTCTCAATGTTTTTCAAACATTGTGATAGAACCAGCAATATGGGGGCATATAATATCACTGAACTCTTTAACACCCATTGTTTAGAACATGCAACAGTACAGCACAGACACAGGCCCTTCAGCCTACAGTGGCCTTCAGCATATTGCCATTTGCTGAACATGACACCAAATCAAACTAATAATTTCTGCCTGCATGTGATCTATGTCCCTCCATTCCTTACATGTGCCTGCTGAGCTGTTTTCTCTAATGTTGTGCTGCAATCTGTCGCCCAACTAAGTGCAGTGCATTATAATTCTGTTGAGGATACGTTGGTGCGGTCTAGAGTGGAGGGTGGCATTGCTAGTTCTGGTTGAGACAGAGAGCCCCCATTTGTTTCTATGGCATGGTTGTCTGGAAGCACAGCACAGATGAAGTATTGTGGAAGAAAGAAGGGATGGTAGATAAAGTGAAATTTATGATCTGGTGTGACTCGGTGTTGGTTGAAATTGTGTATTTGAGAAAAGAATGTTACTGTTGCAGTGGAGTGAGACTGGTGCGAGGTGCATAGCTGGATCAAGATTTCGTGGTGTGTTTAATTTGATAGTGAAGGAGGTGACTGTGGGAATAACAAGAGTGGTGTGAGTGTGGTATACTGTCATAGTGTTGAGAGGGAGATATAGTCTTACTATCCACATGTGGTAATAACATCTTGTTATTGAACTTGAACATTGCCCTGAGGGTGAATTACTTCCCACCCTCTAGTAGGACCTCTGACTGTACTTAGGAAGGCAGGCGCTGCCATCAATAGAATTATAAAATGTGCTGACATTTGGGCAGGCTCCCGCTTCTATAGGCAAGCCCATTCCTGAAATATTTATGAAGCCAGGGAACTAAAATAACCCAGCCTTGAGCTGTCCAAAAGCAGAGTCAATATGTCGCCACCTGTTCGATCGCCAAGCTAGACACCGCCTACCCCACCCCACCCCACCTGTACACGTATCACTTGCCAAGCTTTGTCTCAGCCCCATGTCACTTTTGTCAGGCTATTGTCTCCGCAGATACTGCCTGACCTGCTCAGTTCCTCTTGCACCTTCTGTTTTGTTCAGGATTCCAGCATCTGCAGTTCCTCGTGTCTCGAGAGGTCCCTGTCGATCCTTTTGCCAGAGAGTCTACCACCGGTGCAGTGGACTTGCATTTTGAATCCAGTACAGTTCAAAAAAGGCCTCCTCTCCAAATATAACTGAGGTCATAATTGAAGACAATTTTGAAGTTTTCTTATTTGAAACTCTTCTTGTCAACTTTGTTTCTTTGGCCTTTTAAGTGAATGAAATTTGTGCAGAAAATTTAAGCAACCAATATGAGTATGAATGTTTTGACTCTGCATTTTATTAACATTTTTGTTTGTAAATTTTGCACTCATTCTTCTTTGTGTTTCTACATAGACATGCATCAGTGTTTTTAAAAAACGGCGAACACAGGATTGGACAATTGTACAAGAAAGCAGTGTATAAGCAGTTTACGGATGAAACCTATTTGACTGAGATCCGTAAATCGAATTGGCTGGGATTTCTAGGCCCAGTGCTCAAGGCTGAAGTGGAAGATGTGATTTTTATTCATTTCAAAAACTTTGCATCTCGTCCCTACTCTGTGCATCCACATGGAGTTTTCTATGATAAAGATTCTGAAGGTAACATTGCTTGATTAAAAAAAACTGACTTATTGAATGTATCACACGATCATGGCAAACTTTGCAGGAGAAAAATCCTTGTTATCTTGCAAATTACATCTCTGCAAATTTGTTCATAAATAATTTGCAAGAGCAGTCAGATTTCCTCTGTTAACCAGGTTATTTAAATAGCAGTTTTAAAGCTAATCGGAGTGTGGTTCGTGGCAGGGGCCTGACAAAAATAAATCTTTAATATTCCTGTTGATTCCACTTCTTTCCTGTACAAGAAGGATGTTGTAAATTTGGTTCTTGTTCATTTTACCAGGAAATCAGGAAGCCTTCCTGTTAATAGCCTTATTTCACAAACCAATGACATTGTACTTAAGTTTATCTGTTATGCCAAGAGCATTACCATTCTCACAGTATATTTTCACAAGATTGGTACATGGAAAATAAAACTGTACCTTGATGGAATGTACGTACTGTAGCAAAGGTCCAGTATGTTGATGGCATTCTTTGTACTATTCTGTACTTGCATAGCTCTTGTTGTATGACACAACAAAACTAGGTATAGAATACGTTTTCCATCCACTTAATTCAGATGGTTATGGAAAAGTATAACTTCTTTAACCTTTCAGAGTATCTTGTGGTTTGAATATTTGTAAAAGAAAGATATTGTTTTAAGATTGTAAAATCAATAATTATAATCAGGTCAGCACTATTTTTCATCTATCACCTGATTAAAATTTGTCGTTGGTATCTCTGCGTGAGGTTAATTCCCTACCCAAAGATTACTGTCAGTTCATGTCAGAGGATAGAAATACCTGTGAATTGATTATGGATTGATTGGACAATTTAAATTTCTAAAGGCTGCCTTTTTTTTTGCTTCTTTGGATTAAAGAGAAAATTGCAGGATTACAGGGAAAAAATGATGTCAAATTTCCTCACGAAGTACAATGTTGCTTTTGTTATCAGCTATCTGATCCATAAACACATCTTTTATTTAAACCTTCCCACATTCACCCCCTTTCCTACTTGGCTAAGCTTTTGCTTGGTTCAGGGATTGAACTTTGTTGCCTCCTATAAATATCCCAATTGTAGTTTCTGAGAGATTCTTTCTTGCAGGTGCCCTTTATCCCGATCGTACATCAGGCGAGCACAAGATGGATGATGCCGTTCCACCAGGTGGGAACCATACATACAGATGGGTAGTCAAGAAGGAGTATGCACCAACTGATGCTGATGCAAATTGCTTAACCTGGATTTACCATTCCCATATCGATGCTCCAAAGGACATTTCATCAGGTTTAATTGGAGCACTGTTAACATGCAAAAAAGGTACAGTCAAACTTTGCTTAAAAACTAAGTTGCCGGCCTCTGATAAATACTCTAACTTGCATTAGCTAATTTTTCTAGTGTGGGTCGGAAGAAAAGAATCTCTGGGTGGAAAACATCTATACATAACTAAAGCTCTGATCTTGTTATCGACCGGTTTGCGTAGTCATTCTATTTGTGCAAAAACGGTACGCGATAGCATAACGATTTTTCGCCAACTTACTTACCGTTCTCCTGTGCTGCGATTGCACCAAGTTTCATTCCGATCGGTGATCTAATGTAAAAGGTAGCGAGGTTTAAAAATCTTAATACCCGCGTGTACGCAGATCGAACTCTCCTGTTAACCTGTTCTGCCATTCAGCGCCGTATGGATTGGTCTTTCCTCCTGTCACTGCGTAACGGTCTGCCCCTTCCTGCGCCGTCGCGTCTTTACTGGAGCTGATGGAGGCTCTGGATGGCCAGCGGAGGTTTCCATCGCATCTTCACTTGAGCTGAGGATGGCTGGCGGAGGTTCCCCCATACACACCCTCCCCTCCCCCACACACACCCTCCCCTCCCCCACACACACCCTCCCCTCCCCCCACACACACCCTCCCCCCCCCCCCACACACACCCTCCCCTCCCCCACACACACCCTCCCCTCCCCCACACACACCCTCCCCTCTCCCACACACACCCTCCCCTCCTTCACGGCTGATCCCCCACGCTGGAAGGGAGTGGGACTGCGAACTCACCAAGGCATCAGAGGGGTGAATAATATATGTCACTCCGTTGGAAGAAGTATGACCTGGGGCACTGGATGGGCATTCAGGGGGCAGGGTGGGTGTGCTGGGGGCCTGATGCAACCAGGTGGCACAAGGTTAATTCTTAAGATTCACAAGGCAAACCGTGCTTAAGGTGGGCAAAACAAACTTGCAATTAACGTACAAGAAGGTGCTGTGAAGACCTGCTGCACCACTATTCCATTTGCAGGGCTAGGAATGTGCAAATTAATCAGTTGTAAGTGACTTAAAACTGTTTGATGGCCCCCATGTGTTCACTTGGTGTTCACTTGGCCCTGGTTTGAGAAAGGCAATCATCTCAATTTCTCACTCTGATAAATGTAGCCGAATTTTAGCTTGGATTTGATTGTATAAAGCACAAAAATATGTTGCTGCGTGATCACATTTCTAAGTGGACCTCCTTTTATTGTACCACAGCACCATCAGCAGGAGAGAGCAGAACTGCAAAGCATTTTCATGTTTCTGTGAAATTGTGTGTGTCAAACTAATTATATTAGCATTTCCCCTGAACCAGGATCCTTCAACATTGTCCTGTCCCATTTACGCCATATTTTAGGCGACTAGGCTGTAACCTCATGACTGCCGGCGTGTCGCCTGTATGGTCGTGAGTAGTCTCCTCAGTCGCCCAAAGAGTCATAGCGTCTTTTTTGGACGTTGCTGGATTTTCAACATGTTCAAACATTTTCGGCGACAGTGGGTTGACGACAATGAGCGCAGCTTGACTTCTCCTGACGTAGGTGCTGTCGTAGCTTGTCGCCAGGTGACGCATGTTGTTGCCGGTGCTGCAAATGGGCTGTGGTAGTGAGGCATTTGGGCACCCAAAGGGGCTGCCATTATGAAGGACCCCTGATCTACTCACTCAGTTCCCTTCCAGTAATGATGAAACAGGTTTACAAACCTTGTGAAGGCCTGTTTCCATGAACGGTTGCTGTGGTTTACAAGCATGTGCTGAAAGCTCTTTCATTTATTTGCACATCACATGTTGGTAGAATCCAAAAGACCTTGGAACTTTTTTTTTCCTTTACCATTACTTTGAAGCATAATTGCACAGAACTCGTTAATATTGTGGTCCATATGTTTCAGGGCCAAGACATTTTGCACAGAAATATGGAGCCAAGTCATGTTAAATAATAGATTTCCAAATTCAAGCTTTGTGTAAAGCTTTATGGCATACACTTTATTTGTTTAGAAAAATTTCATCCTAGTACTTTAAAATAACTACACTTTCTTCCAATGCTTAGCATATGTTTTGCACTAAGGCTCCTGCCAATTGTCAGCTGCAGATATTTGGAGCTTTATATTGAATTGTTGTATTTTTTTGCAAAGAATTTGTCTGAACCCAAGCTAAAACGTGAATTTGTTATCTGTCCCAATTTTGTTGTTGTATATCCTCCCCAGTCAGTTATTTTTGGAAAAATGCAAAATTAGTTTAGTTCGGAGATACAGCATGGAAACAAGCCCTTCGGCCGACCGAATCCACGCCAACCAACGATCCCCATGCACTAGCACACATCATACGCACTAGGGACAATTTACAATCTTCATTGAAGCCAATTAACTTACAAACTTGCACGTCTTAGGAGTGTGGGGGGAAATTGGGAGCACCCGAGGAAAACCCAAGCAGTAATGGGGAGAACGTACAAGCTCCGTACAGACAGAAACCATCGTCGGGATTGAACCCTGGGTCTGTAAGGCAGCAACTCTACCTGTGCACCACTGTGTTTCCCATCTTTAAACATGAACCTAAGACAGTAAACAAGCAGCGGTGATCGTGAGTGTGTAAGGAATTTATGAATTTGCATCCATGTAAGGCAAGAAATCCCAAAAGGAAAATGGTCCAGCTGTGGAAAGCAAGAGAAGTTAAGGATAATATTTGATCTAAGGGAGTGGGTTATAGTGTTGTCAAAAATGCAGCAATTGGCCTGAGATTGGGAACATTTCAGAATCTGGCAAAGGAAGATTAATACATTTAAGGGAAAGCAGAATATATAACTAGAATGCAGCTGCGACAGATATGTTTAAAGAAAAAGATTATCAGAAGTTAATTTTAATCCCTTACTAATTTCTTAAGAAAATGGCAGAAAAAAGTCATTTTTTCTTTATGGAAGAAGACAGAGCCTTCCTGGAAATAATGAAAATTAGCAGGTGGGCGACACAGTGGCACAGCAGGAGTGGCACAGCGGTAGAGTTGCTGCCTTACAACACCAAAGACCCAGGTTCTACCCTGACTACAGGTGCTGTCTGAACAGAGTTTGTACATTCTCCCTGTGACCGTGTGGGTTTCCTCTGGGTGCCCCAGTTTCCTTCCACATTCCAAAGTGACAATTTAGAGAATCCATTTAATTTAGAGAATCCCAGTTTAGAGAATGCCCCAGTTTGCTTCCACATTCCAAAGTGACAATTTAGAGAATCCATTCAATTTAGAGAATCCATTTAACCAACAAACTGGCAGTTTGTTGGTTAAATGGATTCTCTAAATTGTCACTAGTGTGTAGTATAGAGCTAGTGTCTCTCTAGTCTAGACTAGGGTCTAAGACTAAGGTCTGTGACTCGGGTCATTGCTGGTCGGCCTGAACTCGGTGGTCCAAAGCCGCTGTTTCCATGCTGCATCACTAAACTAAACTAAAGGTCTGCAATGAATGATGAGCTGAAAGAAATTAGCATTAATAAAAAAAGTAATAGTGGAGAAATTAACAGTAGAAAACACTGATAAACCTGATGAGCTGCATCCCAAATTTTTCATGGAGGTTCTGTGGAGATCATGCATGCACGGTAGTCTGTTCTCTTTGATGTTTTGTACAAAATATATCCTGCAAATATATCCACAAAGCTGCTGGTATCCAGTTCAAAGTGATATTTTCAGTTTTGAGGTTTGATCAAAGGTTAAAATGCGCTTCAAGGTATTGGAGGGTAATTCATGTTAAACTGAAGGATCTGATACATGGTTGAACATCTTTGATGTATATGATCCGTGTTACACAGAGATGAATACAAATATTCTGCAAGCAGAATGTGCCTTTGTCAGAATCTATAATCCTAAACATTAACATATACGGATAAATGTCTTCAAGTAACACTGACATAATTGTTCTATTTATATATTTTACAGGAACCTTGGATGAAGGGACTCTGAAACGTAAAGATGTTGACCAGGACTTTGTCTTAATGTTCAGTATTGTGGATGAAAATCTGAGTTGGTATCTAGATGATAACATTAATAATTATTGCACTAAGCCATCTACGGTTGATAAAGATGATGAAGACTTCCAAGAAAGCAACAAAATGCATTGTGCGTATTTTTTATTTGGCTTTCTACCTACTATGTAGTTTGAGCATTGCTAGAATGCTATCTTACAACTGATGTTCACTGGAGCACACCAAGACCGTGTTTGTGGATGTTTATGGTAACTGGATTTAATGCTGACTAACTGCACCTTTGACATGATCTTGCAGTAGTTTTCCTTGAACATAATTTTAATTTATTTTGGTTACAAATACGTTGATGTGAGTGTAAATAAGGTATATTGAACACACTAGGGGATCTTCCCAGCTAACCACTCAATCTACAAGACAGCTCGAAGAGGTAAGTGGGGCTGTTCTCTGCTCTCATTATTACCTCTTCCCCATAGCCTTTAATTATATTTAGTCCAACTTTGAATATACCTAATGTCAGGTTTCGTAAAACCCAAAGATTCAGAATGCTGTGAGGGAGGTAATTCTTAAGTGCTTCGGTTCTTTATTCTCAGCCTTAATCTTCTGGTTCTAGACCTCCACAGCAGTCACTTTGTCAAGCCCCCTCAGATACGTAGCAGTCAATGAGATTTTGCATTCTTCTAGTCTTTTTTTTTTTTTATTTTTTTAAACAAGATATTTATTCAATTATTAAAAAATAATATTTACACTACAATAAAACAAGCCAGAACCCACCACCATAAATACAATACAAACATATATCCATAATAAACTATTATACAATTATGATACAATCCTTATTGAGGATACATACAACACCCTGCGGAGCCCAGCGGTCCCGGAACTCCCTCAGGGTGCCCACAGACAGGGCGTATTCCCTTTATTCTTCTAGTCTTGGCAGTATTGATACATTCTGCCAATCTTTCCTCATAAGATAACCTTCCATGTTCTCACTGCTCCCCCTCTCTCAAATTTCCTATAGGCCTACAACTTTCTTCAATTTGTAACACTCCAAATCCTGGCCTTGTGTCTATTTGTTTGAGTCCTTAATTGGTGGACGTGTATTCTCCTTTATAAGCTCTGCAATTCTTTCTCCAAATTACTACTCTTCTCTCCTCAGGGCCTCCCTCCTTGAGTCAATTTTTGTCTGATTGCGCTCTTGTGAATTGTTTAGGTATATTTCACTGTCCTAAAGAAAATAGGTAAATATACGTCATTGTTCATCCTCCTCTCTACCAATGTCTTGTGTTTGAAACTCCATTTGAATGGACTACAGCTACCTCAGTGCCTCTCTTGGCAATTACTACAGGCCCATTAAGTTAACCACTGTTAACCTTACAGCCATCAGCCCAACTCTCCCTTGCATCTAATTCGCTAACCTATTTTTTTGCTAAATAGTCACAGGTTATTTTGGACACTGTACTAGAAGTATATATTATGCAACTTCAATATGATTATTAATGGAAAGGAAAAACCTTGAGATTGAAATTTGGCCTCGGTCACTTGTGTGAAGTCCAAAATTCATTGACGACTGTGAGGTGCATGCCGCTTATAAAAAATGTAAGCAATAGATCACGTGCAGCTGCTCTATACTGCATGTTTACCACAAGCCACCAAGTATGAAATTCTCCTCTCGTGCAGTGTAAGGTTCTTTGTAGAATACTTCTGAAAAGATCCCCAATGCAACAAATCAACTACAAGTATTCTGTTGCTGCAGATAAATCTCAGTTCCTGTTGCCTTTTCCAGTCTAAGCAATTTGTGTTCTAATCTTTGGCTCTTCTGGTATAACTAATTGCACAATATCCTTCAGTCGTGGTACAATGACATATTGGTTTATTATAGTCACATGTACCGACACACTGTGAAAACCCTTTTTGTTTTGCATGCTATCCAGTCACATTGTACCATATATGAATGCAATCAAGCCTTTCACAAGTACAACAGGTCGGGCAAAGAGGAAAATAACCAGAGTACAGGGATTTAGTTTGAATCAATGAACAAGTTGCAGGAAAGAACATTTGCATGTTTAATATTTTTACTAATAATTAAATGTCTCCTTTTACATTTATGTTGGCTCCACAGCTATCAATGGTTATCTGTTTGGCAATTTACCCGGCCTAAATATGTGTGCTGGTCAGTCTATTTCCTGGCACTTGTTTTCAATTGGAAATGAAGTTGATGTACACTCTGCATATTTCCATGGCCAGACCTTCATCGACAGAGGTCATAAAGTGGATGTTGTCAGTCTTTTCCCGGCTACCTTTGTCACAGTAGAAATGGTTCCCAGAAATGTTGGAAAATGGTTACTAAGCTGTCAAGTCAATGACCATATTAAAGGTGAGAAACTGACTTTCTGAATTGCTTCAACTATCATTCACTTGGTTACTGAATAGAATGTAATTGTTGACTTGTTAAATTGTATTAATTCTGGATTATTGATTTTATTAGCACTCTGGCCAATCGAGAATTCTGTTGTGTGTAATGCTGGATCTTGCAGGCTTCTGTGGATGTGCTGCTTCAGAGATAAGGGTACCAAGCTTAAATGTGTAAACAGCAGGAGAGATATCAGATGTTTATCTTTTCAAATCTGAACTTGTCAAAAGGTGGAATAAAACCAGTTTCAAATAACTGCGAATAGATGCTAGGAGGTTGCAAGGTGACTTGGATAGGTTGGGTGAGTGGGCAAATGCATGGCAGATGCAGTATAATGTGGATAAATGTGAGGTTATCCACTTTGGTGGCAAGATCAGGAAAGTAGACTATTATCTGAATGGTGGCCGATTAGGAAAAGGAGAGATGCAACGAGACCTGGGTGTCATGGTATACCAGTCATTGAAAGTAGGCATGCAGGTGCAGCAGGCAGTGAAGACAGCGAATGGTATGTTAGCATTCATAGCAAAAGGATTTGAGTATAGGAGCAGGGAGGTTCTACTGCAGTTGTACAGGGTCTTGGTGAGACCACACCTGGAGCATTGCGTACAGTTTTGGTTTCCTAATCTGAGGAAAGACATTCTTGCCATAGAGGAAGTACAGAGAAGGTTCACCAGACTGATTCCTGGGATGTCAGGACTTTCATATGAAGAAAGACTGGATAGACTCGGCTTATACTCGCTAGAATTTAGGAGATTGAGGGGGGATCTTATAGAAACTTACAAAATTCTTAAGGGGTTGGACAGGCTAGTTGCAAAGGATAAGGGGGAAATCTTTTAGGACCGAGATGAGGAAAACTTTTTTCACACAGAGAGTGGTGAATCTCTGGAATTCTCTGCCGCAGAAGGTAGTTGAGGCCAGTTCATTGGGTATATTTAAGAGGGAGTTAGATGTGGCCCTTGTGGCTAAAGTGATCAGGGGGTATGGAGAGAAAGCAGGTACAGGATACTGAGTTAGATGATCAGCCATGATCATATTGAATGGCGGTGCAGGCTCGAAGGGCCGAATAGCCTACTCCTGCACCTATTTTCTATGTTTCTATGTTTCTATCATGACTTGCAGTGCAATGTAATGATGATTGATAGTTGACTGCTCATTTTCCCATTTTTTGTCTAATGACGTTAATGTAACGTGCAGGAGGAATATAAAACAAGTTGTTAACTTGCTATCATCCACTTTACGCATTCTCACAAAAGCAGAATCTGCGCCATTGACTTGTTTTGAATGGTCTATAATTTTTATAATAAATACCCATTGATTTAAAAAGGTGCATAGATTAGGTATGTTACAAAACCTACCTGAATCGTCATTGGGAATCTGCCCACAGCCAGGTCCGCGATTTTGGCGCTGTTTGGAGGGGGCGGGTTTAAAACTAGATTTTTACTAGGCTGTACTAATCGCAGATGTTCAGCCTAGTAAATCATTAACGAAAAATCGCTGCAAGACCCGGTCGCAAAAGGTATTATTAGTTTTATAGGCCTCGATAATATAGTTATAATAATTTTAAAATTACTGTCTCATTCCGCAACCTCTCGCAGCCCCAGGGTTTTATAAAGCAAACAATTAAAGGTATGTACCTTATTTTTACATTAAATGGGGCATGTATATAACCCTATATACAGGTGCACAACCTTTTATCCGACGATCCAAATAACGAAAACCTCCGAATAGCGACATTTTTTCAGTCCTTGAATAAAGGTCCTTGAAAACGTTCACCGAGGGTGGCCAGCAGAGGTGACAGCGGAACCTCCGGTCGGTCCTCGAAGAAAGGGGAACTAAATCCCCATTCATAAAAGAGAAGGTGAGGGTATATTGCGCGGGAGGGTTAATAATTGACAATATGCTGCTGCCTGCCCGCTGAGTTATAAAGTTCCCACGGTAGACACGATACACAGTGTATCGTGAGTCTTGCGTGGGAACTTTTTTAACTCAGCGGACAGGCAGCAGCAAATTGTCGCTCCCTTCAGTTTCACCCCACCTACACCCACCCCTCTGCTTCTCGGCCATGTGTGTGACCCCTTCCCTCCCCTCTCCAGCTCCCCGCGCATTGCACCGGCGCGGGGGCTTTGCACTGTCTTCACGTTGGAGTTGCCAGCAGGTCAGTGCCAGTCACCGGAGACGTCAGGACCAACGGGACACCGACCCCCAGGCCCACTGCAAGCACAGAGAACCCAGAGACCCACAGCTAGCAGCGGCCCAGCCCCATTCCAATTCCAGAGGAACACGCTCTCCACTGTCCCCGTAGGGACAGAAGCTGATGGCTTGGGCTGTGACGTCTCCGGCCACCCCCCTGTATAGGAGCTGAGACTGGGAACTGTGGGGTTGTTTGCAGTTGCAGAGGGAGGGGGCAAGGGCGGTACAGTTCCCAGTCTCAGCTCCAGTCCAGGGGGGTGGCCGGAAACGTCAGGACCAACGGGACACCGATTGCAAGCACGGAGATCCCAGAGACTCACAGCCAGCAGCAACTCTAGCCCAGCCCCGCTCCCACTCCAGAGGAACCCGGGTTGCGGATGAGGGGGCGCAGCTCGGGCTGTGGGCGAACTGCCACTTGTCGCTGTAGCGGCGCATCGGGGAGCGGGTTCCTGTTGGTTCTGACGTCTCCGGCCGTCCCCCTGGACAGGAGCTGAGAGACGTCAGGACCACCAGAAGCCGCTCCCCGATGCGCCGCTACGGCGACAAGTGGCAGTTCGCCCACAGCCCGAGCTGCGCCCCCTCATCGGGACACCGACCCCCAGGCCCACTGCAAGCACGGAGATCCCAGAGACTCACAGCCAGCAACAACTCTAGCCCAGCCCCGCTCCAACTCCAGAGGAACCCGGGTTGCGGATGAGGGGGCGCAGCTCGGGCTGTGGGCGAACTGCCACTTGTCGCCGTAGCGGCCCATCGCGGAGCGGCTTCCTCTGGAGTTGGAGGGACAGGGAGACACAGCGGCTTTTGAGAATGGTGGGCAATCACTTCCAAAGTTCTGCCCACACAGTCAGTACACCTCTCCTACACTTGTCTCCCGCACTAAGATCATCTCGCAGAGAATGATCCCAGCCTAACCCTCCATATTCTCTCCTATTCTGCAAGAAAAAACTACATTGAAGACTCAAACTCGCGATCGAGTAACTGCCGGGATCGAGGCGCAAACTCGCGACCTTGCGGATATGAGCCGAGCACTCTACCACTGAGCCGGCCGTTAAAATCTACGCTAAAAATCTTCCATTCCGAAAGCCGAAAAATTCTGAATTACGAAAAGTGTCTGGTCCCAAGGCTTTCGGATAAAAGGTTGTGCACCTGTATCAAGTTATCTATAGCGAGTAGTTCATTTTGGGCTTTTTATATCCCGCAGTATTTTTCTCGGCATTTGAGGGCACTAATCCAGCGCGATGTGAACGTTCTAAATCAGCGCGTTCCACATGAACCCACTAGAAAGCCGATTTAAATGGGCATTTATTTACAGCAATTGAACACTAAATTCCTTCCATTTGGCCTATAAATTAATGTAAATTAGATATAAAAATCATGTTATATTGTGAATTATTTGTGAATAATCTTTTGGACGCTTAGGCTATTTAAAAGTGTTAATCTTTCCTTAAGAAATGGGCTTTTGTCTATCCAAGATCACAGCTTTCTTGTAATGTCCATTAGGGAACAAGATGCTAATTTCCGAGTATGAAAATGGCCATAACTTTTTTAATACTTGAGATATGAAAGTGAATTTGGTGTCAAATTAAACTTATTGTTATGCTTTATCTGATGGGATAAATTGCAGACTTGATTTTAAAAATCTCAAAATTTTGTAACATTGCTACATAGATCATACAAAGAATGTTTAAAATAATTTACAACTGGTTTTAGTCTCAAATGTAGGATTTCATGAAAATTAAGAAACTATTACGTTGGGCAAAAATTTTCTTTTCAAGTTGCATTACAAAAGAATTATAAATTTAATGCTATAGAGGATATTAATCACTCCTATGTTGGGAGTATTATCAAAATATGCAGGTGCCACCCTATTTTGACTGGATTTTAAGAGGAGTTGCAAGTGACTCTTCACGCTGCTCCGAGAGACCTCTATAAAATTATACTTTTACTTTTCAAGCTAGTGACCACGAACTTGTAGTCGTGTGCAGTAGTCAGTAAGTCCTGGAGGGTTCCTTCTCCTGTATGAAAGATTCATTCAGGGTGAAAGTGTGAGTCAATCCAATTAGTTCTGTGGAGGACATAGCACTGCTTTGTATGGACATGTTGGCTTGAGTGGAGATGGATTGCACTTACTGAGTCTAACTGTATGATTCCAAACATAAACAACCTAGGATTGAATTCTCTGGGGAGATTTATTTGTGGAGTTGGGGTCTTTTTAAGTTGGCTCTAGGTTTGAAGGCATCTCTGTGGCACCTCACATCATTGAATTGTTTCTGAGGCAATGGAAAACAACAGTATGGATGCAGGAGTCATACATTAGTAAGAAGCAACTTATTTAGTTGGTACACATTTTTGTGTAGCTTCGATTTTCCAGCATCTGCAGTTCCTTCTTGACCATTATTCAGTAGAATGGGACAAAGCTGGACAAAATATACCTGGTTTAATTTCTTTTTTGACTTAATGTCCTTTTAAAATTTGAGGTTCTTCTCCCCAGCTTTATTTTGTTTATCTTCCAGCTGGAATGCAAGCATTGTTCAATGTGAATGATTGTGGATTCCATCATTCAGAGATTACACTAACTGGTAAAGAGAGAAAATACTTCATTGCAGCTGAATTGGAGCAATGGAATTATGGTCCCACAAATAAGAACACATTTAATGGTCAACCACTAGATGCGGAAGGAAGGTAATCTTAAAATGATTTATGATCAATAATACCTGTTAATCATCTATCTTCTCATTCGTCAGAATTCACCATCTTGTATTCTTTACAGATTACCTTTAACTAATACAGATCTTGTCAGTAACTTTTGAAGTTGAATGTTTGTTGCATCTTTATTGTCAGAATAATTAGTATGCTTTTTTTCTAAAGTGCTTAAGCAGCATAACAGAAAAAATATTTGTCTTGTATTTTTCTGTTGTTGTCCAACTGAGTTCTCCCATATCATTGAGCTCAGCTGAATCAGGGGTGCTCCACTTCTTCCAACATCTGGACCTGGACTTGGACTTTATAAATGGTGGCAAAATATGGCAACTGCATTTGTGGGTTGCGCAAAAGAATTTCACTGCGCTGTGCATCGTGACATTAAGAACCATTGAACCAAAGGCAAAGTATCTTATCTTGCTGACATTTCTATATTTAAAAGATACAAATGAATAAATCTAAATGGTGTTGGCTATTGGTGTATACAATTTATTTTAAAATTTTATTTTAAAAATAAATTGGATAGTTATATGGACGGGAAGGGAATGGAAGGTTATGGTCTGAGCGCAGATATATGGGACTAGGGGAGAATATGTGTTCGGCACGGACTAGAAAGGTCGAGATGGCCTGTTTCCGTGCTGTAATTGTTATATGGTTATACAGCCCTCTGTTATCTACTTAATTTCTTGATAGAAGTTCTATAAATTCTCTTTCTTCTTTCCTAATGAGTTTAGTTTAGAGATAAAGCATGGAAATAGGCCCTTTGGCCCATCAAGTCCATGCTGACCAGCGATCACCTGTACACTAATCTACACACTAGGGACAATTTACAGAAGCCAATTAACCCTCAGCCCTGCACGTCTTTGGAATGTGAGAGGAAACTGGAGCACCTGGAGAAAGCCCATGCGGTCACGAGAAGAATGCTCAAACACTTGTACAGGTGTACAGGCAGCACCCATGGTCAGGATCAAACCTGCTTTTCTGGCACTGTAAGACACTGTGCCAAATTGATCAAAATGTTAGTGTGTCTGTACAATATTACACACATAATAATTATCCTTTTTGGATTATTTTCTTGAGTATGATCCGGTTCTTGGTTATCTGCTCAATGTTGAAAGAATAATAGGATTGGCCAGTCAGCATGGGTTTAAGAAGAGAAAATGTTTGATTTCATAACCTATTGTCATCCTTTGAGAATGTGACTGTAGAGTAGATGGCAGGGAATTGGCAGGGAACAATTGATATGTGGAAGGTTTCTGGTGAGATCCCACAAAGAAAGTCAGTTAAGCTGAGAGCACATGGAAATGGAGGCGTTACATTGACAAGGTTTGAAAATTAATTATAGGACCGAAATCAAAGTGAAAATTAACAGACCCTTCTCAAGTTGGCAGATTGTAACAAATGAGGCCCCGCACGGATTAGTGCTTGGTCTCCAACTGTTCATAATCTATGTTAACTATTTGTCCGAGCAGACCAAATTTCTTGTTTCCAGGTTTGCTGCTGATAATAAACTGTGGGATTGTGAGCATAAAGGAGAATGTACAACACTGCAAGGAGATATGGACAAGCTAAGTGAATGGCGAGAACAGGTCAACCACTGATCAATAAAGTAAAAGAGCAAATAACCTTTAAAGTTGTGATAGATTGAATAGCGCTGATATTCAAAAGTCCTGTCACTGAAGACAACATGCAGGCCCGCAGGTAATCTAGAGAGCAGTATGTTGGAGGAAGGAAGCCTTACTGCAATTCTATCCGATCTTAGTGAGACAGCACATGCAATTTTCAATGCAATAACGAACAGATATTTCAACAGCCAAGGAAAATTGAGGTAGGGATTGCAGTCTTCAAATAATTCCCCCGTAGGAATTTGCAATGAGATGAGGAGAAATTACTTTAACTAGAGGATCGTGGCCTTGTGGAATTCTTAAACTCGGAGGGTTGCAAGTTCTGTCATTTTCATTCAACTTAGCGATCAATTTATTTGTGGATATTAAAGGAATAGTAGGATTTGGGGATGGTGGAGAAAAATTGTGTTGAGGTAAAAGATCACCCATGATCGTGATGAATAGCAAGGTGGGATTGATGTCCACTTGGTCCTGCTTTCTCAGATAATTCTATTGATACTCTGGCTGTCAAACCATTATGATTGGGAGAGGTTTATTTCAAGGGCAAAGGTTGATTGGAAATAGTCCTATAGCTTTGTACCTGTGCTTAAATCCTTTGTATGGAGAACTTTTGCAAACATTAATTTACTGGCATGAAATTTGCAAATTAATTTCCAGTCTGTGATTAGACTAAAATCATATTAATCTTGTCCAAACAAACAAAATTATCTTAACCTAATCCAACTGGTTGCTATTGGCCCTCTACATCTTTTTTTTTTAATCAAAATCTTTTTTATTTAGTTTTCAGGACATAAAGTGCAAAGTTGTCTATTTGTTACAGACAGAGTGTACGAAAAGAATAAATAAAAAACAACTTATGCTAACATATAACAAGACAACAACAATAAAACAAAAATGAGATACCAAAAATAATTCCTCCCCAGTCACTGCCAGTGAGCATATGCAAATATCAGCCTGTCACAACAATAATCCGCGAAAAATGAATGGGTAGACTGTTAAGCTGTTAAACTGTGCTTGATGAGGCATTTATAAAGTCTGGAATGCATTTAAAAAAGGTTCCCATGCTTTCTGAAACCTTCCATTTGAATGTTGAAGTGAGTACCTGATTTTCTCGAGATTTAGGCAGGACATAATATCTGTCGCCATCTCTGTTCATAAAATCTCTTTTCAATTGTTTTGTCCATTGGTTATGCTTGATGGGTCACTTCTGCTGCATCTGCCAGTACAGGAAAGACATTGGACATTAATCTGTATGCTAGGGATATTAATTATTTACAATCCAGCCATCTCCTTCCAATCTTGTGGGTGTAACTATTGAGGGCAAAATTAACATCAATCAAAATCTCAACACTTTTACAACTTAATTATTCTTTGAGCTCTTGGGTATAAAATGCATTATTCAAAAATGACCAGATTTATGCCAAAAGGTCACAAAGTGCTGGAGAACTCAGCAGGTCAAGCAGCATTTCTTGAGAACAGTGCGGGTCGAGACCTTTCTTCAGACCCTCTTTACTGTTTTTTTAAATTCCTTTCAGTGATTCTGAAGTTTTCTTCAAGAATAGTATGGACAGAATTGGAGGAGAATACTGGAAAGCTCGATATGTTGAATATACTAACGAATCCTTCCACACAAAAAAAAATCGATTACCAGCAGAAAAGCATCTTGGAATACTTGGTACGACGTGTGATTCAATTTTGGAACATCTACTTTTGTTACTTTAGAACTATCAAGGTGACAATATGTTTATTACTTGCCTATTAGGCCCAGTGATCAAAGCTGAAGTTGGAGACACCATTATTGTCACTTTCATGAACCAAGCCGATCGTGCCTACAGCATTCAGCCTCATGGGGTGTATTTTACCAAGGAGTTTGATGCAACAAACTACGTTGATGGTAAATTAATGCATGGTTAGCTGTTTGAGAGTTCCTGTCTTTATACATGTGTTTTAATTTTGCACTACTACAGATTAGGATAACGTTTACAGAATTAATAATTAGCATCATTCCCCTTCCCCTTGCAATTTTGGGTTGAAATTGAATCTTCTGAAATGTTAGTTTTTAGTTTGGCACACGCAAGGTGGACATCTCAAGAGTGCATTAGTGAAATCAAGCATTAATCAATTCCACCAGACGCTATTAGTTTTAGACATCACTACATTCCTGTGTGATTAGTTCATTTCCCCAATTAAATTTGTGCACTCATGGATAGAATTTGGAATAAAAAATGTAGCATACACTGTGTAGCAATGGAGATACAAAAAGCTAGATTAACTCAACGGGTCAGACGGCATGGCATGGCATGGCTGGAGAAAAGGAATAGGTGACGTTTGGGTCGAGAACCTTCTTCAGACTTTCTTCAAAATGTCACTTATTCATTTTCTCCAGAGTTACTTCAGGTTTTTGTGTCCATCTTTGGTTAAAAACAGCATCTGCAATTTCTTCCTTCACATGTAGCAAGGGACATTTTGTTGCACCTAACAGGTGGATATGACAGTGTGCTGATGAAATGCATTCTGGCATTGTTTACAGGTAAAACTGTTCAGACTGGCGCCGTTGCATTTATGCATGGCACATTTGAAGTGGGCTGTGTGTATGTGATGGACATAGGAGTATGGTTTGAGGGATCCAGCCAAACACATTATTCTGCCCTCTTTTCCCCCACTCCAATCTCCTCCCAGCTATCAGTTCTCCTTTCTTCAATTGCTATTGATCACTTCATATATTAAACTTCATCAGCATATTAAAAGAAGTTTAATGGCCTCTGAACGGGAAAATGCAGTCAATGCTCATAGTGGGGATGGAGGTGGTCCTCCTAGTTGCTTAACTATATCTTTGCTTGGTGCATTCAGGTAGTTGAACAAGATTAGAGCATTGAGTTCCATGATGGTGAAGATTGAGTCAATGTTGTTTTGCCTTCACTTGGCAATTCACCAACCCTTTCACAAATACATCGCCTGATGTAACATTTGATGCAACATTTCAATATACTTGATGTACATTATTTCCTCCTCAAATCATACCCATAACACCCAAGAAGACAATATTGAGTTGAATTCCCTGCTGTGAGATTTTTGCTAAAGAAATTATCTTGAATGAACATGCTTCTTCTGGAAATGAGCTGTCACCATTATAACAAAAAACTAAATGGAGCTGTTTTGGACCCCATATCTGAGGAAGGGTGTGTTGGCATTGGAGAACCTCCTCAGGTTTATGAGAATTATCCCAGGAATGATTGGGTTAACACATGATGAGCATTTGGCTGTATTGGGTCTGTACTTGCTGGAGTTTAGAAGGATGAGAGGTAGGGGGGGGGGGGACCCTCATTGAAACTTACCTCGATAATGGTGTGGAAGGCCTGGATAGAGCATATTTCCACTAGTGGGAGAGTCTAGCATCGGAAGCCATTGCCTCAGAATAAAAGAATGTAGAAAAGGAGATGAGGTGGAATTTATTTTGTCAGAAGGTGGTGAATCTGTCGAATTCATTGTTACAAAAGTCTTGGGGGTCAACTCAATAGATATTTTTAAGGTGGAGATTGACCGATTCTTGATTAGTATGGGTGTCAAGGGTTATGGGGTAGAAGGCAGGAGAATGGGATTGAAAGGGAGAGATAAATCAGCCATGATTGGGTGGCGGAGTAGACTTGATGGGCCGAATGGCCTAATTCTGCTCCTATAAATTATGAAAACCTGCTAATTAAACCTACTAATACAAATTTAAATGTAATTGTGGAAAAAGGCTATTTTTTTTAAAATTCTGTTTGGCTGAAATGTTAAGGTTTTGAAAGAAATGCTTCACATGTTGAGCCTGGAACATCCTTCACCTATACATGGACAGTGCCACAGCATGTGGGACCTACAGTGAATGATCCACCCTGCCTGACCTGGATGTACTACTCAGCCACCAATATTGTGGAGGACACTAATTCTGGCCTTGTCGGTCCATTGGTTATCTGCAGGAAGAACACATTGAATCAAGATGGTTCACAGGTATTAAATATGCAAACTCTTGAAAACTTTTTAGTATGTTTATCATTTAATCAAATTAATTGGCATAACTCTTCTGTAAGATTTAGCTGTTTTCAACTCATCTTTTCTATTTTTCTTTGACACATGTTAAACAAATTGTTTCAAATGAGTTAATGGCAACATCAATTTATTTAGATAACAGGATCCTGGGCAAACAGAATTATGCACAAGAGAACATGTAAGAGCAAGATACATTAAACAAGCATAAGGAAATCTAAAATAGTTGTATATTGTGCTTTATAGTGTGCTTTAGGTGAGTCGAGAACCAGAGGACATAGGTTTAAGGTGAATGGGAAAAGATTTAATAGGAATCTGGCGGGTAACTTTTTCACACAAAGGATGGTGGGTGTATGGAACAAGCTTCCAGAGGAGGTACTTGAGGCAGGGATGATCCCAACATTTAAGAAGTAGTTCGACAGGTACATGGATTGGACAGGTTTGGAGGGATATTGACCAAGCATGGGAAGTGGGACTAGTGTAGGTGGGATATATTGGCCAGTGTGGGTAAGTTGGGCCGAAGGGCCTGTTTCCACGCCATGTCACTCTTTGACACTATATATGTCGTTCTTCATGTTTTTACTTTAAACAATGTTGTGGAAGACTCTGCTCTCATTTGTGAAAATCAACAGCAGGAGCAGGAACTTAAAGGGATCAACAGAACAGTGTGGGGATTCCCTTTCTAATATAGAAACGTAGAAAATAGGTGCAGGAGTAGGCCATACGGCCCTTCGAGCCTGCGCCGCCATTCAATATGATCATGGCTGATCATCCAACTCAGCATCCCGTACCTGCTTTCTCTCCATACCCCCTGATCCCTCTAGCCACAAGGGCCACATCTACCTCCCTCTTAAATATAGCCAATGAACTGGCCTCAACTACCTCCTGTGGCAGAGTTCCAGAGATTCACCACTCTCTGTGTGAAAAATGCTCTAATGGTGTACTGACACTGAGATAATTGGTTCTCGTGCAATGGGTTGCTGCTGATGGGTTGCAGATTCTCTCAGTTGGTAGAATGCAACAAAACGGGTGTAATCTTTGCAGCCAGCTCCAAAAGGCAACACACCACCTGAATATGAAACGTTGCTTCTGAATAGATGGATGAATGGTGCAGGATGGGGAGTGGAGGAGTGTGTGTTAAACAGAGTTAACGAGTCCTTGATAGACTGCTGCCGAAGGAAAGTGTCCATAAGACGGCGTGCTATTCTATGCATTTGGTTCTGTTCTGCAGTTGTATAGGGCTCTGGTGAGACTACATCTGGAGTATTGTGTACAGTTTTGGTCTCCTAATTTGAGGAAGGACATCCTTGTGATTGAGGCAGTGCAGCGTAGGTTCATGAGATTGATCCCTGGGATGGTGGGACTGTCATATGAGGAAAGATTGAAAAGACTAAGCTTGTATTCACTGGAGTTTGGAAGGATGAGGGGGATCTTATAGAAACATATAAAATTATGAAAGGACTGGATAAGCTAGATGCAGGAAAAATGTTCCCAATGTTGGGCAAGTCCAGAACCAGGGGCCTTAGAATAAAGGGGAGGTCATTTAAGACTGAGGTGAGAAAAAACTTTTTCACCCAGAGAGTTGTGAATTTATGGAATTCCCTGTCACAGAGGGCAGTGGAGGCCAAGTCACTGGATGGATTTAAGAGAGAGTTAGATAGAGCTCTAGGGGGTAGTGGAGTCGAGGGATATGGGGAGAAGGCAGGCATGGGTTATTGATAGGGGATGATCAGCCATGATCACAATGAATGGCGGTGCTGGCTTGAAGGGCCGAATGGCCTACTCCTGCACCTATTTTCTATGTTTTTATGTTCACACCAACAAAGTGCTCTCTGGATGGAACGTGAAGCCACACTCCTCTGACAATAGTGAGAGTGAAGATATTTGGGCCCTGCTGGCAGGTTCTCTCACCAGAGTGATGTATACACTGTACATTTCAGGCTATTTCTGGATTTTTCACTAACACACAGCAGATGATTATTCACTGTAGGGAAAAGAATGAGGGTTTTGTAAGTTTTGGATGGGAAGACGTACACTTCTCAAATATCCTGCAGAGGTTAACCATAAATACTTTAAAAATGTTTTCAGCATATTTAGTAGCTAGTACACTGACGCATCATTCAGGAAACATAGCCAAGTATTAGTTATGATGTATGAACAAGAAAATCCAAAATAACAAAATTAACTCTGTAGATTATCTGCCTGGGTCTCCACCCCTTCTGTACCAAATTGCCACGTAGTTGGACTAAGTGATTTAACTAGGGACAAACTGTTCTTTAAATCTCTGTACATTTAGTCATTTATCAAGTGTGTGCCAATCAGATTTGGCAATTCCATGATATAACATATTCATCAAAATATTGGAATTGAATGAAGTGTCACTTCAGAGAAGGAGTATAACCTGCCTTCTCCAAAGAGTAGGCATATAACATTACAATGATCAGTCATGTGATAGGAGCAGAATTAGGCCATTCGGCCATAGAGTATGCCACTTAATCATGGCTGATCTATCTCTCCCTCCTAACCCCATTCTCCTGCCTTCTCCTCATAACCCCTGACACCAGTACTAATCAAGAATCTATCTGCATTAAATATCCAATGGCTTGGATAATTCTGCACTAGCATTCCCAAGTCCCTTCGCATCTATGTTTTCTGGATTCTCCCCATTTATAAAAGTCTCCTCATTCAATCCTATTACAAAAATGCATGATTCCACACTTTGCTACACTATATTACATCTGCCACTTCTCTGCCCTCTCTCCCAACCTGTTCAAGTCCTTCTGCAGAGTCCCTGCTTTCTCTATACTACCTGCCCTTCCACCTATTTTTGTATCATTAGCAAACTTGTCCACAAAGCCATCAATCCCCTCGTCCAAATCATTAATGTATAACTTGAAGAGTAGCAGCCCCAGGACCGACCTCTGCGGAACTCCACTAGGAGTTCCACTAGGAGCTGGGAAGCTTTTAAAAGAAAACAGGTAACTAAAAAGGCAATGCGGTGAGAAAAGATGAATATTTATCTGAAGAAACTTTTATTTACTATCCTCTTTGAAATTATTAAGTTAGCCAATAATTTAAAAGAGGATAGTAAATAAAAGTTTCTTCAGATAAATAAAGAGTAAGAGTTATGAGTGGACATTGGACCACTGAAAAATTATGCTGGGGAAGTGATAATGGGGAATAAAGAAATGGCAGATGAATTGGGTATATGTTTTGCTTTAGTCTTCCCAGTGGAAGACACCAACAACAAGCCGGAAATTCAGGAGAGTCGGGGTGGAAGTTAATGGAGTGGCTATTACTAAGGAGAAGGTGCTTGTGAAGCCAAGAGGTCTGAAGATCTAAGTCATCTGGACTGGATGGACTGTACCCCAGGTTCTGCTTTAGAGATTGTGGAGGCATTAGTTGTGATCTTTCGCAAATCACTAGAGTCAGGGGTGGTTCTGGACTATTGGAAAATTGCAAATAATACTCCACTCTTCAAGAAGGGAATGAAGCAGGAGAGTGGAAACTGTAGGCTGGTTAGGCTGACTTCAGTAAGATTTTAGGGTTCATTATAAAGGGTAAGGTTTCCGAGTACTTAGAAGCACACAAAATTGCAACAGAAAAATTCAAGTATCTGGGTATTCAAATTACGAGAAGACACAAATCATTATTTAGCGCCAATTTTATCCCACTATTAAATAAACTGAATGATATTATTAAATTTTGGAAAACGCTCCCGCTCCCACAATTAATATATTTGTTTCAAGTGATCCCAATATATATTCCAAAATATATTTTTTTAAAACTAGATTCTACTATCACTAATTTTACATGGGATTACAGAGCACACAGAATTCAACGAAAGCATTTGTGTAAACCTAAAGAAGTTGGGGGCTTATCATTACCTAACTTTAAGTATTACTACTGGGCAGTGCATATTAAGAACATAATGTATTGGTTGGATAGTTCCACTCACCAGTCGGAGTGGATAAGAATGGAGAAAGAGGAGTGTTTCCCGCACGATATAGGAACGATCTTGTTCTCACCGATAAAATTGAATAGTATAATATATAAGAAGAACCCAATTATTCACAATGCAATAAGAATTTGGAAACAAATAAAATTATCCTTGAAATTAAATAATCTATCAGTACTAACCCCACTATTGAACAACCCCGCCTTCAAACCATCTCTTATCGATAAAACATATAAACAATGGGATAGACTGGGGATTAGGAAAGTAGGAGATATGTATGAATTGGGAAAATTGTTATCATTGCAACAATTAAAATTAAAATTTAAACTGAAGGATAATCAATATTTCAAATATATACAGATATGTGACTTTATAGATTTCAAATTATATTTTTAGACCCTTTAGGAGAAACAATGAATATTAAGGCTGATTCATAAAAACTAATATCATACTTTTATAATAATATATTAAATAGAGAATTACCCTCAACAGAGGCACTAAGAGAAGATTGGGAACATGAACTAATGAGAAAGATCCCGAAGGATAGATGGGAAAAGTATCTGATGAACACACATAATTGTTACATTAATGAAAGACATAATTTAATTCAATTTAAATTATTACATAGACTATATTATTCAAAAACGAGGTTGAATAAATTTTACCCAAACGTCTCTCCCAGATGCGATAAATGTTTGTTTCAAAATGCTGATATAACACATTCATTTGTAGGATGTATAAAGTTGAATTAATTTTGGAGCGATATATTTGATATATTTACAAAGCTTTTCAAGTCAAGAATAGAACCTAATATGGAATGGATTATATTTGGAATAATAGTAGAAGATATCAATTTAAATAGGGACCAAAACGTTTTTTTAAATTATGGGTTAATAATTGGAAAGAAATTGATACTTAAATTTTGGAAAAATACAGCTATTCCAACTGTTAAAATGTGGATTAGGAATATGATGGACATAGCATGCCTTGAAGAAATGAGACTCCGACTAATAGATAAATATGACCAATTCTTAAGGAGTTGGTCTCCTTTCATTGACTTTTTGGAATCATGTGATGCAGCGTAAAGATTACTGATTTCAGGTCAGGTCGTGGATAGATTTACATCTCCGAATAAAGATTTGAAAATTTCTCTTTTAAGGGTCTTTTTCTCCTATTTCTACTTTCCACTTTTTCTTTTCTTATACACACACTTCACGTTTTTTTTATTTTCTACTATCTATTTCTCCTCTTTTTCTCTTCTCCAATTTTTTGTTTTTGTTTTTTTTTCCCTTCTTGTCTTCCTTATTTCATTTCCAAAAACATAAAACTAGAGGTTGTACATAGAATGTATAATTACGTCATGACATAGTTGGCACCTAAAATTAGGTCCCACTGTATTGTTTTGTATTGTACTACCTTCTAATAAAATAAACCAAAAAAAACAAAAAGAAACAGAATCGCATGATACAATAGACTGAAGTCAGCATGACTTTGTGAAAGGGAGATCTTGCTTGACGAATGTTAAAATTCTTTGAGGAAATAAATAGCAGGACAGATAAAGGAGTCAGTGGGTGTTGTTTGCCTGGATTATCAGAGGCTTTTGATGAAGTGCCACACGTGAGGCTGTTAAAGAAGATGAGACCTCACGTTATCAGAGGGAAGATACTAGCATGGAGAGCAGGTTGGCAGAATGGCAGAAGACAGTGGCAATGAGGGGGACATTATCTGGTTTGCTGCCAGTGATTCACTGTGTTCTGCAAGGGTTGGTGCTGATGATGCTACTCTTCACAATGTATATCAATGATTTGGATGAGGGACTCTGCAGAAGGACTTGGACAGGTTTGGAGAATGATCTGAGAAGTGGCAGATGGAATACAGCATAGCAAAGTGTGGAGTCATGCAATTTGGTAGTAAGAATAAAGGTGTAGACTATTTTCTAAATGGGGTGAGAATTCAGAAATGGAAGGTGCAAAGGGACTTGGTAGTGCTGGTGCAGCATTCCCAGAAAGTTCATGGACATAGACATAGAAAATAGGTGCAGGAGGAGGCCATTTGGTCCCAAGAGCCATACATTGTGATCATGGCTGATCATCCACAATTAGTAACGCGTGCCTGCCTTATCCCCATATTATTTGATTCCGCTCGCCCCAAGAGCTCTATCTAATTCTCTTTTAAATTCATCCAATGAATTGGCTTCACTGCCTTCTGTGGCCGAGAATTCCACAAATTCACAACTCTCTGGCTGAAAAAGTGTTTTCTCATCAGTTTTAAATGGCCTCCCCTTTGTTCTTAGACTATGGCCCCTGGTTCTGGACTCCCCCAACATTGGGAACATTTTTCCTGCATCTAGCTTGTCCAGTCCTATTATAATTTTATATGTTTCTGTAAGATCCCCTAGGATTTCCCCTTCACAAATCCATGCTGATTTGGGACAAAACCTTTACTGCTATCCAAATGCGCTGTTATTGCTTCTTTTATAATTGACTCCAACATCTTCCCCACCACCGATGTCAGGCTAACTGGTCTATAATTCCGAGTTATCTCTCTCGCTCCTTTCTTGAAAAGTGGGATAACATTAGCTACCCTCCAATCCACAGGAACTGATCCTGAATCTATAGAACATTGGAAATTGATCACCAATGCGTCCATGATTTCTAGAGCCACCTCATTATGTACCCTGGGATGCAGACCATCTCAGGCCCTAGGGATTTATCAGCCTTCAGTCCCATCAGTCTACCTACTGTAGTACTATTTCTCACCTAATGCAAATTTATTTCAGTAATTTCCAAGTAAAATTGGTAGTAAGGAAGGTGAATGCAATGCTAGCATTTAATTTGAGAGGGCTAGAATACAAAAACAGTAATGTCATGCTGTGGCTTGAAAAGGCACTGGTCAGACTGCATTCAGAGTATCGTGAGCCGTTTTGGGGCCCCATATCGGAGAAAGGATGGTAGATTAGAAGATATGAGCAATAAACTAACTGGTGATTATTGAGCACTGTCGTTTATTATAGAAGTTTATTGTCGTAGTTTATTGAGATGTTACAAAATATGTGATAAATTCCAGTGTAATACCAGTTTCTCTTGGAAAGGATACAGAGTTTGCTTAATTCTTTGGTATGGAAGATTGTAATTTCTGATATATTTTATAGGACCAAGTCATCTTCTTGTTCTTTTACAATGCAATGTGTTAGATTGCATGTGATATTGCATTTCAGCAATAACCGTCATTTTTTAACGATGTTTAATGGATTCTTAAATGTAGATTGTGCATTACTTTTCACAGTCCCTGCATTCTTTCAGGAGGAGAGAATCTTGTAAAATATGATTCTTAATGTTTCAGGGTTTTGATTGTTCTTTGATTATGGCATTTCGGTTGTTAACTCTGAAGCTTTTATGATCCTATTTTATGTATATTGAAGGAATCAGTTGACTGTTACTATTTCACATTTTCTCTCCAGTGTTATGTGTTAATATTTAAATTTCTGCATTATTACAATGATTTTTTTTTCATCTTTAGATCTAGAGAATCTTCTGCTCTGAATATAACTAAGTGTAATTAAAAGTTGCACTACCCTTGACAATCTGCCCATTATGTCCAGTATCTTTGAATATTTTTGGAGAATTGTCATCTTGACGACTCACTAATTTCCAGAACTTCAGTGCTCATCCAAAATGTAGATATCTACTCTTTCTTTTGTAGAAAAATATCGACCAGGAATTTTACTTGCTGTATACAGTCTTTGATGAGAATATGAGCTGGTATCTCTCAAATAATTTGAAGACATATATTCAAAATGCTTCTAATGTTGACTTGGAGGACGAAGAATTTCAAGAATCAAACAAAATGCATGGTGCGTGATTATCACAGGATTGTATTGTTATCTTTGATATCATGTTGAATTTTGCCATGCCCCATGCACTAACCTAAACTTTGAGTGTTGTCCCATTTGATCTCCCGGTGGCTCAGCACTTCAACTCCCCCTACTATTCCAAATCTGACCTTCCTGTCCTGGGCCTGCTCCATGGCCAGAGTGAATCCCACTGCAAATTGGAGGAGCAGCACCTCATATTTTGCTTGGGTAGTTTACACCCCAGCGGTATGAACATTGACTTTTCCAATTTCAGGTAATCCTTGCTTTTTCCCTCCCCCTTCCCCTCCCCTTCTCAGCTCTCCCACAGCGCACTGTCTCCGCCTCTTCCTGTCTTTTTCCCACCTCTCCCCCCGCATTAGTCTGAAGAAGAGTCTCAACCTGAAACGTCGCCTATTTCTTCGCTCCATAGATGCTGCTTCACCCACTGAGTTTCTTCAGCATTTTTGTCTACTTTTGTTCATTGAGTATGATTAATATTTCTGGTACCAGAGGATTTAAGCTTCCTGCATCATTACCAATAATTACGTTGACTGTTGGTGATACAAGAGGAAAAATCATGTTTTAAAGTATGGTTTCATCTCAAACCCTCAATAGATGAATGTTCCATGTAGTGTGCTACAAAGCCCTGTAGGCACCAATGTTTATGATTTACACAAAATGCTGGAGTAACTCAGCGGGGCAGGCAGCATCTCCTTTATCCAAAACTATGTTACTCCAGCATCTTGTGTCTATCTTTGGTGCAAACAAGCATCTGCAGTTCCTTCCTACACAAGGTTTATTCCTTTGTAGTTTTGAGATGGTGGCTGTTGAAATGCTTCAGAATCGTGAGTCTTTGGCTTAGAGTGAGAGGAATAAGTCGATGTGACGGTGTAACAGTGACCTCTGGTGGACAATACAGATATAACAATTTGGTGTTTCCTGAACACACGTATTGCAAAATGAACTATCAGTGCACACTTTAATTTGTATCGGAGTGAATGACACAATACTGGAGGGCTAGTATTAGGTACTCAGTCAAAATCTGGAATTGTAGAGAGAAAAAGGGGATGTTCTTGTTGTCATTATTACGGACTGATGTGTGATGTATGTCTCCTGCTTAAACAGTCATATCAATTTCTCTAAATTGCTAGATAAATAAACATCAAGCCAAACAGACATTGATTCATTAAAACCATAATTTATTATTTTGGTAACAAAAAATATTTCACAATTGGCGACAACGTTTTCTGTCATTTGGTTCAGTATGATGGTCAGCAGGGAAATGACTGAGAGGAGGGAGAACTGGCGAACAATAAAATAGGTTATGAATGATGTGGAAGGTGATTCAGATCAGCTAAAAATAAGGTAAACCAAAGATACTACATGGGGCATCCATTTATTTCTGTGATGTTTTTTGGGTATGCAAAGTTATTTTACAGTCTCAGATGTGTGTAAAATGTGCTTGGTTCTTATTCACAAGTTCGCAGGTTACAGGAGTAGAATTAGGCCATTCGGCCCATCAAGTCCACCGCCATTCAATCATGGTTGATCTTGGCCTGCTAATCCCATTATCCTGCCTTCTCCCCATAACCCCTTGACACCCGTTTTAATCAAGAACTTGTTCATCTTATCTGTGAACTCTTATCTAACTCCAGTGACTTAACGGTGCTTTATAGACAATAGGTGCAGGAGTAGGCCATTAGGCCCTTTGAGCCAGCACCGCCATTCAATGTGATCTTGGCTGATCATCCACAATCAGTACCCCGTTCCTGCCTTCTCCCCATATCCCCATGACTCCACTATCTTTAAGAGCCCTATCCAGCTCTCTCTTGAAAGTATCCAGAGAACTGGCCTCCACTGCCCTCTGAGGCGAGAATTCCACAGACTTACAACTCTCAGGATGAAAAAGTGTGTCCTCATCTCCGTTCTAAATGGCTTACCCCTTCTACTTAAACTGTGGCCCCTGGTTCTGGACTCCCCCAACATCGGGAACATGTTTCTTGCCTCTAGCGTGTCCAAACCCTTAATAATCTTTTATGTTTCATTAAGATCACCTCTCATCCTTCTAAACTGCAGAGTGTACAAGCCCAGCCACTCCATTCAATCAATATATGACAGTCCCGCCATCCCAGGAATTGACCTTGTAAACTTACGCTGCACTCCCTCAATAGCAAGAATGTCCTTCCTCAAATTAGGGGACTAAATCTGCACATAATACTCCAGGTATGGTCTCACTAGGGCCCTGTACAACGGCAGAAGGACCTCTTTGCTCCTATACTCAACCCCTCTTATGAAGGGAAACATGCCATTCGCTTTCTTCACTGCCTGCTGTACCTGCATGCTTACTTTCATCTTCTAATAACAAGGACCCCCGATTTTCCCAACTTAACACAATTGAGATAATAATCTGCCTTCCTGTTTTTGCTACCAAAGTGGATAACCTCACATTTATCCACATTAAACAGCATCTGCCATGCATCTGCCCACTCACCCAACCTGTCCAAGTCACCCTGCATTCTCATAGCATCCTCCTCATAGTTCATACTGCCACCCAGCTTTGTGTCATCTGCAAATTTGCTGATGTTACTTTGAATCCCTTCATCTATATCATTGATGTATATTGTAAATAGCTGCGGTCCTAGCACCGAGCCTTGCGGTACCCCACTAGTCACTGCCTGCCATTCTGAAAGGGAGCCATTAATCCCGACTCTTTGTTTCTTGTCTGCCAACCAATTTTCTATCCATGTCAGCACTCTACCCCCAATAACATGTGCCCTAATTTTGCCCACTAATCTCCTATGTGGGACCTTATCAAATGCTTTCTGAAAGTCCAGGTACACTACATCTACTGCCTCTCCCTTGTCCATTTTCCTAGTTACATCCTCAAAAAATTCCAGAGGATTAGTCAAGCATGATTTCCCCTTCGTAAATCCATGCTGACTCGGACCAATCCTGTTCCTGCTATCCTTACTAAGCCGATGTCCCATTGCTGCCCAGAGGGCATGCTGTATTATTGGATGAAATTTTAGACTAAGCCTCCCCATACTCCCATAAAAATGCTGTGGTTCAGATATAGGGTTTGACATTTAGGACTGAGGGGATTAAATATTTATTCACTCAAAAGATTCTGAATATTTAGAATTTTCCACTCAAATCAACTGTGGTTTCTTGGTTGACGAATGTATTAAAAACTGAGATCAAGACAATTTTGCGATGGGAATCGAAGAGGTTGGTTGTAGCAATCATACCAGAAATCAGGAAGGCTAATCAAATGCCCAAGTGTCTTTTAAATGTTGTAGTACCTGCCGGAGGAGGTAATTGAGCCAGCTACTATAACAATATTTAAAAGACAGCTTAGAACCAGGTACATGGATAGGAAATGCTTACTGAGAAATGGGCAAATGCATGCACGTGGGCATAGTGCAGGGGCATCTTGGTTGGCATGGGCAAGTTGGACCGAAGGGTCTGTTTCCATGCTGTATGAATCTGACTCAATGAATATTGGCCTTTATTGTAACATGCATAGAGAAGTAAAATAGGCAAGCTTTGATGCAAGTTAACAGGACGTTGGTGAAACAGTGCCTGGAGCATTGTGTACATTTGTGGCCTCCATCATGTATATTTGCATTAGATGTAGTATAGAAAGGGTTTGCTGGATTGATTCCTGAGATGAAAATTTGATGAGAAAATGAGAAATCTCATGAAGAGAGATTGATAAATTTGTGCTTTTACTCATTGGAGTTTAGAAAGTGATCTTATTGACTTTATTATAGAGATACAGCGTGAAAACAGGCCCTTCAGCCCGCCGAGTCCGCACTGATCATTTACAATTAACAATTAAAGTAGTACTGAGATTAAAATTGTTCAGCCACAATCTTGTTGAATGGTGAAGCAAACTTGAGTCGGCAAATGGCTTATGTTTCTAATGTTTATGAAGTTTGGCAATGGTCTTTTGAATTGAAAGCAGGCTTAAAGAGGCAGATGGGCTGCTTTCATTAAAGTCATGCATCACACAATGCAGTGATTTCCTGCCAAACCTCAAACACCCATTTAAGCTAAAATCCTACACTGATCCCATTTTATTCTCTGCATTTACCTATCAACTGCTCATCTACACATGAGGAGGTTTATAGTGGTCAATGAATCTACTTACCCACACATCTCTGGACTATGAGAGGAAACTGGAGCAACTGCAGGAAACTCGTACAGTACAGGGAGAACATGCAGACTCCACACAGACGATGCCCAAGGTCAGGATCGAACCTAGTTTGCTGGAGCTGTGAAGCAGCAGCTCTGAGTTGTGCCACTATGCCACCTTTGTCCTCGTGAGATGGAGTGCACTTCATAGGTGACATTTGAGTCAATTTCAAATCTTTGTGGGATTTAGTTCTCCCTCCTTTCATGAGCGTTGCAGGTATCCATTTTGTGCACGGACCTTCTAATGGCCTGATGCATGATACTAACCCCCCCCCCTCCCCCCTAATAATTATAGTATTTACATTGCTTCTGATGGCAATCATTCATAGAGTGATACAGTGTGGAAACTGGCCCTTCGGCCCAAACACACTGGCCAACAAAGTCGTAAATATTATGGAACTTTGTATTGTTTGTTTCTGTTTAATATCCATAATGTACTTTTATAACATTCTCTTTTTTAGCCATTAATGGTTACATGTACGGTAACCTGCCCGGACTGGTGATGTGCAAGGGTGACAATGTTTCATGGCATTTGATTGGGCTGGGCACTGAAATCGACATTCATGGGATTTACTTTCAAGGCAACACCTTCCAAGTGAGGGGGACCAACCGTGACGTGTACAATGTGTTTCCTCACACTTCTGCAACAGTCTTCATGCAGCCTGATGATGTTGGTAAGAGTTCATTCCTTCCCATCCTCTCCACTCCATTGAAGCAGAGGTTTAAACATGCTATCAATATTTTTAATTAATTATAGTCTTTGAAACTAATGGCCGGTTCTCACGGTGCGACCTGACGCACGATGTCACCATGAAGTGGTCGTGGTCCAGCACGAGTTCCGCACAATATAACGGGGGGTAGGTAAAGAGTTCCCACGGTACTCGGCAATTCTGTCATTTGTGCGAGTGACTTGTTCGTCTCCCGATCTTTCCCGTTAATCGTGAATGAACATCGTGGACTGTAGTGTAGTTAATCACGTGGCACAAATGATGTCACTTTTTTTCACACACTATATAAATATCCTCCGTTCGTAGAATTGGCTCATTTGCAGACATGCCTATACAAAGTTGGTTCGAGTACAGGCTGGTTGTTATTTTCATTGACACGCTGTATGCATTAGCGCAACATGTGCATCGAAAACGCTTGTGTGAAGGCAGAAGGGTGAGATTAATTAAAAAGATAATTAAGAGGAAGTCTCACTGGGTTAAGCCCATGTTTCAATGGTGACATGATTCCTACTTCAAACAAAGAGGGTGTAAAAGCTGTCTGCCACTACTTTTACATTGCAGCTGCAGGGAACAGACAGACTTATAAGATAAATTAAAGGTAACTGCAAAAACAGCACTTTTACATCTGTATCATTGTATGTTTTTAAATCATGGATAACATTAAATTGTTCTCCTGTACATAAACTAATATATTGTTATAGATACTCACATGAGCACACGGGATACTCCGCAGCCTTCGTCTCCAGCAGGCTGTGCTTTCTCTCCCTATTTCTATGATCCTCTCTGGATTTGTCATAGAAAATCTCATTGCATTGGTACCACTCCACCAGTTCCCCCACCTGTCTCTCTTGCTGAGTCTCCTCCTCATTTACCTGCATGGCTAAAAACTTTCTGACTTTCTTTGACCCCTTTCTTTGTGCTTTTCTGAGAGGCATCTCTGCAAGTCTTACTGTGAAAAAGATTCTCAAACAATGACAATTAGGTGGGATGTCCTCGATGGATGTCCACGTCCATTGGCGATATTGAGACCACCTTTTTTACTCACCTTATGTCCCCTCTGTCAAGCTTCCGGGTTTACCGTTCGCAGGAGTTCCCACAGTACCCGCAAGAGTCATTACGGATATTGCACGGATATCGCACTGGCATCTGCGTTCATACAATGTTGCAACGCTCACCACAATGTTTGAATTTTCTCCCGACCTTACAAAGTTCCACGACTGCCTGCCGTTAGCGCCACGGAGATCCTTGGTGGTCCACGAATGCCGTACTGTTATCGCAGGAGGTTCCCATGATGTTAAACTCTTGTTACGTCTTGCCTCGGGTCGCACCATGAGAAAGCCCTTTAAGTCATTGTCCAATTTGATGATGAAGGGATGAAGACATAGATGACCTCTAGATTTTCCCAGCAAAAATCTAGCAGAAATTCTTTTGTGCTGTAAACCATCCTCAGCAGATGTGGTACAGATGTTGCCAAAGTGCAATTTCAAATATAAAACATTGGGGCAAATTGAGCTTGTTGACTGTATAACCCATCCACACATCTCACCTGGGAAACAGGTGAGCCAGCTCTGCAACCCCGAGAGCTATATGTGGAGATGTAGCAAGGTTACAACGATGACTGGGCTTCACTTGTGAGGCTCATCCTGAGACAACCTAATTGCCTTCAACAAGAGGCAAGGTTAGGGGAGGGGTGGAGCCCCCTGAATACTCATCTTTTATCAATACTTGAGACATTTATAGTTTTTAAACTTTATTCACATTTAAAGATTTAAAAATGATTGAAATCCCTCAAATAATTAAACAATTAATTAAAGTTAAAAATATGAGTTAAGGTGTCATTTTTTTTTACCCCTCATTGGGAAGTTGATTCTACTTTGGATTTTGATGGCATTGCAATGTACAGGTGAATTAATTTGAGTCGGAGAGCTGTACAGCACAGAAATCAGATCATTGACCCAACCCATCCCTGCTAACCTTCATTAGTGCAATGCAGAGGATCCCCAGAACAAATGGATAATCCATCGGGTCAGGCAGCATCTCTGGATGAAATGGATAGGTGACTTTTCGGGTCAGGCCTCAACTGAAGAAGGGGACCTGAAACATCACTTATCCATCTTCCCCAGAGATGCTCTCTGACCCAAAATGCTGGAGTACCTCAACGGGACAGGCAACATCTCTGGATAGGAGCGGGTGATGTTTCAGTCGAGACCCTTCTCAGATGGAGAGAGAGGGAAAGCAAGGGTTACTTGAAGTTACAGAAGTCAATATTCATACCGCTGGGGTGTAAGCTACCCAAGCAGCTCCATCCCTCCCCTTCCCGGTTCTCAAACCAGTCCGACTGTCCCCGATTACATTTTATCTCTATTTGCTTTGTTGTCACCTTCTAGCTACCAATTATCTAGTCTACATTTTCCTTGAACTTGGTCCCCTTTGATGTCTTGTTCTCACAACCTACACTTCCTTATCTCTGTGTCTTCCTCCCCCCTGACTCTCAGTCTGAAGAAGGGTCTTGACCCGAAATGTCAACCATTCCTTCTATCCAGAGATGCTGAGTTACTCCAACAATTTGTGTCTGTCTTTGGTGTAACCAGCATCTGCAGTTCTTTCCTACACATGCTATCTCACCCTCTGAGTTACTTTGTGTTTTACTCAAGATTCCAGCATCTGCAGTGCCGTGTGTCTCCAGAAGGTATGGGCTTCTCTCTCAGGTAATCCAGTAGAAACCAACGACTGAGCCATGTGATGGGTGTGCTGTCGTCAGTTGCCTAACTCTTCCTAGAATTGTGCGTAAGCTTGTGATGTATGTATCTGAGAGTGGCTGAATGCCAGTGGTTTCTCTTGGGATGGAACCACAGCAGAGTTTCTGTGAGAAGGTTCAGCAACTACATCTATTCTGAATGCATGGTGGAGAGTAGGGAAATGGGCCAGAATCAGACCTTCAATTTTCTATAACGTCTATATTCTATATCCTGGAGTTTCTAGCTTTTGAAGCATAATGAGATCACACTTTTCGAAACTACTTACTGTTAAACCTTTACAATCTCTTGATCAATTATTTCAAATTTAGGCACCTTTAAGGTAATCTGCCGAACGGCTGATCATTACATGGGTGGAATGAAACACTTGTATCACGTTACAAACTGCAATAAAAGTGTCCCAGCCCAAACAGTTGGGGTGATCCGAACATATTACATTGCAGCTGTGGAGTTGGAATGGGACTATTCCCCTGACAGGAGCTGGGAGCTGGAATTATTCAACATGACTGCAGAAGAAAGGTGAATTCTTTCATTTTGTTCTTTCATAAAAGTCAGAAACCTCAATATGTTTGCTTTGAAATCTGACCCTCTTCTAGCACAAGTGGATGTTACTTTTCATCATTGTTTTACTTGTACCAGGGTAGGTTTTGTAAAATTACTATCTATTCTCAGTCTATGCTTCAGTTGGTAAATCCATGAAGCAAATCCTCTCAGACTTGCTTAAACAATATTGTTTTGTGTAAGTTTTTAGATTACAAATGTATGTTTTCTTGGTCAAGGCAGTACAGCGAAGTGTGGCAAATGAAACCCAGGTCTTCATAAACAGAGACGTGGAGTATAAAAGCCATGCTAAACCTATATCAGTAATATTTGTCCAGAGGGAGATTTGTGTTCATTTCCATGCCCCAGACTTAACGAAGCACTGATAACTTTTAAAAGATTCGGAATAGAGTTGCCGGAATGGTTCTGCAGGCAAGGGATTATTTTATGCATGGTCTGAAGAGGCAAGGATTGCTCTCCTTGGAACAGAATAGGCTTAGAAGATTTGAGGAAGGAATTTAAAATCATCAGTTATAGAGATAAATATGTGTAATTTACAATCCATGAAGCAAATCCTCTCAGACTTGCTTAAACAATATTGTTTTGTGTATGTTTTCAGATTACAAATGTATGTTTTCTTGGTCAAGGCAGTACAGTGAAGTGTGGCAAATGAAACCCAGGTCTTCATAAACAGAGACGTGGAGTATAAAAGCCATGCTAAACCTATATCAGTAATATTTGTCCAGAGGGAGATTTGTGTTCATTTCCATGCCCCAGACTTAACGAAGCACTGATAACTTTTAAAAGATTCGGAATAAAGTTGCCGGAATGGTTCTGCAGGCAAGGGATTATTTTATGCATGGTCTGAAGAGGCAAGGATTGCTCTCCTTGGAACAGAATAGGCTTAGAAGATTTGAGGAAGGAATTTAAAATCATCAGTTATAGAGATAAATAATGTGTAATTTACACAGAAATTTATCACCGACTGATAATGCTGAATGCATATAATACAGATGGTGCCTTGTACTCTGTTTTACTGAAGTTTTTTTCCGTGGCAGCCAGAGATGGGCAGAGAAAGCAGATCAGGAGACGAATCAGAATGCAGTTCTCACTTAAAGTCCCAGAGTTGCCTTGAAACTACATTATCTAACCAACTGAACGGGATGCTCAACAGCAAGAGAAACCCCCAGCCAATGCTCTTCAAAGAGATCATTCAGGATTGAGGTTTATCGCCAGATTATTTCTTCTGAACGCTGGTCAACCTTTAGACACTTTAAAAATGTTTAGACATTTTTAAATCTTTGTCATACTTCATTACTCTGGTCTGTTCCCCTGTTCAGTTAAGACCTTAATTACCATAGTGATGGTACCAAGAGCAGACTTTTTATCTCCAGTTACCACATAGTCTCCAGAGACTTTCTGCTATCTCTTGTCTCGTGCGTTAGGAGCTATCGGTTTTGCGTACGTTACTTGAAGCTACAAGTCTCTATCTCTGCCTACTTTGAATAAGTTCTCCTCTCTGTAAACAAGTAGAGACAACCCCCCCAAAAAACACAGGACCCTTGTGGTTTGAGCAACTGAGCTAACAAGCTCAAAAACGAGCAGCTCACAGAGGTGACCTATGTAGGGGACCCATATAGGAAGTGCCCTTAGACAAAAATGGTTGTGCCCTTTTCTGACGATTCTGTCCAAACTCGGGCTGAAGATACTTTGGAGACAAGCTTAGAGGTTGCTATGAAGCTATTTTCCACATCGTCACCGAGATAGCTCACAGATATGACCCATGTAGTGGGACCCATATAGGAAATGCCCTTAGACAAATGCCCTTTGGGCAGCACGATGGCGCAGCGGGAGATTTGCTGCCTGACAGCGCCAGAGACCGGGTTCGATCCTGACTACGGGTGCTGTTTGTACGGAGTTTAAACGTTCTCCTCGTGAATTGAGTGTGTTTTCTCCAGATGCTCCAATTTCACCTCACACTCCAAAGACGTATCGGTTTGTAGGTTAATTGGCTTCGGTAAATTTTTAACTTGTCCCTAGTAGGTGTGGGATAGTGTTAGCATGCAGAGATCGCTGGTCGGTATGGACTCGATAGGCCAATGGGCCTATTTCCACACTGTGTATCTCAGCTAAACGAACGAAACTAAAAGTAGTTGTGTTCCCTTTTAGAGGATTTTGTCTTAACTCGACCATGGATACCTTGGAGACGAGCTTAGAGATTGCTATAAAGCTATTCCTCCATCATCACAGAAATAGCTCTATTTTCTCTCAGTACACAAAGACTGCTATGTTCTAGTTTAAAGGGGTCATCTCTGCTGCTTGTTGATCAGCTTGTTGGTTCAGTTCCTCAAATCACATCTGTTGTTTTTTTAGGGGTTGAAATTTACTAAGTAAGTAACACTTGTGTTTTATTTGCACTTAATGGAGACAACCTAGAGTAAGCAAGAGGCTCTGCGTGGTTTTCACATTTCCTCATCTCCCCACCCATCACCCGGTGGGATCCTCAGCCTCTGCAGCCTATATCAGTAGAATGACTTCTCTTCCTCAGTATTCATATAAATGACCATTATTGTGATTTTCATTATGAATTAACCATATTCCAATTATTACGCTCAAAGGCCTTATGATTAGGGCTATAGACAAGAGTCTTGTGTTTTATTGTCATATGTCCCAGATAGACAATGAAATTGTTGTTTGCAGCAAAGCAACTGAATATGTAAACATAGTACACTGTAAACACTATAATAAACTAGATCAAGTGCAGTTCCCCCAACGTGTGGGTGTGGGGGGGGGGGGGGGGGGGGGGGAGGGATGCAGCGTCACACACACTAACTATAGACCCCACACTCACGCTAATTACCCCCCTTGCATTTATTAAATATTATTAATTTGCTCCTTTTACCCCATAAACCGCCCTATCTACTGACGCATAGGGGTTGCAGTCACATCTAGGGGGGGGGGGGGGGGGGGGGGGGAGGGTTAGAGAGTGAGGGCAGAGAGAGAAGGGGCAGAGACAGAGACTCAGAGAGGGGCAAGAGGGATGGGGGGGTGGAGAGGAGGAGAAGAGGGAGGGTGGGTGAGGGGGGAAAGGTGGGGGAGGGGAGGAGGAGAGAGAGAGGGGGAGAGAGAGGGCTGCTGAGAGGGGGGCGAGGGGAGCAGGGAGGGGGTGGAGGGTGGAGGGGAAGAGGGTAGGGGTGTGGAGGGAGGGTGGGGGAGGGGATGGAGGGGGGAGAGGGGAGTGGGGGAGAGAGAGAGGGTGCGCTGAGAGGGGGGTGGAGGGGGGGGGAGAGGTGGGGAGCAAGTAGGGGAGGGAGGGGGAGGGAAGGGGGGTAGGGGTGTGGAGGGGGGGGGATTTTAGGAGAGGGGGGTGGGGTGAGGGGGAGAGGAGAGAGGGGGGAGAGGAGAGGAGGGGGGGGGAGGGGGGGGGGGGGGAGGAGGGAGGGGAGAGAGAGGAGAGGGAGGGGGGAAGGGAGGGAGGGAGGGGGGGGGAGAGTAGAGGGGGGGATGGGGTGAGGGGGGGGGGGAGAGGAGGGGGGAGAGAGGGGGAGAGGGGGGGGGGGAGGGGGGGGGGGGGAGAGAGGGAGAGAGAGAGGGGGGGAGAGAGAGAGGGTGCCTTTTTACTTCAACCCAAACAACCATTTGAAGGCAATGCTTTTTTCCTCAAACTAACCATATTTTCATTTTCAAACCACATTATGGGTACTCACAGCTGTGGAGACATTTGTTCAGTGTTATTCAGAGCTCTGATTGAGGCACACCACTTGCAGAGACTGATTGAGGCACACCACTTCCTGGTTTTATAGTCCCTCCCCCTCCCTCCAGCAGGGGCAGCAGAGAGAATGGGAAATTTTGTAAAAAACATTAATATCTCTGTCATTTTTCATCGACGGGAAAAATCCTCGGCACGCATGTGGCGGAGGGGGGCTCTGAGCGAGGTGGCCAAAAATGACGGCCGTAGGTGGCGGCTTTCTCTCGGAAACCGCAGCACAGAAGGCCAAAAGCGGTCAAGAACAGAGATTTAGTAATATAGATGAGAAAAAAATGTTCAGTGTGTGTGTGTATATATATATACATTCTCACATATACAGATCATATATTATATACTCAGACACGCACACATAAGTACTCAAAAACAAACTAATAGTGCAATAATAACAATCATTGTCTTTGTAGCTCAGAGCTTATTTGAGGTTGTAGTGTTTAATAGCCTAATGACTATAGGGAAGAAGTTGGAGCTTGTAGCTTGGTCACAGCAACCACTCGTAGCTGGGTCTGTTACTCTGGTCTAGAACAACTGTGGATTGTAGTTCACAATAATGACCATGCTATTCAAGGGAAACCACGGTGCAGATCAGCAGTGCCCTTGGCCAGCCTTTTTACATTTTGTACTGGAAACCCGAGCAGTAGTGAGTCTTGTGCTGGTAAATTGGTGAGACAGAGTAATTGACAAAGAGAATACTGGAAAGAGCCTGCAGGTTTAGTAGCACCACTGGCGAGAGAAACACACACATTATGCATTTATTTTGAACCGTGAGTAAACTTGTATTAAGTAGTGGGGGAGGTAAGTGTAGGGAGACCAAGGATAATGTCAATAATAGGATGCAGATTAAAGTTGTCACAGAAACATTACTTCAATAAACAGTAATTCCAATAAACTGATCGTATTCCCTTTTCATGTATCTTTACACTGTAAGTGTATCTATTGTAATCGTGTATTGTCTTTCTGCTAACTGGTTGGCACCTAACAAAGGTTTTTCACTGTACCTCGGTACACGTGACAATAAACTGAACTGAGTAATTGGAGACATAAAATACAATTTGTATAATTGATTCAAGATCTGTGGATCAGAGATCCACATCTGTAGAGAGAGAGAGAAAGAGAGAGAGAAAGGAAGATGTGATTTACTTGAAATTGTAGAATTCGCTGTTAAGTTCTGAGGGTTGCAATGGTGCAATGTCCCCAGATGGAACTTTTGCTGCTATTCCTCAGGTGCTTTGAAGGAGCAATGTTGGAGGTTGAGGGCAGTGAGGCCAGAGTGAGAATAGGACAGAAAATTAAAGGGACGGGTGACTGGATGCTCCACCATCCATATGGACTGAATGGCAGTGTCTGCTAGGTGATTGCCCAGTCTAGGTTTGGTTTATCCAGTGTAAAGGGGAGCACATTCATGAGTATCATGATTAAAATGATGCAATTTTTTTGTGTGGAAATATCCTAACTAGGCAGGCTACCCCAAGTTCCAATTTTAAAGAAAGAAAATGTATTAAATGCAATTCCAAAAAAAGTTTTTATATGGAACTTAATGTCCATTTTTAGCTTTCATGAAATAATATTGCTTTGCAACTGAAATTTTGAAAATTACTAAAAAGAGATTTGATAATTATTAATTTATGTTTCTTACAGCCCTGGCAATGTCTTTGTTGGTGCAGGGGATGGCAAAATTGGGTCAAAGTACAGAAAGGCTGTTTACCAGGAATATACAGATGAAACATTTACCACACAGAAACCAAGATTGCCAGAAGAGCAACATTTGGAAATATTAGGTATTGAATACCACCTATTTAATTAGTGCCCAGATGTGATGTTGTGCAGACGTTTCAATGACGATCAGGTTTCCGATAATCACTCATTTGGAGATAGACACAAAATGCTGCCGTAATTCAGCGGGACAGACAGCACCTCTGGCGAGAAGGAATGGGTGATGTTTCGGGTCGAGATCGTCTGAAGAAGGGTCTCTGCCCGAAACGCTACCCATTCCTTCTCTCCAGAAATGCTGCCTGTCCCGCTGAATTACGCCAGCATTTTGTGTTTATCTTCAGTTTAAACCAACATCTGCAGTACCTTCGGACACATCACTCATCTAGATATTGCAGAGAAATTCTCATCTCAACTTTAAAATGAAAATATCTCACTATTCACTACTTTAACTCTATTTGAAAATCCTCCAATTATAAAGTAACATTGAATAGTCTTTTGCAGGTTCTTTCTGATAATCATTAATCTGAATACAACACTAACATCTTGGATTAAAAAAGATTTTTTATATTTGGAGGTTAAATTCTCCCTACTTTGGGGTTGGGGGATCTTTTAAGTAAAATAGAATGCTGTTACACCTAAATCTTTTGTAACGAGTGATCCTAATGAATTGTCTGATGATTTCCCTCTTTCCCCAGAGGAGGTTTGATGCCATAAATGCGGCTGACATTCGGTTTTGCATTTTCTTCCTTGCCCCCTTCACTGCTGAAGTGGCGTTGCGGTTCCAATCAGGGATCTAAAAGGGCACATCATGCCTCCCCATTGTCAATAAACTTGCTCATCGTGTGCCTGTGTCAGTGAATCAGAAAGTGGGTGATAGCCACTGGCATTATCAACCATACTCACAAGTTCACAAATTATAGTAGAATTAGGCCGTTCGGCCCATCGAGTCGACTCTGCCATTCAATCATGGCTGACCTCTGCCTCCCAATCCCGTTTCCCTGCCTTCTCCCCATAAACCTTGACACCTGTTCTAATCATGAATTTGTCTACCTCTGCCTTAAAAATATCCACTGACTTGGCCTCCACAGCCCTCTGTGGCAATGAATGCCACAGATTAACTACCCTTTCTCTAAGTACGCCCTTTAATTCTCAGGGCAATGATCTCTAGTCCGAGACTCTCCCACCAGTGGAAACATCCTTTCCACATTCACTCTATCTACGCCTTTCATTATTCTGTAAATTTCAATAAGGTTCCCCCTCAACCTTCTAAACTCCAGCGAGTAGAGGCCCGGTGCTGTCAAACGCTCATCATATGCTAACCCACTCATTCCTGGTAATGATCAATGAAAGAAAGTTGCCTATTCTGAGCATTAGGGTAGCGATGAGGCCCTCAACACCAAGTCATACCTTTCTCTGTATCTGTACCTTTTAACCACTACTTCTGTAGTGGTTTATCCTTTACTACCAGGTTTTCCGTTAATTTAATGAGCCTCCCATACAGTATAAAAATGTTCTCGCTGAGATATTGGGATTACTTTAACTCCATTTTCTGCAATGAGTGGCTTTGCACCCTCAGATTTTGTGACCTCCGTCTTAATTCTGATTTGCACTTAATCTTTATTAATCAGCAGCAATCACCTCTCCCTTCAAATAAGCAAAATAGTAGCTTGTATACAAACCAATGTTGAGACAGTGATCTTAAACAATAATATACTTGCTGCATTCACATCCATGGATAGGTATTTTTCACTGACTCTGTTTAGGATAATTTGGATCAAGGTGTCCTTATGGTGGAGCATTAAAGTCAAGGTCAAAGGAAGCTTTGATTGCTGTGACTACCAAGTGAAAGTCCAAGGCAGGAATATAGAAGAGTACATCAGATAGATCAGCCATGATAGAATGGTGGAGTAGACAATGGGCCAAATGGCCTAATTCTACACCTATCACTTATGATCTTATGATCTTAAAAGAAAGCTTCCTTCAGCAATCGGTGCGGCGTTTTAGTTTAGTGAAGCTCTCTCATGGAAGTTGTTCTTGCTATGTGATAATGTAAAACAAATCTTTATTGTGTAATCTGATGCATTTAGGTCCTATCATCCGGGCAGAGGTTGGTGATGTTATCCTGGTAATATTTAAGAACTTAGCATCCAGGCCTTACTGTATTCACCCACATGGTGCTGAAGAAGTGAACGGTGGTAAATATCTCAAAGTACCAGTGACTAAGCCGGGTGAGTGATGGTGCATACTTCTCCATATTCATTTATTTTAATTTAACTTTTTTTCTTCAAATTTGCTTATTTGGAATTAACCGTTCACACATTATATTCAAATCTAGAGTTACAACTATCTTTTTTCTCTTTTGTTGAAATATGATTTCCAAACTCCCAATTGGTAATTTTAAGGGTCAAAGAATCTGTCAACTTGTAACGTGCATTTTCCAGAGAACGGTTGAAATGTAGAATAACAGCTACATTCTCATTGTTATTATCAGTGTTCCCTCTCAAGGGCGTGATATTTCTCTGCACTGCTCTTCCTAACAAATTAAAGTAAAAATTATATTGTTGGAATTGTGGCTTGGAAAACACGATATTATTCTTCCTTGTGTCATCCATCATTATTAGAGGATATTTGTTTGATGTTTTTTCTGCTCAATTCTGCTTGAATTGTCAGATAAATATTGATATTAATAAGTTAATTTCAACAATTCTGAATTAATTTGCATTTACAGTAATCTGTCATTGTGTATGGTTTCAAGTTAGCGAAGCTAGAATGTTCAAATTTATCATCACATTGTGCAGATAGCTTGATAATCAATTGACCCAGGTAGTCTGCTTGTTCTGTTTTGGGACTAAACAAGAAGTGACATAGGCTAATGATCTGGAGAAATTAATTTGGATACTTATTGCTGCTGGAAATTAAAATAAAAATAATTAATTATGGAATATTGGGACGACAGATGGCACAATGGGCTAAGTGTTCGGCTGGCGACCGGAAGGTAGCCGGTTCGAATCCCGCTTGGAGTGCATACTGTCGTTGTGTCCTTGGGGCAAGACACTTCACCCACCTTTGCCTCTGTGTAAATGTAATGTAATTATGTGAAGCACTTTGGGGTCAATGCAAGTTGACTAAAAATGTGCTATATAAATAAGATTATAATTATAATAAAAACCTCGTTACCACTAATCCTGGCCAAGCAACCATTGGATTGTTATAAGAACCCATAAGGTTCTGGAATAATATTTACTATACTGTCCTTGCTTAGCTAGGCCTGTACATGACACCAGACCCACAGTAATGTATGGGCTGTTTCTTGCCTATTAGAAACTGCCCAGAAAGCAGCTCGGCTGTCAAAAGGGCAACTGAAAGGCAACGTGATGTGTAGTAAATATGGGCCTTATCAGTAATGGCCATGTCACTTGCACAAAAGGGAAGCAATATATGGGACCATTCCTTTTGCATTCTGTATTTCTGTCAACTAAGATTATATACTGTAAAGTTTATTTTGACTGGTGGCAGACCTATTTCCATCTGGGATAAATAAAGTGGTATTGTATCGTATCCTGAACACACTTACTCAAGAGTACATAGCTTTTTGCTTCATGATTCTCTTGCGGGTACCTATGGAAGGTCTATGGAAGGGTATAACGACGGCAAAAAAAAATATTTAAGCACTATGTATTCAATGCTGAGTGTCATTTAAGATTATAAACCATTTTAAAAGTTGATTGGCAAAGTTATAACAATATGTATTAGAGATTTATGAGGTGATTTAGGGAAGTGATGCTTTCAAAATATAATTGCTGTTTAAATTTTATCCATTAGTAAAATGAGATCTTTTAGAAATAGGAAAAGATCATCAAGCCAAAGGTAACTTTGTATGATAAACAGTACCATAAATATCTATCTTAATTTCCCCTAAATGGATTGAATTGTCTTTTGTATTACTGTTTAATTGATGTTACTTGCTGCTTTGTGCTACTGGTCTATTACATTTTGGTGAAGTTTTCAATTTTTTTGTTCCCATGTTAACATGGATTTTTACTTGTAAATCATAGCACAGTAAACCCTTGTCATGACAGACCATTAGGGGAATGGTGTCTGTTATTACCGATTGCCCACGATAACTGAGTAAGGTGATATCACTGTATGTAGTTGTAACAAACAACTGCAGATGATAGTTGATACATAAAAGGACACAAAGTGCTGGAGTAACTCAGTGGGTCAGGTAGCAGTGTGGAGAACATGGATAGGTGATGTCAGGAACCTACTTCAGAACAATTCAGTCTGCTGAGATACTACAGCACTTTGTGTTGTTTCACCTTAATACTAGGCTCTGACGCCACTGGTCTGTATCAGTGAGCCCTTCTTCACCAGCTATGCATGGTCAGGTTGACGTGGCTGTTGCGGTTCGAGTTGTAGCCCGTGACCGCCAGCTCTTTCTTCAGGTCGCTGCCAATGACAAGGCACGCTAAGTCACAGTGGGGCTTCCTCCCCTCTCACCAGCTACCGCTTCCTCCTGTCTGCTGTTGCTTCGCCACTCCACTGCCACTTCCATCTCCTTCTCCCTTCTCTTCCAAGGTGGAACATGTCGCCGACTCTGGGGGAGAAGAAGGTGCCGGTAGAATGGGGGGAATGAGAGGCTGAATGGACAGAGCGACAGGAGGAGGAGAAGTCACCACATCTATTTATATAGCACATTTAAAAAACAACTCTCGTTGGCCAAAGTGCTTTACATTTGTTAAACAGACTACATACATATATACATGTAGCCCTCACTCAGAGGACGTCAGGAAAGACTTGGGAGTATAGATAATTCTTTAGTCTGGACTTAAAAGAGTCGATGGAGGGGGCAGTTCTGATGGGAAAGGGGATGCTGTTCCACAGTCTAGGAGCTGCAACCGCAAAGGCGCGGTCGCGCCTGAGCGTATGCCTAGACCATGGGATATTCAACAGCCCCAAGTTGGCCGATCTGAGGGGCCTGGAGGTGGAATGGTGGGTGAGAAGACTTTTTATGCTGGTGGGGGCAAGCCCATTGAGGGCTTTGTAGACATGGAGGCAGTGGTGAGAGGGGAGGGAGGCAGCAGTGGAGCCTGGAGCTGACAAAGTGATGGCCAACTGGAAGAAGTGGCAGCTGGTGAGAGGGGAGGGAGCCCCACAGTGACCAAGTGCATCCTATCGGTGGTGGCGGCCTGAATAAAGTGCTTTCCCTTGAGTCTACAACGCGAGCCGCAACAACAGCTGTGTAATCCGGACCATACAGTGGGTGAGGAAGGACTCGCTGGTGCATCTTGCGAGCCTGAAGTGGCGGCGGAAGTCGGGGCTTTGAGCGACCAGGGAGGCGGTATGAGCCAAGTACAGTGCCAGCAGGTCCATCAGTTTAAGAATAAGGGGTAGGCCATTTAGAACGGAAATGAGGAGACACTCTTTAACAGAGTTGTGAGTCTGTGGAAGTCTCTGCATCAGAGGGCGGTGGAAGCCGGTTCTCTGGATACTTTCAAGAGAGAGCTAGATAGGACTCTTGAAGATAGTGGAGTCGGGGGATATGGGGAGAAGGCAGGAACGGGGTACTGATTGGGGATGATCAGCCATCATCACATGAATGGAGGTGCTGGCTCAAAGGGCTGAATGGCCTACTCCTGCACCTATTGTCTATTGTCTATAATCGTTATAAAGGGGGCCATTAAAATTGAGGGGTTACTTTATTTGCACTTTGTATAACAGGTTTGTTCTTTATTGCCATAGCATAGTCATAAACTGTGCTTAATATCCTCTAAACAACATAGTATATTTAATCTCTATTGGCTTACTTCCTTTTTTACCGTGATGTACTTAATCTTTTAATAAAATATTTGATATTATTTTAGGTCAGATCAAGACCTACAGATGGAATGTTCCAGAAAGATCAGGTCCTAATAAAGGGGACTCAAATTGCAACACGTGGATTTATTATTCTGCAGTAAAATTTGTGAAGGTAATATTCAATGAAAACGGTAAAGCATTATGGAACTGGAGTCTCTGAAGTTTAAGAGCATGTTTGAGTGCTGAGGTTTTGTGGTAGTAACAATCTTTCCCATTTGCATTCCCAGGCACTGTAACTTTCCCCAGAGGTTAAATGGTGTATTTTTGAATGTTTCTTGTTTATTTTTTTTATTGAATGTAATAAATAATACACCTGCACTGTACCGTGAGATCTTGGATATGAATGCTTGATAGTTTTCGGAATAAACATTTCTTTCTGATTCACTTTTGAGGCGATATTAAGTCATTAATCCTGAACTGTTCAACAAATCCAAAGAGATTGGAGAACATAAATGTCACCACCTCATATCCCAAAGCCTTTTTTTCTGCTTTTCCTTTGGATAAAAGGGTTATGCCATTTTGAAAGTGCTATTTTTTTTCCACTTCTTTCTGTCTGTGCATTTCCACAGCAGGAGTTCTGACACTCCCTTTATTAAACAGCAATGTAATGGAGCTATTATAACTGGTTCTGAGTGCTGAGTTATAATCCCAGTGCTTTCTGGTTACACAAAGCAGAGCTTTACTTTAGCAAATTCCCAGAGCTATGCTCACCAGCATTTAAAGTTAAATGATGATGAACAGCTGACAAGATATTCAGCACATTACTCAAAAACAAATGTATAGAACATAATTTGGGAACACACTGGTGTACAGTCACTGCAGAGATGAGGCAGAAAGAGGCTATCCACTTGAGATCTGATTAATCAAAGTGGATGTTAAACCCAATCCATGCTGAATCCAGAGTAAATACACAACTTGTGTTGCATTGATGGAGTGTAAGTGTAGTCAGCCCCATTTTCAACTAATTTTATCTTCCAAAATTAGCTCATTAGTAATTTACTGCATAACTTATTGTAAATCAGCGTGTAGTGAAAAAAAAGTACAAACTATTTAGTATTTTTGTTTCAGGACCTGTACAGTGGGTTGGTTGGTCCTCTGATTACTTGCCGTAAAGGAATACTTGATGAGAACGGCAGAAGGAAAGATGTTGATCGGGAATTTGCCTTATTGTTCCTGGTATATGATGAAAATGAATCCTGGTACCTGAATAACAACATCAGAAATTACCTTCATGTGGATCCAACAGAGTTTAAGAAAACAGATGAATTTGAAGAAAGCAATAAAATCCATGGTAAGTCTGCATAATAATTATGCGGGCACATGACTTGCCAATTGCAAATTATATGAGTAAAAAACTTCAGATGTTGGTTTACACTGAAGATAAACACAAAGAGCTGGAGTAACTCAACAGGACAGGCAGCATCTCTGGAGAGAAGGAATCTGTGACGTTTTGCGCCGAGACCGTTCTTCAGACTGGTTAGAGATTAGGGAAACGAGAGATATAGGCGGTGATGTGGAGAGATAAAGAACAATGAATGAAAGATTTGCATAAAAGTAACAATGATAAAGGAAACCGGCCTTTGTAAGCACTTTGTAGCGTGAAGATGAGAAGCTAGTGTGACTTGGGTGGGGGAAGGACATAGGGAATGTCGGGGCTACCTGAAGTGAGAGAAATCAATATTCATACCATTGGGCTGTAAGCTGCCCAAGCGAAATATGAGATGCTGTTCCTCCAATTTGCATTTAGCCTCACTGACAATGGAGGAGACCGAGGTCAGAAAGGTCTGTATAAAAATTGGAATTAGTGTCCAGCAACCAGGAGATCAGGTTGGTTCACGCGGACTGAGCGAAGGTGTTCCGCGTAACGACCGCCCAGTCTGCGGTTGGTCTCGCCGATGTATAAGAGTCCACATCTTGAACAACTGATACAGTAGATGAGGTTGGAGGAGGTGCAAGAGAACCTCTCCCTAACCTGAAAGGACTGTTGAGGTCCCTGGACAGAGTCGAGGGAGGAGGTATAGGGACAGGTGTTGCACCTTCTACCTGGAGGTACCTGGAGAGAGGGTGGTTTGGGTGGGAAGGGATGAGTTAACCAGAGAGTTGCGGAGGGAATGGTCTTTGTGGAAGCGGAAAGGGGTGGAGATGGGGAAATGTGGGTAGTGGTAGAATCCTGTTGGGAGTGGCGGAAATGTTGGATTATGTATGCGATGGCTGATGGGGTGGAAGGTAAGGTCTAGGGGGACTCTGTGGGAGGGGGAGCAAGGGCGAGCTGTGGGGTACCGAGGAGACATGAGTGATGGGAGAGGGGAGCCCCCATCCCCTAAAGAATGAGGACATCTCGGATGTTCTAATATGGAACAACTCATATTGGTTGTACTGTGCAATACTTTACAAATGTGCATGATAGATTTTACAAATGTTTATTTCAGCAATTAATGGGAAGGTATATGGAAATCTTCATGGGCTGACCATGGTTAAAGGAGACAAAGTTGACTGGTATTTGTTGGGAATGGGAAATGAAGTGGACATGCACACAGTTCATTTTCATGCCGAGAGCTTTCTCTATAAGGTAAGCAACTTCTAATTGATGCATTAATTGGATTTTTGTTTCAATGCAATTGTCTCTGGATCAAACAGTTCTTGTTGCAATGATGTAGGCTATTGTCATTTTTAACTGTATGAATGTAAATATTAACTGGAAAGTCAAAATTATTTGTAAGGATATAATTTGGGTGCCAGAGTGGAAAATTGCAGTCAAACTATTTATATAGACACACTTGTTTGGTATTGGAGAATATGTCAACTATTTCAGGCAATTATCAAGACTGTACTGTGACACTGAATGCTCCATAGAATCCAGCATGGAAATCAAAAATTGCACAGACATCCACATTTATAATAGGCCCCCGCTTAGCATATTTATGGAGTCAAATATATGTTTTAACTAGCTACTTGCAATGTCAAAAATACGTCTCATGGGATCAAAGTATGCATCTATTGGGTGCAAACCACCTGATCCTGTTTCTATCTTGTGTTTTGTGCCTATTTTAAATATATAATTCTGGAAATACTCATGCTAATTTCTACCTTGGAAAATTAAAACCAGAAGGCTTGGAGCAGTATATATTTGTTTAAATGTAAAATCTACTAGACTAAGTGGGACCCTTTGGGTCCACAGATGCGCCCACAGGCGCATGCGCGCGCACTGGCTTGTGCTTGCACTCGTTCACACTCGCTCACACTCGCTCACACTCTCACACTCTCACACACTCACACCATATATATGGCAGTAAACTTTCTTGAATCTACTCACACAGCTGAGCGTGACCTTTCCACTGTGGGGCTTCTGCAGACAGCAGCACTTCCGCAATCAGCGCGACCTGTCCACCTCTGCACTCATCGGAAATTACGCAATCAGCACGACTTGTCCACTAAGTGGAAGTCACAAAATGAGCGGGACTTTTGAACTAAACACAGTCTGACTTAATAAAGCATTTATTCCTTCCAAACACAGTCGGACATAATAAAGCATTTATTCCTTCCAAACACAGTTGGACCTAATAAAGTATTTATTCCTTCCAAGCATAGTCTGACCTAATAAAGCATTTATTCCTTCCAAACACAGTCAGACCTAATAAAGCATTGCAGTTTCAAGCACAGGCAGGGCAGCAGGCCAAACAACTCATGGCATTGTCATTAAGGGCTAACAAATCATTTATTGCAAGTACAGTGCACTCACAGTTCAGTTGATTCACAGCTTAGAATGACAGTAGTGGCCTGTGCCTCGCGATTTGGAAGAGTGACTCTCACGTCCAGGCATCTGGTGATTTACAGGCCTGAGAGGACCCCACCCCCCCCCCCCCCCGGAAGGGGCTGACCTCATCGCAGTGTTTTAAAGGCGGGAGGACCGATTTATTTTTCATCGATGGGACAAATCCTCGGGGCTGGCTCAGCGGAGGAGGACTGTGGCCAAAACTCATAGCGATATGGGGTAGTGTTTTTTCTAAAATCAATACACAGCGCAGACAGGTAGTGGTCAAGATGAGACTTTTAATTATATAGATAATTAGTAAAATATAAGGTTCAGGAAAGAGTGACTGTTGAAGGTCATCTAGTGATTTGCTGATGCCCTGGCAGTAAGGAAATGAATGAATTACAGTTGTTAAAGATTGAATGAAGGGGGAGAAGGTTATGAATTGAAGATTAATGTGAATTGCCAAAGTTGTGATGACTTGTGGGAATGCATGTTATGGACAGAGCGTTACATCATGAATTGAAACACAGTCTTGCACTGACCACAGATGATAATGAGGATGAGTTTCTCATGTGAAGCGGCCATTGCAGAGCAACCGTTTCAGACAAGTAGCAGATAGTAATTTCTGAACGATAAGAGTTCAAAGTGTGTACGTTAACAACAGGTTTGTGCTATAAAACTTCATCCATCAGGATAATTTTTTTCTCACAACAGGTGGTGGGTGTATGGAACAAGCTGTCAGAGAGGTAGTTGAGGCAGGGACTGTCCCAATGTTTAAGAAACAGTTGAACAGGTACATGGATAGGTTTGGAGGGATAAGGACCAAACACAAGCAGGTGGGACTAGTGTAGCTGGGACAGTTGGGCCGAAGGGCCTGTTTCCACGTTGCATCACTCTGTGACAATGAAAATTGGGTAATTCCTTGGACTTTAGTTCTTTTGTGTTTCCTTTCAGATGAGTAATGATCACAGAGCAGATGTATATGATCTCTTCCCTGGAACGTTCCAGACAATTGAAATGGTTGCCTCAAACCCGGGAACATGGCTGGCACCAAAATTGGAGGAGTTGCAGACAGTGAGGAATGCTGTCAGAAGATACAACGGGACATAAATCAGTTGCTGAAATGGCAGATGAAGTTTAACCCGAGCAAGTGTGAGCTGTTGCACATTGGGAGGTTGAATGTAAGGAGAGAATGTGCCTTCATTGTGAGGGGCATCAAATATAGCTGTAAGCATGTCATGATGCAACTCTATAAGCCTTTGGTTAGGCTGCATTGGGGGCATTGCATGCAGTTCTCGTTGCTCCATTACAGTAAAGATGTTGAGGGTTTGGAGAGGGTGCAGAGGAAATTTACCAGAATGCTGCCTGGATTGGAAGGTTTCGGCTACAGGGAAAGAGAGATTGGATAGACTTGGATTGTTTTCTCCGGAACATCGAAGGTTGAGGAGAGACATGCTAGTAATATATAAAATTATGAGAGGCAGATAAATTATATCTATATATTATAAAATTATAAGGGTAGGCAGTTGGAACCAGTTTCCCAGAGAGGAAATGTCCAGCACTAGGGGGCATAGCTATAGGGTGAGAGGGGGAAAGTTTAATGGCCAATAATTCTAATGTTTTTCTTGTGGTTTATTTTTTAAATGTGTTACCTAATTACTTTCAGATTTTTAACAATAACATAACAGCATTTATTAATTGATATTTTCATTCTTAATAGATGGTGCAAGGACTACTGTGAAAGATCAGTATCGGGGTTCCACAACCAATGGTGTGTGATTGTAAATGAATGGAGAGAAGTAATTTTTACATTTTTATAAACCTTGAAAAGTGTATGTCCTTCTGAAAGCATTCTGGCTACTCAGCTAGATGAGACCCCTAGATGGCCATGGTGAAATTGGTGAAGATCTAGGAGGGGGTAGTTATAATTGTACAGTCTATGTATGTTTTATGTTAGTAATCCACACCTGGACTAGTAGGTAGTCCCATGCCTTGTTGCAAGTGGACCGATGAGTGGAGATCAGAATCACACTCCCTTGTTGCAAGTGGACCGATGAGTGGAGATCAGAATCACTTGCAGCTCGTTCGAAGCATGAAACTCAAAAGTTATAAACTGTGAAGCAGGAATTGTAAAAATATAATTTTTTTTGCTGTGGGATGTAATTGCAGAATCTCCTGTGAGATTTGTGTTGGAAGTTGCCTGTAAACGCAGTTACATACCCATTTATCTGCGACCTGTAAAATGGCACTGCTAGTTATTATTCTGATCATTTTATAAGCTTTTGAGTTTATTCACTTTTATCATTAGCGGAATGCATATAAGGCTTAGAGAAAGTTGAAATCCACCATTTTTCTGACAATCATCTTCTTCTTGCGTATGGCGTGCACAGCCTAAAGTTGTAGGTCAACTTGTTCTATTTGATCTATTTGTTTGTGCACATCCGGTTGATTAGATTAGTCGAAACAGTGTGGACCACGTGAAGGTTGCAATCTCTCACCTCTCTGACAATCTAGTGACTGGTATCTGGTGCTCCTGACTGGAACGCTGCGAGGAAGAACGCATCCTAGCCAGGGTTGTTCCTCATTTGGTCAAAAATGTTTCTGAATCAGCTGGGTATGAGGTCAACCTCTTCTCTGATGACGATTAGAGTGAAATTGTCTGATACCCACAAAAATATACCTTGGTCATGAAACGTAGAAGGGTCCTGAACTGGAACACAATATTTGAAGTTGTGTCCTCAAGGAAAATAGGAAGCAAATGTACTCTTAAGTTCTATTTGTGCTCTCAAGTTGTATTTAGGCCTCTATACTAATCAAGGGCAGCAGAGCACCTAGCTGAGCCACTGTCTCTCAGCACCAGAGATCTGGGTTAAATTCTGACCTTGGATTCTGTCCACGTGGAACTTGCATATTCTCCCTGTGACCATTTGGGTTTCCACTGGATGCTCCTGTTTCCTCCAACACTCCAAGATGTGTGGGTTTGTAGGTTAATTGGCCATTGTAAATAGACAATAAGTGCAGGAGTAGGCCCTTCGAGCCAGCACCGCCATTCAATGTGATCATGGCTGATCATCCACAATCAATACCCCATTCCTGCCTTCTCCCCATATCCCCTGACTGCTATCTTTAAGAGCCCTATCTAGCTCTCTCTTGAAAGTATCCAGAGAACCAGCATCCGCCACCCTCTGATGCAGAGAATTCCACACTCACAACTCTCAGTGGAAAAAAACATCTTTGGTGTGTAAATGAATGGTAGATTCTGGGGTGACTTGATGAGAGTGTTGACATAATAGAAAAGGGATTAATATAGGATTAGTGTAAATGGGTGTTTTATGGTTTGCAACAATCATGTGGACTGATGTGTCTGTTTCCATGCCTTATCTCTGTATGATTCTATGGCTTTGGATTTAAGTAAAGTTGAACAAGTTAAAGTTATCTCACTAAAAATGTGAAGTTAGTTGCATCATAAAATATAATGTACATTTGATATAATATACCAAATGTTGAGGAAAAATCAAGAAGATGGAGTATTGTAGATTAGTTGGATGCACAATAGAGGACCAGAGGTAAATAGAGGGCCAGAGGACATTGGTTTAAGGTGGAGGGGAAAAGATTTTAATAGGAATCTGAGCGGTAACATTTTCACACAAAGGGTGGTGGATGAATGGAACAAGCTGCCAAGGGAAGTAGTTGAGGCTGGGACTATCCCAACTTTTAAGAAACAGTTAGGCAGTTACATGGATAAAACAGGTTTGGAGGGATATGGACCAAATGCGGGCAGGAGGGACTAGAGTAGCTGGGCCATGTTGGCTCGTGTGTACAAGTTGGGGCAAAGGGCCTGTTTCCACACTGTATCACTCTAATAATTTTGGGTAGGATTTAGCAAAGATTTCTGCTGGCTGATAAAGAATGGAAAACTTTATCTTTAAATATTTTTCGTACATTAGGACGTAACTCATTGAATTATCTCCCTTACTCCCTTACTGTTTTGTGGTTAATATGTATAAAAAACAGACTCAAACAACAAATTTCCTTTTTTACTTTTACAGGTGGCTCTGCATTAACGTTAGACTTCTTTGGAAACAAGCTTGATAAAAAAGAAATCAAACTAATGCTGGCCTTGCTTCTCATTATTGGGGCCCTGCTATTGGTAATAGTTTTGGCATTTCTCAGTATTATTATTTACCAGCGCAGAAGGAAGTGCTATGGACAAGTTACCCAGTCCTCATTTCCCATGAATAGAATTTGATTTGTTGCACTTGTTACTGCTGTTTATTGATTGTATTCAAGAATTTATTTTTTAAATCGGACACAAATGAATGTACACTTATGTAATATGATAACGTTTTCTATGATAAATGTTTATTTGGACTAAATCCAATAATTCCAATCAGAATTTGGAATAAAATGTTGAAATAGAGACAATATATTCATCCTAAATGAAATTCCAGGGTAAAATTCTGTAAATGAGCAACACTTGAGATGTCATTTTTTTTTCTCCAAAATAAGCTCTCTATCAGTAGTAATCTTCTAACAGCTTCATTCTCTTCCCAATCTAAATCACTTTACAAGCCTGAACTGCTGAAATGTTACTGTTTTGATCTTTTACGTAACCCCTGCCAACACCAAGCATAACGTTCAATGGTACAGTGAAATTATTTTTATGTACACGTTTCTGTAAAATTATTGCCCTACATATGTACAATACCAGATTAAGTACAGAATGTATAGAAACAGGTCCACTGAGACCAGATGCAAGCGTTGCCAGGATTTGGCACCATTTTTAAAGTCCCAGCTGCAGCTGGCCATAAAGGCCTCCATCGGGATCGTCCAGCGATCTGTCATCACTCTCCTTATCCGGCCGCCTTCAGCTTTTGTGCTCCGGGGGATGCCTCCTGCAGCCGTCCTTGAGGGTGCAGAAGACAAGACCCCCATGGCACTTACCGGCCCTGTGTTCTAGCTTTGGTCGACTCCTTCAGCTGGGTTCTTCGGGATGAGCGGGGGCCGGGCTTGCTGACTTCCAGGTTCCGCGGCAGGCGAGCCAACGGGCAGCCACAGCGCTGGTCCAAAGGGTCCTTCTACCGCGCCACGCTGACAACCCACTCCAACAGTGGGCCCGGCTCTTCCTCTGCCCACAGACTAGTTAACCTTGATGCCATTCCCGATGTGAGACAGGTGTGGAATGTTACAGTGAGGCCGAGTTGTGAGAATTGCAGGACCACCTCTCTTCTCAATTTTGCCAAGCACTTCAGACTTCTTGTGCACCAATCTCAATCCTAGAAAAATCGATCTTACTGATTCAGTTCAAGGACCTGTTACAGTAGTTTCACTTTCTCCTTGCAACATGTGTAATCCCCCATTAATCACACCATCTTTTAATTAATTTTAATTTTAAGTGTATTTGGGGAGGCCACGATGATGAGTGGAAGTTTTCCAAAGAAAGCTTCTTGCGATGCTTGGACTATTTTAAATCCCAGGATTGAACAGATCTGCTTCCCACCCCAGGGCAGCAGGAGAAGGCAGGAACCAAAGAAATGGTCTCTGCCAAGGTCAATCTGCTGATTGCAACTGGAGAAATGGTGGGTTGGGAGGGTAGTTGTGTTATGGTGGGAAGGAAACACTCCTCGGGGTTAATTAATTACTTGAAAAATCCTACCTTTGGCTGTTAATATTTTTGGCAGATTTAAAAATAATGGGAGCGGGGAATGAGTGGCACAGATTGCCAGCACTACCCCTAACAATTACCTCTGTGTCCATCCGTTTCTGTAGCTGATCTGTATCCGGCTGTGTACATTGACATCCTTCCTCACCGCCCGCAATGCCATCAATTTTAATTAAGCAAGTTTACTAACCAACCCAGCTGTGTCATGGATTGCAACCTTGCCATATGACCACAGTGACAACTTGTGCTATGTTCTACTGACGGCATCTATGCTACCACTCTGTTCACCTGTACAGAAGCTAAGACATCCCAGCTGAACACCTCTGGTCTTCCAAACATAGTGTTATGCCCCTGTCCCACTTAGGAAACCTGAACGGAAACCTCTAGTGACTTTGCGCCCCACCCAAGGTTTCCGTGCAGTTCCCGGAGGTTTTTGTCAGTCTCCCTACCTGCTTCCACTACCTGCAACCTCCGGCAACCACCTGCAGCCTCCGGGAACCGCACGGAAACCTTGGGTGGGGCACAAAGTCTCCAGAGGTTTCCGTTCAGGTTTCCTAAGTGGGACAGGGGCATAACTCTCTCTGCTCCAACTGGGGTGGGCGCAAGTTGATTTCTCCTGACGCTGCGCAGTGGATACCGGAAATAGAGAGAAGCACGATCGAGGCAAGCACGCTGTTGGGACCGGGGTGGAGTTCATACTCCGTTGGCAGAAGATAATGCAAATTTACCAGGGAGTGGATCAGAATATGATCCCACCAGATAACACGTCTCCCCGGTCCCTCCCTTTTCTGCATGCCAAATGATCCATTACCTCCACAAATTGCTAGTTTGTTGTTTCACCACCAATCCCACTTGTCCTTCATAGCACATTTCCCTGTAGATGCAGGAGATGCAACAACTGCCTTTCTATGCACAACATGCAGGGACTTGCACTCCTTCTGCATATTTACGTCTGTCCTTTGCCCTCATTCTTTTGATGACTCCTCCAGATAAATCAGCTGTGATGAACTAGCCTTCACCATTCTCTCTCTGTTGTGGCACCACCACTTGTCACGCAATCCCTTTTCATCTCTACCCTGTCACAGGCATCCCTTTGTTTTCTCCAACCTCCTCCTTCACTGCAAGTTGTTTCATGTTTTGATTTTCTAATTTTCCTAAGATCATATGTTCATATGAGCAGAATTAGGCCAATCGGCCCATCAAGTCTACTTCGCCATTCAATCATGGCGGATCTATCTTTCCCTCTCAATGCCATTCTCTTCTTTTCTCTCCAGAACCTCTGACATCCTTGCTAATCAAGAATCTGTAAATCTCCGCCTTAACAATATCCATTGACTTGGCCTCCACAGCCTTCTGTGGCAATGAATCCCACGATTCACCACCCTCAATTAAAAACATTCTTTGTCATCTCCTTTTGACAGGTACATTCTTTTATTTCCTTATTTAACCATATAACCATATAACAATTACAGCACGGAAACAGGCCATCTCGACCCTTCTAGTCCGTGCCGAACACATAATCTCCCCTAGTCCCATATACCTGCGCTCAGACCATAACCCTCCATTCCCTTCCCATCCATATAACTATCCAATTTATTTTTAAATTATAAAAACAAACCTGCCTCCACCACCTTCACTGGAAGCTCATTCCACACAGCTACCACTCTCTGAGTAAAGAAGTCCCCCCTCATGTTACCTCTAAACTTCAGTCCCTTAATTCTCAAGTCATGTCCCCTTGTTTGAATCTTCCCTACTCTCAGTGGGAAAAGCTTTTCCACGTCAACTCTGTCTATCCCTCTCATCATTTTAAAAACCTCTATCAAGTCCCCCCCCCCTTAACCTTCTGCGCTCCAAAGAATAAAGCCCTAACTTGTTCAACCTTTCTCTGTAACATTTGGATGAGAGATCATTATTGTATCCACAAAGGGTGCCTGACCTGATAAATACTTTGGGCATTTTGTTCTTTCTTTTATTTTGAAATAATTGACCCTAAAAATGTGCCTGGTAATAGATTGACACTGCTGCTCTATTGTTAACATGAGCTGTTGCTCAGCCACTTGACTGGAACTGACAGTGTGTTGAAATTTATCTTGTGTTTTCAGCAGAGGCAGTTTTGACTACAGTTGCACAGTGAACGAGCAGTCAAGCCATCCCGTTTGTATATGCAGCTGCCTTGTATATCCCGCGTCTGTGTTGAGCTGTTTGCAGCCATGCCCGTACAGGTTTGAGAAAGGAACAGCAGGAGGTGGCGCTGGAGAGCTGGCAACTGGCATAGGGAGAATTACCTGCCTATTAAGATTACCTGCCTGAAGATTTACTCCATTTAATGAAGTCAAAAGAAAAATAATCATTAAAATCAGAAAGCAAATGAATTTACCGGGGTATTTTAACTTGATTAACACTAGAAAGCATTAAAGCATTTGTATCTGTACTCTCCTCTCTTCTGGTAAAAGGGATGCATTTAGCGCACAGCTGGTGTCACTTTCTGCCCTTTGATCTCTGCTCCACTTGCACTTTCTCTGTGCTATTGTTATTCTGGAGAGCAAAGGTAACACATAATAATCTTCCTTTTCTTTATCACTTGGGGCACCTTTACAGCTGTTTCTGCCTTTGAATTGGTATCTTTTCATGAGCCCAAGCTGTATTTGGAGACAGGTCTGAGGAATTCATAATCTGAAATGGACAATTACCAGTCCAGCTGACATGGATGGGGTCAAGAAAAATGGATGATCTGGCGTAAGGAAGGGTGGGTGATGAGCGTTTGGAGGAAGGAAAAGAGGTCGTGGGTCACATGGTTGGCGGACCGGTTAAGAAAAATGTGCAACGCGGTGGGGGAGCTGAGCAAGTGAAACTGGCAGGGTGTTTATCGGAAATTGGAGAATTCAATGTTCGTGCCGCGAGGTTGTGGACTACCCAAGCAGAATACTAGGTGTTGTGGCAGTGGTGGAGGTTGGAATGGAATGAGCTTGAAGTGGCTAGCAACGGAGAGTTCACAAGTGATAGGAGCAGAATTTGGCCATTCAGCCTGTCAAGTCTACTCCGCCATTCAATCATGGCTGATCTATCTCCCACTCAACCCATTCTCCTGCCTTCTCCCCAAAACCCCTGACATCCATACTAATCAATAGTTCCAGCTAACCTTAGAGGGCAGAGCGTAGGTGTTTGGCAAAGCAGTTGCCGAGGAAGTCTGATGTGCTGAGTTCATCCAGCAGTCTGTTTACTGCTTAAGATCCCAGTCTGCAGGCTCTGGGTCTCCATTTTACCCTAGTTGTGGATATTCTGCGCCGAACCTTCAAATGTCTAAGCCAGGGGTTCCCAACCTTTCTCGTCCCGTTTACCCCTGGCAACTTTAATAGCGCATGACAATGTCATTTCTCTGATTTATGAACAACTAATGATGAACAGAACCAGAATCAAACACAGGCAATCAATGAGAAAAAAATATGTACAAATCCAGAATCAACAAATTCACCCCAAATTTACCGCAGGTTGGGAATCCTTGATCTAAGCAGTAAGAGAGCATAATTGGCACTGGGGGGATTTTTGTGTCATCAATCCTAACAAATTAGCGCCTTTTTTCCCCCCTCTAATGCGCCCTCTAGTTCATGTGACAAACTTGAGATAGTGGAGGAAAATGGTATAAATCTGGTCAATCTCAAAAATATCTGTTTACAATCAAAAACTAGTACCATTATAAATAGAAGCACATAAAATGCAGGATCAGTGACTGAATCTGCACTGTAACCAATGAGTTCACTGATAACTTCGAGCACATGAGTTTTTGTTTTTAAGTTTGATAACCTTTCACAGTAATCAAGTAAATAGATGATATCCAGAGCAATTAATTGACAATAATGTGAATGTATTGTTAACTTGCCCTCAGATTGGAGCATGAAATAAATATATTAAAACAACAGACTTAGGCGTGAATAGGTCGTTGGTTGTAGGACAGGTTAATTTAATCTCAAATTACTGGGATCAATATAATCTTGTTATCAGATGCTCTCCAGGCTATCGATGTAACTATAATCATCTTCCATCAAACGCAAGGAACTGAAAGGTGCTGTCTTACGAAAAAAAAAAAGCAGAGCTGGAATAACTCAACAGGTCAGGCAGCATTTTTGGAAGAAAAGGGTAGGTGACGTTTTGGGTGTGGACCCTTCTTCAGACATCCTAGTATATCTCCTCTTGGTCTGTCTACTCCAAATGCTTCATAAACTTCCTAAATTGTGGTGCCTGGAATTGGATGCAATTTTCCCCCAAGAGCCATACTAGTGCTTCATGAAAGTTTATATTCATGGGAAGAAACTTGTCAATAGACAATAGGTGCAGGTGTAGGCCATTCGGCCCTTCAAGCCAGTACCGCCATTCAATGTAATCATGGCTGATCATCCCCAATCAGTACCCCGTTGCTGCCTTCTCCCCATATCCCCTGAATCCACGATCTTTAAGAGCCCCATCTAGCTCTCTCTTGAAAGTATCCAGAGAACTGGCCTCCATCGCCTTCTGAGGCAGGGAATTCCACAGACTCACAATCTGAGTGAAAAAGTGTTTCCTCATCTCCGTTCTAAATGGCTTACCCCTTATTCTTAAACTGTGGCCCCTGGTTCTGGACTCCTCCAACATCAGGAACATGTTTCCTGCCTCTAGCGTGTCCAAACCCTTAATAATCTTATATGTTTTAATAAGATTGTCGGGAGAACTAATTGCAGAATGTAATAGCACTGGCGCATTCTGCTTTCAAAATCCTGAAACCAAGTTGCGTGCATTGATCACAGGAACTCCATCAGCTGCTTTGTTAACCTGTCTTAGCAACATTTGATTATTGTGCAGACATCTCCAGACATCTTTGCTCATATACGCTCTTGAAAATGATGCTCTTCAGCACATTGCCTCTCATCATTGTTCTCGCCAAAATATGGTGCCTCACATGCTGCTGCAATGAACTTTGCTGCTTATTTGTCTGTTCCTATCCACTTGTAGTTTGTTGGTATTTTCCTCCTTGTTTACTACTACTATGATTTTAAATTTGTGCCATTAACCCTCAGTACACGTGATTAATGTATATTAAAAAGCAGCATTATTTATGGTACTGAACCTTAGGGAAGACCACTCAACACCTCCCGGTACAAAAAGTGACTGTTCACCACAATCCTCCATGTCATAGTATGTAGCTAATTTTCTAGTCATATTGCTGCTGTCTGTTTGATTCCATGGATTTTAGAATTATAAACAAGCCAATTAGTGGTATTTTAAGAGATGTTTTGTATTTTGTTGAATTCATGTAATTTGGACTATATTTTTGGACAGATCATTATTACATTGTTATATTGTCTTTATACTTGGTTATGGCATTTTAAAATAGCACACATATCCTTAAGTTCTTGTGCCAAAATTTTGTTTTTCATTTCATATTTGCATTTTTCTTGATTGCCACCATATGAAAAAAACAAAATGTATATATTGAGCAGCATTCCAAAGCTGATCAGTAATTAACATTTTCTTTAGGGATTTGTTTTGTATTACCCTGTGGATTGTGTACATACTCAGTGAGGCATCAATTTTGTGCTTTGAACTCCATGGCCGAATGCAAGCTGGGAATAATAGTCTGGTGGTGGGTATATTCTGCCCTTCCCCTGGTATTGTCCATCTGAAGTGGTGAGAACACCAGTTTCTGTTTTTTTTTTTTTAATTTACCAGAAGGATGTACACCATGGAACTATGAAAAATTGTGTTTTTAACAGAGTAATTCTGGTCTCTCTCACCAGTTTCCTGCAATTGCAACATGCATTATATTATGACATTAAAATTATAAAAATGTCTTCAGGTACTGCATGGAAGGATTATTATAAAAAATTGGTACTTAATCATATATGGGCACATCTAAATGGATGAGTTTGGTGGTGTGCCTTTAAGAGGAGGTGAAGTTGTCTAATGAGCTGTTGATATTTCGGAGGTCTGTAGTAGTACAGGAAATTGCAGGGAGCTCATGGAAAATCATAGCAATAAATACGAGAACTTTAAAACAATAGCATTTCTTATTTGGTTCCTTATATAGGTCATCAACCACAGAGAGAAATATAATTTAGTGTGCATAATAGGTATTTCTACATGTAACAAAAACACACTGGACAGCTTTCATGGCAAATGAGTAGAGACAGGGTAGTGTTAGGGGTTACTACAAAGAAGATAGATGGACTTACTGGTGGAGTGTGTTGTGACACTTGAAGTAAAATCATGTCTAACTGCTTACATTAAAGTGCATTGAGACAGTTTTACAGTGAGGATTCTCTTTTGCCCCGTACATAGAAATTGACCAAATGTTACATCTCAGCATGCCTCAAGACCAACAAGCACGATGATGCACATGTAAAGAATGAGCTATGGACAGAAGAAAGTGCCAGGATGAGTTGTTATGTATTTGCTGAAGTTTAACATCTCCCCTGTTCTGACCCTCACTTACCTACTTCAAGACTGAAATTCATAGAAAGTAATAATCTCAATAGGTGTGTATTCACTCCAAAATTCCTCACAAAGGTTAATGTCCAGATCACTGTTGGGGTGAAACAACTCTTCAAAATCCAACCAAACCCTCATGTTTTCATGATGCTGATTGATCATTTTTAACAAAATGACATTCCTTGGTGACAACTAACTGGTTAGTTCAGGTAATAACAATATAAAAACAGTATGAAATGGTGGAATGAAAGGTGGGGGATGGGGTTGGTGGGTGGCGCTAGTAGTGAGTTCAGTTGTATATAGACAGACATGCACAATTACCTGATGTATTTCTGCAACTGAAATATACAACATAATTGTAAATCAATAAACTCTTGAAGGATTGAGAGTTGTTTTTTTTTTATAAAGCAAAATGTCAAAATGAGGAGGGGAAACAGTAATAGGAGAGACAGCTTTAATAATACAGTAGATTTTGTAGCAAGCAATAAGTAATGCAGCCTGCTGCTAACCCTGGTGAAACGTGACCCAACCTCACTTGATCCTCCCTTTAAGAACATTTGCAGAAGCCACTGTGAAGCCACGAAAGGAGGGTGATTTATATCAGCTGATGAGTCGGGAGGGGAGGCGATGGAGTCGAATGGAAGCAGAAAAAAGAAGTTATGCTGGAATTGTGAGTTGCAAAACAAGGCAGTTGCTGGAAATCTGAAATAAAAAGAATAGTGGAAATACACGGCAGGTCAGTCAGCATGAGTGTTGAGGGGGAAACAAAACAAACCACTGCTCTTCTGAGGTAGACAAAAATGCTGGATAAACTCAGCGGGCGACAATAGACAATAGGTGCAGGAGTAGGCCATTCAACCCTTCGAGCCAGTACTGCCATTCAATGCGATCATGGCTGATCATCCACAATCAGCACCCCGTTGCTGCCTTCTCCCCATATCCCCTGACTCTGCTAGCTTTAAGAGCCCTATCTAGCTCTCTTGAAAGTATCCAGAGAACTGGCCTCCACCGCCCTCTGAGGCAGAGAATTCCACAGACTCACAACTCTCTGTGAAAAAGTGTTTCCTCATCTCTGTTCTAAATGGCTTGCCCCTTATTCTTAAACTGTGGACCCTGGTTCTGGACTCCCCAACATTGGGAACATGTTTCCTGCCTTTAGCATGTCCAAACCCTTAATAATCTTATATAAGATTAATATGTTTCAATAAGACGTCCTCTCATCCTTCTAAATTCCAAAGTCTACAAGCCCAACCGCTCCATTCTCTCAGCATATGACAGTCCCGCCATCCTGGGAATTAACCTTGTGAACTAACGCTACAGCCCCTGAATAGCAAGAATGTCCTTCCTTAAATTTGGAGACCAAAACTGCACACAATACTCCAGGTGTGGTCTCACTAGGGCCCTGTACAACTGCAGAAGGACCTATTTGCTCCTATACTCAACTCCTCTTGTTATGAAGGCCAACATGCCATTCGCTTTCTTCACTGCCTGCTGTACCTGCATGGTTACTTTCATTGACTGATGAACAAGGACCCCCATATCCTGTTGTACTTCCCCTTTTCCCAACTTGACACCATTTAGATAATAATCTGCCTTCTCGTTTTTGCTGTCAAAATGGATAATTTCACATTTATCCACATTAAACTGCATCTGCCATGCGTCTGCCATGCACCTTCTCATTCACCCAACCTGTCCAAGTCACCCTGCATTCTCATAGCATCCTCCTCACAGTTCACATTGTCACCCAGCTTTGTGTAATTTGCAAATTTGCTAATGTTACATAATTACTTCATCTAAATCATTAATACTTATTGTAAATAGCTGCGGTCCCAGCACTGAGCCTTGCAGTACCCCACTTCATGCCATTCTGAAAGGGACCCGTTAATCCCTACTCTTTTTTTCTGCCTGCCGGCCAATATTCTATCCACGTCAGTACTCTACCCCCAATATCAAGTGCCCTAATTTTGCCCACTAATCTCTTATGTGGGATCTGATTAAATGCTTTCCGAAAGTCCAGGTACACTACATCCACTGGCTCTCCCTTGTCCATTTTCCTAGTTACATTCTCAAAAAATTCCAGAAGATTAGTCAAGCATGATTTCACCTTCGTAAATCCTTGCTGACTCGGACTGATCCTGTTACTGCTATCCAAATGTGCCGCTATTTCATCTTTTATGATTGACTCCAGCATCTTCCCCACCACCGATGTCGGGCTAGCTGGTTTATAATTCCCTGTTTTCTCTCTCCCGCCTTTCTAAAAAAGTGGGATAACATTAGCTACCCTCCAATCCTCAGGAACGGATCCTGAATCTATAGAACATTAGAAAATGATCACCCATGCGTCCCCAATTTCTAGATCCACTTCCTTAAGTACCCTGGGATGCAGATCATCAGGTCATCAGTCCCATCAGTCTATCCAACACCATTTCTTGCCTAATGTGGATTTCCTTCCGTTCCTTCGGTTCCACCCCAGATCCTCAGGCCACTTGTACATCATGAAGATTGTTTGTGTTCTCCTTAGTGAAGATGGACCCGAACTACCTGTTCAACTCATCTGCCATTTCCTTGTTCCCCATAATAAATTCACGCTTTTCAGTGGCAGCATCTATGGAGAGAAGGAATATGTGATGTTTCGGGTCGAGACCCTTCTTCAGACGTAGTCATATGTTGGAGGTAGACAAAAATGCTGGAGAAACTTAGCGGATGAGGCAGCATCTATGGAGCGAAGGAGTAGATGAAGTTTCGGGTCGAGACCCTTCTTCAGCCTGATGTGGGTGGTGGGGGGGGGGGGGGGGGCAGGAAGACAAAAGGAGGTGGAGACAGGAGGCTGTGGGAGAGCTGGGAAAGGGAGGGGAAGGAGGGAGAAAGCAAGGACTATCTGAAATTGGAGGTCAATGTTCATACTGCTTGGGTGCAAACTGCCCATGTGAGGCGCTACTCCTCCAATTTGCAGTGGGACTCACTCTGGCCATGGAGGAGGCCCAGGACAGAAAGGTCGGATTTGGAATGGGAGGGGGAGTTGAAGTGTTGGGCCATCAGGAGATCAGAGGTTGGTTATTGCGAACTGAGCGGAGGTGTTGGGTGAAGCGATCGCCAGGTCTACGCTTGGTCTCACTGATGTGGAGCAGTTGACACCTAGAGCTGCAGATGCAATAGCTGAGGTTGGAGGAGGTGCAGGTGAACCTCTGCCTCGCCTGGACAGACGGCTTGGGTCCTTGGATGGAGTTAAGGGGGGAGGTAAAGCGACAAGTGTAGCATTTCCTGCCGTTGCAAGGGAAAGTACCAGGGGAGGGGGTGGTTTGGGTGGGAAGGGACAAATTGACCAGGGAGTTACGGAGGGAAAAAGCCAAATGAGGAGGAGATGGGAAGATGTGGCAGGTGGTGGGATCCCATTGGAGGTAGCGAAAATGTCGGTGGATTATCTGCTGTACGTGACGGCTGATGGGGTGGAAGGTGAGGACAAGGGGGACTCTGCTCTTGTTACTACATAATACTACATACTGTCCTTGTCATATATTGGAAATTGGATTATCTGTAATGATCTTCCAGTTTATCTGACAGACGATCTCTTTGTTTATTCCACCTCCAGGCGATTTCTTTCAAGTCTCCGCCCTTTGCCGATCTCCGCAGTTTAAAACATGACTCATTCATAGTTTTTTTTTTTATTAACAAAATCTTTTCTCTTGAAAGGTGATGCGAAACTTCACTTTCTATTTGCCACCAATCTCAGAGGAGAACCTCAAGCAATGAATGTGGCGGGGCTTGCACTGACAGCGAGGAGCCCCCGGTTGAATGGGCTGGTTACTGCTGTAGAAGGGAGCACGCCTGGTGCAACACTGTACCACTCTGCCTTTGTCACTGAGATGTGGACCTCCTCCTGACGGGCGGGACACCAGTTGACAAGAGCCGGGGAGATCCGGAAGTGCAGTTCATGGAAACAAAGTCCGAGCCGGTACACGTGAAAGGGAAAGGCCGGGGTGGCAGCGACAAGGAGCGGCGCCAGAGCCGGAGCCGGACCAGGACCATGGCCCGGAGCAGCGCCGTCCACACGCCCTGCGCTGCCCGGCTCATGGCAGCGACTCCCCTTCTTTAGCTCTTGTCTGCTCGGTGAAGGGAGGCGATGGCCATCACCCACGCCGCGGCGGAGTACGTATTCAACGACTTTCTCCTGAAGGAGCCGGCCGACTCCAAGCTCAAGGCAGTGAGGCTGGAGCTGGCCGTGGACAAGCTGGTGACACTGGTGTCGGCTGGCTTGCCGCTCCTGCTCATCTCGCTAGCCTTCGCGCAAGAAATCTCCATAGGTGAGGCTGCATCCCACCTCATCCTCTCCCTCCTCCTCTCCTTCCCTCTCCCCCTCCCCTCTCCCCCTTCCCTCTCCCTCTCCCTCCCCCTCCTCTCCCCTTCCTCTCCCCCTTCCCTCTCCCCTTCCTTCTCCCCTTCCTTCTCCCCTTCCTTCTCCCCTTCCCTCTCCCCCTTCCTTCTCCCCTTCCCTCTCCCCCTACCTCCCTCCCTCTCTCTCCCTCTCCATCCCTCTCCCTCAATCGCCCGCTCCGGACCTGCGAGCCGAGCCGGGGCAATGGGCATTGCGGGCGAGACTCGGTCCTTTTCTTGCCCGCTGATGCTTGAGTCGCGGAGGGAGTGCAGGGGGCACGGGTGTGGGGGGCAGGTGGAGGAGAGGGCGGCCTGCCCGTCCGCCTGGGCTGCAGAGCAGCGGCCGGGATGCGAGCTCCACCCGTCCCGATGGATCTTCAGTGGACGGAGCGCAATCCCACTCACTCCCCAGGCCCGGCTCATTTCTCACAGCAGAAATTGCGAGGAAGGGGGCAATTAATCAACGTGAATCACTCCCCTTAGTTGTTAACCATATTAACCTCGAAGTTGCCAAGTGTGTGTTTCGTTCTGCCTTTGCTAAGTGAGCGAGATTGCGGGGAGTGGGCGTTGAGGCCTCTCCAACACCAGTGGCCATTAGAGTTAGGGGAATATCTGCTGCCGTGGGCTCGATTTATTCACTGCAGGCGCTGGTCTTAAAATTAAACCGGCTGTGATTGTCCTTCCCGACAGAGGACGGTTCAAGCGACCTGCGTTTAGTGGATGCGATCTCGCACCCTCGTGTAGAAAGGGAGAACGTTATCAGTTTTAAACACACATCTGACTCCAGTGAGAGTGCTCACCAATCTACATGTGCCAGACAGGCATGGTGGCTGTTTGGATAATACAGCAATGCAGTAGCTTCATAATTGTAAGCACACTGACTGTATCGTTTCCCCTGGTGTTATATATTGAGTTTGAGATATTAACATATTCACGCCACTTGTGTCATTATTATTTAACTTCGATATGTTGTGGAATTGCGGTTCGTATTTACAATGTTTTCGTTGTATCAATTTTGGTTGCAACACCTCGGGAAATTATCTTGAGTATAATTGAACACGGGTTTCGATATTGAATTTGTAAGTGTTTTCATGTTTCCCTCTACTGAACTGGGTGGGGTGGGAGTTAACCCAAGCTCGTCTAGGGTTGGTACCTCATTATTATATAACCAGCAATAAATTCTACAGCGAAAGAGAAGAGAATACATTAATAAAGTGGATAGTACCCAGGATTGTATAAGGTTGAAATCCGTTGTAGGACAGTGGAATGTGACACAAGATCATAAGAACATTGGAGCCACCAGGACCTGCTATTCAATATGACCCTGGGTGATCTACCCCAGGCCTCATCTCCTCCTCTGTATGTCCTCATGTCCATCAGTTTGATGTTCTTTCAGAAATATATCTGTCCTTTAAGTAACTCCAGTAATCTAACTTTCAGACATCATTACTCATTGGGGTAGAGAATTCTAGAGACTCGCCACCATCTGTGAGAAGACATTCACATACCTCAGTTTTAAACAATTGTCCCCCTTATCTAGTAATTATATCTCAAGACCCACTATATAAAGACTACTTTATTACCTGCTACTTCCCCCCATGCATAATATCTTTGTGTGTTTCATGATCAAGAACACCTATATATCTGTCTATTTCACTCATTTGCTGCCTCTTGCCATTGGGACAAGTCTGCCTTTGGGCTCCTGAAACGTCACAAGACTCAGTTTCACATGTTAAGTTCCATTTGCCTAGTTTTTGCCACTAATTCAAAAGTGGGTGTTTGATATATTGCCTCTGTCAGGTGTTTGATATGTTACCTGTCAGATTCTTGAAAGAAAGATCCAATTTCCACTCCCCTTGGCATATTTTTACATTTTATAAAGGGGTGGATACCTCGTTAATCCGTTGAACTGCAATTTAAGCATTGTGCCTTGATTTCGCAGGATATTTGGAAAGTCTGTGTTATCTTTTCCAAGAGCACTTGAACTTTAATAGGTAGTGCAAGTGAAACGTGTCAAAGCTCTCTTAACTTAGTGTTTCATACATGAGCAAGTTTTCAATGTACTGATCCAGTTGATGAAATAATTAAAGCAAACCATGTTTTAATTTATTGTTTGGGAACAGGTAAGATCAGCATTTGTGGTAGTGGTGAGGACTGATAAACTACAGTTAGTCTTAAACTTTGTGGGGTAGGTACAGTTGAATTGCTTTCTAGGTCATTTAAGAATTGATCACAAAAGGTGGGTCAACAGTTGCTTGGCGTTTTAAGGATGGAAGATTTCCTTCACTGAAGGATATCAGTAAAACAACATTTATTTTTTCTGTCAATCTGATAGAAAGACTAATCGTTGCAAATTCCAGATCAAAAACCACATTGAAATTTCATGATTGTCATGGTAGGATTCGAATTCTGGTCTATGGTTTGTTAGTCCAATAATTGAATTGCTGTGCCACCACAATGCCAATGCAGTCAGGTGTATGGTACACAAAATTGCTGGAGAAACTCATCGGGTGTCAGGCTAACTGGTTCATAGAAACATAGAAACATAGAAATTAGGTGCTGGAGTAGGCCATTCGGCCCTTCGAGCCTGCACCGCCATTCAATATGATCATGGCTGATCATCGAACTCAGTATCCCGTACCTGCCTTCTCTCCATACCCCCCCTGATCCCCTTAGCCACAAGGGCCACATCTAACTCCCTCTTAAATATAGCCAATGAACTGGCCTCAACTACCCTCTGTGGCAGAGAGTTCCAGAGATTCACCACTCTCTGCGTGAAAAAAAGTTCTTCTCATCTCGGTTTTAAAGGATTTCCCCTTTATCCTTAAGCTGTGACCCCTTGTCCTGGACTTCCCTAACATCGGGAACAATCTTCCTGCATCTAGCCTGTCCAACCCCTTAAGAATTTTGTAAGTTTCTATAAGATCCCCTCTCAATCTTCTAAATTCTAGAGAGTATAAACCAAGTCTATCCAGTCTTTCTTCATAAGACAGTCCTGACATCCCAGGAATCAGTCTGGTGAACCGTCTCTGCACTCCCTCTATGGCAATAATGTCCTTCCTCAGATTTGGAGACCAAAACTGTACGCAATACTCCAGGTGTGGTCTCACCAAGATCCTGTACAACTGCAGTAGAACCTCTCTGCTCCTATACTCAAATCCTTTTGCAATGAAAGCTAACATACCATTCGCTTTCTTTACTGCCTGCTGCACCTGCATGCCTACCTTCAATGACTGGTGTACCATGACACCCAGGTCTCGCTGCATCTCCCCCTTTCCCAATCGGCCACCATTTAGATAATAGTCTGCTTTCCTGTTTTTGCCACCAAAATGGATAACCTCACATTTATCCACATTATACTAAAAAAGTGGGATAACATTAGCTACCCTCCAATCCTCAGGAACGGATCCTGAATCTTTAGAACATTAGAAAATGATCACCCATGCGTCCACAATTTCTAGATCCACTTCCTTAAGTATCCTGGGATGCTGACCATCAGGCCCTGGGGATTTATCAGCCTTCAGTCCCATCCGTCTACCCAACACCATTTCTTGCCTAATGTGGATTTCCTTCAGTTCCTCTGTCACCCAGATCCTCAGGCCACTTATACATCAGGAAGATTGTTTGTGTCTTCCTTAGTGAAGATGGAGCCGAACTACCTGTTCAACTCATCTGCCATTTCCTTGTTCCCCATAATAAAATCACCCTTTTCAGTGGCAGCATCTATGGAGAGAAGGAATATGTGATGTTTCGGGTCGAGACCCTTCTTCAGACGTAGTCATATATTGGAGGTAGACAAAAATGCTGGAGAAACTTAGCGGATGAGGCAGCTTCTATGGAGCGAAGGAGTAGATGACATTTTAGGGTCGAGACCCGATCTGGTCAAACGGATGTGGGGGGTGGGTAAAAGAAAGGGAAAGGCGGAGACAGTGGGCTGTGGGAGAACTGGGGAGCGGAGGGGAAGGAGGGAGAAAGCAAGGACTATCTGAAATTGGAGGTCAATGTTCATACTGCTTGGGTGCAAACTGCCCATGTGAGGTGCTACTCCTCCAATTTGCAGTGGGACTCACTCTGGCCATGGAGGAGGCCCAGGACAGAAAGGTCGGATTTGGAATGGGAGGGGGAGTTGAAGTGTTGGGCCATCGGGAGATCAAAGGTTGGTTAGTGCGAACTGAGCGGAGGTGTTGGGTGAAGCGATCGCCAGGTCTACGCTTGGTCTCACTGATGTCGAGCAGTTGACACCTAGAGCTGCAGATGCAATAGATGAGGTTGGAGGAGGTGCGGGTGAACCTCTGCCTCACCTGGAAAGACTGCTTGGGACCTTGGATGGAGTTAAGGGGGGAGGTAAAGCGACAAGTATAGCATTTCCTGTCGTTGCAAGGGAAAGTACCAGGGGAGGGGGTGGTTTGGGTGGGAAGGGACAAATTGACCAGGGGGTTACGGAGGGAGCAGTCTCTGCGGAAAGCCAAATGAGGAGGAGATGGGGAGATGTGGCAGGTGGTGGGATCCCGTTGGAGGTAGCGGAAATGTCGGTGGATTATCTGCTGTATGTGACGGCTGATGGGGTGGAAGGTGAGGACAAGGGGGACTCTGCCCTTGTTACTACATAATACTACATACTGTCCTTGTCATATATTGGAAATTGGATTATCTGTAATGATCTTCCAGTTTATCTGACAGGCGATCTCTTTGTTCTCTATTCCACCTCCAGGCGATCTCTTTCAAGGTATCCGCCCTTTGCCGATCTCCGCAGTTTAAAACATGACTCATTCATAGTTTTTTTTATTATTAACAAAATCTTTTCTCTTGAAAGGTGATGCGAAACTTCACTTTCTATTTGCCACCAATCTCAGAGGAGAACCTCAGGCAATGAATGTGGCGGGGCTTGCACTGACAGCGAGGAGCCCCCGGTTGAATGGGCTGGTTGCTGCTGTAGAAGGGAGCACGCCTGGTGCAACACTGTACCACTCTGCCTTTGTCACTGAGATCTGGACCTCCTCCTGACGGGCGGGACACCAGTTGACAAGAGCCGGGGAGATCCGGAAGTGCAGTTCATGGAAACAAAGTCCGAGCCGGTACACGTGAAAGGGAAAGGCCGGGGTGGCAGCGACAAGGAGCGGCGCCAGAGCCGGAGCCGGAGCCGGACCATCGGGTGCAGCAGCATCTATGGAGCGAAGGAAATAGGCGACGTTTCGGGCCGAAACCCTTCTTCAGACTGGTGGGGGGGGGGGGGGGGGGGGGGGGGGAAGGAGGAGGAAAGAGGAGGAGGAGGAGCCCAAGGGCGGGCGGATGGGAGGGTGGGAGGAGACAGCTCGAGGGTTAAGGAAGGGGAGGAGACAGCAAGGGTTAGCAAAACTGGGAGAATTCAATGTTAATGCCATCCGGACGCAAGGTCCCCAGGCGGAATATGAGGTGCTGTTCCTCCAATTTCTGCTGTTGCTCACTCTGGCAATGGAAGAGACCCAGGACAGAGAGGTCGGATTGGGAATGGGAGGGGGAGTTGAAGTGCTGAGCCACCAGGAGGTCAGGTTGGTTATTGCGGACTGAGCGGAGGTGTTCGGCGAAACGATCGCCCAACCTCCGCTTAGTCTCCCCGATGTAAATCAGCTGACACCTAGAGCAGCGGATGCAGTAGATGAGGTTGGAGGAGATGCAGGTGAACCTTTGTCGTACCTGGAACGATTGCTTGGGTCCTTGAATGGAGTCGAGGGGGGAGGTGAAGGGACAGGTGTTGCATTTCTTGCGGTTGAAACGGAAAGTGCCCGGGGAGGGGGTGGTGCGGGAGGGAAGGGAAGAATTGACAAGGGAGTTGCGGAGGGAGCGGTCTTTGCGGAAGGCAGACATGGGGGGAGATGGGAAGATGTGGCGAGTGGTGGGGTCACGTTGGAGGTGGCGGAAATGGCGGAGGATTATGTGTTGTATTTGCCGGCTGGTGGGGTGAAAGGTGAGGACCAGGGGGACTCTGCCCTTGTTGCGAGTGCGGGGATGGGGAGAGAGAGCAGTGTTACGGGGTATGGATGAGACCCTGGTGTGAGCTTCATCTATGGTGCCGGAGGGGAATCCCCGTTCCCTGAAGAACGAGGACATTTCCGATGCCCTGGTATGGAATGTCTCATCCTGGGAACAGATGCAGCGTAGGCGGAGGAATTGGGAGTAGGGGATGGAGTCTTTACAGGGGGCAGGGTGGGAAGACGTGTGGAGTCCAGATAGCCATGTGAGTCAGTTGGTTTGTAGTGTATGTCGGTCAGAAGTCTGTCCCCTGCGATGGAGATGGTGAGGTCAAGGAATGGTAGGGAAGTGTCGGAAATGGTCCAGGTGTATTGGAGTGCCGGGTGGAAGTTGGTGGTGATGTGGATGAAGTCAGTCAGTTGTGTGTAGGTGCAGGAGATGACCCCAAAGCAGTCGTCAATTTAACGGAGATAGAGGTCGGGGATGGGGCCCTGGTACGTATTGAACAAGGATTGTTCAACGTACCCGACAAAGAGGCAGGTGTAGCTGGGGCCCATGCGTGTGCCCATAGCTACGCCTTGTGTTTGGAGGAAATGGGAGAAGTCAAATGTAAAGTTGTTGAGGGCGAGGACCAACTCCGCTAGGCGGAGGAGAGTGTCAGTGGCTGGGTATGGGTTGCTCCTCTGGTCGAGGAAGACCCGGAGGGCTTTGAGGCTATCCTGGTGGGGGATGGAGGTGTACAGTGACTTGACATCCATGGTGAAGATGAGGGGGTGAGGGCCTAGAGTGTGGAATGCGTGGAGGCGGCGGAGAGTGTCTGAGGTGTGTCAGGTGTATTCTGGTGTTCCCCACATCTGCAGCTCAACTGGCAAATTGAGTATCAAATGTTTGTTTCCAAATACATCAGTCATGGTGTTGACATGTGTATTGATTAGAGGTTGACCTGCAGTGGTTACTGTGGTTGTACTAGCTCATGACTTGCCAATTGCAAATTATATGAGTAAGAAGGAACTGCAGATGCTGGTTTACACCGAAGATAGACACAAAATGCTGGAGTAGCTCAGTGGGACACTCAGCATCTCTGGAGAGAAAGAATGGGTGACGTTTTGGGTCATTACCCTTCTTCAAACTATATGACTCACATGGTCTCAAAAGATTGAGTGTTCTCTTAACTAACCCACTCATCTATATATTTAGTGTGTGCTTCAGTTCATAGATTCAGCATCTTAAATTGATTTTTAAAAAGTGAACTCGTTACTGTAATTTCCCATCTTTTATGAATTTTCTGCCACACCATGCCAGATGCAATCAAATTAGCATTGCTATCAATATATCAGCTTATGTATTGTATGCCTGTGATCGTTAGTTTGTGATCATTAGTACCTTGAACCTTTTATGCTTAAATGTGACATTCTCTAATTTTACCGATGACATGCAGGAAAGTGGTTACATTGTGCCTTTCATGACCTTATGCCATCCCAAAGCACTTCTCAGATGAGTATTTCTGATATGTAACCACTGTTGCATTCTTTAGTTTTATTTCCTGTTTTCCTTCAGGTTTTGAGTTTGTGCATTATTTGATGCATTGTTTATGGGAGTTTCATTTCCTTTTTTATATTGTGTAGGAAAGAATTGCAGATGCTGGTTTAAATCGAAGGTAGACATAGAAAGCTGGAGTAACTCAGTGGGACAGGCAGAGAGAAGGAATGGGTGACGTTTCTGGTCGAGACCCTTTTAATATTGTCAGCTGCCATGTATCACATTGGCGAGATTTTTTCCAGTTTGAATTATTAAGTATCTATTAACAACTATGTTAAGCTCATTGAGTGTAAAGCAGGGTTGGGCATATGACTGTGCTCATGGTAAACAGTCTATTATTACACAGCAAACAACAGTTAACCTACTCAGAAAATAGTATCTGAAAAAGCAGTGGAAAGAGAATTTATCAGAAATCATTGTAACTCCTTTCAATAAAGTAATATGATGAGTGGAGAATAGTTAACTAGAAAATGAAGTGCATAAATCCAATCTCAGTCATTAACAGCTAAGTTATCATCACCTTACCTTCCCATAAATGGGCTCATGTGGATGACCATGATCCAGTATTGTTCATTCTTTATATGGAGTAGTGTACGCTGCAGTTACATTTTCCACAGTTACAGTTGTAATTCAGGCTACAGTACTGGATCAGATCACACTGTTGGCCAGCTCTCTGGTCCTTAAAGAACAGCCAGCTAGCTATGTTGCACACACCATCTTGTTCAACTTTCCTGCCTCTACACTGCAGCATTAATGCAGGGATGTGGGTGCATTTGATCTCCTGCTCTGTTCTTCAATGGACAACTAAGCCTGGAAGGTGTTATGGAATGACCTGAGCTGCAGAACCACACTTTGGATCTGGTCCATCAATTGTACGACTGGCACACTTAACTTGGCCCCAGTTATTGGAATGAATTCACTGACCTTTATTGAAAAAGGAAAATGTTTTTCTCCGTTTTGATGAGAATTTTATTTCATGTCTGAAGGTTAATATATTCCTTAAATATTAAAATGAAAATGCTTTTTAAACTGTTTCTGTATGTTTCTGAAACAGTGAAGAGGCGGTCAATATAGTTCATGAGTGGGGATTTGTTTTGCCGGAAGCCAGTTCACGAGACTGCAAAAGATCAATGGGGCCAATGGACTAGCATGAGAGGCTATGGCTATGGTTGGATTCAGCATGGCTATGTTCTGTCCCATGTTTGAGTGGTATCTTGTACATTTTCAGCTTTTGAAGTATAATTATTGAGTGCATAGTTATGCTTCATAAATAGCATTAATGATTCAAACGATGGGCAGTTTGCACCACAGCGGTACGAACATTGACTTCTAATTTCAGGTAGTCCCTGCTTTCTCCTCCCCTTCTCAGCTCTCCCTCAGCCCACTGTCTCTGCCTCTTCCTTTCTTCTTCCCGTGCTCCCCACCCTCACACCAGTCTGAAGAAGGGTCTCGACCCGAAACGTTGCATATTTCCTTCGCTCCATAGATGCTGCCTCACCCGCTGAGTTTCTCCAGCATTTTTGTCTACCTACAAACTACGTTTAATGTCATCTTGTGCATTTTTAGCAGGTAGTGGAGATCAGATGAGTGTGGGCGGGGGTAATTAAGCCAAGACCATTTCACTTAACTACATGGGCATTGAATCTCAGGTTTCATGTACGCCTTTGTCCTTCAATGTTTACCCTTCTCTGTACGTTGAGATGTATTTTTGACATTAGAATCAATGAGAAAGAACATCTACTCAATTGTGGGGTTTAAGTTTCTTGCAACTCCCTTGCGATGCAGGTTCCCTGCAAGACTCAAAGGGAAAGCAGTAACAAAACTTGTCATTTACTATCCGTTATGTAGATCTGCTTTTGCCTTTCCTGCAGCTTCAAAATCAATTGCATTTTAACATCATGTCAATAGTTTCAATTTCAAAATGATTGTTTTACCACAGATACCTTGCATACAGTTCCTTTGTGCAAATCATTCATTGTAGATTTACATTATCTTTTGTGTTTTTCACTTCACTTGTATGTCTGAAGATTTCTTTAGAAATATCATTGCAGTGGTACACTGCCAGAGCAATAGGCCATTAGACCAGTCCATTTTCTAGTTAACTATTCTCCACTCATCATATTACTTTATTGAAAGGAGTTACAATGATTTCCGATAAATTCTCTTTCCACTGCTTCTTCAGATACTATTTTCTGAGTAGGTTAACTGTTGTTTGCTGTGTAATAATAGACTGTTTACCATGAGCACAGTCATATGCCCAACCCTGCCTTACACTCAATGAGCTAACGTAGTTGTAAATAGATACTCAATAATTCAAACTGGAAAAAATCTCGGCAATATAATACATGGCAGCTGACAATATTAAAAGAAAGGTCTCGACCCGAAACGTCACCCATTCGTTCTCTCCAGAGATGCTGCCTGTCCCACCGAGTTACTCCAGCTTTTTGTGTCCACCTTCGATTTGAACCCGCATCTGCAGTTCTTTCCTACATAATATAAACAAAGAAATTGAACTCCAATTAACAATGCATCAAATAATGCACAAGCTCAAAACCTGAAGGAAAACAGGAAATAAAACCAAAGTAGCCAGTACTGCAACAGTGGCTACATATCAGAAATACTCATCTGAGAAGTGCTTTGGGATGGCATAAGATCATGAAAGGCACAATGAAACTCCTTCACTTACCTGCAAGTCATCTGTAGAATTAGAGAATGACACATTTAAGCATAAATGGTTCCAGGCACTAATGATCACAACCTAATGATCACAGGCATTCAATACATTAGCTGATATATTGATGGCAATGCTAATTTTATTGCATCTGGCATGATGTGGCAGAAAATTCATTAAAGATGGGAAATTACAGCAACTAATTCACTTTTAAAAAATTAATTGAAAATGCTGAATCTATGAACTAAAGCACACACTAAATATATAGATGAGTGGGTAAGTTAAGAGAGCACTCACTCCTTTGAGACCATCTGAGTCATAGAGTCTGAAGAAGGGTCTCGACCCAAAACGTCACCCATTCCTTATTTCCAGAGATGCTGCCTGTCCCACTGAGTTACTCCAGCATTTTGTGACCATCTTGGGTGTAAACCAGCATCTGCAGTTCCTTCCTACACAGGAACTTTTGTTTCTTTTGTTTTAAAATTCTGCATTTATATTGGGCCCTCTAAGATAAAATCAATTTGAGCTTTAACTTATGAAAATTATTCCACAGTATACAACAATATTGGCATTAATTTATGTTTCATCCAAACTATTTCCTGATGATGATGTATCTTTGGAGAATAATTCCTCCCAGGTGCTATGTTTGCAGTGCTTCCTAAAGTGTGCATGTAATAACCTGTAATAGGATGACATGAACTGTTTATGCCTTACTATAAGCTATATTTAAAAAATGTGATGGGAACAACCTGTGTTAAACAAAAACTAAGGAATTCTTCAGATTGACAGGTCACAGAATGGCATAGAGGATAATTAGGGACCAATGTAATAAAAGTTGAGAGTGCTAGAAATACTCAGTTAGTCAAGCAGCATCTATGGAGAGAAAAATAGAGACACTATATCAGGTTTATAACCTTTCAGATGACGGGTTCTAATGGAAGTTCATTGACCTGATAACATTATTTGCAGCATTTGCAGCATTTTCTTGTTTTTCTCCTGGTTTTGCAACATATGGTAAGTTTCTTGCTTTCAATTAAATCACAACCTGATGGTGGAGAAAAGGCAAAAAAAATGTTTGAGGGATAATGCTTTTTAGCCTGCAGATATATTTTTAATTGAAAATGCAATTGGTGAATATGGGTCTTTTGATAAATTAGCCGTTTAAACATACCATGTTGAATCGAGTGTTCAATCGCACTCAAGTGCGTAGGAGCTCCTGGACAGATAACACTATCACAAATCTGAAATAAACCAATAATGACCCAAGCTGGAATCCAACAGTGGAGCCTGAAAGTGCTGAGATTCCTCAGCATTAGGAGGGAAATGTCTGACTTTTAACTAGCTTTAATCGCTGCCTAGAATTTACATAGCTATTTGATAGAAAGATTAAACGAGAACTTACCGTTTGAAGTTTGATCTTGACTTTATGAGAAGTTGGAGTGAGAGACTACGTGAAGAACCCACCAGCCCGCATGCGCATCACTCTTCGGAGCCACTGTATGAAACCACGGTTCACTTAAACCAGAATCAATCTATAGAAAGATTAATAACCTTTGACTTACCGAATGAAATTTATGAGATAAATTGTTGGGAGCGGAGGGCACGTAGTCTCTCACTCCAACTTCCATAAATTCAAGATCAAACTTCAAACGGTAAGTTCTCATTTAATCTTTCTATTTTATTTCGAAGTCTCATGATGAGACTATGTGAAGCAATAAACCAATCTGTATGTGAACACATTACACAGATAAACCATAAATGGTAGAAAAGACATGGGCCATTAACAATGTGATGCTAACTTTACATACATGTACATTGCCCTTAATTTGACCACAGTCCCAATTGTCTTTGAGTTAGACACAAGCTCATGTAGCACTGTCCAGAATTCTATCTGCAATCGTCCAGACATGTTCAATGATATTTTATAACTTCCGAAAGCGCGTTCATCTGAGCCTCCTGCTTTTCCAACAATGTGATCAAGAGGAACATCCATTCTATTGGCAGCTGACATGCCAGCAGCCCTGGTAGTGTGTGACTTGAAATAATTTTTTATTCACACCCGCTTTCAGCTGCTTACACTTTATCCATATAACCATATAACCATATAACAATTACAGCACGGAAACAGGCCATCTCGACCCTTCTAGTCCGTGCGGAGCACATATTCTCCCCTAGTCCCATATACCTGCACTCAGACCATAACCCTCCATTCCTTTCCCGTCCATATAACTATCCAATTTATTTTTAAATGATAAAAACAAACCTGCCTCCACCATCTTCACTGGAAGCTCATTCCACACAGCCAACACTCTCTGAGTAAAGAAGTTCCTCCTCATGTTACCCCTAAACTTCTGTCCCTTAATTCTAAAGTCATGTCCCCTTGTTTGAATCTTCCCTACTCTCAGTGGGAAAAGCTTATCCACGTCAACTCTGTCTATCCCTCTCATCATTTTAAAGACCTCTATCAAGTCCCCCCTTAACCTTCTGCGCTCCAAAGAATAAAGCCCTAACTTGTTCACCCTTTCTCTGTAACTTAGTTGCTGAAACCCAGGCAACATTCTAGTAAATCTCCTCTGTACTCTATTTTGTTGACGTCCTTCCTATAATTAGGCGACCAAAATTGTACACCATACTCCAGAATTGGCCTCACCAATGCCTTGTACAATTTTAACATTACATCCCAACTTCTATACTCAATGCTCTGATTTATAAAGGACAGCACACCAAAAGCTTTCTTTACCACCCTATCTACAGCCCCATCTTGAAATAGTCTGCACCAACAATCTCTTGTGAGTATTTTATATCTATGAAGAAACTTTTCCTTCATCTCATAGGTTCTTCGTAACCTCAATGTACCTTTTCACATAATAAACACCCACAATCTCCGATCTGGTGGGTATGCTGCCAGCTCCAACTAGTACCCAAACTTGCCTGCTCTGTTTATGAGTTCATTCACATAAAATGCTACCCTCTTGTCAGATATGACCGAGTATCCAGACGGAGATTGTGTAAAGACTGAGCTCTTCATGCTGAAATAAGTGTCATAAGCATGGCTAACTTAAGAGTAACTGCTCCAACGTTAGGGATACAGCTGATGTCAATTTGCATTAAAAAATTAATACTGATTCCACACTACTTTGTATCCAGGCTTTAGAGAGTTCATATAAAAGACACCTTCCATAACCTTTGTCACCAGTGGATAAGAGACAATCATTTATTGTCCCACTTCTAGTACTAGATACGATGTCAAAGCACTGCGAGCAGTGTTAATTGCGCTGTAACTTAGTCACTTCTCATAAAACCAAACTGAAAGAAACCCACAAACCTCTGCTACTTCTATTTAAAAGTAGGTCACATGTGTCTCTTCACAAAACTTTTCCATACAACCATGCAGTGATAGGTGCACAAGTGATAGGTTGAACTAACCACTGCTCTGGTCTGTGAGCAAATATAGGAGCTTCTTTCAGCAGACCTATTTACAATGGAAACCATGGTTGAGTAGGCCAATTTGGCACTATAATTCATGTTGCCTCGTCTTAAATTATCTTTGGAGGCATCTGCCGATATTTATACCATGTGCATGCCTCTACAATATTCTGTTTCTTATCTGTGGGTAGAGTCACAGACATATCTGCAGAGTTTATGACAAAACCTAGATATGTTATAGATTTTGTCGGCTCCAGTATGGACTTTCCTGGATAGCAAACCCTAGATATTCTAGGTGCCTTTGTTGCTGAAGCAGCTAACTGTGACAAATGATCTCTTCCCTACAATATGCATCTCATTTATAAACCCCATGACAATATGCCCTTTAGATCTGAGTAGGGCAACATAGACTTTAGAATATTTGTAAATAGCCTAGGGCTGAACTCAATCCCTTAGGTAGAGCCTAAAATTGCCACAACTGGCCTTGCCAGATAAACTTCAGATATATCCTGTGACTCTCATGTATTGGTACTGAATAGTATGCATCTTCAAGATCGATTGAGGCCATAAAGCAATCCTTTGTAATCAGCTATTTTGCTGAATGAAAAATATCCATCTTAATACCAAATAAACTCATCCCTAAACTTCTTGACCTTGGTCTTTGGGCCTCCATCTGCATCTAGCTTCTGGAGTTCTTGGCCACCAGACGGCAGGTGGTCATAACATTTCCTCGACATTACTGACCCTTATGGGTGTGTGCTCTATTCCTTGTAGACCCATTAATGTGAGGCCAAGTACAATGCCAACAATCTGGATGATACCCCTGCCGTCCAGAGAAATCATTATAATCACAATCATACTTTATTAGCCAAGTATGTTTCGCAACATACGGGGAATTTGACTTGCCAAAAAGCATTAAAAAGCAACAAAACACACATTTTAACATAAAAATCCATCACAGTGACTATTCCACATTCCTCACTGTGATGGAATGTGAAAAAAAAGTTAAATCTCTTCCCTTCTTTGTTATCCCGCGGTCGGGGGCCTCGAGCCTTCCGTTGACGGGATGATCTTGGGTCTTGTAGCTGGCGGCAATCGCGCCCTCTGCTTCGGGGCGATCAAGCTCCTGCATCGGGGGGAATCTCAGCTCCCCCACGTCAGACGATCTGACCCCGGGTTGGGGCTGGTCGAACCATCGTCGTTTTGAGCTTCCCGACATCGGTCTCTACCCGAGACTGCAAGCTCCCCGATGGTGAAATCTGCAGGCCGCAGTTGGAGCGTCGATCCCAGCCAAGGGATCGCAGGCTCCGATGGTAAGCCCATGCCCCCGTGGTGGGGTTCAAAGTCAACCCCGAGCAAGGCCTCCAGCTCCATGATGTTAGGCCGCAGAGCGACCGGAGATACGATGCGGAAAACAATCTCGGGCAAGGTAAGATGTTTTTAAAAAAAGTTTCCCCCACCCACCCCCCACATAAAACAAACCAGAGAACATTAACACAAGCTTTTAAAACACAAAAAATAACAAAAAAAAGACAAATAGACAGACTTGGCGAGGCTGCCATCATGCGGTGCCCCCTGGTGGTAAAAAACAACGATTAGATGAAGTAGAGGAAATAGATTAATAGCCTTGTGTCATGGAGTCAGTACAACAACTTGGCCCAGAACAACATCAAGATGAAAGTGTTGGTTATTGGGATTACATTATGATAATTAGTCTGAATGATGCTGATTAAACTTGGATAGTTGGATGTATCATTTTTTGACCATGAAATGTTGTTCCTAATTTGTTCAATGGTCTGCCATAGCATAATCTTAGAAATGAAAATAATCAGTTCAATAAAGTTAGTCAGATGTGGATCAACGTTCTTTATCTCTCTTAATCATTTGGTATTTGGGGGAAAAAAAAACATGTCAGCAATTTGAATCAGCAACGTTCAAAATTAGTGCTGATCAGATCATCCACCTATAGTTTAATTATTTTCTACATCACACCACTTGTCTTATTTATATTTGCATACATTTATTATTTTACGACAGGTACCCAAATTAGTTGTTTCTCCCCAAGTTCGTTCTCCTGGCGACAAGCAGCTTACGTGGATGCATACTGCTGGGCATCACTGCATCGACCTTCCCCAAAGACTGATTCGGAGCAATTACCTCTGTGGCTTCACAAGGTAAAATGTGTTTTCCAATGATTTCTCATTTTATATTACTTGTGGATTCTTTTTTCGGGATCATAAGATCATAAGAGATAGGAGTAGAATTAGGCCAATTGGCCCATCAAGTCTACCCCACCATTCAATCATGGCTGATCTATCTCTCCCACCTAACACCATTCTCCTGCCTTCCACCCCATAGCCTCTGACACCCATACTAATCAAGAATCTATCTATCTCTGCCTTAAATATATCCACTGACTTTGCCTCCGCAGCCTCCTGTGGCAAAGAATTCCACTTATTCACCACCTTCTGACTAAAGAGCTATAACTAAGAGGACTGGCTGCTACGAACAGATTGTGTACAATAACATCTTAATAAGAAGTCCTAATATGACTAGCCAATGCTACTGCTCCTCCTTGGCTGGTATCTGCTATTAGGTTAATTCCATTCATTTGATGCAGATTACCTTGATTTCCATCCACCTGCACTGCATCTCTCACTATCACCATTATATGTTTGATTAATGCACAGTGGTATTTTATTTTCTGTGTGCTGTAACTGAGGAATAATGAGAGCACACCCATGGGGTCAGGTAGTCAAAATGGATCGATTCCACTATAGAAATGTGTTGTCGTGTTTAGGATTACATTATTATAAGTCTGAATGATGCTGATTAAACTTGGATAATTGGATGTATCATTTTGTTTTTGTTAGACATGTCAAATGGTGATTTTTAATTTGCTTGGTTTTTAAATGCAGCAGGGGATATTCAGACTTTTGCTACCTGTTTAATGACAACAAAATAGCCACTAGATTTACATGCTGCAACACTTTAACTTTCAAGTCAAAGTATAAGCAATAGAATGTAACATTAGGCCAAAAAATGAAATGGATCAATGAGGCTGAAATTCAATTTTACCTCAATTATCTTCCAATATAAGATTGCAGTAAATTCTGAGTAAACTTGAAAATAATCTCTTCATTGAGGAGAAAAAATGCTCATTAAATATTTTAGTTTGTGGATGTTATTCGTACAGGATTCAGGAATTCGTTGTTCAGTTACTCCAGTGTCCCAAATCATTTTTATTTTACTTAATTAAAGCAAATCGTAGATTCATGTATGTGGCAAAAAAAATAGTCGTAATTACTTGGTAACCAGTTAGGCTCTACCACATAGAATACCAAACTCTAGTTTGAAGGATTGTTAAACACATCTGAGCAACTTTGCCACCAACAATGCAACAGTTTATGATGCCTGATTTCTAAAGTGATGAAAGTCTCTTAATCTGCTCAAATCCTTCAGCCATTGTGCTGTGCTTAGATGTTTTCAACTCTTTTGAGCAGCGGGACACAATCCTTGAAGGAAGCGAGTAAAAGTTCTACCTTAAGTATACTGATCGGTGCCAGATGATATAGGGGCTGTCCCACTGCGGCTCCTTATTGGCGAGTTTAAAAGACTTTAGGAGAGTTTGAAAAAATGACTATGTTGAAGACCTCCTTCGACTATGTTGAAGACTATCTACGACTACCTTTGACTACCCACGATTACCTACAAATAACATGCCAACCTACTTCGACTAAACCTACGAGGAAAAAAAGTATCGATTTTTTCCACGGCGACCTTTTTTAACTCACGGGCATTTTTCAACATGTTGCAAAATACGCCACGACCCAGCTGAGGCCTCGAGTACGCGGAGACTATTCTCGAGCATGAAGGAGAGTTACAAAGACCTCCTAGGACCTTGTGTCGACCATGCTGAGAGTATGAGTCAAGGGCAAACTTGCCTGAACTCGCGGATCTGGTCGCCACAGCCCCTTCAATCAGGAGATCTGTGATAGTTTCCAACAGGACTGGTCCTGCCAGAAACTGTCTCATGATCAGAGGAGACCCAGGCAAATGATACTTGTATTCATTTGTTAGGTTTCCTGAATTGCTAATTGGATTGAGAAGGGTTAGGGCAGGGCTGTGAGAAAGCATGCGGTAGTGAGGCTGATTTGTTGTGAGGCTGATCTCTTGGTTCTCTCCATTTGGGGCTTTGAGCATAGTACTCCATAGTACCCTCCTTTAAACTTGTGGAACTAAAGGTTATTAATGTCTGTTTACACCATTCCACCATGTTAAATGTTTCCCCTCCTGCCTTAAACCTATGTCCTATAGTTCTTGATACCCTACCATAAGAAAAAGCTTCTGTGCATTCACCCTATCTATTCTGAAGTGTCAAAGCTCATGCTTTTATAAACCTGGATAAGGTCATCCCTCGGCCTCCTGTGCTCCAAGGAATAGTCTTAGTCTGCCCAATCTCTCTAGCTCATGTCCTCAAGTGCTGGTAACAACCTTGTAAATCTTCACTATACTCTTTCCAACTTAATGACAATAAAATGTAAGCTTTTAAAACTTTTCTTGGTTTTCAGTATTACCACACAATAATTTTAAACAATGTTCCTCATTTTCATAAATGTGGATAGTTCATTTGCATTCTACAGTCCTGCCTATTCTTCCCTGATTAAGTAATTAAAAAAAAAAGGATGCATTGATGCTGGTAATGCCAACATTTATTGTCCATCCATAACTGCCTTAGTAAATGTAGATAGACACAAAATGCTGGAGTATCTCAGTGGGTCAGGTAGCATCACTGGAGAGAAGGAATAGATGACGTTTTGGGTCAAGACCCTTCTTTAGGCTGAGGGTTAGGGCAGAGGGAGAAATGGAGACATGGAAGGGTAAGATGTGAAAACACAGATCAATGATAAGGATGATGATGATCCATACCTTTACTCCAGCCCCCCACAGGCCTCCACCACCGACTCCCTAATGTGGAGTCAGTTACATTCTCCATTCTCACTGCTACAAATTTTCTTGGGAAGGTATCCCAACAATGCTGCTGAGCAGGGATTGTCAGGATTTAGATTCCGCAATGATGAAATAATTTCCTAATCAGGGTTGTGTGAGAGTTTTGGGTGGCTGATCTCTGGTGGCTTTATTCCCATTTGTCTGCTGCTCTTGGTAGGTGTGTTGCAAAACCTACGTGAAGCGTCGTTGAAAATCTGCCCCAGCCCGTGTGTGTGATTTTGGCGCTGTTTTGAGGGGGCGGGTTTAAAACGCGATTTTTACTAGGCTGTTGCAATTGAAAATGTTCAGCCTAGTAAATCATTAACGAAAAATCGCTGAAAGACCCCGTCGCAAAAGGTAATATTAGTTTTTATGGCCTTGTATAATAGTTATAGTAGTTTAAAAATCACTCTCTAAACCCGCGACCTCTCGCAGCCCCAGGGTTTTATAAAGCAAACAATTAAAGGTATGTAGCTTATTTTTACATTAAAAAGGGCTTCTTAAGAACCCTTTATACAAAGTTTACTATAGCGAGTAGCTAATTTTGGCCCCATTATATCCCGCAGTATTTTTCTGGGCATTTGAGGGCACAAATCTACCGCAATGTGAACGTTCTAAACCAGCGCGTTCACAGGATCCCACTGGAAAGCTGATTTAAAATGGACTTTAATTTGCAGCAATTGAACACTAAATTCCTTCCATTTGGCCTATAAATTAATGTAAATGAGATTTCAAAATCATGTTTTATTGTGAATTATTTATGAATATTATTTGGACACTTGGGCTATTTAAAAATGTTAATCATTTATTAAGAAATGGATAGATGTTTAGATCTAGTAATTGAAGTTTGAAATTTGCTACACTTGGGTAACTAACTATCAAATTATGTTTTAATTTCAGGTCATCCAAGTAAGATTATTTTATATTTGTTTCAGAATGCTTCAATCTACGATAACTGAAAATTTCATTCAGTTCTCTTAATTTTTAAGAAGGTTATGGGCTTTTGACTGTTCACGATCACAGCTTTTTTGTTATGTCCATAGAAAATCAATAGGGAACAAGATGCTAATTTCCGAGTATGAAAATGTCCATAACTTTTTAAATACTTGAGATATGAAAGTGAATTAGGTGTCAAATTAAACTTCTTTTTATGCTCTATCTGATGGGATAAATTACAGACTTAATTTTTTAAATCTCAAAATTTTGTAACATTGCTACTCTTGGTGGTCGAGATAAGGATTTAATAGAAAGTCTAGGAATAGAACCGCAAACAATCTGCGTTGGCTTTTGTAACTGGCTCACATTGTGGTACACTGGTGTCTGTGGTACACGTCTGTGGTACACTGGTGGTGGAGGCAATGACTATTTAGGGTAGGGGATAAAGTACAAATCAAATGGCTGCATTGTTTTGAGCAAGTGTGGTGCGGCGCTGTCGGCTGATCGTTGTCCTCACAATTACAATGACTCGGATTCAAACCTGACCTTGGGTGCTCTCTGTGTGGAGTTTGCATGTATTTCCTGTCAGACTCACTGGCAGCAGGCATATTTGGTTACAGAAAATTGCCACCTACCCTGAGGTTAGTTTAGAGAGACAGCGTGGAAACAGGCCCATTGGCCCACCGAGTCCATGCCGACCAACGATCCACGCACATTAACACTATAATACACTAGGGACAATTTGGACTTATACCAGGTATATAAACCCAAGCCAATTAACATACAAACCTGAACATCTTTGGAGTGTGGGAGGAAACCAAATATCTCAGAGAAAACCCACGCGGTCATGGGGAGAATGTACAAACTCCGTACAGACCGCACCCATAGTCAGGATCGAACCTGCGCTGCAAGCACTGCAAGCACTGCAAGGCAGCAACTCTACTGCTGAGTACCTGTGGCACGGGTGTTGAGAGAATCCCGGGGAATTGATGGGCATGTGAGTGGGAATAGATTATAGCGAAATAAGTGAAAATATTGGATTGATGTGAATGTTTTGATCAGTTTCATAGAGTCTCCTATCTTTTAACGAAATATGATAATCCCATCACAATTCTGGCATGTGCTTTTGTAGGTGTTGGAAAGGATTTGAAGAAGCTAGTGACTTACCACAGGTCATGCAACCTCTGATTTTCTCTTGCAGCCATGGTGTTTATGTGGTTGCTCCACAGTTAATCCAGGATGTTGATGGTGTGTGACTTGTGACAGTAATGTGATGAAATATCATGGGTGTGTGGTTAGACAGTCTCTTATTGGAGCTTGGCAAATATGTGGTTTATGTGGTGTCAATATTTGCCAGTTATCAGCCCAAGCCTGAGTGCTTCGCATGCATGCGCGGGTTGCCGCTGGTTTCAGCGAGGCGCAAATGGAAATGAATGTTGTGCAATCTTGAGTTTACATTCTCGCTTCTGGTGTTCTGTTTAAGAAAGATGATCGATACGGCAGCAGAAAATGCTCGGGCACAGGATACAATCCTGCAGTGATGTCCTTGAGCTGGATTGACACACTTCCAGTCCACAAACCATTTTTTAAATTATGCATAAATCCAATCAATGGAGTGTGCTCCTCATGATGTCCCACACACTTCAGTTTTTCCAGGGCTCCTTAATGCTAATATTTTGCCTCACGTCAGGAATTAACCTCTTTGTAACTTTGGAGCAATGAGATCTGGAGCTCTATGCTTCATGCAGCTTTGGTCAGCAGGTTATTGGTGACTAAGCATGTTAACAACACCCTCCTTTTTGTTGGGAATTGGGAATGGTCTGATTTAGGTGCTAATTAATTAGGGTGGATTTGTGCAGCACATTCCTGTGCATTTGTAGGTCGCTGATGATATTGCATCTTTACTGGAGCAGTTTGTTGAAAGATGTGGGTACTATTGGACTTCAAATGTTATAACCAGGATGTTGTCTGGTCTGTTGGATTTTGTGGCATCCAGCTGTTTTTGCTATCACTTAGAGTGCATGGAGATGGTTGAAGACTAGCTTCTGTGAAAGAGACCTTGGGAAGAAGTTGGGATGAATCAGTAAATGGCACCCAGTTGAATGTTGTCTTCAGCATCATGCTTGGTCTTGTTATTGTCAAAGATGAAGATGTCCCTGGAGTCTTCTGTTTCTGGTAGCTTTTTAATTGATCACAATTCATGACCAGATATTAGAGAACTGGTGATGGAACCCATTTAGTTCTATCTTTTGCACTTTTTTTTAGCCAGGGCACCAGTTGTTCTGTGCTGCAGCTTAACCAGGTTGGCAGCTTACCTTTAGATAAATGCAGTGCTGCATTCAGCATGTCCTTCTGCACTCTTCTTGAACCAGGTCTGATCCACTGTTTTGATAGTCATATTAGCTGAGGGATATCTTTAGGTTACGATTGCCACAGTGTACTTTGACTAAATTTGCATTCTGAATGTTGGTTCTGGGTGGACCCATTCAGTTTTATTCTATATTGGCCTGGGAATTTTATACGATAATTATATTCTGAATCAGAAAAAGCTTCTCATTTGCATTCTGAGTTGTTTATCTGGTGCAATCATATATATTATGTTTTTCTCAGATATTTTATCAGATACAATGTGATCTGACGTGAGTATTTCCAGCAATGTCTGCTTTCATTTAAGATTACCAATGTCTGATTTTCACTTGGATTAAGAGGAACTGTTCTGATGGGTAAAAGGGTCGAGAGCCAGAGGATGTAGTCTGAAGATGGTGGTCAGAAGAACAAAGTAATATGAGAGATTAGTTTTTGCATAGTAAGTGACTAGGGTTTGATAAGCATTGTTGGGTTAATGGTAAGGTTAGTGTTGATTGTGTTGTTGAGAAGAGAGCTGGATGAGTATCTGAAAGATGTGGACAGGATGGTTTGCTCTTGTTGAGATGGGCTTGATCCTCAAAATCGCCAACTATGATGTTGTAATTCTGTGATCTATTCAAAAATTTGGAGTAAAAAAAAATTGACGTACTTAAGGCCAGTTGAATTTGAAGCGGATGTTCTGCTAGTCCAGATGTAAGGTGGAATATAGTCTTCCAAATATCTGCTGACACACAGGAGCACGTGATAGTACTGAGCGCTGAAGAACTCCAAAAGATACACTGTTGTTTTTAAAAAAAGGGTATAAATTTAATCCCAATAATTTTAGGCCTGGCAGTTTAACCTTGGCAGAAGGGTAACAATTTAGAAATAATAATCAGGGAATTTGCATTCACTTGTCCATATGCCGATTGATTAAGGAAAATGAGCATGGATTTGTCAAAGACAAAATGACCTACATGTCCTCCCCAACGTAAGAATCGCCAGCTTGCATACAAGCACCACAGAGAGTGGTGAATCTCTGGAACTCTCTGCCACAGAGGGTAGTTGAGGCCAGTTCATTGGCTATATTTAAGAGGGAGTTAGATGTGACCCTTGTGGCCAAGGGGATCAGAGGGTATGGAGAGAAGGCAGGTACGGGATACTGAGTTGGATGATCAGCCATGATCATATTAAATGGCGGTGCAGGCTCGAAGGGCCGAATGGCCTACTCCTGCACCTAATTTCTATGTTTCTATGTTTCCTTCCATACAAACTAGGGTTTGGGAGACTGGCAGGGTGGATTTGCCGGCTGCTGTGGGGCAGAGAGCATCTTCTGCTCATAGCCGCATTTCCGACTTGCAAACTATTGGAGTTATGAGCAGTCCACCGGAACAAAACCCTACGGAAACCGTGGGGCGACCGGTACACAGAACTAGATGAGGTAAAAAGAGAGGATTAATGAACACAAAGTGCCTGTTGTGATGTATGCTGACTTTCAGAAGGCTTTTTGATAATGTGCTAAGCAAATAAATGTTGTTTAGGTTGAAGCCAATGGAATAAGGCCAATGGCATCACAGAAAATAAAAATGAGTTATGTAACAGGATGCAAAGTAGGGGCGAACAATTATTTTCAGACTGAAGGAAATGTAGAAATGTTGGCAAAAATGTCCAACTTGCTGACCAGCAAAGAACTGCTGGACATGCGCTTTATTTTCTCTCAGAGGGCGATTCGATCATGGATTGCTGACCCAACTAGCCAACCCCTTGTCGGTTCTTGGAGCTGCCATCTCTTTGCCTCTATATGGGTGGCCAGTAGTACAGATTCCAGTGAGATGTTTTGGTACCTCTGGCTTGTTGAGTCGTTACTGTTCCCAGCATTCATTTTATAAATGTAAATTTGGTGAATTATAGGTCATGATGCAGAATATTATAAAGTTTTAATTTTCTTTTTCCCTCACTTTCACTGGTTTGTTCTTATGAAGCATCCTCTGGAGAATCTATGATGACCATGAACCAGCTCAGAAATGTAGATTGGGTTGCATCTGATCAAGAGCGGAACTCGCTATCAAAACATGGAGGGGACGGGGACACAATTTTCTGGCGGCCACGCGCGCATGAGCACACACACGCGCGCGAGTCTTCGGAGGCTCAATCCAGCGCTAAATGCAGCTCAACTCTCCCTGTCTCACCAGGTTAACTACAGCCCTGTCTGGACTGACGGGATACCAGCGCTGCTTTTCCACGCTGGCCATATTTCCCGCAAACCCAGGAAGGGTTGTAAGCTCACCTGGCGGGACAGGCAGAGTTAGCTGGGTTTAGCGCTGTTTCTCTGCGCTGGCCCGTCTGACTGCTGACCAATGACCCTATAGCGGAGGATCTTTGCTGCCAACCTCTCTGACCACCCACGGCGGGGGAGGGGAGGGTACTCGGGAGGGGACAGGACAGCGCCGGAGAGCCGGCCGGGATCGATCCTGGCTGTGGATAAGGCACAGGTCTGTGCCACGTCTCCCTCCTCCAATCACCACACTCTATCCTCAGTCCCACCCCCCCCCACTCCCTCCTCCAATCATCGCGCTGAATCATGTCCCGCCCCCATTGCCAGCTGACCGACGTCTCTCTCCTCCAATCGGCGCCCTCGATCATCAGACCCACCCCCACTGTCTCGCGAAATGCGGCGATTTCACCGGATTTTTAAATCTGGATTACAAAAACTTGGGGGGGATGTCCCCCACCTCGCAAAACATGGAGGGGACGTGTCCCCTCCCCTCCCCCCCCCGTGCTTTCTGCCCCTGCATCTGATGAATCATCAATGACAAAGTTTTAACTGCTTCTTGCTCCATATATGCTGCCTGACCTAATGAATAAGTCCATCATTTTCTTTTCGTATTTCCAACATGTGTAGATATTTGTTTTTGAATTTTCATTATTTCATTTTCATAGTTTGTTTCTCTCCTTGCAGGTTTTTCCATATGTCCTCCTGCTAGTGGCCATCCTTATGTACGTTCCATCCTTGTTCTGGCGCTTTACTGCAGCACCTCAACTATATGGCGACCTGACCTTCATCATAGAGGAACTTGATAAGGCTTATAACCGTGGAATCAGATTAGCACAGCACATTGTCAACTCCAGTGGATGTGATGCTAACAGCTGCTTTGAATCTTTTGGAGAACAAAGTGGGTATGTAGATGAACAACTCTGTATATGACACATGTATATGGTTGTGAATGTTACAATTAGCCCACGGCCGTGAATGTACACCAGAGGTTTTTCCAGAGTCTTGCAGAAGTGGAAGCAAATATTTTCTAAATAATTAGTTATCCTTCATTTCCCATTAATTATGTGCAAGAGGAAGAATAGCTCCCAAAATGTATTTATTTTTCCCCAAAGAGCCTCTGCCACTTAAATAGATGCTCACATCACGTTGCAGAATTGTTGAAGTCTTGAAATAGCAAGGTGAGGAAGGTAACCAATTTTCAGTAGATGCTTCTAAGAAGACATTTCACGAGATTAAACCAGGAACAAAGGTAAATCATTCTCTTGAAGAGCACTGTATTTTTCTAAAGTCTAAACCAGTGTGGATTGGATTCTTGCCTCTCAGTCAGAACCTCTTCCCCCAGGCTGGAAATGTGAAAGACTAGAGGGCATAGCTTTTAGGTGAGAGGGACAAAGTTTAAGGGAGATGTATTGTGCACACATTCACTGACATTGTGGGCTGAAGGGCATGTTCCTTTGCTGCACATTTCTATGTTCCCAGATGGTATCATCAGTGATAGGAGTAGAATTAGGCCATTCGGCCCAGCAATTCAATCACGGCCGATCTATCTCTCCCTCCTGCCTTCTCCCCATAACCTCTGCCTTAAATATAATCCACTGACTTGGCCTCCTCAGCTTTCTGTGGCAAAGAATTCCACAGATTCACCACCCTCTGACTAAATAAATTCCTCCTCATCTCCTTACTTAAAGAACGTTCTTTAATTCTGAAGCTATGACCTCTAGTCCTAGACTCTCCAACTAGTGGAAGAGTCCCTCACCACATCCACTCTATCCAAGCCTTTCACTATTTTGTGCGTTTCAATTAGGTCCCTCCTCACTGAAATGAGGTATAGTGTCCTCCATTTAGTCCTGGGTCAAGCTTGTTTCGAATGCACTGTGTCCTCTGTTCCCAGCATTGTTCACTGTGTTCTCCGTTTCTGGACCTTCCCACCACCAAATAAGTAAATAACATATAGGCTGCAATGGGATTATCTGAAAAGATATAGAACTTTGAAAAACTGATTTGGATAAATTTTCAGGGACAAATTCTGGTGAGTGAGGCGGTTGTGGAATTCACCACCTAGTTTTCCTTTGCCCCCCCCAACCACAACAATTAATTTAATACCTTCTATTCCCAGTAGTATTGAAAGATATTGTAAAAGTTCAGATTCTGTCTTGGCTGAGAGCTATGACTTGCACACAGAAAATATAATCTAAATTTAGGATTATACTATTTCAAATAATCTAATTTACAAACCTGAATTTTATTATTGGAAATTAGATGTTTTTGCCACATCCATTTTGTAGAAATTTAATCATTGAAAGCTTAATAGAAACTAATTCAAATTGTTAAATATGTACCTTGGCAATAGTAGTTCTGAAGTTATCGAAATATGAATTATAAATCACGGTGGTGATAGTGTGCTGGGTGATCATTAGTCCATTATAAAGCATGCCCAGTATTCCATTGATTTATATCTATTGCCTTTTAATTATTTCTATAACAACCTGAGGTTCAGTTCTTCCATCAGATTACTCTGAGATAATCTCACAATTACTAACAGGGTTACTAACAAAATACTATACTAGCATAAATATCACTGCTACAGTTTTCTGTAGTGAATGATCTAAAACCTTTCCACTAAGATACAATCAAGTGTGTTACGGAATGCTCTATACTGGGTAGTCAACAAGGCCAAGATGATGGACTGCTGCATTCCCTCTCTCTCCATCCCTCCCCCATCCCAGTCACACTAGCTTATTGTTCTCACCTAACAAACAGCCACCAATACCCCGTTTCCTTTATCATTGTTACTTTTTTACACATCTTTCATTCATTTGTTCTATATCTACATCATCATCTATATTTCTCATTTTCCTTTCCCATGACTTTGTCTGAAGAAAGCCTGAAAAGGCACTCAACACCTTCACTCCAGAGATCCTGCCTGAGTTGCCCCAACATTTCTATCTAAGGCCAAGATGATAATTTGGTGCCCTGTATCTATATCATTCTACCTATCATTTATAGGAAGCTATAATCATTTTTGTTGAGCGAGGGAAATTAGTTGATTATATTTTATGCAATAATATATTTGATGGCATCACATCTGGATGACATATTTTCCTGCACATACAATGCAATCAATACAATCAGTTTTATTCGTCACATTGCACATAAAGTACAAGTGAAATGAATTTGCCAGCAGCGGAAATGAGAAAGAATACACAATACACAATAACATTTTAACACAAACATCCACCACAGCATTCATCACTGTGGTGGAAGGCACAAAATTTGGCCAGTCCTCCTCCATTTTCCCCCGTGGTCGGGACCTCAACCCTCCGCAATCGCCACTGCGGGCGTCCAGATGATAAAAGTCAAGGTAAGTCCAAAATCGGTGCCTTTCCCACCGGAGACCGCGGCTTCAGGTTGGTGTAGGCCGCAGGCCAGCGGTCGGTGATTTAGAGTTCGCGCCGCAGCCAGAAACACCGCAGACTGCAGGGCCGACAGTCGAAGTCGAAGCTCCCCTCCAGGGATCCCCAGCGAGGAACCCCACTCCCGATGGTAAGTCCATGCTGCGCCCGCGGTAAAAGTAGGCCGTGGGCCGGCAGTCGGAGTGGAAGCTTCTTCCTCTCCCGGGTCCCCAACGTGAGGCTGTAGACGCAACGCCAGCTGGAGTTTCAGGCTGCTGGCTGCCGCGGTCCAGCGAAACGGAGCGCTCCCCTCCGGCGAGCCCCAGCGAGGGCTCGTCCGCTCCACGCCGAGAGTCCGCGCTGCGCCCGTCGCTGAAGCCCCGGGCGCGTCTCCAAGAAAGGCCGCCCGATCCTCGTTGTTAGGCCACGGGGGAGGCGACCTGGAAAAAGTTGTTTCTCCATGGAGGAGGAGACCAAAGCGGTTTCCCCCTTACCGCCCCACACCATCCCCAACACAAAACACACAAAGAAACATTAAAAACATACATTTAAACACACTAAAAAAATTTTAAAAAGGTGAAAAAAACTGACACGCTGCTGGCAGGGCGCCGGCTTGCAGCGCCCCCACCGACCTACGATGTATTGCTTGCCAAAGGAAATGGGTATAAGTCTGTAATAGTGCCCAGGAAATGTAAAAAGCATTGCAACCTATTTTAAGCGGTCCTTACTTTTTTTTTTTTTCCACTTAGTTCCAAGGAGAAGAAAGAGAATTTTTTCCAGTTTCCAATCGTGGAGCGTTACTTGAAATCAAAAGAAGACTCCTGCAGCTTGTTGACAATGTATCTTATCCGCAAAGGCCTCGCTCTCACTTTTCTTGTCTTTGCCTGCATCTATTTGGGATATTACATCTCCCTCACCTTCCTTACCGATGAATTCAAATGCTCAGTCAAAACGGGTATTTTGGGAAATGAAACAAGCATACCAGATTTTTTTCAGTGCAAACTTATTTCTGTTGGTATTTTTCAACTTCTGAGTATTGTCAACATTGTTGTGTATATCCTCCTAATCCCAGTCACCCTCTACAGTATGTTTTTTTCCTTTAAGAAACAACCTCACTTTTCTGAAGGTCTATGAACTTCTGCCACAGTTTGAGGTGATAATGTTTACTGAAGGCTGTTGGAATGACTTGAGCCTTTACCTTCTATTTTTGGAAGAAAACATCAGTGAAGTAAAATCACATAAATGTCTTAAAGTATTGGAACACATAAAAGGGAAAGAGTTGCTGGAACCTCCATCAGTGATGGATGTAATGTTGCCTTTAATAGCCCTGGGACAAATCAAATCTGATATGATAGATGGTTTGACCAAAACCAAGAAAGCCGAGCAGAAATCAGAGTCTGACACCGACCTAAATGCCACACAAATTAAAGGTAAGGTTTTTGATAATTATGTTTTCCTGTACTTTTCTTTTTTATTAGATCTTGTGGATTAAATGCTGGGTTAAAATAGTAGAATAAAATTAATACCAGCACAAGAATCTCCTTGTTGAGAATCATCTCAATTTATTCAGATTATTCATTTGTGGGAGGTGTTATCTCTTGTAGTGGTGGGCCTTACAGTCCATCCCTAGTTGTGGTCAAAAGAAGCTATCCATGAGTCGCAACTTGGACCCCTTGCAACCTGTGTGATGAAGGAACTCCTACAATACCAGTAGATAGTTGGGGAGATCCTGCATTTTGATCTAGTGATGGTGTAGCAAAGGCAATATATATCTAACTTGGGAAAATATATTCCTTTATGCCAGCTGCTCTTGTAACCCTGAAGTTGTGAAGTTAATAAGAGTGGTGACCACAACATGATAATATTTTTACATCGAGCTTAAGAGCAAATTAGAGAAAAGTATGTAGTTCGATCCAAAAGTAGGCCCTTATAACTAAAATAAAGGGATCCATGCATCAAATAGAGGCAAGTAGAGTGTGTTTCATTGAGGACCTACATTAAAGGGTGTGACAGTGAACTAGCAATAACTGGTATTTAAAGAAGTGATAATGCATTTGTTAAAAACATGTACATTTCTCTAAGGGAGAATAAACTGATGAGAAAAGCAGGAAAGCCGGGGGGTAGCGGATAGACTCCAGATTGGCAGACCTTTTCCCATTGGATGTGCCACAGGGTTTTCTGGATGGGACGAGACTCAGCTGATGTTTGGAGGGAGGGAGGGGGGAGGAGCTCAGCGGTTGCCTGAGGGATTAACAGGTCAATCTAAGACACGTTAATGAGGTAGGAGGGATGATCCTGGCTCCTCACCTCATTTCCTTGTTCATCTACAGGATAGAGGTCCCTGAATTAGAAGGCACTATGGCTTCTGGTAGACTTACAATGACTGACAGCGCAGGTAGGGCTGGAGTGTAAAGTCACCTGAGCATCTACACTCTTCAGCTCTTGTTGTGATTTGGATCTACAGATGGTTCAGTGAAGAAGATGTAATTGTGAGATAGGAATAAAGCAGCCAACCATGCGTGCACTGCTCCATTCTAATGCCAGGAAAAGAGTGTAGGTGGGCCATCCTATCAGCAGGAGATGTTCCTTCTGCCTTCTTCCTTGGCAAAATACTAGTTGGTCCAGATATCGTGTTTAATTTGATTAATTGAATATTGCCAGGATCTCCACAGGATGGTCTAACAAACCTAAAGCTGAAGATGATCTGGAGCAAAGGGACTGAAAGTTGGAGCCAAGAGTTAGGCGAGTGCCAGAAGCTAATGGCATGTTGGCCTTCATAACAAGAGGAGTTGAGTATAGGAGCAAAGAGGCCCTTCTGCAGTTGTACAGGGTCTTAGTGAGACCACACCTGGAGTATTGTGTGCAGTTTAGGTTTCCAAATTTGAGGAAGGACAGTCTTGCTATTGAGGGAGTGCAGTGTAGACCCACAAGGTTAATTCCTGGGATGGCAGGACTGTCATATGTGGATAGAATGGAGCGACTGGGCTTGTATACACTGGAATTTAGAAGGAGGGGATCTTATTGAAACATATAAGATTATTAAGGGATTGGACATGCTGGAGGCAGGAAACATGTTCCCGATGTTGGGGAAGTCCAGAACCAGGGGTCATAGTTTAAGAATAAGGGGTAGACCATTTAGAACGGAGATGAGGAAAAACTTTTCCACCCAGAGAGTTGTGAATCTTTGGAATTCTCTGCCTCAGAAGGCAGTGGAAGCCAATTCTCTGGATGTTTCCAAGAAAGAGTTAGATAGAGCTCTTAATGATAGCGGAGTCATGGGATATGGGGGGATGCCAGGAATGGGGTACTGATTGTGGATGATCTGTCATGATCACAGTGAATGGCGGTGCTAGCTCGAAGGGCCGTATGGCCTATATGCACCTATTGTCTATTGTCGATAAGCCAAAAAATCTATAAAGTGAAAACTATAAATGAATCCCCCATAACTGCAACATGCCTAATTTTGAGATTGTTTTTTTTGGTGTTGTTGAGAAGTAATCTGGACTTTTTTTTTCCAATTGTTTCCAGTTAAAATTAAACCAGATTCTGTAGACGATGGCACCAGATCTGCAGATGAAGAACGAGATGACTGCTCGGCTGTAAGGCAAAGACTACTGGAATCTCAGATCTACAGTTCAAATTGTTAGGATGTATGTCATTTGGCTCTGTGCATTCTATTCCAAAAGATCCACATTCATCATTCGTTTGTGACAGTATTAGCAAAAAGACTATTTATTGGAGAATTAACTTTTTTCCTGTATTTCTTAATATATTTGTTCAGTCACCAGGAGAGTGATCATTCTCAAAATGGATATTTCATTATTTTTGTATTTCTCACATTTTTATAAGTTTATAATATCAATGTTTTAATAAGAATAATGAAGCTCAAATAGAATGCAGTTCGGCATACCTGGTCAAAGTTAATCAGGAAATAGAGAACTTAATTCAACAAAGACAGTAATATATTTAAAAATGTGTTGAATTTTTACTGGAGTGAATTAAATTATGTCATTTCTAATTCAGGATACTAGATCCTTTATACACTATAAACCCGCTGACTCCCATGGCTATCTGGACTACACTTCTTCCCACCCTGCTTCCTGTAAGGACTCCATCCCCTACTCACAATTCCTCCGTCTACGCCGCATCTGCTCCACGGATGAGGCGTTCCACACCAGGACATCTGAAATGTCCTCATTATTCAGGGAACGGGGGTTCCCCTCCTCCACTATAAATGAGGCTCGCACCAGCGTCTCTTCCATACCCCGCAACACTGCTCTCTCTCCCCATCCCCCCCACTCGCAACAAGGGCCGAGTCCCCCTAGTCCTCACCTTTCACCCCACCAGCCGTCACATACAAAAAGTAATCCTCCGTCAGTTTCGCCACCTCCAACGTGACCCCACCACTCGCCACATCTTCCCATCTCCCCCCATATCTGCCTTCCGCAAAGACCGCTCCCTCCATAACTCCCTTGTCAATTCTTCCCTTCCCTCTCGTACCACCCCCTCCCCGGGCACTTTCCCTTGCAACCGCAAGAGATGCAACACTTGTCCCTTTACCTCCCCCCTCGACTCCGTTCAAGGACTCAAGCAATCGTTCCAGGTGCGACAGAGGTTTACCTGCATCTCTTCCAACCTCATCTATTGCGTCCGCTGCTCTAGCACCGATATAGATCTAGCGTCCGATGTCAGCAGATCTATATCGGTGAGACCAAGCGGAGGTTGGGCGATCGTTTCGCCGAACACCTCCGCTCGGTCCGCAATAACCAAGCTGACCTCCCGGTGGCTCAGCACTTCAACTCCCCCTCCCACTCCGTCTCCGACCTCTCTGTCCTGGGTCTCCTCCATGGCCACAGCGAGCAGCACCGGAAATTGGAGGAACAGCAACTCATATTCCGTTTGGGGAGTCTGCATCCTGGGGGCATGAACATCGAATTCTCCCAATTTTGTTAGTCCTTGCTGTCTCCTCCCCTTCCTCAGTCCCCCTGCTGTCTCCTCCCATCCCCCAGCCTTCGGGCTCCACCTCCTTTTTCCATTCTTGTCCCCGCCCACCCCCGCCCCCGATCAGTCTGAAGAAGGGTTTCGGCCCGAAACGTTGTCTATTTCCTTCGCTCCATAGATGCTGCTGCACCCGCTGAGTTTCTCCAGCTTTTTTGTGTACTAGATCCTTTACCTTAGTGGTAGAATTTCTATTACTAAGTAAATTAAAATGAACAGTTGAATCACCATTCCCTGAAGATTCTGAGAATAAACGACGGAATTTGAACATTTTCCTCGTAAATGGCTCACACATAGAGTTATACAGCACAGAAACTGGCCCTTTGGCCCAACGCGTCCATGCCAACCACTTTGTCTAACTGAGCTCGCCTCATTGCCGGTGCCCAGCCGATATCTTTACTAAACTTTCCTATCCATGTGCATGTCCAAGTGTCTTTTAAATGTCAAAATTGTACCTGCCCATACCACTTCCTTTGGCAGCTCGTTCCATATACGCACCACCCTCTGTGAGGAAAAGGTTGCCCCTCAGGTCCTTTTTAAATCTTAACCCTATGCCTCCTAGTTTGAGACTCCCACACCCCGTGGAAAAGACTGGCTATTCACCTTACCTAAGCCCCCGTGAATGTTATAAACCTCAATAAGGTCAACCTTTGCCCTACTACACTCCAGGGGGAAACAAAACCCTAATCTTCTCCTTATTACTCAACCTTTCAGATGTTGCGACATCCTTGTAAATCTTTTTAGCACCCCTTCCAATTCAATGACATCCTTCCAAAGTTGGGCAACCAGAACTCTACACTATACTCCAAATGTGGATTTACCAACGTCTTGTACAACCGTAACATGGTGTACTAACTACTGTACACAGTACCCTGACCATGAAAGCAAACATGCATGATGCCTTCTTCATGACCCTGTCTCCCCGTCTTGCCACTTTCTTGGAACCATGTCTGCATATTGTATAATATTCCCCAGACCTGCATCACTTACAGTACAAGACCTGTCCTCATTTATCTTGCCAAAACGCAACACTTCATATTTATCATGGTAACTCAGATTTCACTGTACCATAATTGGTGCATATGACAATAAAGGCGTACTTGAACTTGAATAAACCTACTTCTGCCATTCTTTGGCCCCATCACCCAGTTGACCAAGATCCTGTTGTAATCTCCCAAACGAGACTTGAATTAGAGTTTTCATTGGGAAAGCTACCACAGATGGAATACATTGTTAATGATGTAGAACAACAAATAGTTTTTGTTTATATTGGTCAAATCTCTGCCTCAGAGGGGGGTCTGGTCCTCTGGATACTTTCAAGAGAGAGCTAGATATGGCTTTTAAAGATAGTGGAGTCGGGGGATATGGGGAGAAGGCAGGAACGTGGTACTGATTGTGGATGATCATCCATGATAACATTGAATGGCAGTACTGGCTCGAAGGGCCGAATGGTCTACTGCTGCACCTATTATCTATTGTCTAATGCTCTGTAATATAACTATTGGGAGGATTTTGACAAAATCCCTCCCAATTACAGATGTATGAAATTTCTCATGTCCACTCATGAGGTAAAACTTCACTAACATTTCTAATGTTGCTGCATGTCTTGCTGAGTTACTCCAGCATTTTGTGTCTACTAACATTTCTAAGATCTTTACGAAGTATTTCAGTCACAGTCATCATTTTCCCTGTGCAAATTGTTGTTAACTTTGAGACTTCAGATTATACCCTGGCCAGAATGTTTTCTACTCTAATGCTTGCATGAACACAGTTCATTTATTGATGATTGTGAATCGCAGGAAAGTAACAGGTGGTTACTACAAAACAAAATACCAACATTGTCAGTAAGGTTTAGTTGGAATGGAATTTACATCTGGATTTTTTTTTCCATGAAATTCTATTCCATGAAGTGTCAACCTTTTCTTGTGTGGTCAGGTTTTATAATCGGTAATTGGAACCAATAGTTTACATAGTAGCTGGCTAAATACAAGTGTTCCCACTGATCATTTGCACAGATGGGATGAAAGAAAAACTGGAAAAATAGCAAGTCGGCACTCAAATAGATGGTTCTGAATTTTAAGGTGCTTTGTACATCACATATCTCTGTTTCACCAGTGTTCCTATTTTTTTATTGAATTCAAATTTGCAGGGTTTTTTCTTTATATTTTGAAGATTAGTCATTATTATTGTAGAATTTTCAAGAATGTTTACTGCAGAATTTAGGAAAAATGTGCCAGCAGTTTTCTATTAAAGAAATTTACCATTCTGGCAGCATTTATTTTACCAGTTTTGTATTTATTCTTTGTTGTGAGATTGTAGTCTTCAGTTGTAGCAATACTTAACACAACAAAAACATGCACAGCTACTCTTAATTTATTAAGTATTCTAAGATAACATGTGTATTGACTGCTAGAGGCAGAGATATGCAAATGTCAGATTTTTTAAGCGATTTTTAAAAAGCACTAGGTTATCTTTCAAAAAATGGGCCCGAAATTCTTATTGTAGATGAGGACGTGTTCTATTCAGCACGTTGTTCCTGTTATTTCATTTAACTAAATCATGACTATATTTATCATTGGCTATATTTAAGCGGGAGTTAGATGTGGCCCTTGTGGCTAAAGGGATCGGGGGTATGGAGAGAAGGCAGGTACGGGATACTGTGTTGGATGATCAGCCATGATCATATTGAATGGCGGTGCAGGCTCGAAGGGCCGACTGGCCTACTCCTGCACCTATTTTCTATGTTTCTATGACTTGGTTGTACCCCATTCCATTACCCTGCTGTTATTCCATATCATTTGATGCCTGCACATGGCCCAGCATTTTGAAGGGTGATATTCCACACTTGCCCTTCATTTTCTACTGAAAGGCAGTCCAATTTGATCTTATGCATGTACAAAAATCTAGCTCTCCTAGTTTAGTTTAGAGAAACAGCGTGTAAACAGGCCCTTTGGCCCACTTAGTACGTGCCAACCAGCGATCCCCACACATTAACACTATTCTACACACACTAGGGACAATTTACACATACACCAAGACAATGAACGTCTTTGGAGTGTGGGGAGGAAACCGGAGATTTTGGAGAAAGCCCACGCGGTCACGGGGAGAACGTATAAACTCCATACAGGCAGCCCCCTTAGTCTGGATCGAACCTAGGTCTCCGGCACTGTAAGCGCTGTAAGGCAACAACTCTACCGCTGCGCCACCGTGCTGCCCTTGTGTTTTTGATACTAAATAGAATGTAGGAGCGTGAAGAAGCAACCACATAATAAAGATAATTTAGGCAATAAAAGAGGCTGCAATTCAGTGAGTTTTTAGTGAGGGGTTGTCATATACCCTTCAATCAATAGGTGGATCACTGATGCTGGAGCACAGTGCAAGCTGTGGAGGTCCACGTTTGGTGTAAGGGTGGATTTCATGAGAACGAATGGGAAGAAAACATCTTGTTCATTTCAGAGGTAGACACAAAATGCTGGAGTAACTCAGTGGGTGAGGCAGCATCTATGGAGAGAAGGAATTGGCAACGTTTCGGGTCGAGACCCTTCTTCAGACTGCTGCCTCACCCGCTAAGTTACTCCAGCATTTTGTGTCTACCTTTGATTTTACCAGCATCTGCAGTTCTTTCTTAAACATCTTGTTCATTTTATCTGCCTTGCCAAGGCACGTTGGCTGCTACTGCGCATGTGCCACCATGTCATGGGCCCACTAAATGTATTCTTTGTGGAGGGCCAAGGTGCAGTCGTAATGGTGCTTGTCTGAGGGATTTGTCTGAGGGACCTCTTTCCTGATTCTCACAAATCTTGACTGCATCATTTCTTGCATTAGAATGGAAATGCATTTTAACCCTTCTCTTCCTAATCCTCATCCTGCCCATCCCTGGAAATCTTGACATCTGACTTTATTGTGCAAAAATCATAACCATTTTTATATTATACTAGACCAAGTGCAGACCCGTTGGGTCTGTTCCCCAACGTGTGGTTGGGTGGGGGGGGGGAGGCGGCATACAGCGTCACACACTAGCTACCCCCCCCCCCCCTCCCGCACTCACGCTAATGGAGGGGGGAGGGGGAAGGGGGAGGAGAAGAGGGGGGAGAGGAGAAAGGGGGGAGAGGAGAAGGGGGGAGAGGAGGGTGGGGGAGGAGAGGGAGGAGGGGGGGGGGGGGGGGGGGGGGGGGGGGGGGGGGGAGAGGGAGGGGGGGGAGGAGGGGGGGGGGGGGGAGAGGGGGGGGGGGAGGAGAGGGGAGGGGAGGAGGGGGGGGGGGGGGGGGGGGGGAGGGGGGGGGGGGGAGGGGGGGGGGGAGGGGGGAGGAGAGGGACGGGGGAGATAGAGTGCCTTTTTGCTTCAACCCAAACCCAAACCCAAACAACTATTTGCAGGCAGTGCTTTTTTTACCTCTAACAATATTTTAATTTTCAAACCAAATTAAGGGTACTCACAGTGCTGTAGACATTTGTCAGTGTAATTCAAAGCTCTGATTGAAGCACACCACTTGCAGAGACTGATTGAGGCACACCACTTGCAGAGACTGATTGAGGCACACCACTTCCTGGTTTTATAGTCGCTCCCCCTCCCTCCAGCAGGGGCAGCAGAGAGAATGGGGAATGTTGTAAAAACATTAATATCTCTCAATTTTCATCGATGGGAAAAATCCTTGGCACACACACGGTGGAGGGGGGCTCTGAGTGAGGTGGCCAAAAATGACGGCCGTAGGTGGCGGCGTACTCTCGGAAACCGCAGCACAGAAAGCCAAAACCGGTCAAGAACAGAGTTTTAGTAATATAAGATTATATTTTAATATTTATAAATAATGAATGTAACTTGTGTAGCGCTGTATTGCTGTGATAGGTTAACACTGATTAATATACATCTAATGATGGTTCTTTATAGATTTTAATAACTCCACATAATTTAATATTTTGGAAGACTCTTTCCAGCTGTTTAAAATGTTGCTCATACTGAAGCTGGGATCATTTTGTTTTCTCGGCCTATTTGTTTGCATTTCACTGGCCACTGGTCTGCTGTCAACATTAAAATGTAGTCTACATGGCAGCAGCTCACATTTTCTTGTAAAACCTATTCTAATAACCAGCACAAATTTAGTGGAGCTCTTCTGAAAAATATCGATGAGGATGAATTTTACATAACCATAAAACGTCACCCATTCCTTCTCTCCAGAGATGCTGCCTGACCCGCTGAATTACTCCAGCATTTTGTGTCTATCTTTGGTGTATACCAGCATCTGCAGTTCCTTTGTACACATTTACATAACCTTGTCTTTTATTTAATGTTCAGAGCAAATGTCCTACAAGGAGTAGATAGGAAACAACAATCATTTCACATTCGCAAATGACAATGAGCTGTGGATGCTTTTACATGTACTGTATTTGTTGGTTGAATCTTAATGCAACTTGCTCAGAAAAATGGATGACAGTAGATGGACACAAAAAGCTGGAGTTACTCGGTGAGACAGGCAGCATCTCTGCCTGACCCGCTGAGTTACTCCAGCATTTTATGTCTGTCTTCGATTTAAACCAGCATCTGCAGTTCTTTCCTACACAATGGATGACAGTGTTGGGTAATTTAGGACATCTGACAGTGAGTTTATTGTACATTGTATTACAGCATCTTGTGTTTCCTTTTGTCTAGAAATACTCTTGCTGGTATGGATTTGAAGGACAAATTCAATATCGGCACAATTTCTCCTGCATCTAGCCTGTCCAATCCCTTAAGTATTTTATATGCTTCTGTAAGATCCCCTCTCATCCTTCTAAATTCCAGTGACTACAAGCCCAATCGACCCATTCTTTCATCATATGTCAGTCCCACCATCTTAGGAATTAACCTGGTGAACCTACCCTGCACATTCTCAATAGCAATAATGTCCTTCCTCAAATTAAGAGACCAAAATTGCACACAATAGTCTGGGTGTGGTCTCACCTGTACAACTGCAAGAGGACCTCCTTGCTCTTAAAACTCAAATCCTCGTGCAATGAAGGTCAACATGCCATTGGCTTTATTCACTGCCTGCCTACCTGCATGCTTACTTTCAGTGACTGATGTACTCGCACACCCAGGTCTCATTGCACCTCCCCTTCTCCTAATCTGACACCATTCAGATAATAACCTGCCTTCCCGTTCTTGTCACCAAAGTGGATAACCTCACATTTATCCATATTATACTGCATCTGCCATTTATCTGCCTACTCATCCAACCTATCCAAGTCACCCTGCAGCCTCACAGCATCCTCAATGCAGCCTAATCTGCCACCCAGCTTTGTGTCATCTGCAAACTTGGAGATGTCATATTTAATTCCTTTGTCTAAATTGTTAATAGACATTTTAAACAACTGGGGTTCCAGCACCGAGCCTTGCGGCACCCCACTAGTCACTGCCTCCATTCTGAAAAGGACCCGTTAATTCCTACTCTTTGTTTCCTATCTGCCAACCAATTCTCTATCCATGTAATAACCCCACCCCCAAAACCATGTGCTCTAATTTTGCACACTAATCTCTTGTGTGGGACTTTGTCAAAGGCTTTTTCAAAGTCCAGATACACCACATCCACTGGTTCTCCCTTATCCATTCTACTTGTTACATCCTCAAAAAATTCCAGAAGATTAATCAAGCATGATTTCCCCTTCATAAATCCATGCTGACTGACGGATCCTGTCTCTGCTTTCCAAATACGCTGCTATAACATCTTTATAGACCAAGGTGGGAAGGTTCTTGGGTCGAACCAAGCACCATCCCCGTTTTCTCTCTCCCTCCTTTCTTAAAAAGAGGGGTTACATCGGCTACCCTCCAGTCCACAGGAACTGATCCAGAGTCGAGAGAACATTGGAAAATGATCACCAATGCATCCACGATTTCTAGGGCCACCTCCTTGAGTACTCTGGGAATCAGACCATCAGGTCCCGGGAATTTATCTGCCTTCAGTACCAACAGTTTACCTAACACCATTTCCTGACTAAGGACTTCATTTCCGCGCTCTTGTTAATTCTGGTTCTTCCTCGAGTCTGGGTCAGTAAAACACTGAGTCGTGCACTGGAATCCGAACCCTTCCACTCAACACCGGTGGGTCAACCTCTGCTCCATTCACTCAAGCCCGTGACAGTCTCACGTAGACAGAACAGAAAGAAAGGCAACACCCCAACTGAAAGATCACCCTTTTATAGCCCGATAACTAACGGTGCGAAATTACAGGGGGAGGGCAACCCCTACAAACCCAATCACCGATACCGGAGAGAAGATACATGGAGTGACAACTCCTTCGCCCAATCATATAACTGTACGTGCAAACATCTTCATACATAGCAACAAAGTAGAAACATTTTAGTACATAGAGAAACATACCATTGAAGGCAACGAATCACGGAAACAAAGTAGAAACATTTTTAGGGCAATAAGAAACTTCTAGGTGCAGGCCACCCTTCTGGACCAATCACAAGCATGCATTAAGCGTCAGTGTTCTGGAGCTCCTGCAAAAGCCCAGACTTTGTGGCAACCAGTGGGTCACAGGTGCAGCAGCTTCCTGAAAATTCTGCAAAGTTCCAGATTTAGTGGAGCCAGGTCCAGCAGCTTGCAAAGTGATGTCATCAGCCCATTCGCACAGACCCACTTGCCATTTCCCAAGCACCCAAACCCCTGCATATTAACACTCCCACTAGATCCTCAGTCCCCTGGTATTTCTGGGAGATTGTTTGTGTCTTGCTCAGCAAAGACAGAACCAAAGTACTTGTTTAACTGTTCTGCCATTATAAATTCACCTGTCTCTGATTGTAAGGGACCTACATTAGTCATCACAATTTGTTTCCTTTTTACATATCTAAAGAGCTTTTAGAGTCAGTTATTATATTCCCACAAGCCTTCTTTCATGCTCCCCCCCCCTTAATAAACACCTTTATCCTCCTCTGTTGAGTTCTAAATTTCTCAGGTTTGCTGCTCCCTTTGGCCGGTTTATATGGCTTTTTCTTGCAGTTGACACTATCCTTGATTTCCCTCATTAGCCACGGTTGAGCCTCCTTCCCCATTTTTTTTCTTTTTTCGCTAGACAGGGGTGAGCAGTTTTTGGAGTTCTTTAAATCTTTCCCATTGCATCTCCACTGTCAACCCTTTTAAGTATAATTTGACAGTCTATCCTAGCCAATTCCCGTCTCATACCTTCAAAGTCTCTTTTCTTTACGTTCACGACACTAGTCTCTGAATTAACCGTGTCACTTTCCACCCTAATGTAGAATTCCACAATATTATAGTCACTGTTGCCCAAGGGGCTTTGCACAACAAGATCGCTAACTAATCCTTCTCATTACACAATATGCAGTCTAGGATGTCCTCTCCTCTAGTTGGTTAATCTACACATTGGTTTAAAAAAACATCCAGTATATATTCCAGGAAATCCTCCTTCTCAGTGCTGCTACCAATTTGCTTGGCCCAATCTGTATGTAGATTAAAGTCACCCATGAAAACTGCAAAATAAATGGTAGGCCATTTAGGACTGAGATGATAACAAACTTGTTCACCCAGAGAGTTGTGAATTTGTGGATTTCTCTGCCACAGAAGGCAGTAGAGGCCAATTCACTAGATGTTTTCAAGAGATAGTTAGATTTAGCTCTTAGGGCTAAAGGAATCCAGGGATATGGTGAAAAAGCAGAAACGTGGGTACTGATTTTAGGTGACCATCCATGATCATATTGAATGGTGGCGAAGGGCCGAATGGTCTACTCATGCATCTAATTTTTTATGTTTCTAGAATGTGCAGATTTTAAATCTTGTTATTTCCAGAAAACAGTTTAGCCTTTTGTGAAACATTTTATATGTTCATCTACACCCAGCGCTGTTAGGATAAAGTCTTGCCCATGTACATACTAAAGTAAACAGTGCAATGATTGAGTCACAGTAAATCTGTTCTTTGGAACTGCTGACGTGACAAAGAATCTTGAAAACTAGATTTTATGAAAGTGCTAAATATTAAAAATGCCATTAACTTTGTGATTTTTCTCTTTGTGGTTGGTGAGATTTTCAAATTCATCATTGTCGCTTTTGTCTTTTTCATTAAAGCGATCAGCCATGTTACATGTTTTTGATACGCTTCCTGCTTTTAAAAAGATGACACTTTAAAACTGGTTTTCCTCATAACAAGAACATTTTGAAGTAATGGAAATGGTTTGCCTGTCCTAAACGCATACAATCTCACATTACTATAAACCCCCGTTTTAACAGACCACTTTATAATGGGTTTTGGTGATAGCGGACGGACCTACTGACAGTGGGCCACGCCACCCCGGCTCGCACTGCCTCCCGCTGCCACCGCCACCACCAACCCTTAAGGGCCTGTCCCACTAACGCGACTTTTCAGCGACTGTCTTTGACCTTCAAGCTCGAGGGCACTCGCCTGAAAAACCTCGAGCTGGATCAACCCTCAGTGATGAAACCGCGAGCTGGATCGACCGTCAACACGCATACACACACAAACACATCGTAAAGGCGGGGGCCAGGGAAAGCGGGGGAGCGCTGTCTGAAATTCACTCCCGCGATGAACAGGAAGGTAAAAGACGGCTGGCACAGTGTACGGTAAGTCCTTTAGAGAGCGGGGGGGGGGGGGGGGGGAGAGGGGAGAGAGGGGGAGCGAAGGGGAGAGTAGGGGGAGAGAAGGACTGGAGACACTTAAGAAGCCAGACAACTTATAATAAAGCTTAGCGGGCAATTAACATTACCGGCCGGTTTTCCTTGGTTCTGAAAACTCCAATGAGCCAATTAAAATGCTTGGCCTGCAAAGAAGATTGCCTACGGCTGCTCTCGACTGCCTAGAGACCCCACTCCACTGCACTACGAGTTCAAAAGAACCTTGCTGACCAAACTGAGGGAGTGAGTTTGCGGGAATTTCCTTCGAGCTTGCAGGAGCGTTCCAGTGACCTCCTAGGACCACGTGTCGACCATGCTGCGTGTTTGATTCGACTCTTCTAAACTGGCAAGTTAGGTCACCGAAGTCAAGCTCTTCATCTGCAGTCTGTGGCCCACGACCACTGACTCCGCCAATCCTCACTTCACTACCGGCCGCCTTCAGGCCTGGGCTGTCAACTCACCTGGATTGCAAGCCTAGTACTGAAGACATCTCAATACATCACCTCTCCATGTTCTCCAGAGATGCTGCTTGACCTGTCGAGTTACTTGTGTGTCCTTTTGTGTATTAACCAGCAACTGTTTCTACTACTTAACAATAATTGTACCTCACTCAGTTATAGCGGACAATAAGCACCAATGGATACCACTCCCGCCCCCCCAAGGCATAAGCATAGGCATAGCAGGATCATGCAATGGAACATACAGTTGACAGATGGCACAGTAGATCCAGAGTTCTGGGGAAGATGGAATGTGTACAGGACATTTGGATTGCATCTCAATAGGACTGGAAAAGTTGTTCTTGCATTTAAATTCACCAGTGGTTTTGTGGCGGGGGTTAAACCAACTTGGCAGAGGACAGTGAAACTGAGTTGCAAAAGCAGAATGGAAAATGGAAAGTGAAAAAATAATGAGCATACCGTACATGAGCATTTAAAAGGCAGAGGAACTTGTGGTTTAATAAAAAAAAGTCAAAATAGGTGCTTGCTGAGCTCATGGTAAATCCCTAAAAACAAGTTCTTTAAGTTCAATGTATTTATTTGTTACATGTGAAATGTAATTTACCATGCAGCGTTACAATCAAAAAAGGCAATTGGGGAAAGGACTTGGTTTTAAGACGAGCAGTGGGCAGATGACAAGAGTATCAATGGGACCGACAGCATCTGCGGTAATGATCATAATGCAGTTTAATTTTACATTAGTTTAGAGAAGGACAAAGGTAACAAGCTAAGATTATAAATTGGGGAATTACTCATTTTATTAGACCTACTCACCAAAGGTGGACTGCAAATGGCTACTTGAAGGTATGCACCCTTGGGGAGCTTTAAACTGCAGTATTGTGGATCAGGCACTTGAAGATGTGATAAGGCTAGAGAATGCCTTCTGGTATGGGCACGATGACTGAGTGGTGTTCTCTGCTGTAAATTTTCTATGATAGAAGGCTGGTCTATAAGCAGGGGGAAATGGAAAAACTCTGTGATCAAAACTCTTTCTGAAGATCACACGTATCCTATCTCTTACACAGTGATTGATGGTTACCCCAGCCAGAGAAAGTTTAATTTGCTGCAAAAGGGATGTAGCAACTTAGCAAATGTCACAGAAGATGGCAGTGTTATACAGTTAATGGTCTCTCAGAACAGAGTCATCGAATACAAAATTATGGTTCTTCCCTTGCACGAGTTAGCCAATTGAAATAATTGATTTATGAAAATAGGATCAAATCTTTTCATTATTTTACGAAACCTAAAAGAAATTAAACCTGAGTCGTCACCCTGAGGCTGCCCAGGGAGCTAGACTGGAAAGTAATCATTTTGTTTTCCTCTGCAATCTTTACAAAATGAGTGTTGGGGATATATTCAGCTCTGCACGTGAGCAAGTGCATTGTGCCAGGTTCTTCGAAGTTGAACATTATTGCCGAACATTAGGAAAGCAGTTAGCTGATAGTAAATCTGCTTTGATCAACTCTTGGGGTCAATATGGGAGCTTCAAACTCTTCCATTGATAGGGCAGGGTATGGATGGGGATTAATTTGCGAAGGGGAATGTTGATTCTGTAAGAGCCTCAGTGTGCTTGGAATTAAGGTTCGCAATGCTATCACAAATGTTGCTTTGATGGGTTGTGGGTCAGAGGTTAGACAGGGTCAATGGAGCTATGAATTTCTGCAAGAGGGCTTTGAGCTCATTGAGTCATACTGCAGAGAAACGGGCCCTTCAGCCCAACTTGCCACAGATGTTCATCGACATAGTTCCATCTGGCCACATTTGGCCCACGTATCCTCAAACTATCTGTTTGTGAGTCTGGTATCTGGCACGCAGCTGCCGTGGCCTGGCCAATGTAATCAACTGAGTGTAGCCTTGGCCTCAGTACTAGGGCAGTTATCCATGGGAGGACATTAATTTTTGATCATTTGGTTGAAAAGTTTGCCAATTTGCATTGTTGGTGTTTTTCCAACACCTTGAAATGCTTGTTGAAGGTGGTTAGTTTCTGAAACATATAGAAACATAGAAAATAGGTGCAAGAGTAGGCCATTCGGCCCTTTGAGCCATTCAATATGATCATGGCTGATTATCCAAATTCAGTACTCTGTTCCTGCTTTTTCCCCATATCCCTTGATTCCATTAGCCCTAAGTGCTAAATCTAACTCACTCTTGAAAACGTCCAGTGAATTGGCCTCCACTGCCTTCTGTGGCAGAGAATTCCACAGATCCACAACTCTCTGGGTGAAAACGTTTTTCCCCCATCTCAGTCCTAAATGGTCTACCCCTTATTCTAAAACTGGTTCTGGCTTCCCCCAACAAGTGGAACATTCGTCCTGTATCTAGCCTGTCCAATCGCTTAAGAATCTTATATGTTTCTATAAGATTCCCTCTCATCCTTCGAAATCCCAGTGAATACAAGCCCAGTCGACCCATTCTTTCATCATATGTCAGTCCAGCCATCCTGTGAATTAACCTGGTAAACCTACGCTGCATTCCCTCAATAGCAAGAATGTCTTTTCGCAATTTAGGAGACCAAAACTGCACACAATACTCCAGGTGTTGACTCATCAAGGCCCAGTGCAACTGCAGTAGGACCTCCTTGCTCCTATACTCAAATCCTCTCGTTATGAAGGTCAACATGCCATTTGCTTTCTTCACTGCCTGCTGTTACCTGCATGCTTATTTTCAGTGACTGATGATAGAAGGACACTCAGGTCTCATTGTACCTCCCCTTCTCCTAATCTGACACCATTCAGATAATAATTTGCCTTCTTGTTCTTGCCACCAAAGAGTGAGGAGTGTACAAGTGGGGCTAAGACCAAGCCAAATCAGCACAATTTTATTAAGCAGCTCTGTGAACAATTTATGCTGTTAGAGATACAGCGTAGAAACAGGCACCTCCACCGAGTCCTCACTGATCAGCAATCCCCGCACATTAACACTAGCACTAGGTCTTACATTGATACCAAGCCAATTTACTTACACACATGTACGTCTTTGGAATGTGGGAGGAAACCAAAAATCTCAGAGAAATCCTATGCGGTCATGGGGAAAACGTCCAACTTCAAGCAGACAGCACCCGTAGTCGGGATTGAACGAGGGTCTCTGGCGCTGTGAGCACTGTGAGCAACTCTATTACTCTGTTGCTGTTTCAGTCTGCAGAAGGGTCTTGATTAGATAGAAACATAGAAACATAGAAATTACGTGCAGGAGTAGGCCATTCGGCCCTTCGAGCCTGCACCGCCATTCAATATGATCATGGCTGATCATCCAACTCAGTATCCCGTACCTGCCTTCTTTCCATACCCCCTGATCCCCTTAGCCACAAGGGACACATCTAACCCTCTTAAATATAGCCAATGAACTGGCCTCAACTACCCTCTGTGGCAGAGAGTTCCAGAGATTCACCACTCTCTGTGTGAAAAAAGTTCTTCTCATCTCGGTTTTAAAGGATTTCCCCCTTATCCTTAAGCTGTGACCCCTTGTCCTGGACTTCCCCAACATCGGGAACAATCTTCCTGCATCTAGCCTGTCCAACCCCTTAAGAATTTTGTAAGTTTCTATAAGATCCCCTCTCAATCTTCTAAATTCTAGAGAGTATAAACCAAGTCTATCCAGTCTTTCTTCATAAGACAGTCCTGACATCCCAGGAATCAGTCTGGTGAACCGTCTCTGCACTCCCTCTATGGCAATAATGTCCTTCCTCAGATTTGGAGACCAAAACTGTACGCAATACTCCAGGTGTGGTCTCACCAAGACCCTGTACAACTGCAGTACAACCTCCCTGCTCCTATACTCAAATCCTTTTGCAATGAAAGCTAACATACCATTCGCTTTCTTTACTGCCTGCTGCACCTGCATGCCTACCTTCAATGACTGGTGTACCATGACACCCAGGTCTCGCTGCATCTCCCCCTTTCCCAATCGGCCACCATTTAGATAATAGTCTGCTTTCCCGTTTTTGCCACCAAAATGGATAACCTCACATTTATCCACATTATACTGCATCTGCCAAACATTTGCCCACTCACCCAGCCTATCCAAGTCACCTTGCAGTCTCCTAGCATCCTCTTCACAGCTAACACTGCCCCCCAGCTTAGTGTCATCCACAAACTTGGAGATATTGCCTTCAATTCCCTCATCCAGATCATTAATATATATTGTAAATAGCTGGGGTCCCAGTACTGAGCCTTGGGGTACCCCACTAGTCACTGCCTGCCATTGTGAAAAGGACCCGTTTACTCCTACTCTTTGCTTCCTGTTTGCCAGCCAGTTCTCTATCCACATCAATACTGAACCCCCAATGCCTTGTGCTTTAAGTTTGTATACTAATCTCTTATGTGGGACATTGTCGAAAGCCTTCTGGAAGTCCAGACACACCACATCCACTGGTTCTCCCCCATCCACGCTACTAGTTACATCCTCGAAAAATTCTATAAGATTCGTCAGACATGATTTACCTTTCGTAAATCCATGCTGACTTTGTCCAATGATTTCACCACTTTCCAAATGTGCTGCTATCCCATCTTTAATAACTGACTCTAGCAGTTTCCCCACTACCGATGTTAGACTAACTGGTCTGTAATTCCCCATTTTCTCTCTCCCTCCCTTCTTAAAAAGTGGGGTTACGTTTGCTACCCGGCAATCTTCAGGAACTACTCCAGAATCTAAAGAGTTTTGAAAGATTATTACTAATGCATCCACTATTTCTGGAACTACTTCCTTAAGTACTCTGGGATGCAGCCTATCTGGCCCTGGGGATTTATCGGCCTTTAATCCATTCAATTTACCCAACACCACTTCCCGGCTAACCTGGATTTCACTCAATTCCTCCTAATAGATGGGTGCATGGATTAGAAAATGAAGTACAGAAGTCTATATGTTGTGAATGCCCAACTACAGCAGACAAAAATAAAAGGACAGAAAGCCCTATTTGTCAGAGAGTCTTTCTCCCAGGCCAACTAGGTATGAAATAGGCACAGAGATGATGACTTTCTGGGCACTGCTCTGAGAAAATGATTCGTGGCTCCATTTCAAAAGTACTGCACAAGATGAGGTACTGCTGGGGGTGTTAAAGGTAACCAGGAAGTGAGTCTTTCCTGTTCAGGCTAGAACCAAGAAGGGGCCTGTACAAAAAAAAGGGATATAAGGCACTGATATTAAAGTTGTGATCTAAATAGTAGAAATTCTCCCAATTAGCTGGACAGAAAAAGGTGTGATTTGAGTGAGCTAAAGCTGGCATTGCCGTTTCATTTTGCTTCAAGAGGCCTCAACCAAATGCCCCATTTGGATTGCTTGCAGTTCTCGCACAGGGTAGAGTTGGGGGACATTTGAGGTGGATAAAGCTTTATTGATACATGACTTCAAATACCATCCATTTTCTTGCACCAGAAATCAAATAGATTAATTAAAATGATGGTGTGCGTGGAAGACAGGGACACATTATCCATCCTTTTTCTCACTGTGCGGGTGAGTGGTAGCATGGGAATAAAAACATAATTCTTTGATTTTATTTTCTAGCACCACAGCCACTACATTACTCACCAGCCCACCCATCCCCCCCAAGATCATTGTTCTCCTGTGGGCATTATATATTCCGTTGTGCCCAAGAAAATACTTGCAAAAATGTTGCTTTTGTTTTCTTTTGCAAAGCACTTCTTGAAATGCAAAGCGAAACACAGAATCGTACATGTAAAGGGCCTGTCCCACGAGCATGCGACTCCATGCGGCAAGAGCGACCTAACGTGGTCCCTTGCGCCGTACGGCCTCGCGGGGCCGGTCCCACTTCGATCACCGGAGCTGTATGGAGTTGTGCGGAGCTGATCCCGACATCGCGCGGGGCTCCGAAAAACTGACCGTGTTCAAAAATTCCGCGCGGCAACGGCCTGCCAGCCCACAGCCGCCCCGACGCCATACGCACCGCCTCGACGGGCGTGCGCAGCGTCTCGACACATTACGCAGCGTCTTGATGCCGTATGTCACGCGCAAACTTCCCGCGGACTTCGCTCGAAATTCACGTCACTCACTCGACCTCCGCGCGGCACCCGCTTCCGTTTGGTCGCGCTTGCCGCATGCAGGTGCATGCTGGTGGGACCGGCCATTAATCAAATGATTGTCAAACAGTAAAGATTGACTGCAGAAATGGAGGCTAATTGTAGCTATACCCTGTCATTATGGAAAGCAAGCTTACACCTAATCTTGGCCATCAGACAATCCACTTGCCTGGCCTGAGTCCCAGCTACAGCAGGTACATACATTCTACATTGTCACGGAGACCACACAACAATAATCACTGAAAAACAATTCTGCTCCAGTAGCTAGGGAGGGTTTGTCTGCATTGGCATGTTAATTAAGCTGTTGTTCTTAACCCAGGCTCATTGAACTACTGATTTTTACAGAACTTCTAAATTCAGGGTATACATGTCACGGAGAAAGCCAGCCTGATATAATTGATCGGTGTTCTTGGCCAATTCAAAACACATTTAGGGTTAACCAAGCCAATGTGGACCTGAAGTTGGAAATAATCTGATCTACCTCCGCACAGGACAGAGGCAAAACTATTGACTTTTCACTACAATTCGTCGGCTTAACTGGAATTAATATCTACTGGTGCAAGGTCAGCCAAGTTTCAGGAAAATAGAGTGGGTGGGAAATAAGGGGGGAGGGGGGAATGTTGGGTAGGAGTAAGGGGAAGGGGAAGGTTGTGTTAGCAGAAGCAACCTAAAATTGGAGAATTCAATGTTCAGGTTGTAATGAATTCTAAGTTGTAAGCTACCCAAGCAATATATGAGGTGCTGTTCCTCTAATTTTCTTGTGGCCTGACTGGCATTGGAGGAGACCAAAAGCAGAAAGGTTTGTATGGGAATAGGAAGGGGAGTTAAAGTGGTTCAATAGGCCTTGATGCAGGGAGCGTGTGTTCAGTGGAACAGTGGCTGAGTCTGCGCTTGGTCTCGACAATGGACAGTAGCCCACATGGGGAACACCGGATGCAGTAGTTGAGGTTAGAGGAGGTGCATGTGAACGTCTGTCTCACCTGGAAGGACCTCTGTGGTCCTTGGAAGGTGTCGAGGTAGGAGGTGCAAGGACAGGAGTTACATCTCCTGCGGTTGCAGTGGTAGGTACCTGGGAAGGGGTGGTGAAGGGATGAGTGAACCAAGGAATTGTGGAGGAAGCGGTCTCTTCGGAAGGTGAAAAGGGTGGGGAGACAAGAAGATCTAACTAATGGTGGGATCATGTTGGAGGTGACGGAAAGCATCCACTGAGTGACTTTAGCATTCTGGATTTATCTTTGTTATAAACCAGCATCTGCTGTTCATTCTTTATTATATTGTACGAGTGTAATATTGGTTACTTTGTGATTGCCACCCCATTCAGGACTGTTCTGTAACTAATTGCTGTCTGAGTTACAGTGGTGTTTTGTAGAAAGCTCCAGTCAGTCTGAGCTTCTGTTATCTTGTGTTTGCAAATGTGGAATTCAGCAAGAGGTTAAGAAGTTACTGAGTATACACATTTTGCAATGCTTTCAACCTAAACAACAGATTATCCACAATCATACAATTTTAAAATATAAAATCAAGGGGGCTTTTATTTACAATTCCCATGTTCGTCATGCCACCCAGGACTACACAAGCTTCAATACTAATTTCCTTTCACCATTTCATGCCATGCTTATCATCAATAAAACAGAGTAAACATAAATCCCCACAAAGCAACAACTAGGTAACAAACCCAGTGAAGTGCATAAAGTCCGTCCCACAATACATAGCAAGCCCCACAAAGATGGAGCATTCCTGCTTTATTTTAGGAAATTAGTTTGAGTTTAGATTATTGACAAGTGTTCTGAGGTCCCCACCTGCTTTAAAAGGGGATCAATTATGTGCCAGTGCCATTAGCAGTGGCATTAAAGCCGTTGGTGATGAAGTGCTTTGAGAGGTTGATCATGGCGCAAATCAACTCCCACCTCGACAAAAACCTGGACCTACTGCAGTTCGCGTGCCGCCACAACAGATCAACGGTGGATGCGATCTCGCTGGCCCTCCACTCCGCACTGGACCACTTGGACAACAAAAACTCATATGTCAGGCTGTTATTCATTGATTACAGCTCGGCATTTAATACAATCATCCCCTCCAAGCTGGTTACCAAACTCACAGAACTGGGTCTCTGCGCATCCCTCTGCAATTGGATCCTCGACTTCCTCATTCACAGACCACAGTCTGTTCGTATTGGTCGAAATGTGTCAGACTCGATAACAATCAGCACGGGAGCGCCTCAAGGCTGCGTGCTCAGCCCCCTGCTGTACTCACTCTATACCCATGACTGCGGCGTAGCCGGTCATAGTGCGAACTCCATCATCAAGTTCGCTGACGACACCACTGTTGTGGGACGTATCACTGATGGGGATGAGTCAGAGTATAGAAGAGAGATCGAGCAACTGTCCATATGGTGCCAGCACAATAACCTGGCCCTCAACACCAGCAAAACCAAGGAACTGATTGTGGACTTTGGAAGGGGTAGGATGAGGACCCACAGTCCCGTTTATATCAAATGCTTTCTACAACACCTCTGTAGAAGCACAGAGTACACAGCTGTCTCTCACTCCTTCGAGGTAAGTCAGTCTAGTCTTACCTTTGTCAGTCTAAGTTCATCCAGCTTGCTTTCCATAGACTGCATATTAGCCAGCAGTATGCTAGGTAAATCACCATTGTTGAATTGGACGAGTGGTAATGGCAAGAGCAAGAAACAGTTTGAGGTCAGGTTTTGTTGGATTTATTATAGTTATGGAAAAGGGCAAAGAGTGTCCGGCAGTAAATTCTATCCTGGGATAATGGCAGTTCACCAAGCTGAGATGAACCAACAACTGGAAACATCTGGGTGAAGGTAAATCACATCAGAGTAATAGGAGATATGCATGGACGAAATAGTGAAGAATTAGATGTCAAAGGTGTTCAAAAATGGAAAACCAGCTACTCCCAATTCTAAATTCCAATGGATGGCAAGAACAGAGGGGATATTGCTGTGGTATTTGTCACAATGTTCTTACAGAACTCCAGCACGTTCAAATGCACGGGCTATTAGTCAGGAATGCGACGGTGTGCATTTTGCTGGGAGCTAATCATTCTTTGCGGACCCGCTGGCACGCTGTCAGTGCAACCTGACACATTGATTAAATTGTTTTATGCTTCCAATATCAAAGGAAAAACTGCCCAGGGCTGAACAACTTCACACTCTGTAAAGGGAAAAGTGGAAGATGTTCCCGCTAAAAAACAAGCATAACACTGAGGCAGCCTTTCAATCACAGATGAAGGCCTTCATCACGTTCAGAACCACTCTCCGAAAGTTAAAATATACTGGACGTGAGGAGGGGAGCAGAGGGAGGAATGTTTCAACATGAAGCCTCCTTCATCCAGAAGTAATTTCCTTGCAATATTTTCAATAGAAGACACAGGAAATACCTTGCCAAAAGGAGCCCAGGGTCAGTGCTGGATGAAAGAAGCATTTCCTGATTGTTTCCCAATTCGATCATCTTTAAATCAATGGGCTTGAACTGAAGGCAATCTCCCTGGGAAACATAGATTAGAAGGATAAATAGATGTTAGGCCACCATCATTCATAAGTTCACAAATTTATAGGAGTAGACTTAGGCCATTTGGCCTATTGAGTCTGCTCCACCATTCAACCATGGCTGATCTCTGCCTTCTAATCCCATTTTCCTGCCTTCTCCCCATAACCCTTGACACCAGTTCTAATCAAGAATTTGTCTAACTCTGCCTTAAAAATATCCACCGACTTGGCCTACACAGGCAATGAGTTCCACAGATTAACTACCCTCTGACGACAGAAGTTCCTCCTCACCTCCTTTCTAAAAGAGTGCCCTTTAATTCTGAGGCTTTGACGTCTGGTCCTAGACTGTCCCACCAGTGGAAACATCCTTTCCACATCCACTCTATCTGTGCCTTTCATTATTCTTGCATTATTTAGCAAGGACTTCCTCAATGAAGGAAGTCACAGGGTCTAGCCGCAACTGTAACAAGCAGAAAGCTGGAACTTCTATACTAGAAACAGAAACAGAAATGGGAATAGTGCCGGGAGGATTGGCGTACTGCGCATGTTGTTCTATTGTTTAAAAAGGGGTCCAAGAGTAAACCTAGCAATTATAAACCTGTTAGTTTGACGTCAGTGGTGGGCAAATTAATGGAAAGGATACTTAGAGATAATATATATAAGCATCTGGATAAACAGGGTCTGATTAGGAACAGTCAACATGGATTTGTGCCTGGAAGGTCATGTTTGACTAATCTTCTTGAATTTTTTGAAGAGGTTACTCGGGAAATTGATGAGGGTAAAGCAGTGGATGTTGTATATATGGACTTTAGTAAGGCCTTTGACAAGGTTCCTCATGGAACGTTGGTTAAGAAGGTTCAATGGTTGGGTATTAATGGTGGAGTAGCAAGATGGATTCAACAGTGGCTGAATGGGAGATGCCAGAGAGTAATGGTGGATGGTTGTTTGTCAGGTTGGAGGCCAGTGACTAGTGGGGTGCCACTGGGATCTGTGTTGGGTCCACTGTTGTTTGTCATGTACATCAATGATCTGGATGATGGCGTGGTAAATTGGATTAGTAAGTATGCAGATGATACTAAGGTAGGTGGGGTTGTTGTGGATAATGAAGTAGATTTTCAAAGTCTACAGAGAGATTTATGCCAGTTGGAAGAGTGGACTGAAAGATGGCAGATGGAGTTTAATGCTGATAAGTGTGAGGTGCTACATCTTGGCAGGACAAATCAAAATAGGACGTACATGGTAAATGGTAGGGAATTGAAGAATGCAGGCGAACAGAGGGATCTGGGAATAACTGTGCACAGTTCCCTGAAAGTGGAATCTCATGTAGATAGGGTGGTAAAGAAAGCTTTTGGTGTGCTGGCCTTTATAAATCAGAGCATTGAGTATAGAAGTTGGGATGTAATGTTATAATTGTACAAGGCATTGGTGAGGCCAATTCTGGAGTATGGGGTACAATTTTGGTCGCCTAACTATAGGAAGGATGTCAACAAAATAGAGAGAGTACAGAGGAGATTTACTAGAATGTTGCCTGGGTTTCAGCAACTAAGTTACAGAGATAGGTTGAATAAGTTAGGGCTTTATTCTTTGGAGCGCAGAAGGTTAAGGGGGGACTTGATAGAGGTCTTTAAAATGATGAGAGGGATAGACAGAGTTGACGTGGATAAGCTTTTCCCACTGAGAGTTGGGAAGATTCAAACAAGGGGACATGGCTTGAGAATTAAGGGACAGAACTTTAGGGGTAACATGAGGGGGAACTTCTTTACTCAGAGAGTGGTGGCTGTGTGGAATGAGCTTCCAGTGAAGGTGGTGGAGGCAGGTTCGTTTTTATCATTTAAAAATAAATTGGATAGTTATATGGACGGGAAAGGAATGGAGGGTTATGGTCTGAGCGCAGGTATATGGGACTAAGGGAGAATACGTGTTCGGCACGGACTAGAAGGGTCGAGATGGCCTGTTTCCGTGCTGTAATTGTTATATGGTTATATGGTTAAACAGAGAAAATAGTTGCAGGAGTAGGCCATTCGGCCCTTCCAGCCAGCACTGCCATTCAATATGATCATGGTTGATCATCCAAAATCAGTACCCCATACCTGCTTTCTCCCCATATCCTTTGATTCCATTAGCCCCAAGAGCTATATCTAACTCTCTTGAATACATCCAGTAAATTGGCCTCCACTGCCTTCGATGGCAGAGAATTCCACAGATTCACAACTCTCTATTGGGGTACCGCAAGGCTCGGTGCCAGGACCGCAGCTATTTACAATTCATATTAATGATTTAGATGAAGGAATTACAAGTAACATTAGCAAATTTGGAGATGACACAAAGCTGGGTGGCAGTGTGAACTGTGAGGAGGATGCTATGAGAATGCAGGGTGACTTGGACAGGTTGGGTGAGTGGGAAGATGCATGGCAGGTGCAGTTTAATGTGGATAAATGTGAGGTTATCCACTTTGGTTGCAAAAAACGGGAAGGAAGATTATTATCTAAATGGTGCCAAGTTGGGAAAAGGGGAAGTACTACGGGATCTGGGGGTCCTTGTTCATCAGTCAATGAAAGTAACCATGCAGGTACAGCAGGCAGTGAAGAAAGCGAATGGCATGTTGGCCTTCATAATAAGAGGAGTTGAGTATAGGAGCAAAGAGGTCCTTCTGCAGTTGTACAGGGCCCTAGTGAGACCACACCTGGAGTATTGTGTGCAGTTTTGGTCTCCAAATTTGAGGAAGGACATTCTTGCTATTGAGGGAGTGCAGCGTAGGTTCATAATGTTAATTCCCGGGATGGCGGGATTGTCATATGCTGAGAGAATGGAGCAGCTGGGCTTGAATACTCTGGAGTTTAGAAGGATGAGAGGGGATCTTATTGAAACATATA